>NW_025334022.1:18665682-19272273 GCF_019186645.2 Phyllostomus hastatus
CAAGGCTATCATTTAAAGTCAAAGAAGAAATAAAGAGCTTTCTACACAAGAAAAACTAGAGTTTGTTAGCACCAAACTAGTATTGCATCAAATGGTAAAGAGCTTTCTTTAAGAAGAAGAAGAAGAAAAAGAGGGAAAAAAAACAGAGGAAAATAGTCTAACAATAAAGTGGCACTAAATACATATCTATCAATAATCATCTTAAAGGTAAATGCCGAAATGCTCCAATGAAAAGGCACAGAGTAGGTGAATGAATAAGAAGACAAGATCCATAAATATGCTGTATCCAAGTGACACATCTCAAATTGAAAGATACAACACAGAGTAAAATAAAGGGATGGAAAAAGATATTTCATGCAAATAGAAAGAAAAAAAGCTGGGGTAGAAGTACTTATAGCTGACAAAATAGACTTTAAAATCAAAGGCTATCATAAAAGACAAAGGAGGACACTACACAATAATAAAGTAAACAGACTTGTATCCCAGATGGAGGCATAGGTAGACATGTTTTGCCTCCTCACACAACCATAAAAAGGATCACAACTAACCTCAAAGTGAAAAACAACCAATGCTGACATAAAATTGAACTGTATGGAAGCCCAACAACCAAGGATTTAAAGAAGAAATATTCATCCTGACAGGAAGGAGGGGTGGAGATGGGGAGCTGGGGCATAGAGGATGTGGTGTGGCAGCTCTGAGGCAGTGGTGGTGAGGCAGTGGTCCCAGTGGCTGGTGGAATGGGTCAACCCACATTCATGTGTGGTGTATAAAAAACTGGAAGGGGAAATTGTACTGCAACAACAATTAAAATAAAATTTTAAAAAAGAAAAGTATAGAAATTAGAAAGAAAAAAAACTGGAAGGGACACCTGGGGAGCAAGTGATCCCAGCCTCAGGTCAGACCATGCAGCCCAGGGCTCCAGCACTGGAAAAATAAAGCCTCATAACTTCTGTCTATAAAAACCAGTGGGGGTTGGGCCAGGAGAAGAAACTGCTGGTCTCTCAAGAGAGTATGTTTAAAGGATCCCTGCTATCCTAGAACATATGCAAACCCACCCACTCTGGGAACCACACCAGGGAAAGAGCTAGAGGGGCACCAGGTGCATACAGAAGTGAGTGAAGTGACTAGAAATGTGGCTAATGCTGAGAAAGCTGCATTGTCCTCTCTCCGACCCTCCCCCCTCCACAGTGACACAGAGCAATGAAGTACATTCCCCCACCCTGGAAATTACCTAAGACTCTACCCCTTAAAATGTAACAGGTGTGCCAAGACAGGGAGTCAAAACAGCTCTACCTAATACACACAAACAAACACAGGTAGGCTGCCAAATTGAGAAGGCAAAGAAATATGGCCCAAATGAAAGAATGGGTCAAAACCCCAGAAAAAGAACTAAGCAAAACACAGATAGCCAACCTATCAGGTGCACAGTTCAAAACACTAGTGATAAGGATACTCAGAAAACTCTTTGAGTAGGGCAAATGCATAAGGGAAGAAATGAAGGCTACTCTAAGTGAAATAAAGAAAAATTCACAGGGAACACACACTGAAGGGAGAAAGCCAGGGTTCAAGTCAATGATTTGGAACATAAAGAAGAAATAAACAGTCAACCAGTACAGGATGGAGAAAGAAGATTTAAAAAAAATGAGTAGAGAATAAGACTTTTGGATATCTCCAAAAGTGCCAGCATCCAAATCATAAGGATGCCATAATGAGAAGAGAAAGAGCAAGGAATTGAAAACTTATTTGAAAAAATAATGATGGAGAACTTCCCTGTTTTGGCAAAGGAAATAGACATACAATTCCAGTAAGGGCAGAGAGTCCCAAACAAGGTGGACCCAAAGAGGACCACACCAAGACACATTGTAATCAAAATGACAAAGGTCAAAGATAAACAGAGAATCTTGATAGCAGCAAGAGAAAAGCAGAGAGTTACCTACAAAGGAATTTCTATAAGACTATCGGCTCATTTATCAAAAGAAACTTTGCAGGCTAGAAAGGACTGGCAAGAAGTATTCAAAGTCATGAAAAGCAAGGAGCTACAACCAAGATTACTCTATTCAGCAAAGCTATCATTTAGAATGGAAGGGCAGATAAAGGGCTTCGTAGATAAGGGTAAGTTAAAGTAGTTTATCATCACCAAGCCATTATTATATGAAATGATAAAGGGATTTATCTAAGAAAAAGAAGATCAAAACTATGAACAGTAAAATGACAATAAACTCACAACTATCAACAACTGAACCTAAAAAAAAAGCAACAATTAAGCAAACACCTAGAACAGGAACAGAATCATAGATTTGGAGGCCATATGGAAGGTTATCAGGGGAGGGGGAAGGGGGAGAATGGGGGAGAAGGTACAGGGATGAAGAAGCATAATTGGTTGGTACAAAATAGACAGGAAGATGTTAATAATGGTATAGGAAATGGAGAAGCCAAAAACTTATACGCATGACCCAGGGACATGAAATAAGGGGAGGATTGTAGGGGGGAAGGGGGATCCCAGGTAGAGAGAAGCAAATGGGAAAAATTGGGACAATTGTAATAGCATAATCAATAAAATATACTTTAAAATGATAAAAGAAACAACCCAACAAGAGGATATAACTCCAATAATATATGCACCCAACATTAGAGCACCTAAATATGTAAAGTAAATCTTGATGGACATAATGGGAGAGAGTGACAGAAATACAGTCATGGTCAGGGATTTTAACACCCTATTGAATTAAATGGATAGATCTTCCAGGCAGAAAATTGCCAAGGAGATAGTGGCCTTAAACTATGCACTTGATCAAATGGATTTAATCGATATCTTCAGAGCATTTCACTCCAAAGCAGCAGAATATACATACTTTTCAAGTGCACATGGAACTTTTCTAGGACAGACCATATGTTAGGACACAAAATAAGTCTCAATAAATTTAAGAAGATTGAAATATATCAAGCATCTTCTCTGACCACAATGCAATGAAACTAGAAATCAATCACAAGAACACTGAAAAACCCACAAAGACATGGAAGCTAAATAACATGTTTTTAAACAATGAATTAGTCACAAAATGATCAAGGAAGAAATCAAAAGATACCTGGAAATAAATGAAAATAACAATATAACAATCCAAAAATCAGGGGGAAGCTGGAAAAGCAATCCTAAGAGGGAAATTCATAGCAGTATAGGCCTATTTCAAAAACAAGAAATAGCTCAAATAAACAATCTAACTATACACTTAAAGGAACTTGAAAAAGAACAACAAAAAGCCCCAAAGTGAAGGAAATAATAAAGATCAGAACAGAAATAAACAAAATAAATATAAAAATATGATACAAAAGATAATGAATCCAAGAGCTTGTTCTTTGAAAAGATACACAAGATTCACAAACCTTTAATTAGACTTATCAAGAAAAAGAGAGAAAGAACCCAAATAAATAAAATCAGAAATGAAAGAGGAGAAATAACAACTGTCACCAGAGAAAAACAAATGCTTGTAAGAAAATATTACAAACAACTACATGCCAACAAACTTGGTAACAAAGATGAAATGGATAAATTCCTAGAATCATATAGTCTTCCAAAAATAAATCAGGAAGAATCAGAGAATCTGAACAGACAGCTTACACCTAGTGAAATTGAAGCAGTAATAAAAAAAACTCCCAACAAACAAAAGCCTTGGACAGGATGTCTTCACAAATGAATCATACTGAATATTTTGAATAGTTTGAGAACCTCTCTTTCTCAAACTATTTCCAAATATTCAAGAGGAGGGAAGTCTCCCAAGTGCATTTTATAAGGCCAGCATTATCCTAATTCCAAAACCAGATAAGGACACTACTAAGGAAGGAAATTATAGGCCAATATCCCTGATGAACATAGATGCTAAAATACTTAACAAAATATTACCAAACCAAATACAGCAGTATGTCACAAAGATCATACACCATGATCAAATGAGATTTATTTCAGGAATGCAGAGTTGGTATAACATTCCAAATCAATAAATATGATTCACCACATAAACAAAATGAAGGATAAAAAACACATGATCATATAAACAGATGCAGAAAAAGCATTTTATAAAATCCAGCACCTATTTATGACAAAAATTCTCAGCAAAATAGGAATAGAGGGAACATACCTAAATATTATAAAGATCATATATGGAACACCCACTGCTATTATCATACTCAATGGACAAGAACTACAAGCTCCTTAAGATTGGGAACAAGAGAAGGATGTCTGCTTTCATCTCTCTTATTCAACATGGTACTGGAAGTCTTACCCACAGCAATAAGACAAGAGGAAGAAATAAAAGGCATTGAGATTGGAAAGGAAGAAGTAAAAGTGTCATTTTTTGGAGATGACATGATGCTGTACTTACAGAATCCCAAGGATTCCAACAGGAAACTACTAGGACTAATAAATCAATTCAGCAAAGTAGGAGGATACAAAATTTATATCCAGAAATCAGTTGCATTCTTACACACTAATAACAACATAAATGGAAATTTTAAAAAAACATCCCATTTACAACTACTTCAAAAGAATAAAATACCTATGAATAAATCTAATCAAAGGCATAAAAGACCTGTACACTGAAAATTATAAGACAGTGAAGAAAGAACTGGAAGAAGATACACATAGGTGGAAGCACATATGTTCATGGCTAGGAAGAATTAACATCATTAAAATCCATACAACCCAAAGCAATCTAAACATCCAACTCAATCCTCATCAACAGTCCAAAGACATATTTCACAGAACAAGAATAAATGCTTCAAAAATGTATGTGGAACCTCAAAAGTCCCACATAGCAACAGCAATCCTGAGAAAGAAGAATAAAGTTGAAGGAATTGTGCTACCTAATATCAAGCTATACTATAAGGCCATAGTAACCAAAACAATATGGTACTGGCATAAAAACAGACAGATCAATGGAACAGAATAGAGAGCCCAGAAATAAACTCACAGCTTTATAGTCAATATTTGACAGGAGAAGTAAGTGCACACAATGGGCTAAAGATAGTTTATTTAATAAATACTGTTGGGAAAATTGGACAGATATGTGCAGAAAAATGAAACAAGATCACCTTCATACAACATACATGAGAATAAATTCAAAATGGATTAAAGACTTAAATGTTAGACCTAAAAACATAAAAATTATAGAAGAAAACATAGGCAGCAAAATCTCAAACATAGTTCATAGCAATATTACAGATATATCTCCCCAGGCAAAGGAAACAAAAGAAAAAAATAAACAAGTGGAACTGTATCAAACAAAAAATTCTTGCACAGCAAAGGAAATCATCAACAAAATAAAAAGAAAACCCACTGAATGGGAGAATATGTTCCCCAGTTAATCTGATAAAGTGTTAATATCCAAAATTTATAAACAACTTACAAAACTGAACACACACACACACACCAACAAAAAATGGACAAAGGACCTGAATAAGCACTTCTCCAAAAAGGACATATGGATGGCCAATAGACATATGAAAAGGTATTCAATGTCATTAGTATTCAGAGAAATGCAAATTAAAACCACAGTGAGATACCATTTCACACTTGTCAGAATGTCTATCGTTAATAAATCAGTAAGCAACAAGTGCTGGCGAGGATGAGAAAGCAGAACCCTTTGCTCTTTTGGTGAGAATACAGATTAGTGCAGCCACTGTGGAAAGCAGTATGGAAATACCTGTAATAGAAATGGATCTGTCTTTTGACCCAGCTATCCCACTTTTGTAAATATATCAAGAGGAACCCAAAACATTAATTTGAAAGAATATAAACACCCTTGTGTTCATTGCAGGATTATTTACAATTGCCAAGATATGGAAGCAGCCCAAGTGCCCATCAGTAGATGAGTGGATAAAACAAGTAGGGGACATTTACACAGTGGAACACTACTCAGCCATAAGAAGAATATTTTACCCTTTCCAACCAGATGGATGGCCTGGAGAACATTATGCTAAGTGAAATAAGCCAGCCAGAGAAAGACAAATACCATATGATTTCATTCATATGTGAAATTTAATAAACAAACTGAACTAACAAGGAAAATGGGGACAGACTCATAGAGAGCAGGATGACAGCTGAGGGGGAAGGTTAGGGGGTGGAGGATTGAGCAAACAGGACAAAAGATGCTTGGACATGGACAACAGTGTGGTGATTGCTGGGGGGAGGGGGTACAAGGGGGATAAATGATAATAAAAGTACTATAAAGAAATTACTTTTAAAAAGAAAGTAATTTTATTTGCTTTAATGATCAATTCCTTCTATGTATACATATGTATATGGTTTTATGCATTCTTTTTAAAGAATGTGGTTTGCACGATCTCCAAGGAAAAGTGGTAAGATCTTCTATGACAAATTTTGGTAATTGTTCTGTAGACACGTTGGGGGGGAGTGTATTTTCTGTTTTTTTTCTTTTTTTAAATATAGTTTATTGATTATGCTATTACGGTTGTCCCATTTTCCCCCCTTCACTCCCCTCCACCCTGTACACCCTCTCCCACCCATATCCCCCCCTTTAGTCATGTTCATGTGTCATACTTATAAGTTCTTTAGCTTCTACATTTCCCATACTATTCTTACCCTCCCCCTATCTATTTTCAACCTACAATCTATGCTACTTATTCTCTGTACCTTTTCCCTCTCTCCTCCTCCCACTCCCCTGTTCCTAACCCTCCACGTGATCTCCATTTCTGTGGTTCTGTTTCTGTTCTAGTTGTTTGCTTAGTTTATTTTGGTTTTGCTTTAAGTATGGTTGTTAATAATTGTGAGTTTGCTGTCCTTCTACTATACATGTTTTTTCTTTATCTTCTTATCTTAGATAAGTCCCTTTAACATTTTACAAAATAATGAAATGTTTGGTGATGATGAACTCCTTTAACTTGACCTTATCTGACAAGCACTTTATCGGCCCTTCCATTCTAAATGAAAGCTTTGCTGGAGAGAGTAATCTGGGATATAGGTCCTTGTCTTTCATGACTTGGAATATTTCTTTCCAGCCCCTTCTTGCCTGTAAGGTCTCTTTTGAGAAATCAGCTGACAGCCTGATGGGAACTCCTTTGTAGGTTACTGTCCCCTTATCTCTTGCTGCTTCTAGGATTCTCTCCTTCATTTTTACCTTGGATCATGTAATTATGATGTGCCTTGGTGTGTTTCTTCTTGGGTCCAACTTCTTTGGGACTCTGTGAGCTTCCTGGACTTCCTGGAAGTCTATTTCCTTTGCGAGAATGGGGAAGTTCTTCTTTATTATTTGTTCAAATACATGCTCAATCTGTTGCTTTTCCTCTTCCTCTTCTGGTACCCCTATAATTCGGATTTTGGAATGTTTAAAGATGTCCTGGAGGTTCCTAAGCTTCTCCTTGTTTTTTTGAATTCTTATTTCTTCATTCTTTCCTGCTTAGTTGTTTTTTTCTTCCATCTGGTCCACTCTATTGTTTTGAGTCCCAGTTTTTTTCCCTTCACTATTGGTTCTCCATGCATCTTCCTTCATCTCTTTTATGGTAACCTGCATTTTTTCATGTAATTTGCACCCAAAATCAACCAATTCTGTGAGCTTCCTGATCACCAGTGTTTTGAACTGTGCATCTGATAGATTGGCTATCTCTTAGTTGCTCAAAAGGATGAGTCCTGGGGCATTGATCTGTTCTTCTGTTGGAGACATGTCTCTCTCTCTCTCCTTTTTTTTTTTTGGTCTGGTCACTCTTGTTACGGTGAGGGGCAGAGCCTTAGATGTTCAACGGGGCTGGGCACCCCAGTTGCTAGATTGTGACGTTATATATGAGGGTGGGGGCAGGAGAGTACAATGGAGGTAGCTCCGCTCTCCTGGCACCTCAGTATCCCCCCGGGATCCTGGGTTGCGCGCCCTGCCCTGGTCCACAATGCCACCTCACTGCGTCCGCCAGCTGCCGCTTGGGTACTCAGGGTCCACCCGCTGTGATCTTGCACACCCTGGATGGCTTATGCGCTCCTGGTTGTTTGTGCGCCTAGTATTCCCTGATCTCCATGCGCCCAGCTCCTCCTCTCCGCCCCTCCCACCAGTCTGGATGAATGGGTCTACTTCAACTTCTTGGCTGTCCGACTTCCATTCAGATAAATTCTTTATCAGTTCTGGGTGTTATTCTGCCTCTAAATTGTTGTTCTAATCTTGGTTGTGCATGGAGGTACGGTGCGTCCACCTATGCCTCCATCTTGCTGGAAGTCCCCGGGAGTGTATTTTCTATAGCACAAATGTGTGTTAAGATAATAGTATTATTAATCTTCCTTTATTTTCTTCTATATGTATTTAATTTGTCAAATATTAGGAGAGATTTGCTAAAATATCTCCTGACAGTTGTGATTTTGTGAATGTTTCCTTATAGTCTAACAACCGTTGTTTATATATTTTGATGTTATCTTATTTGAGACATTAACATTGCTTTGCCCATAAAACTTGGTCTTCTTAGTGTAGTTCTGTCCTGTTTGCCTTTGATTCTACTTTGCCCAGTGTTGAAGCTGTAAATCTTTCTGTCCTCTCATTTTCGCTTGCCTAGTATAGCTTTGTTCTTCACTTCATTTTTTTAAAAATAATTTTTTGTTTTTCAATTACAGTTGTACAATATTATAGTAGTTTCAGGTATACAATCCAGTGATTAGACATTTATAGAACTTATGAAGTGATCAACCTGATAAATCTAGTACCCATCTGATAACATACATAGTTACTATAATATTATTGACTATAGTTACTGTGCTAGATTTCAGGAGGTCCTGAATGATGGGTTGTTCTGTAGTTTAGCTGTTACTTTGATGTGGTCATTGGAGGGTATATTTACCTATGTTGCCAACTTAATTGGAAGTCTCTTCACTTCATTTTTAATCTTTTTCTTACCTAGCCTTAGAATATTGGTCTTGTATTAGGAGGGCTTAACCCATTCATATTTATCATAATAAAAATATGTTTGATCTTAGTCTTGACATGCTGCTTGATACTTCAGTATTCAGTATGTCCAGATTTAATGTGCTGTTGCTTTCTAAATCTGTTTCCTCATTCTCCAGTTTTCTTTGTGTTTATTTTCTTTCTCTCTTTAATTTACTAATATGAAAGTTGTATATGATAGTATTACTATGTGGTTTTTCTAATAAATTCCCCCGCAGAAAGCTGTGATGTGTAGTGTTTTTGGGGTGTTTACTAATTGCTGATTTGGGTGGTATAAATACTTGCACCTTAGCCAATTTCAAGTTATGAACAAGGTATAACTGAATGCAGAAATAGCTCCAGCATACCACTGGATTTATTCTACAAAGCTTTATGTTTTTAATTTAAAAGTTGATAATCTACATATCCACAAATATCAAAAATATAAGTTTCTTTTACTCTCTTCTATATAGGATGAGAGGCTTATATGCTTTTATTCTTTGTCACCTCCCATCCCTACAACCTTTGTGTTTTACTGAAATGATCGGATCTTTTTAAACTGAGATTATTAAATATTTTTATTATATAATTTATTGTTAATAACTATTTTAAATTACTGTTATATTTTATAACCACATCAATAATGTTTATTTATGTATTAGCTATATTTTTCTGATTAGAGCACTCATAACCATATGTTATGATATTCTTGGGGAATTATTCAAGTGATATTCAGTTCTCTCACTCTTCTGGATATTTCAGATTCTACTCTTGTATTAAGCTAGACTATCTAAACAGTATATATATGGCCTATACTACCTTAGACTTTCAGAAATAATGTTCATCAAGTTAAATGTGTTTTAACATCAGGGTAATTTTCAAAGGCCAATATGAGAAACGATAAAAATTTCATGACAGATTTTTCTATAGATTGAAATGGTTGTCTACTACATCACTTGGTATTAAATAAATAACTCCATTTGTGGAATGCCCTTTAGGATTCAACTGTTACTTGAAAAGCTTCCTTGAGGATGATTAAAATTTGAAGCTCAACTTTATGAGTTATGTAAACTGTTGTACCCTGATTTTGCCTGATCTTGACTTTCTGATCTTAATTTTATTTTTGGATTGCCTTGCTAATTCCTATTTATATTTCCTCATTATTTTATTGAATATGCTCATCAAAATGCTGCTTTGCATTCTTTGCAGACATGACAGGAAAAAATGAATAAAGAGCAACTCTATAGACATTCTATAATTCTGCTTTTTTGTTCCTGATTAATATAATAGAATTTAATGCTGTTTGTATTTCTTAATGGTCCTTATATAAGAGAAAAGCCACAATTTATTTTGGTTTATGAGTATTTGTGTGTTTGTCCACTAACAGATTTCTTTAGGTCTGTGGATAATGAGAAAAAATGTGTTCTTCATTTCCAATAAAGTGAAATTTAAATTAATTTTGATTTTGTTTTCATGCTAATGTTTTAGTAGTTTTCCTAACCTCCACTGAATTTAGTAAAAACCTCATGTGTGATACTAAGGATGTCTTATTTTTAGTGATTCGAATAGTGGTACAAAGTATTAGAAAGATCCCTGAAATAAGAAGCAAGTGTGTTGTTTCCAGTTCTAGTTAAGGTTGAGCTACAAATTCACCTTTTGATTTGTGGTAAATCACTTTACCTGGCTGGGTCTTTAAAAGAAGGAATAAAATGATATACATATTAAGGTCTCATCCAGTTCTAATGTCTCTTTTCTGTTTTTTTTTTTAATTACAGTTGTCCCCATTTTTCCCCCATTACGCTCCCCTGCCCTACCCACCCCCACCTCCTACATTTAATCCTCCCCCACATTGTCTTTGTCTGACCATGGATGCAGACATAATACAAAAGATTTAACTAAAGAGGGAAAGAGAGGACACTCAGAGTTTGGTGTGAGTACGGAACTGCTCATTTGGCAGGCCCCATATTAAAACCATGGGAGTTGTTGTCTTGTGGTCACTTTAAAATTTCATGCTAGTGGTATAGTCATTATCAGAAAGTGGTTGGTGCTAGCACATCTTCCAGTTCCTGGGTCTAAAAACCAAAGATACAAGTTATTAGTCAGAAAAGAGGCGACAAAGATGCTAAGAGTAACTAACTCTGATGAAGAGATAAACCTCAAAAATCAGCACCTATGATTCCCATAAACAGGGATAAGCCACTCTCTTCTTTATAGACATCTAATCTTCCTTTCTTCTATTCTTCCTTCTTCTTTCCTTTGTTTTTCCTCCTTTCTTCCCATCCCTCCCTCTTCTCCTTCCCTCCCTCCCCCACTTTTCCTCTCCTTTTATCTCTCTTCCTTCCACAAAGGCTTAATGAGCCACTTCTATGTGCCAGGCCCCTGTTGACCATGGGAGATATAATACTGAACAGTACTAATGCAGTCCTGTCTTCATTGACTTTATAGACCAGTATAGTGGGAAATGCAGATAATAAACAAATACATGAACAATTATTTAATTACAATTTAGATTAATTCTAAAATTGAGAAGTGCAAGGGGCAATGAGAGTATATGACAGGAAGAAAACCTAATTCAAATGGAGAGTGAAGGTTTTCCTGAAGAAATGTTATTTACATTGATTACTATAGGGTAAATAGGACTCAGGCAGCTGAAGAATGCACAGAATACTGAAGAAGAAAGAAATAAGTACAAAGACCTGAGGTGAAAAGGCATTTAGTGTATTTGAAGTAAAGAACAGGCTGGTAAGGCAAGAGAATAGTGGCAAAGATAAGAAAGGTAAGCAAGGGTCTTAGAGACCAGGTATGATGTACGAGCACTTTTGTTTATCCCACCCTGTTGCAATTATTTGTATACGTGATCATGAAGCCTTTTTGCTTTTCATTTTTGTATTCTCGTATCTAGTAAGGGGGACTATACTCTGCCACCCCAAAATATGTCTTTTGGGATATTGATTTAAGTTGGTTATTAAGAAACAAAAGGCTCAGATAGACCCTTTGACCCTGTCCCCCTTACCTGCCTGGTGGAATTCAGATAGAGAAGCCTACTTAAAGGAAAAGAGCATCACTTTAGGATTATAATATAAACTAAGTATGGCACACCGGGAAAAATCTAGCAAAACCAGTTAATTGGATTCCCTTCTGTGTCCCATTGCTTTTGCTGGGTGGCCCAGAAAAAACTTGTTTACAACATATTTTCCTTCTCATCTACCTGTGAATTGCCTAGTTTACTTTTGAAATTCTAGACCCTTGCCTCCCTTTCTTTAGTCCAGAATGGTATGTAAGTCTCAAATGACCAATATGGTCTCAGGTCTCTTATTTTTGTGATACCCCCACATGCATAATAAATTTGGACATTTTCTCCTGTTAATCTGTCTCATGCTAATTTGATTATTAGCCCAGCCAGAAAAATTTAGAAAGGTAGAAGGAAAAATATTTTTCACACCCTTACATTTGTATAGTGCCAGGTACATGGTAAGTGCTCCATAAATTCTTGTTGAATTAGTAAGGCAAAGGAAAAATTACTTCCTTACAATTGGAACAACACAGTAATTATGTGACAGGGTGTTGGCTGAGAGGCCCCAGGGCCCCCCACAAGCCTAGCTTGGGAGCTAGGAAAAGCAGTAGAGTTGTTTTTGCATATCAATAACAGCAGAGTAGTTTCCTAGTCCACATGGAGGCAGGAAAGTATGCATGACTTTAACCCGTGATGTAACTGGGAGGCAGCCCCGCCTACCCCCACCCTTCCATACAGTGTCTTTGGGAGAGCTTGGAGATGGTTCACTCGATGCCATGGGGCCATGCCCGTACAGACGAACCAAGATAGCCAAGAGAGGCAGATAACCCGGGACCACTGGCAGGTGTAGCCAATTGTGGGAGGAGTCAGAAATAGGGTTAGGGAGGAGTCAGAAATAGGATTAGGGAGGAAGATCAGTGGTGGGATTTAAACCCAGGCATGGCAGCCATGTTAGGGTCTAAATTTGAGGTTTAGGGAGCAGAGAGGGGGCTCCCATGACCACCCAGCTTCGGAAGCAAGAAAGTAAAATGTAGCAGTGATGTGGCACTTTCTCTGTTTTTGTTTTTTTCTTTAAGATTTTATTGACTTGTATTTAGAAAGGCAGGGAGAGAGAAAGAGAGGGAGAGAAACATCAATCAGTTGCTACTTGCAAGTCCCCTACTGGGGACCTGGCCTGCACCCAGGCTTGTGCCCTGACCAGGAGTGAGACTGGTGACCCTTCAGTTCATAGTCTGATGCTTAATCCAGTGAGCCACACCAGCCAGGGCTCTCTTAGCAGTTTAAAAGGATGTGATTTTGGATTAAGAACTGGAGAATGCAGAGACGCAGCTGCTGGTATGGGAACTGCAGGAGACCTGCCCACCCAAGCACAGATTACTGGGAGGAACTAGGAGTCTAGCAGAGCTACAGACTGCTATTTCTTTTCCTGAGGTTTGGTACCCCTGACTGGCCTGGTTTGGCAAGGGGAGGTAGGACTATGTATATGTTTGTGGATGTTTTTAAAAGACTTTGAGATTTAACAGTGACATTCTGCCATTACTCTAAACTTGTATAACTTGTGAAGAAATAGTTCCTTTCCTTAGTACCGAACTCAGGCATTGAGAGCCACAGTTCCTAATGACGACAGTGGCAGGCAAAGAACCTACAGTGAAAGAAAGACCCCAGGGCAGGGGGCTTGCTTTGGTAACAGTATCTTGGCTCCCAAATGGGTTGTTTCTGTAACAATTATGGAAAACAGAGATGAAATTTATAGAAGAAAAAGGTGTTCTGTAATAAATCTGACAAACCCACTGACAGAAAGTAACCTCATGGGGGATCTGATCATAAATTTGTAACTGAGCAGGTTATGGTGAGTAGTTATATCCCAGGAATATAACTTTTTTAGTAAAAGGTTTATTATCATTGTCTTAAGCAAGTCCTGTCCATTGTTCTTGTACATCTAGGCTACTAACACACCTTTGAAATGTCGATAATTCTTTTCAGACCCCTGAGAAACACTACCACCCTCAGAGGAGCATGTAGTCTTGTTAAATGTCCCGTACTCCAGTTTGCTTCTCCCATCTTCATGTAATTTTCCTTGTGTTTCCTCCTTAATTCCAAATACAGAAAAGAACGTGCAAAACTGTCATTCTAAGGAGCATTTGAGATCTTGCTTCCTAGCAATTCTCATCAGCTTGGCTCAAATAAACTTATAAAAATTCTCTACATGTTTGAAGAGACTATATATGGTTATCATCTCTTATCATGTTTGTCAAGTCACATTTGTTAAATAACAGGCAACTTTTTTTTTCTACAAGCAAAGAGGCTGAGAGAGACTGATTAGTGAAACAGTGAATTGTTGAATGGTACAGTACTAAGAGAAACCCTGTTTTTCAAGGAAAATACATTTTGTGTGTGTGTGTGTAGTTAAAATCTACACCATAAGAAAAACCTGCAAGTCAAGGGGGTCTATTCGAGCTTCTGAAACTGACACAAGTAAAACTGAATGATTCCTACTTCTTCAGAAATTCACATAGGGTTGAGAGAAATAAAAAGTGTGTAGCTGTTAAAATATTAAGACCATATGATAGGTATTTTAATTTCTTTAAATTTTTTTTTCCAAGTGTGTTATTATTTTTAAATGGTCATTGGAAACTTACATGGTTAAATCTTTAGATAAATTATTAAACAATTGCAATTGATATAATTATTCATCCCCGGATTAGAAGACAATAATACATTATTGTCTAACTGCAGTTGAATTGACCATCATAAAGAAAAGTCTAGAAATTCTAGCCTTGCAAAGACATACATACAGAGGAATCTCAGACCCTCCTCTAAATTCCTATAGCTGTAATTGGCTATCACACTCAGTTGATACTGGGGAATGTCATAAGCTGAGCATTTCATGTGTGTCTCATCATAAATTCTTCCAGGAGAAGGACTTATACTTTACATCTTCAACAATGGGGCTAATTTAGAGTTTTACTGCATTGTGCAGAACAGACAGATTTTACTTCAAATAATTTCACTGCTTGTGATGCCTGACAATAATGAAAGAGTGTCTAGATAGGACTCTGTGAACCTAAGAATTGTTTAGAATTAAAGGTACTAAAAATAATATATGAATGTCTATTTTAACTTTGGTATAAAGCTATCTTTGGTGTTTAATTTTGATAACAATGTTGTTTTGATTATCTCACAATGGAAAAACTAAATAAAATACATATGCCTTCCTACTTTAAGGTATTCTCAAAGTTTTTTTGTTACCAATAGTTACATTTATAATCTTTGAAAAACTGCCATAGTCAAATTACATTGGTAATGAAAAGCCATGGAAATGTTTTCATTTTAATCTGTTTACTGAATTTTAGAGTTTTTTTTTACCCTGGTTTTCAGAGAAATTACATTTGTTATTGTATTTGGTGCTTGCTGTAACACAAGGTCATCTTACTTTTCTAAATAAAATGAATTCTACTTTGTATAATTTCTGATGAATTCAACCACTTATTTGAGACAGTGTGAAAGAAAAAAATGCTGTGAAGTGACACAAAAATAATTAAATTAGAATCACAATGTTCACTTTGTAGGTGCAATCATGACACTGTTTTTAAAGAGTTTATTTATTTATTTTTAGAGAGGGGGAAGGGGGGAGAAAGAGAAGGAAAGAAACATTGATGTGAGAGAAACATCAGTTGCTTTGATTGGGGATTGAACCCACATCCCAAGCATGTGCCCTGATTGGGAACTGAACCTGTGGACTTTCACTTTGTGGAATGATACCCACCCAACTGAACCACATCGGTCAGGGCTATTATGACATTTAGATGCTACAGTTAAACAATATGGTCCACTAACAACTAGACAATAATACCCTCAAATGCCATTTTCTTTTGTGTCATAAGTATGAATGCTACCTGTACCTCCAGGAATTATATAGGTAACTTTATATATTCATTGTATGTCGAATTACTAGACCATTGGATTAACAAAAGAAACACATATGACCTGTTGACCAGGATTTGAGCATCCTTTCAGTCTTCTAAATCTTACAGGAATTTTTAGCTCCCCTAAACTGACATGACAAAGCAGATGTGGATAAGCTGGGTGTTTATCAGTCTTGGACGTTGCTAATAGCTTTGCAATTATTCCTTGCACTTGGTGAGAGGAATAGATAACATCTGTGGTTCCTTTCAATTCTAATATTTTAATAATTCCAGTTATAAAAAATAGTTGAGCTGCTTTCAGTAGCTTCTGTGGTCAAATAGCAGGATCCCCATTAAGTACGTATGTGTGTAACCACACAAAATGGAAAACACTTGGCCCACACAAACTACTTCATAAATAGGCATAGTGAGCATCTATGGATTTGCACATCCCCTCTGCTCTATTCTGAAGTGCCCTATGAACCCTCTCTCAGTGTCATAAACACCTTTTATTTCTTCAAAGCATAGTTCACAGGTCACTTCCATCACATGATGATGTTCGACTCTTCCTGTATTAGGAACTTTACCCATGTCTCCCATTTCTTCAGACCTCACCAACCTGTGGGAATGATATAGTTACACCTGAGACAATTTGTTAATGTCCTCATCTCAATGACAAATAACTTCAGGTTTCTTCAAAGTTCCTCCCCAAGTGTTTCTGGAAGGTTGCAAGAGATCACTCATGTGTATTCCAGAAGGAGTCTGCTTCCAGTGGGTGCAGCATCACCCCCACCAGGCTACCTGCTGCTTTTCCTTGCTCTTATTCCCCTCTAGTACTACTCCCTGTTAATAGGGAAATCCATACCAGTGATGCCTGTACTCCCAATAACATAAGAGTTTAGGACTTAACCATGAGTCATGTTGTGCCTGGGATCAGTGGATTAATACAAATCCCAGCCACCATGCTCTACTCAATATCACTGCACCCCTAGGAGGACTAAGACTATACTTCTAGATCCTTTTTCCCTCAAGAAGAGTGCTTCCAAGATGCATTCACCTCCTCAGAGCTCATATACTATTTTTTTAAATCCTCACCCACGGATACATTTATTGATGAGAGAGAGAAGAAGGAAGAAAGAGAAACATCTATAAGTTGCTTCCTATCTGAGACCAATTCTGCAACCTAGGCATGAGCCCTGATTGGGCATCAAATCTGTGACCTTTCAGTATATGGAATGATGCTCCAACCAACTGAGGCACACCAGCCAGGGTTGATCTTGTGCATTTTTATTAGGCTTAGTCGACCAGTATGCCAGATAGGTCTATCCTTTGTGAATCATACACAGCCTTGAATTGGAACTCCCATAATTTTATTCTGAAATGACAAGCAGCATCTTCCAGATGCTTTGATGTAAGTCTTGGCAAGTGTAAGATCCACTGAAAGAGAAAAAAAAAATCACTTTGCCATTAGATCACCAAGTGATTCCTGTCCTCTGTTATTGTGATTTTTTTCTCTTGCTTCATATATACTCAATCTTTGCCTCCATGCCCACACAACCCAACTGCTTATATTAATTCAGGTCATGGCAATTGTCAGAAATATTCCTACACAAACTTTGATGTTTGCCCTCTGTGACTCTGACTCATCGATCAGATAGTGATCCTCAATTTCTTTTTCTCAATTTACCTATCTAGCTTCTGTCTTAATAGATACAATCATTATAGCACTTATCCTACTATATTGTAATCATCTAGTACTGTCTACTCTGTCCCCAATTCAAATACTTTTAATAATGGTGATTGCCAGTTGTTCTTTTCATGATCAGTTTTCCCAGGCCTCTACCCAGCTTTTTAGCCCTCTGTATTAAGATGGTAAGTACAAACAGGCTGACAAGAAGTTTTACAGAAAAATGTCCCTTAAATATGATGGTGAAAAAATCTTTTTGCTTAAAAGACATTAAGGAAATAGAATATTTATATGAACTTAAACTCGTTTTTATATTTCCCCTAAAAAAAGTGAATTAAGCCAGGTGGTGAGGGACAAACACCATGTGATCCCACCTTTAACTGGAACCTAATCAACAAAAGAAAAAAGCAAGCAAAATATAACCAGAGACACTGAAATTAAGAACAATCTCACAGTAACCAGAGGGGAGGTGGGAAGGGATAATTGGGGAAAGAGTTTTCAGAAACAACTATAAAGGACACATGGACAAAACCAAGGGTGGGTGGAAGCAAGGGAGGGAGGTGGGTTTGGCTGTGGTGGGGGGGCAGTCATGGGGGGAAAATGCAGACAACTGTAACTGAACAACAATAAAATAATTTTAAACAATAAAAAAATAAAATGGTCTTGTTTATTCAAGTGAAAAAATTTTGTTTTCATTTCATACCTTTATTGAGGCATAATTCACATACTATATATTTCACCCTTTCAAATATGTACATACTAATATTTTTTAGTATAGTGGCAGATATGTGCAATTATCACTGTTAGGTAGGATAGATAACAAACCAAGGCAGGGATGGGGAGGGAGACATGTCTCACCCATTAATTCAGCAGTCCTGAACCCAGTCAGGTAAGGTTGCCAGGTGTTCCAAAAATAACAAGAAAAGCCATAATAGGGCAGGAGGAGGGGAGCCTTTGAAATTCTGTGTGTATCATTTCCACTATCTAAGAAAGAAAACCTTCAAAACTGTATATTAATCCCAAGGTCTGGGAAAGGGAGGAGGAAGGGGTACCTAGAAACTGGCTACAAGCATAAAACCCCTAAAACTCCAATAGTCAGGGTACTCTGACTGGCTGGGTCCCTGCTCACAGCTTTGTGCTTAAGTGTATTTCATAAGTAAACTTACTATCTCATTTTCACTATATGTATTGTCTCTTGCCTGAATATATCTCTCACAAGTGAGGCAAGAAATGAGGAGTGGGAGTCCTGTAACTCAGGTCTCCCTGGTAACAATCACCACAGTATATAATTTGCAAATACTTCCTCCCCTTCTGTAGGCTGTCTTTACCTTTTTGATAATGTCCTTTTATGCAGAAAAGCTTTTAGTCTTGATGAAGTATAATTTATCTAATTTTTATTTTCTTGTTTGTGCTTCAGTGTCATATCTAATAATGCATTATCAAATCCAAGATCATCAATATTTTTCTAAGAGTTCTATGGTTTAATCTGTTATGTTTAGGTTGCTGATCCACTTTGAATTAATTTTCGTATATTCTATGTGGTAGGACTATGACTTCATTCTTTTGCATGTGGATATCCAATTGTC
This sequence comes from Phyllostomus hastatus, assembly GCF_019186645.2. Lineage (NCBI taxonomy): Eukaryota > Metazoa > Chordata > Mammalia > Chiroptera > Phyllostomidae > Phyllostomus > Phyllostomus hastatus. The sequence goes on from NW_025334022.1 coordinate 18,684,780, forward strand.
CCAGCACAATTTGTTGAAAAGACTATTTTTTTTCCTATTGAATGATCTTGTCTCCCTTGTTGAGAATAAGTTGACCAGTGCTGGCTGGTATGGCTCAATTGGTTGGAGCATCATCTCATAAACCAAAGGGTCATGGGTTTTATTTCCTGTCATGGCACATACCCAGGTTTTGGGTTCAACCCCCAGTGCTGGAGCATATGAGAAAACGAATGATTGATGTTTCTGTTTCACACGGATGTTTTTTTCTTTCTTACTCTCTCTCTCTCTCTCTTTGAAAGTCAATGAAAAAAACTTCCTTGGGTTAGGATAAAACACAAAGACGATGAAAATAAGTTGACTATAGGCACTAGGATTCATTTCTAGATTCTCAATTAGGTCCATTGACCTAAAAGTCTATACTTATGCCAGTATAGCAATGTTTTGATTACTGTTGTTTTGTAGCACATTTTAAAATTGGAAAGTGTAAGTTCTCAACCTTTTGTTCTTTTCAAGATTGTTTTGGGTATTCTGAATGTCTTGCAATTCCACACAAATTTCAGAAGCAGCTTGTGAATTTCTACAAAGAGGTGAGCTGGGAACCTGTTAGGGATTATGTAGAAGCATATGCCAGTATTAAGTCTTCTAATCTATGAACTGAACAAGAGATGTTTTTTCCATTTATTTACATCTTCTTTAGTTTCTTTAAGCAATGTTTTATAATTTTCAGAGTGTAAGTTTTGAATTTATTTTGTTAAATTTATTCATAAGTATTTTATTATTTTTGATGCTATTGCAAATTGAAATGTTTTCTTCATTTCATTTCAGTTTTTTCATTGCAAGTATACAGAAATACAATTCACTCTTGTGTGTTGACTTTATATCCTGCATCCTTGCTGACTTTATTATTAGTTCTAATGGCTTTTTAAATGAATTTCTTAGGACTTTATATAAGATAATGCCATATGAATAAAGATGGTTTTACTTCTCCCTTTCCAATATTGATGCCTTTTAATTCTTTCTCTGGTTCTCTTGCCCTGAGTAGAACCTCCAGTAAAATATCAAATAAAGTGGCAACAGCGACAGAATTGTCTTGTTCCTGACATTAGGAAGAAAAACATTAAGTTTTTTTTGTTAAATATGATGTCAGCTGCGAATTTTTCATAGATGTCTTTTATAAGTTCATGGAAGTTCTCATTTACTCCTAATAAGAAATTATATATTTTATTTATTTATTCAATTTTTTAATTTTATTGTACTAACATTTAATATGAGATTTACTCAACACATTTTTTAAAAATTTTTCTTTTCTTTTTTATTTAATTTATTTTAAATTTTATTTTAATTGTTATTTAAGTACAGTTTTCTGCCTTTGACTCCTATCCCAGCCCACCCCACAGCCCTTCCCACCTCCCTCCATTTTCCACACCCCCTCCAGTTTTTGTCCATGTGTCCTTTATACTTGTTCCTGTAAATACTTCCCCTTTTCCCCTGAAATTCACTCCCCTATCCCCTCTGGTCACTGTCAACCTGTTCTCTATTTCAGTGTCTTTGGTTATATTTTGCTTGTTTGTTTTGTTGTTTAGGTTCCTGTTAAAGGTGAAATCATATGGGATTGATCTATCATGGCCTGGTTTACTTAGCTTAGCATAATGCTCTCCAGGTCCATCCATGCTGTCCCAAAGGGTAGGAGCTCCTTCTTTCTTTCTGCTGCAAAGAATTCCATTGTGTAAATGTACCATGGTTTTTTGATCCATTCATTTACTGATGGGCACCTAGGTTGCTTCCAACACTTGGCCACTGTAAATTGTGCTGCTATGAATGCAGAGGTACATATGTTCTTTTGGATTGGTGTTTCAGGGTTCATAGGATATAATCCTAGCAGTGGTATTGCTGGGTCAAAAGGCAGATCCATTTTTATTTTCTGAGAAAATTCCATACTGTTTTCCATAGTGATTGCACCAGTCTCCAATCCCACCAACAGCGCACTAGGGTTCCCTTTTTCTTCACAACTTCTCTAACACTTGTTGTTTGTTACTTTGTTTTTGATGGCTGTTCTGACCAGTGTGAAGTGGTATCTCATTGTAGTTTTAATTTGCAGCTCTCTGATAGCTAGCGATACTGAGCATCTTTTCATTTGTCTCTGGATCCTCTGTATGTACTCCTTGAAGAAGTGTCTGTTCAAGTCCTTTGCCCTTTTTTCAAATTGGGTTTAAATTGGCTTGTCTTCTTAGAGTGGAGTTGTGTAAGTTCTTGATATATTTTTGGGATTAAACCCTTGCCTGAGGTATCATTGGCAAATACGTTTTCCCATACAGCTGGTTCACTTTTTATTTTAATACTGTTTTCTTTAGCTGTGCAGAAGCATTTTATTTTCATGAGACCCCATTTGTTTATTCTTTCCTTTATGTCCCTTGCTCTAGGGGACATATCAGTAAAAATGTTTCTGCGTGAAATATCTGAGATTTTCCTACCTACGTTCTCCTCTAGGACTTTAATGGTGCCACGGCTTATATTTAAATCTTTTTTCCACTTTGTCTTTATTTTTGTGTATGGTGTAAGCTGGTGCTCAAGTTTCATTTTTTTGGACGTAGCTGTCCAGTTCTCCCAACACCATTTTTTGAAGAGGCTATTTTTACACCATTTTGTGTTGCTGCCCCTTTGTCAAATATTAATTGGCCATAGAGACTTGGGTTTATTTCTGGGCTCTCTGTTCTGTTCCACTGGTCTATGTGCCTGTTTTTATGCCAGTACCAGGTTGTTTTGATCACAGTGGCCTTGTAGTATAGTTTGGTATCAGGTATTGTGATCCCTCCTACTTTGCTTTTCTTTCTCAAAATTGTAGCAGCTATTCGGGGTGATTTATGGTTCCATATAACTTTTTGAAGTGTTTGTTCTATATCTGTGAAATATGCCATTGGTACTTTAATAGGTATTGCATTGAATCTGTAAATTGCTTTGGGTAGTACGGACATGTTGATGATGTTAATTCTTCCAATCCATGAACATGGTAAATGTTTCCATTTGTTTGTGTCTTCCTTGATTTCTTTCTTCAGTGTTATATAGTTTTCTGAATACAGGTCTTTTACCTCTTTGGTTAGGTTTCTTCCTAAGTATTTTATTTTTCTTTTTGCTATATCAAAAGGGTTTTTTCCTTGATTTCTGCTTCTGCTGTTTCATTGTTGGTATACAAAAATGTCTTTGATTTCTGGATATTGACTTTGTATCCCACTGTTTTTCCAAATTCATTTATTGGGTCCAGCAGTTTTTGGGTGGAGTCTATAAGGATTTTCTATGTACACCTCATGTCATCTGCAAACAGTGACAGTTTTGTTTCCTCCTTTCCAATTTGGATGCCTTTTATTTCCTTTTCTTGTCCGATCGCTGTGCCTAAAAATTCCAATACTATATTGAATAGAAGTGGTGAAAATGGACAACCTTGTCTTGTCCCTGATCTTGGCAGAAAAGATTTTAGTTTTTGCCCATTGAGTATGATGTTGGCTGTAGGTCTCTCATATATGGCCTTTATTATGTTGAGGAATGCTCCCTCTATTCCCACTTTGCTGAGTGTTTTTATCATAAATGGGTGCTGTACCTTATCAAATGCTTTTTCCGCATCTATTGATATAATCATATGATTTTTGTCTTTGTTTTTGTTTATGTGATGTATTACATTTACTGATTTGCGAATACTGTGCCATCTTTGCATCCCTGGGATCAACCCCAGTTGCTCATGCAGTATGATCTTTTTGATGTATTGCTGGATGCAGTTTGCCAATATTTTGTTGAGGATTTTAGCGTCAATGTTCATCAGTGATATTGACCTGAAGTTTTCTTTCTTTGTTCTGTCTTTATCAGGTTTTGGGATTAGGATGATGCTCACTTCATAAAAAGTGTTTGGGAGTCTTCCATGATATTGGATTTTTTGGAATAGCCTGTGAAGAATAGGGGTTAGATCTTCCTTAAATGCTTTGTATAATTCTCCTGTGAAACCTTCTGGTCTAGGACTTTTGTGTGTTGGGAATTTTTTTATTACTGCTTCAATCTCATCTGCTGTTATTGGTCTGTTCAGGCTTTCAGCTTCTTCTTCATTGAGTTTTGGAAGATTATATTTTTCTGGAAATATGTCTATTTCACCTAGGTTTTCAAATTTCTTGGCATACGGTTCTTTCTAGTACTTTCTTACAAGCTTTTGTATTTTTCTGGTGTCAGTTGTAATCTCTCCTCTTTTGTTTCCAGTTATGTTTATTTGGGTCCTCTCTGTTTTTTTCTTAATTAGCCTGCTTAAATGCTTGTCAATTTTGTTTATCTTTCCAAATAATCAGCTCCTGGATTGCACTTTTAGTCTTTATGTCATTTAATTCTGCTCTGATCTTGATTATTTCCTTCTTTCTACTTGCTCTGGGCTGTCTTTGCTGTTGTTCCTTCAGTTCTTGTAGGCATAGTGTTAGGTTGTTTATTTGAAATGTTTCTATTTTTTTTTTCAGGTAGGCCTGCATCGCTATGAACTTCCCTCTCAGAACTGCCTTCACTGTGTTCCATAAGATTTGGGCTGTTGTGAGTTCATTATCATTTGCTTCCAGAAACTTTTTGATTTCTTCCCTAATTTCATTCTTGACCTATTCATTGTTTAATAGCATGGTATTCAATCTCCATGATTTTGAGTATTTGGGTTTTCTTTTTTTCTTTGAGGTTGGTTTCTAGTTTAACTCCCTTGTGGTTGGGGAAAATGCTTGATATGATTTCAATTTTCTTGAATTTGTTGAGGCTTGTTTTGTGTCCTATCATGTGTTCTATCTTTGAAAATGTTCTATGTGCATTTGAAAAGAATGTGTATTTAGCTTCTTTGGGATGAAGAGCTCCATATATATCAGTTAAGTCCATTTCATCTAGGGCATTGTTCAATGTCACAATATCATTTTAGATATTTTGTTTGGTAGATCTGTCCATTTTTGACAGTGGAGTGTTAAAATCCCCTACTATAATTGTGTTGCTGTCAATATCTTTCTTGAAGTCTTCTAAGATTTTCTTTATGTATTTGGGTGCTCCTATGTTGTATACATATATGTTTATAATGTTTATGTCTTCTTGGCGGATTCTTCTATTGAGTATTATGAAATGACCTTCTGGGTTTGTTTTTATGACCCTTTTTTTGAAGTCTATTTTGTCTGATATGGGTATTGCTACTCCAGCTTTTTTTTTCTTGTCCATTTGCTTGGAAGATTTGTTTCCAGCCCTTCACTTTCAGTCTTCGTAGGTATTTTGTCCTGAGGTGGGTCTCTTGTAGGCAGCATATGTGTAGATCATGCTTTCTTATCCATTCAGCTATTCTATGCCTTTTGATTGGAGCATTTAATCCATTTATGTTTAAGGGTATTATTGATAGGTACTTACTCATTGACATTTTCCTACTTGTGTTCCTCTCTCTCTTTCTTTTCCTTCCTTTCCTTAAAGCAGTCCCTTTAGCATCTCTTACAGATGCTGGTTTGGTGGAGGTGTATTCTTTTTGACTTCTTTTGTCTGGGAAGCTCCTTATTTGGCTTTCTATCTTGATTGAGAACCTTGCTGGGTAAAGTAGTTTTGCTTGCAGGCATCTGGTTCTCATTACTTGGAATAATTCTTGGCATTCTTTTCTGGCTTGGAGCATTTCCACTGACAAGTCAGCTGCTAACTTTATCGGGGTTCCCTTGTGTGTTACTTCCTGTTTCTCCCTTGGTGCCTGTAAGATTCTCTCTTTGTCTTGGAATTTTGCCATTTTAATTATGATGTGTCTAGAAGTGGGCCTCTTTGGGTTCCTCTTGATTGGGACTCTCTGTGTTTCCTAGATGTGCATGACTTTTTTTCTCATCAAATTAAGGAAGTTTTCCATCATTACTTTTTCAAATACGTTTTCTATCCCTTGCTCTTCTTCTCCTTATGGTATCCCTATTATATGGATATTATTACATTTCATATTTTCTTGCATTTCTCTTAATCCCTCTTCATTCTTTCTGGGTGTCTTTTTCTTTTCTTGCTCTTTCTGGATTTTTTTTCTACTTTGTCCTCAAGCTCAGTGATCTGATCTTCTGCTTCATTAATCCTGCTTTTGATTCTTTCTATTTTGTTCTTCAGTTCAGAAATTGTATTCTTCATTTCCTCTTGGCCTTTATTGATAGTTTCTAATTCTTTTTTCATGTTGATATAGTTTTCAGTGAGTTCATTGTAGCTTCCCTGTGGATTCTGGTAATTCACTGTGAGCTCATTCAGTTTCTTGATAACAATTGCTTTGAATTCAATATCTGATAGTTGAGTTGCCCCTATTTCATTTACTATTCTTTCTGAGGGTTCCTCCTTTTCTTTCATTTGGGGGTTGTTTCTTTGTTTTCGTATTGTTTGTGAGACTCTGCTTGTTAGCCTCAGCTTCTTAAATTGATCTGTCCTGGTTCCCTGGGTTTATGGTGTGAACTTCTGTGGTAGAATACCTGTGAGTTTCAGTGGTGCAGTTTCTTTGATCTCCTGAGCTCACTGGTCTTGGGCTGTCATTTAAGTTAGCTCTGTGTTTGTGTTTTGATTGTTGTTGGGTATTTCTTTGGTAGGTCCTTCCCACCAGCTGGTTAACTGAGGGTCACTCTGTCCACCACCTCTTGTATTTTGTTTTGCTGGTAAGGGCAGGTTGTGCTGAAGCTGGTTCCTCCGTGTGTACAATGTCTTAATGATTGTCTTTTGCTCTTGTTCAGTTGTTTGTTCTGGGTAATTTTTCCACTATTTAGTTGTATTTCCAGATAGGTCCTGGATTGAGGTTTGTGTGGTTTTCACTCCCTCTTTCATCTTCTGTTGTTATCTGTTGGTGGTTCCTTTTTTGTTGGGTTTCCTCTTCCAGTGGGTATCCTGGTGTCCAGAGCTTCCACCTACTCTTTTTTTGTGATTGGTTTGAGGAGGAAGGCAAAATGGTTTAAGACAGCAAGAGAGTGTTCTATGATATTTCCAGCAGCAGCCAGTGGAGAAGAGATAGGAGATCCTTTCGCTAAGTATAGTGTTAGCCATGATATTCCACCCAACTAGCCACTTTTTAGATAGGGTTGAAAAAAGATAAGACTCTTGTTGGTGAGGAAAGGGTTGTGAGTTGCATCTAGAAAGCAGTGATTTTGTGGGAGGTCATATTCTGAGGCAAGGTGAGAGTAAAGGATAGTAAATAGGTGTAGTGTGTGAGAGAATAGAGTTAACCACTACAGTAATAGAGTTCAGGAATTCATGAAGTGGACTAAGATCTGGGAGCAGTGTTGTGTAGTATTTACCATTGTATGGAACAGCTATTATCTACAGTAATATTAGAGCAACAATCTTATGACAGAATCTATGTGATCTGGGTAACAAGAATAGGGAGTATCGGGCCTTGAGTAGACCCACTTAACACAATTTTAAGTGTAGAATGCATTATTGTTGACTGTAGATGCAATGTTGTACAGCAGATCTCTAGGGCTTATTCTTTTTGCTTAACTGAAACTTTATACCTGTTGATTAGTAACTGTGCATTTTCCCTCCCACTAGCCTCTGGCAACCATCATTCTATTCTTTGATTTAATAAACTTGACAATTTTAGATATCCCATGCAGGTGAAAACATGCAATATTTTTCTTTCTGTTACTGGCTTAAAATTATATCTTTTAAATTAGAATATCTATGATTAAATTTAGGCATTTAAAACATAGTTTATCCATTACTAAAGAGTTTCATATTTCTGATTAACATTTCAAAGCGTAAGAATACCCTATCCTTTCTTTTTAAGCTTTTTTTTCTAACCGTAAGCCTGTGGCTAAACTGTGGTGAATTAATTTTTTTGGCCCCAAATTTCTCAATCTTCCCATCCCACCATGTTACCTACTGTTTTTATTATATATAACATGTACTCAAATGTGAAGGGTTATAATTAGATATTGCAGTCAGGGGGCATTTGGAATACTAAGTGACTTTCTTTAACACTAGCAAACTATAAAGTATGTTATAATAGAACCAAAGACATAGGGCCAAGATGGAGGCATACAATGATATAATTTGCCTCCTTGCACAACCAAAAGAAGGACAACAACAAATTTAGAAACAAAAACAACCAGAACTGCTAGAAAATCAAGTTGTATGGAAGTCCAACAATGAAGAAGTTAAAGAAGAAACATTCATTCAGACTGGTTGGAGGGGCCAAAACAGGCAGATGTGGTAGAGAGGACACACAGCAAGAGGGTGGCTAGAGGACCAGGTTAGGGAGGCAGTGGTTGGTGGGGCGAGTGGTCCAAGATTTGTGTGTGGATAAACTGGGAAGAGCAAATGGAGAGCGAGACAGACCACACACTGAGGGTTCCAGTGCAGGAAATTAAAGCCTCAAAACCTCTGGCTGTAAATACCTGTAGAAATTGCAGCTGTGGGAGACTCCCAGCTTCACAGGAGAGTTTGTTAGAGAGATACGTATGGTCCTAAAATGTACACAAGCCCATCCACCCAAGAATCAGCACCAAAGGGCTCAATTTGCTTGTGAGTAGTGGGGGAAGTGACTGAAAGCTGGCCAAGAGCTTAGCAAGCAGCATTGTTCCCTCTTGGATGACTCCCCCACATACAGTGTCACAATGCAGCTATGTGGGTCACCCTGCCCTGGTGAATATCTAAGGTTCTGCCCCTTAGAATGTAACAGCTGTGTGCAACAAAAAAAATATGGCCCAAATGAAACAACAAATCGAAGCTCCAAAAATAGAACTAAGCGATGAAGAGATAGTCAATCTATCAGACGCAGAGTTCAAAACACTGGTAATCAGGATGCTCACAGACATGGTTGAGTAGGGTCACAAAATAGAGGAGAAGTGATGGCTATGCAAAGTGATATAAAACAAAATATACAGGGAACCAACAGTGAAGAGAAGGAAACTAGGACTCAAATCAACAATTTGGAGCAGAAAGAAGAACTAAATATTCAACCAGAACAGAATGAAGAAACAATTCAAAAAAATGAATAGATGCCGAAGAACCTCTGGAACAACTTTAAACATTCTAACATCTGACTCATGGGTTTGCCAGAAGGGCAAGAGGATGAGCAACAAATTGAAAATGTATTTGAACAAATAATGAAGGAGAAACTTCAAAATCTGGTGAAGGAAATAGTCTTTCAGAAAGTCCAGGGTGCTCAGAGAGTGCCAAAGAAGATGGACCCAAGGAAGCATACACCAAGGCACATCATAATTATATTACCCAAGATTAAAGATAAGGAGATAATCTGAAAAGCATCAAGAGAAAAGGAGACAGTTACCTACAAAGGAGTTCCCATAAGAGTGTCAACTGATTACTCAAAAGAAACCTTGCAAGCAGAGAAGGAGCTGGAAAGAAGTATTCAAAGTCATGAAAGGCAAGGACCTGTTGGAAACCACCCTGTCCAGTTTCAGAAGCTGTGACCCCCATGGCTAAGGCTGAGTAAAAAGACCTTGGGACCCTAAACCACTGAGCGGCAAAGCTTATCTTCCTGGTGGGGCACCACTTCTGCCCCTTTTATTTCACCCTGCTTGGCCCTGAGCAGGTGACTGGTTAGCCAATGACAGGTAAGATTCCTCAAGGGAGGGATGATCTAAGACAAGCAAGGTGGCAATGGGGCCATCAGGGAAGGACTTGGGGGACTATAGAGAAAAGGAGTGATGGACCCTCACCCCTGGGCTTTCACATAGCCTGAGTCTTCATTCCATCTGTAAAAAGTCTCCTAATCTCTTGGCTACCCCCATCCCCCACCTGCCTTAAGCCTAAAACAATGCTGGAGGCAGGTGTGGCCCTGTGCTAGAATGGGCAGTTTCCCAGGGAAGTCAAGCCTAAGAAAGAATGCATAAAATCCTATGAAACCTGCTTTGCTAAGAATGCCCTCAATTTAAATGATAAGGATCTGAGCCTAAAATGAGTTTGTTTTCCAAAGTTTTATGGCCCTTTGGCTATCTTACCCTGACTCAGAATAAACCCTCATAGAACTTTGAATGTTATCTATTGTTTGATCATTACTGCCTGACAATGATGGATGAGCTTTACACCCTGTATTCCTATGCAAATTAAACCCAATAAAAGTCCATTGAGGAACAGGCTCAAGGACCTTCTTCTCTGAGAGATTGGCTACCTTTCCTCCCCAAGCACATCTTGTCTTGGTAGACTTATTCTCATCCGTGGTGGATGGGGAGACTCTGCAGGTTGAGCGTCCCCACAAGGACCTCCATCCAAGATTATTCTATCCAGCAAAGCTACCTTCTAGAATGGAAGGGCAGATAAAGTGCTTTCTATATAAGGTCAAGTTAAAGGAGTTCACCAATGGCAAGCCCTTGTATATGAAATGTTAAAGGGACTTATTTAAGAAAAATAAGATGATCAAAAATATGAACAGTAAAATGACAACAAAGTCACAACTATCAACAACTGAAGCTAAAAAAAAAACACAAACTAACTAAGCAAACAACTAGAACAGGAACATAATCACAGAAATGGAGATCACATGTGAAGTTATCAGCAAAGAGAAGGAAGAGGAAAATATGGGGAAAGGTACAGGGAATAAGAAGCATAAATGGTAGGTACAAAAGAGACAGGGTTAAGAATAGTGTAGGAAATGGGGAATCCAAAGAACTTATATGTATGACCCATGGATATGAACTAAGTGGGGGGAAGGGAATGGTGAGCAGTGGTGAATAAACGGGAGAAAAATATGGGACAACTGTAATAGCATAATCAATAAGATATATTTTTAAAAACATAATTGAGGGAGTTAAGAATAGCATAGGAAATGGAGAAGCCAAAGAACTTTTATGTACAACCCATGGACATGAACTAAGGGAGTGGGAATGCTGGAGGGTAGGGGTGTGCAGGGAGGAGGGAGATCAAGGGGAGAAAAAAATTGGGACAAGTGTAACAGCATAATCAATAAAATAAATTTTTGAAAAAAATTATAATAGAACCAACATTGTTGCTGCAATGTATCCCCAAAATACAAGCAATGAGAAGCTCATATTTATCCCTGGGTCTTTTCTCTTTCTTTTTCACCTTCAAATGTGTCAGGTCCCTTAAGGCCAAGGTCACCAGTGCCACACTTTTTGCAATGTTTTTTGATTCAACCCTCTTGAGATAGCAGCTTGTCTAGCTTGAGGCAGCAATAATGCCAAGGAAGAATTTCTTAATACACCTATAGAAATAAGTAAAATTTCTGCTCAGTAATCCAATCAGTTAAGATTCTTGTTGCAAAAATTAGGTCATGGGAAATATTTCAAAGCTGCTTGATCACATGCAGTATGAGAGTTGCTTAGCTAGTGGGGAGGAACAATTAAGATCTATTCTCTTAGCAAGTTCATAATACAGTTTTGTTGTCTAAAATGACTGACCCTTGAACAACATGAGGTTAGCGGCATTGACCTTCTGAGCAATTGAAAATCCATGTATAGCTTTTGACTCCCTCAAAACTTAAGTTTTCTATCAGTATCTGCAGTGCATTGACTTAAGGACCTGCCACCATACACACACAGATATCAAAATCCATTGATGTTCCAGTCCCCTATATATGGCATATATTAATACATACAGTTGGCCTTTGGCACCCGCAGACTCCCAGTGATGAATCAAAAACAGTACAAGTATTTACTGAAAAAATCTACATATAAGTGGTCTCACACAGTTCAAACCCATGTTATTCAAGGGTCAACTGTACTGTGTATTAGATTTCTGGGATGTACTTTTCTATCAGTTGCAAGCATGTACTCTTAAATAATGTCTTTCCCATTGCTCTACCCTCCCAACCCCTGGTAACCACCATTCCCTTCTGTTATTTTTTTAGTTCAATTTTTTAATATATTACATATAGGAGAGAATATGCAGTACTTGTATTTCTCTATCAGACTCTGTCTTTTTGCTCCTGTTCTATTGGCTTTTTAGCCTCATAATTGTTATTGTCATCTCATGGTTGTAAGGTGGGTGACAGAGCTCCAGGCTTCACCTTTTTTTAGTTTAAGGCTGGAAGAAGGGGGAAGGAACAGCAGATGTCGGCAGGCCCTCTTTTTATGACTTGTCTCCTTACAAGCAAGCAAAATAGTTCCTAGATTCCCATTCATATCTTAGTGCTCAGAACTCATTCAGCTATGGGTCTGGATCCTAGACAAATCACTTGTGTGGAGGAAAACAGAATTTAAATAACTAGAGCAATTAATGTATTCCCTGAGCCTATGCAAGGGATATATCTATACTAAGATTAAGGGATCTCTGTCTCCTTCCTGAAAAAAATCAAGTACTATTATTCAGCAAGAAGAGTGGAGAGAATAGGTTTTAGGTGAACAATTGGTATCCTGTCAGGTTAAAATTTTATAAGGCATTACAGAAATTAAAGAAGTGAACTGACTACTGAAATTATCCTGATTTAATGGATGTGGAGGAAGTGGTGATATCTGGGATTATATCTAGCCACTTTTAACACATGGCACATGAATATGAGCAGCAGACTGTGAATTGCTATATGCCAGCCCTCCTTATACACATTTCATAAAAATGTGTAAGAAGTTAGGTGCAAATAAGAAAGTAACTCCCAATTCCAAGTTATTCCCTTTGACAAGCATTCTAAGAAATCCGAAAATGTGAATAATCAAAATGATTTTCATTTGGGAGACTTTCCAGGACTGAGGGTAGAAGGAGAGGTTGAAGAGGAAATTTAAGGTGAGAAACAAGGTGTTTCTCTGTTTGCTCAGGATGTGGAGTGAGCACAAAAAGAACAGCATGTCATAAAGCTAAATGACTCAAAACCATTCTGGAATAATCTGCTAGGAATGCTGTGTCAGGAAGCACAATCAAAGAACTCTTGAAGAATACTATCATTAGTGAATCCCACTGTTTATATGTCTGTAATCCTAGTAGTAAAAAATCTGAAAGGATTCCAGTGCATGTGGATTAATATGCTTTTAATCTGCACACAAAAACTACACAGAACCCCCAATATAAAGTGCTTTGTACTGTTTGGTAGGAAGCCAGTGTTTTATCATCCCAAATTTACAAAAGCTATAATATCATATCTGACTCATGAAATCACAAGGGTGTATACATTAAAGAAATTTGAGGGAAATGTATTTTGTTTTGAGATAGAACTTTGGTCTTGGCCTTTTCTTACTGTAGTATCTTGTACACATGTAAGCTTGGGTTTCTTTTACTGAAGTCTCAACAACATAAACATCTTTTTCTATACTTTCTATTTCTTGGAATCTTCTTACAAAGTAAGAGAAGTAGTATAGGCTTCCTTTTCAGCTTAATATATGTCAACGTGTTAAATCTAGATTTGAATTTTTGTGATTGCAGCATAATATAACACAAGACTGTCCTGACAACTTCTTTGCCATTCTGTAACAGAAAATATTCATGACAGCACTTCCCGCCCTACCCAGAGGTAGAATGTATAGACATGGCTTTGGGGTTCCAATGTAGTAATGGGAACTGATTACTTAACCCACTCTCCCAGGCTTATTCTGAAATGAGAATACATCTATTTTCTTGAATCTTACTGGAAATCACTTCCATACATGGGTAACTCCCTCAAAAGAGTAGGTTAGCCAGCCTGCAATAGTAACAAACCACTTTGAAAGCAGTATATTACCTTGAGTGATGCCAATTTTCTGTCCTTTTTTGCATGTCCTTAGCAAGGTCTTTATTTTTAGCCCCCGGACACAGGAGCTGTTGATTCCTGTTCTGGAATTCCGTGCCAACAGTTATTTATATACACTGACTGATGACTACAAAAATGGGATAAACTTAAGCACATAGCCTTGGTTTGTTATATCATACAACAACTAAAACACCGCCCATCCTTTTTTATGTTCCTCATTACCCAACATTCTGCCCAGTACTTCCCTTGGGGATGTCCCACATTGCTATCCATCCAAGGCCACAGTAGGCCTGTGCTTCAGGATGCTAGAAAAAAACCCTCCCCAACCCTGAATAAGAATGTTCCAAAGGCAACAAACTGGAGCTAGGGAAGTGCACTTTTGCTTTGTTTAGGAGGAAAATATATTTAGTGGTGGAATTGTGCCTTCCTTTAAATGTAACTTTTAAATCACAATTTCAGTTAAAATCCTAAAGCTGAACATAGTGTGAAGTTTCTTTCCTACCCCATTCAAAAGAAAGTGACAAATAGCTTCAAGGCCACTCTAAGCCATTCTAAGACTTTCCAAGAAGTATTTTAACTGGGTTTGTTAACCACACCCCCATCTGCTTCCCAGCCAAGCTATATGGGAGATGTGTGTTGAATTAAATGAATTCACAGGAGTAGGTGAGTGGTGGGGAGAAAGTCGCTCCCTACACTCTTGATATTCCCCTTAGCTTGGAGAGAGAAGAAATGCAAAGGGAGAAGTATTAGATTGTAAGAACAAAGAAAACAGGAGTCCTTTACCCCAATGCTTTGTAGTGAGGATGTTAAGGTTTCATAATTCCAGAAAGGAAATGACTGTGGTATGTGTTGTCTAATATGGAAGCATAAGCAACTTGATAAATTATACTCATGCCCCAAATGTGGCAAAGAAACAACAGAAAGAATACCATGGCCTAAGTAGACACTGAACAGCTGCTCTCTCTGAACCCCATGGGCCACCATGGGCCACCAGACAAGAACAGTAGCAACTAACAAAGGCAATCTATGTGAACTGACAGGCAAAACCAGATAGCTCTGAATTTTCTTTTCCCCATGTTTTGGTGTTATGTAAAACTTACCTGAAAGAATGTCAATTTCTTCATGTTTCTAAGAAGGGCTTAGTTTTGGGTAGAGGTAGATTCTTAAAAGAGACAATATAAGTTATATCCAGGGATAACAGAGATGAAAAAATATAGCAAGAACATCAGGCACACAGTGAACATTTTCAGAGTTGTTGGGACTGCAGAGCAAGGGATCCATTTATATTGCACTAGGGTCTAAGGATTCTTCTGGGAAATAAGTAGAGGAGAAGGATCAAAATGAACAAGCTCAACTCTGGAAGTAGACCAGTGTTTGAGGACAGAGTGGGAGTAGACTAGAGTATAACATGTTGTAAATCAGACTGTATTCTAGGCTAGATTCAAGAGACTTAAGTTTGAATCCTTTAGCAAGGAGGCTAGAGTAACCCCCTTATCCATGATTTCATTTTCCATGGTTTCTTACCAGTGGTCAATTGTGGTCCGAAAATATTAGATGGAAAATCTCAGAAATAAACAGTTTGTAAATTTTAAATTGCATGCATTCTGACTACCATGATGAAATATTGCACCTTTTCATCTGGCCAGAGATGTTGATCACCCCTTTGTCCAGCATTTCCACATTCTATACACTATCTACTCATTAGTCACTCAATAACGCCTCAGTTTCCAGATCAACTGTCATGGTATATGAATGCCTGATTTCAAATAACCGTTATTTTACTTAATAATGCCACATTCACGTAACTTTTTTATAGTATATATTTGTAATTGTTTTTGTTATGATTGATGCTCATCTCTTACAGTGCTTAATTAATAAAATAAATTGTATCATAGGTAGGTATGTAGAAGAAGAAACATAGTATAGATAGGGTTTGGTACTATCCATGGTTTCAGACACACACTAGTAGTCTTGGAAGATATCCCCCAAACATAATGAGGACTATTGTACAGTTAAAAGAGTAAATGTCCTTGAGACATTCAAAGCCAAAGAATTAGCAGCATTAGTGATTGCAGTTTGAGCACTGATGTGATGTGGTATCTTTGGTGTAATATTAGTTTGTTAGTTTCCTAGGCCTACCATAATAAATTACCACCAACTTGGTGGCTCTTCCAGCTCTCTGGTTTGTGGTAGCCTAACTCTGACCTCTGCCTCCTTCTTCTCATATCCTTTTCCTCTGAGTGTCTCTGTCTGTCCTTTCTATCTTTTATAAAGATTTTTTCATTGGATTTAGAACCCACTCCAATCCCACCATGATCTCATCTCAATCCTTAATTTAATTACAACTTCAAATAACTTGTTTCAAAAGGAGATTACATTCATAGTTTCTGGAGGTACAAAAACTTGAGAATATTGTGCAACACATTACAATCAGTAATTTCAATGTAGGCATCTGTAGCATTGTTATGAGGAGGGACTCAGTATCTGTAATATTGCCTCGGTCTAGCACAGACTTTAGGCATTGATGTTCTTAGTGAAAGCATAGCATCCTGAAGCCACCTGTGAAGAGCAGCAGCAGATGTTTTAAAGTTAGTTGGGGACAGGAAATGGCTGAGATCTTATAGAGGGAGATTGTTATAAGGGGTGCAAGGTGGGAAAATAGTCAAGAACTTCACATTAAGATCCTGATTAGCTAATCCCAGCACATCCCAACTACATTTTGTAATATTAGGGCAAATAAACATGGGACAACAATGGTAAAATGGCACCAAGAAAGAAAGATGGGCTTTGTAGTGACAGAAAGAACAAAAAGAGGTCAGCTAGATATAATAAATTCTCATATGAGTTCTAAAGTTGACTACAGAATTTCTTCAGATTTGTGAATGGGACTTGTTGTGTATCTAGCTTTGTTGGTCTTGAGACAACCACCATGTGAAGATAAACATCAACTCTATACATTGCCCCTGGTTAACAGGAAGATAAGGGGATGCGATCGAGAAAACGGACCAGTCAGTAAGCATAAATGATGCCAGATATGACAGGATGACAGATAATGGGCAAGGAGCACTGGCAAACTTCAAAGAGAATAAGAAGAAAATTGACCAAGGGTCACTTTTA
This sequence comes from Phyllostomus hastatus, assembly GCF_019186645.2. Taxonomy (NCBI): domain Eukaryota; kingdom Metazoa; phylum Chordata; class Mammalia; order Chiroptera; family Phyllostomidae; genus Phyllostomus; species Phyllostomus hastatus. Next base: position 18,701,485 of record NW_025334022.1, read on the forward strand.
CCACTCCTATGAGGAAACAGACACCAAGAAAACAATATGCTTTTCACCATTATAAGGTTGTCTAGTACTAATTTAAGGTAGGTATAAATGCAGAAAATATTCAGAAAAGTTGATAGATTTCTACTTCAGAAAGGGTCTATGGAAAATATCAACTTTGTTCATTTTCTAGGTCGGTGGTACCTTCAGTTCCACAACCCTAGAATTTAGCAAAAATAATATAAGATACTTTCTGACATTGCTTTCCATAACCAATTAACTTAATTCAAATTAAAGAGTCTTTTTTCCTCAAGCACTGTTTTCATTGACATTATTGTTGCATAACATAATTCATGTGTATTTTTTATGGCCTGGCCAAAAATACATAGATATAGAATATTTCTATCCAGATAAAAAATTGGGACAAATGGCTTATCAAAATTATGTTCCTTTATTTGTTAATGTGTTGTGAACATTCTTACAGAAGAGTAAGAATTGAACTGCTTTTAGTCATACATTTAAATTTCCTTTATTGAAAATAGTATATAATTGAGGTTGTCCTAGAAATTCTGTCTTATCTGTACAATTAACAATTTGATAACTATTTTAACCACATTTTAACTAGTGCCTAGAATCTTTCATCCCCTTGACCTTACACTCATTTGCTCTGCTAATATACAGTGCTGGATAAACCCAAACATCTGTTTTGTTTCCTTGTGTTCAGTTCTGCTACAGAAAGTTGGAGAACAGTGACAATTGGCTCCACTACAAATTTATGCCATTTAATCTCAGTTCGGTCTGCAATACTACTTGGCAATTCTTCATTTATCCCTGTGATGATGTTTCCAGCAGCTGTTTGAAATCTTTCTTACTTTCCACAGTCTCTCAATCCTCAAAGGAGAAAATTGTCAGAACAAAATAAAACAGTTTCTAAAAAATTTAATTGCAAGTAAACTTCCCTAAAATGATATTTAAAAGTGAATATTATAAGAATACAACTACGTGCCTGAAGAAATTGATCCAGATCAACTAAAAGAGAGACATATTCTAGTAAAATTACTGGACTTCAAGGGAAAGAACAACTTTCACTTAAAAGGATCAAAATCACTCATAAAGGAAAGAAAATCAGATTATACTCAGATGTTGACAGCAAAACTTTACACTAGCAGAAAAAGCAGTAGCATGCTTAATACAGTCAAGGAAAGAAAATGTGAGCCAAAGATTTTTATATCCAGACTGATATTCAAAGTTAAAAAAATACAAATTTATCAACATGCAAGAACTCAGAGAATATTGCTCCCATGCAACCATTTTCATTTTTTAAAATGAGCTCTAACAATTAAAATGTCTGGAGAGATCCCCAAGCTAAGACCTGATGGCACAGACCACTGAAAGTAGTCAACATAGACAAGAGGGTCAGCTAAACTTTTTGTACCTCCAGATAGAGGAGCACACCACCACCTAGAAAGCCAAAAGAAAAAACAACCAACTAAAATCTAATCAAGCTTTGGCTGGATGGCTCAGTTGGTTGAAGCATAGTAGTTGCAGGTTCAATTCCTGGTCAGAGCATGTATATAGGTTGTGGGTTTGATCCCCGGTTGGGGCATGTCCAGGAGGTAACCAATTAATATTTCTCTCACATGCTTTCTCTAATATCAATAAATATATCTTTGTGTTAGGGTTTTAAAAAATAAAATTTTATCAAGCTTATAGAACCAATGACCTATTTACAAGAAATGCAGGGTACAGCAAAATCAAGACTGTGGAAAATTCTAGAGGACAAAACATATGGTTTCTTCAAGAAATAAATTGTGACCAAAAAAAAAAAAAGGATGGACTAGAGTCCTGGCTGATGTGTCTCGCTTGGAGTGTGGTCCCATGCACTGAAAGGTTGTGCATTAGATTCCAGGTGAGGGCTCATGCCTAGGTTGTGGGTTTGAGCCTCAGTCAGGATACCTATAGGAGGTAACTAATGGATGTTTCTTACATCGATATTTCTCTCTCTTTCTCTCCCTCCCTACCTCTAAAATGCAATGACAAAATGTCCTTGGATGAGGATAAAAAAATGGATGGAGTAGAAATTCAAGATTAAAACAGACTTAGAAATTATCCTGGGGAGGCATACCTAAACTAGTGTTTATAAATGAAGATTTGGGTGATAAATTTATACAGAAAATAAAGAATTAATTTCTAGAAAGGTCAGTATAGAGATTACTTTTGAGGAAATGAAGAAGGTTGTGAGTAGGATGGCTTTGTGGGGTGGCTGGCAAAATTCTAATTCTTTAACCTAAAGTTGTAAACTAGTTTATTGTTTACAGGGGGTGTTTACTTCATAATAATTCCTTAAACTCTACATTGGTTTTATGCAGTTCTCTACACCTGTTATATTTTATAATTAAAAAGTTTGAAAAAGAATCATTATATGTTGTTTCATTTTGGTTATCTTTTTTATTTTATAGCATTAATACCCAGCCTGAACAAATATAATTTTACAGTAGGGGCATAGAGGACAGAGTAAGGATGGCCTAATTGCTTAGGAAATAAATAAGAACTAGGAGACTATTCAGTATTTTGTGACAACAACAACAGCAAAGTCATGAAAACACATTCCTCTGCTTTTGTCCACTACAAGTCTTGTCACTTCTATTATAAATGTGGTTTCCTTCTTACTAATCAAAGCTGTAAGTAATAATAACAGTAAATTTTATACTCATAGATGGAGCAACCTTGATGAAAATTAGCACTATTACATAAAATCTGCAATTTCCAGTCACTTTAGCTCAGATCAGAAAGATACCTTTTATATTCTTCAATCTCAAATAAAATTAGGTCACCAAATATAAGTTCGGGCGTGTCCATATATGCTAAAACAAAAGAGAGGTGATGTAGAAGAAAGTAATAACTGAATATACCACTTGCTCTTAGCTTCAATAGCAGGCTTATCTTTTATAATACTTATTTTTTAAACATTTTTAACCTTTGACAATGGAAAATTTCAGATATATACAGAAGTAGATATAGTAGTATAATGAACCTCAATAATTATTGACACATGGCCAATTTTGTTTATTTATACATACAAGGTTGGGCAAAAGTAAGTTTATAGTTGTTTGTGTGGAAAATAGTACAATAATTAATAAATAATAATACAAGAATAAGCCCTGTGTTTCACATACTCACAACTGTAAACCTATGTTTGCCCCACACTGTATATACAACCCCCTTCTAACTGGATTATTTTGAGTAAAGTCCTAGGTATTATGTTATTTTCATCCCCAAAATGCTTTCAACAGAGTAAGCAACAGAACTCTGTAAGAAAATAGTAATGCACAAAGACTTGGGCAAATATAGCCAGTTATTTAAAATACTGCCAGTGCCCTCAGGAGTACAAAGCCAACATATCCTACACCTCTAGCAATAAAATGTCTAATATCTTGCTAAAGCTTAAGTTTCCAAGTTTGTTCTTAAACTTATACTACCAATTATTGCCCATGCCTATGGGATGCTAAAGCCAACAAAAGCCACTATGGTATCTATTAAACTCGTAATATCTTACTACAGTTTCAGTTTGTAACAATATAGTTGTCCTTTAAAGTTCAATTCACATGGAAATATTGGAAAGAGAATTGACCTGGAAGCAGGGTTTGGGTTAGGCACAGCTCTGTTAATTTGCTATGCCCTTAAGCAAATCACTTAAAACTTTGAAACTGTTCCCTTGGATGATGAGAGCGATAGCTCACTTTTCTTCAAGCTTTATACCTCTGAGTCTTTAACAAATTGACTTTGAGTAGCACTATCTCTTGCTAGAATTAGAGAATAAAGCTTAAATGTTCTTCACAAAGAGTTAATTATAATTGGAAAATGCTCTAAGAATAAAATTAAGATATAGCAGCACTTTGAGAAATTCTTTAAAATATAAATTTTACCTACATATACAAGCATTGTGATTCTAAGAATCCATTATTTGTGAGATGTTTTTCCAGCATACATATGTAGATGCAACCAGAAATTGCTCTCTAAAGAGCTGTAAAAGCACTGGCTTTCTGTATAATGAAAGGCTCAACTAAGAATACGTTAAATGAGAATTTACTTTTAGATAAATTTCAAGGCCAGATTTTCACCTTTGTCTCAACAAGGCATCTTAGGAAATAACAATGTTTACACTCAATACATGCTTAGCCATATAATTTCTAGAAAATTATTGAATGTAAAACTGCTTCCTAGTAGAAAAAGTTCTCTGGATTGAAAATGCTTACTAACAATTAGTTTGCAATATTAATGTTCTAAACTTCATCCTTCTACCACCATGAGAAACCCTAGGGCATGGTATGACTGAGTACACTCCAATGTCTCTCCTTTACTGCACTGCAATTGCCATCTTATGGGATCTTACTGCTCAGAAGAATGAAATATCATTCCTAATTCCCTCCAAATATTCATTAAGATCAGTGTAATAAATTCAACTTAGGCTTTGATGCCTTAACCATTTACAGAAAGTCTTTGGCTTCCAATTCAAGTTCCAGTATTTCTGGTGCTGCTTTCATTTGGGTTGAGGGTCAGTTCTGGACTTACCAGCACTTCTCTGGGAAGGCCAGTTGTCTGGTCATAAGATCTCTGCACCTATATTGAAGACCTTGCAGATAATGGTTGGCTGGCCATTTCTTACACTTATTTCTGTCCATTTCAAGAACTGTTCAATAGTTTCTCACGCCTGAAAATTCCCTGCAGTCTCTTAGCTGCCCTCATTCCTTTTCACTGTGATGTTTTTGGTTGCTTACCCTTCATCTAGATTTCCTGCCTGCACAGTTGTTCATTTTGTTTCCACTAAGATAATGAGTTTGCTCTCTAGTGTATTTGAAGTGTCCAGCCTTTCCACAGATTTCTTGGTTGCTAATCACTGTATGTGGATTTTCCTATTCACTTTAGTTGCTGACTTTTTTTCACTATGACCCAGAGTAACTGGTTTGTTAGCCACTATTATGGAGTTTCCTGTCTACTTTGAGACAAGACTTGTATTACATCTGTTTATTATAACTTGCTTCTAACATGCCCTGATATTTTCTTTATAGTAGGAGATTCTGTCACATTCTTAGATATTTTTCTCCACCACAATTGCAGTTCAGGACAAAAACCAGTGCCAGTCATGTCCACATAGTCTTTTCAACAAATATATGATTTTTTTCCCTGTGATTCCTCAGAGACACACTTACGTATATGTGAATCAGACAACAAAACTGCCTAGTCCCAAAACAAATATCTTCTGGGTTTACTGTTTGGGTGACTTTCTCCCTACCTCCTTCAGAGTTGTGAGTATTTACTGAGACTAGACTCCATGACTAACTTTTCTAGAATCTAATATCTCTGGAATTAATCTTTGCTGGCAGCAGTTTGTCCTTCCTTCTTCAGATAGGCATTTACTTATGTGAATTAGACCCATGACTAATTTACCCAGGATTCAGTGTTAAATAATTATCCAGTTCTTCCACATCTATTAATTTTATGAGCCTAATTCTTGAAGTTTACATTTTCCAGAAAGTTTTATCCTCATTCTTCACCCCAATATAGATCCTAATAGAACTCCCATGGGAGGGAACATAGTTAGGTACTCCAATCAACCTGTCAATCACATTCTGACACCATAAAGTTCTGCTGTTATACCATCACTATACCAGAAACACCCTGGGCAGAAATCTTAGTTCAGTTCTCCTCCACCCAATCATATTCTGATCTGGTCCCAGATCTGTACCATCCCAGAATGCTCACTCCTCATGTACCCAATCTAAAAGAAACCCCAGGAATGGGGATTTAATCAGTCCTCCCTCACCTGGTTATGTTCTGAGCTTTCCTTCTGACCTTTACTCCTTCCAGAAAGTTCTGTCCCAATCCCACCCCATCCCCACTCTCCATAGAGGTACATTCCTAGAAACTCCAAGAGGTGGAGACTTAATTCAGTTCTCCTTCAAGCAATCATGTTCAAACAGCAGCCCAAACTCATAATTTTCCTAGAATATTGTGTCTTCATCCACCCATCCTCACAGAAACCTTCAGAGTGGAAAGAATGAGGATAGAATATTCTTGGGGGAATTAAAACATGTGAAGTGATAAGAAAATAATTGGTTGAAGGAGAACTGAACTAAGGTACTTCCCCTGTGGATTGCTGATATAGTAAAGTTATGAGAACCGAACTTTCTGGAAGAAGTCAAGGTCAAGAGGTATGGTCAAGTATTCAGTAAAAGGAGAAGTGAATTAAATTTACTCCCCTGAGGGATTTATTAAGGGTGAATTTGTGAGGAGGGAATTAAGAACATATCTGTCTGGAATAAGTAAAAGTTTGATAGCAGATACAGATCTGATTAGTTGAAGAACTAAAGAAAGCTCACTACCCTGGGTGTTTCTCATAGAGGACAAAAGGTTACTGAAAAACAAGTTTACTGAAGAAGTTTCCCGTGTGGACAGAGTGTGATTGGTTTATTCAACAAAGTTCCCTTTCCTGTGGTTTCAGTGACAGTGTGTGTGGATATAAAGACAAAACTATCTGGAAGAAGTAAAGGTAATTGAATCAGTTTAGCACATGATTAGATAATGGTAAATGAAATTGCCCACTTCAGAGAAGATTTTTGTGTGGGGACTGGGAAGAGTACAGAATATGCGTAGAAAAGTAATGTCTGGGAGAAGTTTGTAAGATGATTGGTTGAAAAAGATGTGAACTAAGCTTGGCCCCTGGATATTTCTGATAGAGTGACAATATCAACACAGAACCACCTGGAAGAAATAAGCTGAGTTCACTGGGGTGTTTGTGAGGGTGGAGATGCAGGGAATGAGAACAGAAACTTTAGGCAAACTAAAGGTCTAGAAGCAGATTTAAACATATTTGGCAGACATTAAATGCATAAATACAGTAGGTTGAACAACAAATTGATGTTTTTTCTCTCTCTTCCTCTCTCTCCCTAAAAAAATTAATGCATAAATAAACATGATTGATTGAAGGAGAACTGATCTAAGCTGGATATGTCTGCTATAGTGTTGGTATGAGACAGAACTTTCTTTTTTTAAAAAAATTTTAGATTATTTATTTACTTTTAGAGAGGGAAGGGAGGGAGATAGAGAGAGAGAGAGAGAAACATCAATGTGCGGTTGCTGGAGGTCATGGCCTGCAACCCAGGCATGTACCCTAACTAGGAATGGAACCTGCAACACTTTGGTTTGCAGCCCGTGCTCAATCCACTCAGCTACGCCAGCCAGGGCTGAGACAGAACTTTCTAGAAGTAAAGGCTAGCAGGTGAGGTCTGTTTGATTATCCTACTTAAATTTAAACTTAGCTTTTCATAGACTATTATTTCCTTATTTCCTCACCCTTGCAATATTATCCAGGAGATAGAGCTTACTTTCTTTTTCCCTCAACCAATATTAATTGGGACCAATTACTACTATTCTGGTTTCTCTTTCATCCATAAGCTGTAAGAAGGTCCAGCGCTAATTATCTAAGCAATATCTATATTAAAAAGTAGATGAAGAGAAGCAAGATGGTGGAGGAGTACATGGAAGCCACACTGACCTCTTCCCAGGACCAATATGGAATTACAACTAAATTGTGAAGAAATCACCCAGAACAAACAACTGTACAATAGCAATAGAGAGGCCTGATAACCTAGGACAGACAGAAGAATCATCTTCCATACTTACTGACTGGTAAGAATGTGGTGGAGACTTGAGAGGACTGGCTAGGTGCCCATAGGTCACAGCACTGGAGGGATAATTAAGCAAATGGTTGGATTCTTGGATACCCCTGAGAAGTCTAGGGTCTAAACTCTAAGCTGAGATCCCAAACCTAGATCACCAGAGCACAAAAAGTACACAGATAACAAACAGTGGCAAAGAGTGGCAGGATTTCTCTCTGCCAGAGATGGATGGCTAGAGACACAAAGGGCCATTTAAAGGACCAATGTACAAATTTTCATTTGCAGCCACTAATCCAAGGCTCTGGCAAAGATGGAAGCAGAGTGGGCTGGAGATGCCTGAGGAGAGATTGGAGAAAAGAGCTTTGGGGAAAGAACTGAGAGAGTAGCTGCCAGGATCCCAGTGCTGAGTCATCCCTCATACAGCAGCACCCATCATGCTCAAGCAGACTACTCCATTCCAAGTAGAAGAAGCTTGAGGTGAAACAATAGCCCTGACAACAGGAGGGACCCTGCCCCATCCTATGGGGCTTAAGCCTGAGTGCTGAGTGCAGAGTGACTAGATTAACAACTGAAGGAGACAGTCGAAGACAGTAGATGTCTGGCAGTCTGACAGCACTTTGCCTAAGGTCAGACAGGATCAACATTGGACATCACCAGAGGTGAATCCAAATAAGAAAAAAGTAAATACTAGAGTCTACTGAGACAAAAATCCACTGTCATCTTCTCCATGATTAGCGGTTTTCTTTCCTGCATAGCTTTATAACACTCATTTCTTGCACATCAAGCTTGTGCATATTAAGTTACTAGATTTTATATTTCTCTCCTTTCTTATAATAGTCTTAATCTATTTATACCGTTATTACTACTGGTTCATTTGTTGTAAATAGTGGGATTGTGGAGGGGGAGATATTTTTGTGGATGTGGGTTTTTTCCTTGAGCTGTGGTTTGCTCCTGGCAGCATCTCCACAACAGCATCCAAGATGTGGATGGAGTGACCTTTAAGTCAACCAGCTGGAGGAAAGGACCAACCAAAGAATGACCCAACAACAATCAAAACACAATTACATCCAGAGAGCCAACATAAACTTCATAAAGACCATCCCAAGAGCGTCAAGTTCAGTAGATCAAGGAGATTGCACCACTGAATCTCATAGGTCTCCTACCATAGCAGTTTATACCACAAACCCAGGAAGTCAAAACAGGTCAATTTAAGAAACAGAGGCAAACCAGAAGAGTCTCACAAAAAGTGAGAAGACAAAGAAACAAACCCCAAACAAAAGAAAAGGAAGAATCCTCAGAAAGAGTGCTAAATGAAATAGAGGCAGGTCAACTATCAGATATTGAGTTCAAAACAATGGTTATAAAGAAACTCAACAAGCTGTCTGAGAATTACCAAAAACGACAAGAAAGCTACAAGGAACTTACTGTGAATTACACCAGCATGAAAAAAGACATAGAAAATAATAAAAAAGAACCAAAAAAGAAATGAAGAATGCAATTTCTAAACAGAAGAACACAGTAGAAGGAATCAAAAGTAGGTTAGATGAAGCAGAGGATCGAATGAGTGAGCTGGAGGAGAGGTGCAAAAAAAATCTCTCAGAAAGTGCAAGGAAAGGAAAAAAGACTCAAAAAGAACAAAGAAGGGTTAAAGGAAATGTAGGACAACATGAAACAGAATAATATCCATATAATAAGGATACCAGAAGGATAGGAAGAAAAGCAGGGTTAGAAAACCTGTTTGAAAAAGTAATGATGGAAAATTTCCCAAATTTGATGAGAGAGAAAGTCACACAAATCCAGGAAGCAGAGAAGGTCCCAATCATCAAGAACACAAAGAGGCCCACTCCAAAACATATCATAATTAGAATGGCTAAATTCAAGACAAAGCGAATCTTAAAGCCATCAAGGGAGAAACAGGAAGTAACATTCAAGGGAGCCCAGATAAGGCTAGCATATGACTTCTCAATTGAAACACTATGAGACAGAAAAAAATGGCAAGAGATATTTCAAGTAAAGAAAAGCAAAGGCCTGTGACCAAGACTACTCCATCCAGCAAGGCTCTCAATTAAAATGGAAGGTGAAATAAGGAGTTTGCCATCCAAAAGAAGACTAAAAGAATACACCTCCACCAAATCAGCACTGTGAGCTATACTAAAGGGACTGCTACAGGAAAAGGAAGGAAAAGAGTGAGAGAGGAAAACAGGTATTAGGGGAATAAAATGGCAATGAATAAGTACCTATCAATAATAACCATAAATGTAAATGTTTTAAACACTCCAATCAAAAGACATAGAGTAGCTGAATGGACAAGAAATCATAACCCACATATATGCTGCCTACAAGAGACCTACCTCAAAACAAAAGACCTACACAGACTGAAAGTGAAGGGTTGGAAAAAAATACTCGAAGCAAATGGAAAAGAAAAAATTGCCATGGTAATAATACATATATCAGACAAAATATACTTCAACACATAGACCATAAAAAGAGACCTAGAAAACCACTTCATAATACTCAGGAGAAGAATCCATCCAGATGATGTAAACATTATAAACATATATGCACCCAACATAGGATCATCCAAATATATAAGGAAAATCTTGGAGGACTTCAAGAAAGATATAGACAGCAACACACTTATACTAGGTGATTTTAGCAGCCCAGTGTCAAAAAGAGATAGATCTTCCAAACAAATTATCAACAAGGATATTACGGCATTGAATGATGCCCTACATCAAATGAACTTAATAATATATCTAGAAACTTTCATCCCAAAGATGCAAAATACATTCTTTTCACATGCCATAGAACATTTTCAAAGTTAGACCACATAATAGGACACAAAACCAACCTCAACCAATTCAAGAAAATTGAAATAATTTCTTCTATTTTCTTAGACTACAGGGGCCTAAAACTAGAAACCAACCTCAAGGAAAAACTTAAACACTCAAATTCATGGACATTTAATAGCATGGTGTTAAACAATGAATGGGTTAAAAATGAGATTGAGAAAGAAATCAAAAACTTCCTCAGAATAAATGAAAATGAAAGAAAAAACAGTCCAAAACTTATGGGACATGGCAAAGGCCATCCTGAGAGGGAATTCATAGTGACACAAGCCTACCAATAAAAGATGGAAACATTTCAAATAAACAACCTAAGCCTACCACTACAAGAACTGGAGGAGCAACAACAAACAAAGCACAGAGAGAGTAGATGGAAGATAATAACCAAGAGCAGAGCAGAATTAATCAACATAGAGACTAAAGGAACAATTCTAAGGATCACTAAATCCAGGAGCTGGTTATTTGAAAAGGTCAACAAAATCAGCAAGCCTCTAAGTAGACTCATCAAGAAGAAAGGAGAGAGGACCCAAATAAAGAAAATCACCGATGAAAGAGGAGAAATTACAACTGATACCACAGAAATACAAAGGATTGTAAGAAGTTACTATGAACAACTACATACCAAGAAATTTGAAAACCTGGGTGCAATGGGCAAATTTCTAGAAAAATATAATCTTCCAAAACTGAATGAAGAAGAAGCAGAAAGCCTGAACAGACTGATAACAGCTGGCAAAATTGAACCAGTAATAAAAAAACTCCCAGCACACAAAATCCCTGGGCTGGCCATTTTCACAGGAGACTTTTACAAAATATTTAAAGAAGAGCTAATCCCTACCCTTCACAGACTATTCCAGAAAATGCAAGAAGAGGGAAGACTCCAAAACTCCAGTGTCATCCTAATTCTAAAACCAGATAAAAACACAACAAAGAAAGAAAACTACAGGCCAAAATTGCTGATTAACATAGATGCTAAAACCTCATAAAATATTGGCCAACTGCACCCACAAATACATTAAAAAGATCATACACCATGATCAAGTGGGATTCACCCCAGGGATGCAAGGATGGTGCAATAGTCACAAATCAATAAACATAATACATCACATAAAAAAAGGAAACACATAAATCATATGATCATATCAATAAATGTGGAAAAATCATTTGATAAGGTACAGCACCCATTTATGATAAAAACCATCAGCAAAATGGGAATAGAGGGAGCATTCCTCAAGCTAATAAAGGCCATATACAAGAGACCTACAGCCAACATTATATTCAACAGGCAAACCTAAAGGCTTTCCCACTAAGATCAGGAACAAGACAACGATGTCCACTTTCACCACTTCTATTCAACATAGTATTGGAAGTCCTAGCCACAGCAATCAGACAAGAAAAATTAATAAAAGTCATCCAAATTGGAAAAGAAGAAACAAAACTGTCATTGTTTGCAGATGACATGACAGTGTACATAGAAAATCCTATAGAGTCCACTAAACAACTGCTCGACCTAATAAATGAATTTGCCAAAACAGCAGGATTTAAAGTCAATATTCAGAAATCAAAAGCATTTTTCTATACCACCAATGAAATATCAGAAACAGAAATCAGGAAAAAAAATCCCTTTTGATATAGCAAGAAGAAAAATAAAATACCTAGGAATAAACCTAACCAAGGAGGTAAAAGACCTTTACTCAGAAAACTACACAACATTGAACAAAGAAATTAAGGAAAACACAAACAAATGGAAACATATACTGTGTTCATGGATTGGAAGAATTAACATTATCAGAATGTCCATACTACCCAAAGCTATTTATAGATTCAATGCAATACCACTTAAAGTACCAATGGCATATTTCACAGATATAAAAAAAAACTTTCTAAAATTTATATGGAACCATAAATGACCTCGATTACCTATGGCAATTTTGAGAAAAAAGAACAAAGTAGGAGGCATCACCATACCTGATATCAAACTGTATTACAAGCCACGGTAATCAAAACAGTCTGGTACTGGCATAAGAACAGACACATATACCAAGGAAACAGAATGGAGAACCCAGAAATAAACCCAAATCTCTATGGTCAATTAATATTCAACAAAGAAGAAAGAAGCATAAAATGGAGTAAACATAGCCTCTCTGACAAATGGTGTCAGGATACATGGACAGCTACATGCAAAAAAATGAAACTCGACCACAAACTTACACCATATACAAAAATAAGCTGAAGATGTATAAAAGATTTAAATATAAATGCAATACCATTAAAGTCCTAGAAGAGAATATAGGGAGGAAAATCTCAGATATTCCATGTAGCAATATTTTAATCAATATGTTCCCTAGAGCAAGAGACATAAAGGAAAGAATGAGCAAATGGGATCTCATTACAATAAAAAATTTCTGCATGGCTAAAGAAAACAGCATTAAAATAAAAAAAAACAATAGTGTGGAAAAATATATTCCCCAGTGATACCTCCGACAAGGGTGTGATCTTTGAAATACATAAAGAACTCACACAACTCCACACCAGAAAGAGAAATGACCCAATTAAAAAATGGGCAAAGGACCTGAATAGACACTTGTATAAGGAGGACATACAGAGGGTCCAGAGACATATGAAAGGATCCTCAGCATCACTAACCATCAGAGCGATGGAAATTAAAACCACAATGAGATAGCACTTCTCACTGGTCAGAAGGCCATCATAATCAAATCAACAAACAATACATGTTGGCAAAGTTGTGGAGAAAAGGGAACCCTAGTGCACTGATGGTGGGAATGCAGACTGGTGCAGCCACTGTGGGAAACAGTATGGAATTTTCTCGGATATCTAAAAATGGAACTGCCTTTTGACATCTGGATACCACTATTGGGATTATACCCTAAGAATCTTGAAACACCAATTGAAAAGAACCTATGCACCCTAATGTTCATAGCAGCAGAATTTACAGTAGCCAAGTATTGGAAGCAACCTAGGTGGCCACAAGTACTGTAGTACATTTACACAATGGAATACTGCACAGCAGAATAAAAAAGGAGCTCCTACCCTTTGTGACAGCATGGATGGAACTGGAGAGCATTATGTAAAGTGAAATAAGCCAGGCATTGAAAGACCAATACCATATGATCTCACCTATAAGTGTAAGCTAATCAACAAAGCAAACAAGCAAGCAAAATATAACCAGGGGCATTGAAATAAAGACCAAACTGACATTGACCAGAGTGGAGATAGGAGGGGATAATAGGGGGATAGGAGAAGGGTCATCAAGGAACATGTATAAAGGACATATGGACAAAGCCAAAGTGGGGTGGGATCGAGGGTGGGAGGTGTGGTTGAGTGGGGTGGGTGAGGGGGGTGGGGGGAAATGGAGACAATTGTACTTGAACAATAAAAAAGTTTTAAATGCAAAAGAAATAAATGTAGGTGTATATGTGAAAAAATATGAATAATTGTGTTTGAAGGGTTGTATAGCTATAAGACCTTCATTTCCCAAATATTTCTCTTTTAAAAGATTTTGTTTATTTTGAGAGAGAGGATAAGGGAAGGAGAATGAAAGAGAAACATCAGTGTGTGAGAGAAACATTGATTGGCTGCCTCTCACACGCCCACAAGCAGGGATCTGGACCACAACCCAGGCATATGCCCTAATTGGGAATCGAACTGGCAACCTTTCATTTGCAAGCTGGCACTCAATTCACTGAGCCACACCAGCCAGGGTTCCCCAATATTTCTAAAGAAGATAAAACTAAAACTTGGCTGACTTTATTACTGTCATTTAAACAAAAATTGTTTCCATTTTCCTATATTCTTTGAGGTTGAGAAAATGAATGTTTGTGCAGAATGTAATAGTTTTAAGTTGTAATACAGACAGATTTCATGTAAATTTAACTGAGTTTCTTTGATGAGTTATATGTTGCAAAACTATAGCACAATGTAACAATCAGAATCTCAGCATGATATAATTCACTGATGTTATTCAAATTTCCCCAGTTTTGCTTGTACTCATTTGTGTATATATGTAGTTATTTCCACACAATTGTATCCCATGGAGATGGCGACCTCTCCATCCACAACCACAACATAGATCCATTGCCACATGGATCCCTCATGTTTATAGTCATACTTACTTTCCCCACACTTTTCCCTGTCCCTGGACCTTGTCAACCACTAATTTGTTTTCCTATAATTTGCTTTTGTAAAATTTTGTTATTTTGTTACCAAACCAAAGTGGGATTTGGCTACCCACCACCATCAAAAGGCAAACCCCAGAGGCAGAGGCTGGTGAAAAAGGAAAAAGGTCTTTATTGCCATGCAGAACAATCTGGGAGAATGGGGGATGACCTATCCCAAAGCTCATCTCTGGAAGACCCAGACAAAATCCAGTTGTTCTCAGCAAGAACAAAACAAAGGCAGTGCCCAGAATCCCTGCTCCAATGTAAAGTATCATCCTTTGAGCCCAAGGTGGCCATTAAGTGGTCATCCAGATAGTTTAGGATGTTCCCAGTTGCTTTCCAGCTTCAGGCTCCCTCCTGGGGGCTGTGTGTGGAGCCAGTGCTGCCATTTCTAGTTCAACTTCTTGGGCCACAAGGTCCCATGGTCTCAGGCTGGAGAGCATGAAAAGACAACAGCAAATGGTCCATCAGGTCAGCAAGGGAGAGAGACTGTCTTCTGGAGGACATGGGTCACATGACTGCAGTCATGTGGCCCATGTAGCGAACAGGCCAGGACATCAACCCAGTGCAGGGGCCAAGCAGCAGCCACAAGCATGAGAGATCTCTTTGTTCCTCTGAGTTTATATTAGGTCTGGGTGTGGGATGGACCAGGTGTTTTCTCAAAATGACCAATAAACTTCCTAAACTTTCACGTGCATTAAGTGGGTGCACCTCCTAATCAATCCCCTCTTTTCTCTAGCTAGACTGACAGGCCTCTTTGATCTACTCCTCTCCTGCTTCCATTTTAACTTCTATTACCCATGTGCCTGCCTTACCCAGGTCCCGCCCCCAAACTGGTCCAGGAATTGGGTAGGACGGCTTTTTACCTCTTACCCAATTATCTTGTGAGCCTTGCGCATGCTCTGTATAAGGACTTCCTCCTGCCACCATCGTGCCCAGGGGCCAGGAAGCATGTGCTTGGTTACCCAGGCAGTGCAGCCCCAACTGTCAGAGTTCTACAAAACTCAATGTCCTGGGGCACTTCACAAGGGTATTTTCTGGCTGTACATCATGCCCTCAATCTGCTCCCAGTTGTCTGGACAGTCTGTCTATTGGTATCAATTTCAAGAATATTGCATAAAAGTAATCATGCAGCAGATAACCTTTTAGGATTGACTATTTTCACTCAGTATAGTTCTCTGAAGATTCATCCACATTGTTTGGAGAATCAATAGTTTGTTCCATTTCATTGCTGATGTTATTCCACTCTATGGATGAACCAAAATTTGTTTATCCAGTCAGCTACTGAAAAATATTTGGGTGGTTTCCAGGTTTGAGCTATTATAAGTTAAGTTATGAACATTCATGTAAAAGTTTTTTTTTCTCTGAAAATAAGCTTTCAATTCCATGGGATAAATGCCAAAGACTGTGATGGCTGGGTTGTATGATAGTTACATTTTTGCTTTTGTGAGAAACTGCCATACTCTTTCCTAGTAAATAACACTTTAAACTGACCACAAGTTAGTTTTATCTTTAGGGATAACTGTGGTTTTGACACAAATGTCAAGACCATATTCCAGAATTATTAAAAATGTTATGCATGGTATAACTTGAGAGTCTTCAGTTTTCTTCACATGTACAGATAGATAGATTTATTATTTGTACAAATGTTGTTTGCTTATACTTTATGTTTAGAACAAGGATTCATTCAGAAAATTACTATGATAAGTGTTCCATTAATTGTTTTGAAGGACAAAATACAGGGTCGGGCAAAAATTAGGTTTACAGTTGTTTGTATAGAACATAGTACAATAATTAATAAATCATAATACATGAATAAATTCTGTGCTTTGCATATTCACAACTATAAGCAGACCTTTGGTTCACCCTGTATCCTGAAATTTAAGGGATACTAAAGAAAAAGAATTGTTGAATACAAGTGATTTCTATTTTCCTTTAATTCTAGGGATTATTCTAATTTTATCTAATTCTAATTTTATCACTTAACCCTAACAAAGATAAAATTCATTTTTTGACTGAAAAAGCTTAACAAAATGCCACATAACATGAATAGTTCATTATAAAGTAAAAAGAGAAAAGGAAATTTTTAAAAATCAGTATCAAATGAGTAATGACCACACTAATAAAAATTCAGCAACAGTGAGTTGTTTTATGATACTGTGGAATATTTAAACAGGTAAAATATCCTAATACTTTTCCTTATAATTAAATGAGCTTTCTCTAATTTTTATATTTGAAGATCTTGTTCCTTTTAAAATCTATTCTATAATTTATTTAACTATTCGCTGATAAATTTACAGTATACTGATCACACTTTAAATCACATTCAGATAAATTCAGCAATAAAAATGACTAATTTCAGATAAAAGAATATTTGGTGCTGAAAAAGTTTTCAAAAGAAAACAATACAATTAAATAAGTTTAGGTTACTGTGATTTTCTCGATACATTTGTCCTGGATTAGATACTGGTTTTAACAAACTACTTGTAATTTTTTTTCCTTTATTAAATTGGGTAGGGCAGGGGGAATTTCACTGCAGTTTGGGTATTAGATGGGATGAAATCTTACCAAAATGGAAAGATAAAGATCATTGACTTAGAAAAAGCAGACTCCAAAACAGTTTAATGCTATTTTCATAAAAATATAAACACCCATGTATTATATACACATGCATGCTTACAGATACTTAAGAAGCATGTGCACTACAGAGTTAACTTCCAGGATCTCTGGCAGTGGCAATGAGAAGAATTCATTTTTAAGTTTTTGTTGCTTGTGTTTACTAATTCTCCATAAGGCACATATACTACTTCAGTAATAATAAAGGATATTTTTAACTAACCACAAATGCAAATATGGAACATGTTCCACTTAGCTGTTAGCTTTTTTGCTTTTAAATCACACAATTCTTTTGGAGCAATTTTAGGTTCTCAGCACAATTGAGGGGAAGGTAAAGACATTTCCCATATATCCTCTGTCCCTGCACATATCTAGTATCCCCTAGTATTGACATCCCCACTAGAGTGGTACATTTGTTACAACTGATGAATGAACCTACATTTACACAACATTATCACCCAAACTCAGTAGTTTATCTTAAGGCTCACTCTCTGTGCTGTACATTCCATGGGTGGTATAATGACATGTATGCATCATTATAGTACCTAACAGCATATTCCCACTGTCCTAAAAATCCTATGTGCTCTTCTTATTATTCCACCCTTCCGCCCTAGACCCTAGCAACCATTGATCTTTTTACTGTCTCCATAGTACTGTGTTGCAATCTCCAGAATGTCATATAGTTGAAATTGCTCAGTATGAAGCCTTTTCATTTTGGTTTATTTCACTTAGTTATATGTATTTAAGTTTGTTCCATGTCTTTTCATGGATTGATAGCTCTTTTTATTAGTTTTCTTTTTCAGGCAGAGTGGAAGGGAGGAAGAAAGAGAGGGAGAGAAACATTGATGTGAGAATCACCAATTGGTTGCCTTTCATACGTGTACCAACCAGGGAATGAACCCACAATCCAGGCATGTGCCTTGACCAGGAATTGAACCAGCAACCCCCAGTTTTGCAGGACAATGCCTAACCAACTAAGCCATACCACTGAGGGTGATAACTCTTTCTTTTAAATTGCTGAATAATATTACACTGCCTGCAAGTGCCACATTTAATTTAGCCATTCAGCTACAAAAGGACATGATTTAGATTTTTTTATCTTCATATGATGATATGTTTTATTTATTTGAGAGACACAGAAACATGGATGTGATAGAGAAGCATCAATCAGTTACCTCCCTATGTGCCCCAACCGGGGATCAATCTGCAACCTTTTGTACCTGCCCTGTGTGGAATATATACCCGCAAACTATTCAGAAGTTTATCAGTTTTAGTGGTTATGTTACAGGGTGCAGCCAAGAGGGGGGACCCAAATAGGCATTTGAAATGGGGTCCAGAACTTAAGGTATCCAGGAGATTTTAAGATGTCTTCACCCCCATTCCCCAGGTATGGGTTGGGGGAAGGGACAAGTGGAGCAGGGCCTTTGAGAGCTGTTTCGCATAGCAACAGCCTTGTAGCTAACCTCTGGTGTGGTCATTTAACATATCTATAACCTTTGGCTGGTCGCTTAGATATGTTAAATAGCTGTGGCCATGCTCAGAGCCAAGGGAATGGAAGTAACTTCCCCACCAAGACGTGACTGGGGGCAGGTCCCCTGAGTTACAGCACCTGCATGGGAGCTTGGAGATGATTGGCTCCAGGACTTGGGGCCACACCTGCCCAGACTCATGATGGCAGTCCAATAAAGCTAGAAGGATGTGAGTTCTGGCATGTGAAGCTGAGTGTGGGAGGAGTCGGAAATGGGGCTGCAGAGGAGGACTGGCCCGGGGATTTGAGCCCAGAGGTGGCAGCCATTGAGAGGGAGAACCATGCGGCTGTGGAACTGCAGAGAGGATCATCATGTGGCTTTAGCAGAGAACCGCCACTCGGCTTTGGCAGAGTGGCGACCCCCCCACCCCCTTTGCAGCCATTGTGTTACAGAACAAACAAGGGGGGCCTGGGACAATATACTATTATTGAAAGAAGACCCCGGGACCATTATGTCCGCTGCCAGAGGAAGGATGTCTCTCAATGCTAGAGATTTGTGAAAAGGAAAGGAAATGTTTATTTAATGCTATACAAACTTAAAGTAGTGGCCTAATGTCTTTGTCAAAAAATCCTAAAGTCCCTTAAAACACCCACAAACAGACACAGTCCTTCCTTCCTTCCCCCTTTGCCCAGTCCAGAGTACCGTATCTCAGGAAAGGAAATAGAAGTCCATGGCTCAGGCAGGCCTCTGGTTCTTCCCAGTTAGCACTCCATCTCGACTGGGAGACCTCCCTGGGTTCCCGGCACCCTCAGATGAGTCGCCGGGATCTCTGCTAAAACCAGGCGGTGGTTCCCCTTCTAAAGCTGTGGGGGTCCCCACTCTGTCCAGGCCGCGTGGTTCTCCCTCTCAGGGATGCGGGGGTCTTCACTCTGCTAAAGCTGTGTGGCTCTCTCTCCAATGGCCGTGATCCTCTCTGCACCTCCACAGCGACATGGTTCTCTCCCAGGGCTGCGCATGGTTCACCTCCTCCAGGGCTGCACATAGTTCACCTTTTCAGGGCTGCACATGCTTCTCCTTCCTGAAGCAGCATGGTTCTCTCCTCTCAATGGCCGCCAAGTCTGGGTTTTAAATCCCCGCGGCCAATCTTCCTCTGCAGCCTCATTTCCGACCCCTCCCACACTCAGCTTCACAGGCCAGAACTCGTATCCTTCCAGCTTTACTGGGCTGCCATCATGAGTCTGGGCAGGTGTGGCCCCAAGTCCTGGAGCCAATCATCTCCAAGCTCCCACGCAGGCGCTGTAACTTGGGGGACCTGTCCCCCCAGTTACGTCTTGGTGGGGAAGTTACTTCCATTCCCCTGGCTCAGGGCATGGCCACAGCTATTTAACATATCTAAGCGACCAGCCAAAGGCTATAGATATGTTAAATGACCACACCAGAGGTTAGCTACAAGGCTGTTGCTATGCGAAACAGCTCTCAATGGCCCTGCTCCATGTGTCCCTTCCCCCAACCCACACCCTGGGGGTGGGGGATGGAGACATCTTAAAATCTCCTGGACACCTTAAGTTCTGGACCTCATTTCAAATGCCCATTTGGGGTCCCCCCTCTTGGCTGCACCCTGTAACAATTGTGCAGGGTGAGAACCATGCGTCAGCAGAGTGAAGACTCCCGCGGCCCTCAGGGAGAGAACCACGCGGCTCTGACAGAGTGGGGACTCCCGTGGCCTGGGGAGAGAGGACCACATGCCTTTGCCAGAGTGGGGACCCCCGCAGCTTTAGAAGGGGGAACCACCGCCTGGTTTTAGCAGAGATCCCGGCGACTCAGCTGAGGGTGCCGGGAACCCAGGGAGGTCTCCCAGTTGAGATGGAGTACTAACTGGGAAGAACCAGAGGCCTGCCTGAGCCATGGACTTCTATTTCCGTTCCTGAGATACTGTACTCTGGACTGGGCAAAGGGGGAAGGAAGGAAGGACTGTGTCTGTTTGTGGGTGTTTTAAGGGACTTTAGGATTTTTTGATAAAGACATTAGGTCACTACTTTAAGTTTGTATAGCATTAAATAAACATTTCCTTTCCTTTTCACAAATCTCTGGCATTGAGAGACGTCTTTCCTCTGGCGGTGGACATAACGGACCTGGGGTCTTCTTTCAATAATAGTATATCATCCCAGGCCCCCCTTGTTTGTTCTGTAACAGTTACATTTGGAACAGTCCTTTGAATAGGCAGATATTTATTTTTTAATTTTATTTTTATTGTTGTTCAACTACAGTTGTCTCCATTTTTACCCACCACACACTCCCTGCCCCACCCATCCCTGCCTCCTACCCTCGAACCTACCCCTTTGGCTTTGTCCATGTGTCCTTCATACATGCTCCTTGATGGTCCTTCCCTTATTTTCCCCATTATCCCTCTCCCCTCTTCCCTCCGGTTACTGTCAGTTTGGTCTTTATTTCAGTGTCTCTGGTTGTATTTTGCTTGCTTGTTTGTTTTGTTGATTAGGTTACACTTATACCTGAGATCATTTGGTATTTGTCTTTCACTGCCTGGCTTATTTCACTTAACATAATGCTTTCCAGTTTTATCTGTACTGTCCTAAAGGGTAGGAGCTCCTTCTTTTATTCTGCTGCACAGTATTCCATTGTGCAAAAGTACAAGTTTTTTGATCCACTTGTTTACAGATGGGCACTTAGGTTGCTTCCAGCACTTGTCTATTGTAAACTGGGCTGCTATGAACATTGGGGTGCATAGGTTCTTTTGAATTGGTGTTTCCAGATCCTTAGAGCACAATCCCAACAGTTTTGCAAGGTCAAAAGGCAGCTCCATTTTTAGTTTTCTGAGGAAATTCCATACCATTTTCCACAGTGGCTGTATCAGCCTGCATTCTTACCAACAGTGTACTAAGATTCCTTTTTTTCCACAACTTCTCCAAAACTTGTCATTTGTTGATTTGTTTATGATGGCCATTCTCACAGGTGTGATGTGGTAACTTATCATGGTTTTACTTTGCATCTCTCTGATGTCTAGTGATACTGAGCATCTTTTCATATGTCTCTGGGCCTCATGTATATCCTCCTTGGAGAAGTGTCTGTTCAAGTCTGTTGCTAATTTTTCAATTGGGTGCTTGTCTTCCTGGTGTGGAGTCTTGTGACTTCTTTATATATTTTGGAGATCAAACACTTGTCCGAGGTATCACTGGCAAATATGTTTTTCCATATAGTTGGTTATTTTTTCATTTTCATATGGTTTCCTTTAGCCGTGAAGAAGCTTTATATTTTGATGAGATCCCATTTTTTTATTCTTTCCTTTAAGTTCCTTGCTCTAGGGGACATATTGGTTAAAATATTGCTACATGGAATGTCTGAGATTTTCCTGCCTATGTTCTCCTCTAGGACATTTATGGTATCATGATTTATATTTACCATATTTTCAAACTATGAGACACACCTCCCCAAATTTGGGAGGAAAGGAGGGGTGCATGTTATAGTCCGAAAGTAGCTTACCTGGCTTGCTGTGGGGGGTGGGGTGGCAGTGGTGCATGGTCACAGGAGGCAGGAGCAGGGTCACCATTGCAGGAAGCCAGCAGCAGGAGTAGGGTGATGCTTTGGGTCTTGGCCTGGGAGGAGGGGGTGTCCTGGCAGTGAAAAGCAAGGGAGGCAGGAGCGGAGTCCTCGCTGTGGCATACTATAGTGCTAGGGAGGAGGGTACAGGCAGTGCAGGCACATTAGGAGAAGAAAGGCTATGGCGCCTGTATGTGCCTTCATCATGTGACTGCTGTGTCCCCCATTAACATAGACAAATTCCACTGCAGAGTCACCTGTCGATGTGGCCCTGCAGCTGTTGCAAAACTACAACTCCTATCATGCTTGGACAGGTTGGGATGATGGGAGCTGTAATTTGGCAACAACTGCAGAGCCACACAGGTTGTGCAAAACTGTTGTCCCCATACAAGAGTGTTGCACAACCTGTGGCCCTCCAGCAGCGTCTCCCCATAACAGTATCAGCAGCAGATCTCCCCATAACAGTGCATCATCCATTGATATTCTCAGCTACAGTGCCCCCATAACTATGAAGGACACAGTGCTGACAGTTCTGTCATTACTGTATTTTGTTGTAGAAAGATATGATAGCATTCCATAGTCTCCTGCTGAATCTACTGTAATTGTGGAAAGATGTCAAAGCAGAAAAGGATTTCATATAAAATCCCTTTTAAACTGGAGGTAGTGAAGTATGCCAAAGAACATGGGAACAGAGCAGCGGAGAGACACTTTGGGCCACCTTCAACTGAAAAAATGATACAAGAATGGAGGACACAGGATTATCAACTGCAAAAAACAGACAAAACAAAACAATGTTTTCGTGGGCATGCTGCAAAATGGCCACAGTTAGAAGTGGATATGAAAGAGTGGATCACTCATCACAGGAACAATGGCCTTTCAGTATCTACAGGAATGATCATATATGAAACCAAACGTCTTGCTGCAGAGAAAGGCATTGAGGACTTCACTGGATCACCATCATGGTGCCACAGATTTATGAAGAGGTGTGGCCTTGCTGTGCACCAAAACTAGGGCTGCACAAAAAAATGCCTGTAGAATATGAATCCAAGATTGCATCTTTTCACAAATTTGTACTGGATGCAAGAAAGAAAAATGATTTGAAATAAGCCAGATTGGGAACATGGATGAAGTCCTGTTAACCTTTGATGTTCGATCAAACAAGACTGTAGATGTGAAAGGTGCCAAAACCATAACCGTGAAAACCTCAGGGCATGATAAAACCCATTATACAGTTGTGTTGTCCTGCTGTGCAGATGGCACCAAATTGCCACCAATGCTGGTTTTCAAGAGAGAAAACATTCCAAAAGAGGCAATCCCAAGAGGAGTTATTGTTCATGTTCATGACAAAGGATGAATGGACGAAAATGGCATGAAGATATGGATAGAAAAAGTGTGGTCCAAACATCCTGGAGGGATTCTGAAAAAACCTGCTCTATTACTCCTTGACCAGTTTAGGGCACATATCACTGAAGCCACAAAAAAGGAGATTTAAAGAAGAGAAAACCCATCTAGCCATAATTCCTGGGGGGCTTACCAGCCAGTTGCAACCTTTGTACATTTCCATCAACAAGCCATTTAAAGTTTTCATGAGAAAAGAGTGGAACAAATGGATGGCTGCTGGACATCATGATCTGACACCAACTGGACGAATGAAGAGGCCCACTATTACCCCAGTTTGTGAGTGGGTGAAAACCTCATGGCAGTCAGTTAAGGATGAAACCATTGTGAGGTCCTTCAAAAAATGTGGCATCAGCAATGCCTTAGATGGCTTTGAAGATGATGCCCTCCATGAACAGAGTGAAGACAGTGATAGCAGTGATTCTGAGGAACTGAGCTTCATAAATGTGGACAGTAGTGCCAAGGAATTCTTGGGGTTCCCTGGTGATTAGAGGGGGTTCTGTACTTAAAGTTTAAAATCAGTAATAATAGTTGATAATGCTGCTGTTGAGTTCTGTTTACATTAACATTGGTGAAATATTATGTTATTTATGTTATTAATTTTACCAAATATTTTACCAAATTTTTGCTTCAATTTTTTTCCTGTTTTCTTCCTCTAAAACCTAGGTGCATCTTATGGTCTAAAAAATATGGTAAGTCTTTTACCCACCTTGAATTTATTCATGTGTATGCTGTAAATTGGAGTTTGAGTTTCATTTTTTTTGCATGTACCTGTCCAGTTCTCCCAACACCATTTCTTGAAGAGGCTATTTTTACTCCATTTTATGCTTCTGCCCCATTTGTCAAATATTAATGACCACTTGGGTTTATTTCTAGACTCTCTATTTTGTTCCATTGGTCTATATGTCTGTCCTTATACCAGTACTAGATTGTTTAGACTACAGTGAGCTTGTAATATAGTTTGATATGAGTTACTGTCATCCCTCCTACTTTGTTCTTCTTTCTCAAAATTGCTAGAGCTTTTTGGGGTCATTTACAGTTCCATATAAATTTTTGAAATGTTTGTTCTATATATGTGAAATATGTCATTGATATTTTAATAGGGATTGCATTGAATCTATAAATAGCTTTGGGTAATATGGACATTTTGATGATGGTAATTCTTCCAGTCCATGAATACAGTGTATGATTCCATTTGTGTCTTCCTTAATTTCTTTCTTTAGTGTTGTGTAGTTTTCTGAGTACAGGTCTTTCACCTACTTTGTAAGATTTATTCTTAGGCACTTTATTTTACTTGTTGCTATAGCAAATACGATTTTTTCCCTACATCCGATTCTGATATTTCATTGTTGGTGTATAAAAATGCCTTTGATTTCTATATGTTGACTTTATATCCTGCTGTTTTGGCAAATTCATTTATTAGGCTGAGTAGTTGTTTGGTGGAGACTACAGGATTTTCCATGTACACTATCAAAACATCTGCAAACAGTGACAGCTTTACTTCCTCCTTTCAAATTTTGATGTCTTTTATTTCTCTTTCTTGTCTGATTGTGGTGGCTAGGACTTCCAATGGTATATTGAATAAAAGTGGTAAAGGGAAAATCGTTGTCTTATTTCTGACCTTAGTGGGAAACCTTTTAGTTTTTGCCCATTGAGTATGATGTTGGCTCTAGGTCTTTCATATATAGCCTTTATTGTGTTGAGGAATGCTCCCTGTACTCCCACTTTGCTGAGTGTTTTAATCATAAATGGGTGTTGTACCTTATCAAATGCTTTTTCCACATCTATTGACATGATCATGTGATTTTTGTGTTTCCTTTTATTTATGTGATGTATTATGTTTACTAATTTGTGAAAGTTGTACCCCCCTCACATCCCTGGGGTGAGTCCTATTTGATCATGCTGTATGATCTTTTTAATGTATTGCTGGGTGTGGTTTGCCAATTTTTTTGTTAAGGATTTTAGCAACTGTGTTAATCAGTGATATTGGCCTGTAGTGTTTTTCATTGTTGTGTCTTTATCTGGTTTTGGAATTAGGATGATGCTCACTTTGTTAAAAGAGTTTGGTTTTGGGAACTGCCCTGCCTGTTTTAAGAAACTGTAATCCCCCCATGGCTAAGGCTGAGTAAAAGACCTTGGGACCATAAGCCACTAAGGAGACAAAGCTTATCTCCCTGGCAGGAGTGCCACCTCTGCCCCCATTCACTTCACCCTGCTTGGCCCTAGGCAGATGACTAGTTAGCCAATGATGGATAAGATTCCTCAAGGGAAGGACAACCTAAGATAGGCATGGTCATGATAGGGCCATCAGGGAAGGACTTGGGGGGGGTATAGAGAAAGGGGTTGATGGACACTTACCCCTTGGCTTTCTAAGTCCTCATTCTGTCTACAAGAAGTCTCCTAATCTCTTGGCTGCCTTACTTCCCCTGCCTGACTTAAACCTGAAACCATGCTGGAGTGCAGTGCAGCCCTGAACAGAAATGGGCTGTTCCCTGGGTCAGTCAAGCCTAAGAAAGAATGCATAAAATCCTGTGAATCTTGCTTTGGTAAGAACATCCTCAATTTTCTGATAAGGGTGCAAGCATAAAATGAGTTTTTTCCCCAAAGTTTTATGGCCCTTTAGCTAACTGACCCTGACTCAGAATAAGCCCTCATAGTACTTTGAATGTTATCTATTGTTTGATCATTAGTGCCTGACAATGATTCATGAGCTTTACCTGTATTCCTGTGCAAATTGAACCCAATAAAAGCCAGTTGAGGAACAGGCTCAAGGCCCTTCTCCTGTGACAGATTGGCCTTCTTTCCTCCCCAAGCAGATCATGTCTTGATTGACATATTCTCATCCATGGAGGACAGGGGCTTGGGGATCTGTGGGCAGACCCTCCCCACAGTTTGGAACTCTTTCCTCTTCTAGGATTTTTTGGAATAGTCTGAGAAGTATAGGCATTCACTCGTCCTTCAATGTTTTGTACAATTCTCCTGTGAAAATATCCAGTCCAGGGCTTTTGTGTGCTGGGAGTTTTCTGGTTACTGCTTCAATTTCATCAGTTATTATTGGTCTGTTCAGCCTTTCAGCTTCTTCTTCATTCAGTTTTGGGAGATTCTATTTTTCTAGAAATTTGTTCATTTCTTCCTGGTTTTCAAACTTCTTGGCATATAGTTCTTCATAGTAATTTCTTGCAATCCTTTGTATTTCTATGATATCAGTTGTAATCTCTCCTCTTTCATTTCTTATTTTGTTTATTTGGGTCTTCTCTCTTTTTTTCTTGATGAGCCTGCTTAAAGGATTGTCAGTGTTTATCTTTTCAAAGAACCAGATCCTGGATTTATTGATTCTTTGGATTGTTCTTTTAGTCTCTATGTCGTTCAATTCTTCTCTGATTTTGGTTATTTCCTTCCTTCTAATTGCTCTGGGCTTTGTTTGTTGTTGTTCCTCCAGTTCTGGTAGATGTAGAGTTAGGTTGTTTATTCGAAATGTTCCTATCTTTTTTAGTTAGGCCTGTGTTGCTATGAACTTCCCTCTCAGAGCTTCCTTTGCTGTGTCCCATACATTTTGGACTGTTGTGTGTTCATTGTCAAGTGTTTTCAGAAACTTTTTGATTTGTTTCTTGATTTCATTCTTAACTGATTCATTGTTTAATAGCATGTTATTGAGTTCCATGAATTTGAATGTTTTGGAATTTTTTCCTTGAGGCTGGTTTTTTGTTTCAGTCCCTTGTGGTCCATGAAAATTCTGGATATGATTTCAATTTTCTTGAAATTGTTGAGGTTTGTTTTGTGTCCTATTATGTGATCTACTTTGAAAATGTTCCACATGAGTTTGAAAAGAATGTGTGCTTTGCTTCTTAGGGATGAAACGTTTTATATATATATATATATAATCTGTTAAGTCTATTTCATCCAGGGCATTGTTCAATGCCTCAATATCCTTGCTGATATTTTGTTTGGAAGATCTATCCATTTTTGACAGTGGGGTGTTATAGTCCCCTAGTATCGGTATATTGATGTCTATATCTTTCTTGAAGTCCTCAAATATTTTCCTTATATATTTTGCTGCTCTTATGTTGGATACCTATATGTTTATAATGTTTATGTCTTCTTGGTAATTTCTTCCCTTGAGTATTATGAAGTGTCCTTCTGCTTCTCTTTTTATGGTCTATGTTTTGAAGTATATTTGTTCTGATATAAGTATTGTTACCCTGGCAATTTTTTCCCATCCATTTGCTTGGAATATTTTTTCAAACACTTCAGTTTTAGTCTCTGTAGATCTTTTATTCTGAGGTGGATCTCTTGTAGGTAGCATATATGCAGGTCATGTTTTCTTATCCATTCAGCTACCCTGTGCCTTTTTATTGGAACATTTAATCCATTAACATTTAAGGTTATTATTGATAGGTATTTATTCATTTCCCCCCTTTGTACCTATGTTCCCCTCTCCCTCCCTCCCTCTCTCTCTCTCTCTCTCTTCCCCTTCTTATAGCAGTCCCTTTAGCATATCCTGCAGTGCTAGTTTGTTAGAGGTGTATTCTTTCAGCCTTCTTTTGTCTGGGAAACTCCTTATTTCACCTTCCATTTTAATTGAGAGCCTCACTGAGTAGAGTAGTCTTGGTTGCAGGCCTTTGTTTTTCGTTACTTGGAATATTTTTTGTCATTCTCTCCTGGCCTGAAGTGTGTCTGTTGAGAAATTATCTGCTAGCCTTATCAGAGCTCCCTGGAATGTTACTTCTGGTTTCACCCTTGCTGCTTTTAAGATTCTCTCTTTGTCTTTAAAATTTGGCATTTTAATTATGATGTGTCTTAGAGTAGGGCTCTTTGGGTTCATCTTAATTGGGACCCTCTGTGCTTCCTGAACTTGCATGGTTTTTTCCCTTTCCAGGTTTGGAAAGTTTTCTGTCATCATTTTTTCAAACAAGGTTTCTATTCCTTGTTCCTTTTCTTCTCATTCTGGTATTCCTATGATTTGAATGTTATTGAGTTTCATGTTGTCTTGGAGTGACCTTAAGCTATCTTCATACTTTGAGTCTTTTTTTTTTTGTGCATCTGCTCTCCCTGGTATTTGTGTCTACTTTGTCTCCCAGCTTAGTAATTCATCCAGCTTCATCCAGCTTAGTCTTCTGCTTCATCCAGCCTGCTTGTAATTCCTTCTAGTGTGTTTTTTATTTTACAAATTGTATTCTTTATTTCTTCCTGGTTCTTGTTTATAGTTTCTAATTCCTTTTTCATACTGTTGTAGTTCTCTCTCAGTTCTTTGTAATTTTCTGTGAGTTCCTTGAGCATCCTTATGATCATCCATTTGAATTCTGTATCTTATTGTTTGCACGCCTCCATTTCACATAGCTGTTTTAGTGGGGAGTCTTCCATTCCTTTCAGTTGTGGGTTCTTTCTTTGTTCTCCCATTTTAGGTGACTCTTTTTGTTTGTTTCTGTGCATCCTGATATTCCGCTTTGCTAGCTGTCTTTGTAGAGTGAACTTATATGGTAGGAGTTCTGTGGGACTCAGTAGTGTGGCTTCTTTGATCTCCTTGCCTGTATGCTCAATGGTTGCCCTTTTGTCCTTTTGAATAGGTTCTCTTGTTGTACTTTGGTTTTACCCATTGGTGGCTCCTTTGTTGTTGGATTCTGTCTTCCAGCAGGTTTACTGGTAATCATAACTCCCACCTTGTATGTGATCTGGGGAAGGGTGAAAGCAGAGTGGATTATGACAGTGATAGTGTTACAGAACAGGGTCAAGGGGGGTACAGTATACTACTACTGAAAGGACCTCCAAGTTTGCTATGCCCTCCACCAGAAGAAAGATGTCTCTCAATGCCAGAGATTTATGAAAAGGGAAGGAAATGTTTATTTAAAGCTATACAGACTTAAATTAGTGACCCAATGTCTTCATTAAAATATTAAAGTCCTTTAGGATACCCACAGATGCCCACAGTCCTTCCTTCTCCCTCTGCCTTAATCTGGGGTATGGTATCTCAGGAAAAAAAGAAGTCCATGATCCAGGCTCCCAGCACCATCAGCTGTGTCACCAGCCAGGATCTCCAGTTAATCCAAAACCATGTGGCACCTTCTCATGGACCACCAGCACCCCTTTTCTTCCAGGCAAAGTCTGTCCTGCTTCCTAAGCCACGTGCCCAAAGGGAGCACCCCAAAACCACGTGGTCTTCACTCTTGCCAAAGGCCATGGGGGTCCCCACTCTGGCCAAAGCCATATGGTTCTCTTTCACCAAAGCTGCAGGGGTGCTCACTCTGTGAAAACCGCATGGTTCTCTTTTGGCAAAGCTGCTGAGTCTGGGTTTAAATTCCTGTACCAGCCTTCCTTTGTACCCCTATTTCCGACTCCTCCTATGATCAGTTACACCTGCAGCATTCCTGTATTATTCCAGGTTTACTGGGCTGCCATCGTGAGTCTGGGCAGGTGTGGCCCCATGCCATGGAGCCAATCTTGTCCAAGCTCTCACGCAGGAGCTGTAACCAGGGGGACCTGCCCCCCAGTTACATCTTGGGTGGAAGTCACTTCCATCCCCCTGGCTCAAAGCATGGCCACAGCTATTTAACATATCTATGCAACCAGTTAATGGTTATAGATATGTTAAATGACCATGCCAGAGGTTAGCTGCCAAACTGTTGCTGTACAAAAACAGCTCTGCATGTTCCTTCTCCATGTTCCTGCTCCAACTCACACCAGTGGGGTCGGGGGAGGACATCCTATATATCTTTATAATATTTCCTGGACACCTTGAGTTCTGGACCCCATTCCAAATCCCTATTTGGGGCCCCCCTCTTGGCTGTACCCTGTTACAGTAAATGATTCTATGGGATTTAAAGTGCCAGCAAGTAGAGAACAGATGGGAGATCCTTTTGAGAAGCACAGAGATAATCATGATATTTCATCCAAGTAGCCACTTTTTACAAAGTTGTAAAAGAGGTAAGGCTCTTACTAGAGAAGAGAAGGAATGTGAGCGGAATCCAGAAAACAGAGTGCTTGTGCAAGGTTAGATGGTGAGATACAGTAAGAATAAAGGATAGAAACTAGGCATAGTGTGTGAGAGAATAGTGTTAACCACAACAGTAATACAACTCAGGAAGAGAGTGAAATGGATCAAGACCCAGAGGGGTGCTCTGTAGTGTTTACAATAATATGGAACAACAATTATTTACCATAATACTAGAACAAGAATAATATGAGAAGAAATATATGATCTGAATAAAAAGAATAGAAAGTAAAAGACCAAAAGTAGTGTGTTATTGGAATATGAGTGAAGTGAAAGAAGAAAAATTAAAATGCAATATGAGAGAACAAGGAAAACCAGTGAAACAATGCAATTAAACAAACAAAATGAAGAAAACTAAACACACAGAGGAGAAATTTAAAAATTATAATCAAATATAAGAAATAAAAATATTGAAAAAAATAATAAAGTGAACAATAAAATGCAACTTCTATGGGATAACAAAGTGAAATTTGTCTGTTTCTCAGTTGTTGGCATTAGCCTTGTTATCCCTCTCTGGATCTGTCTTTTTCTCTTTCACAATTCCAGGTGTTACTGTCTCATACTTGGGAAAAGAAAAAAAAAGGAAAGAAAAAAAGCCTCACGCTGACTTTAAACCCACTAAGCGAGTTCTGCTCGTCTTGGACGCTGCAGGCAGAGGGGGGCTGAGCTTTGCTTTTTTCCTATCCTGTGGATTTGCAAGGATGGGGGCTAGGTCTTGGCTGCAATATTCACAGGTACCCAGCCTGCAGCCCAGGCCTTCAGAGTGCTGCCAAACCTGCATTGTCCATCTGCGCAAGGCTGGCGCCTTTAATCCACTACATTGTTCCACCATTGTGGTGCCCCTGATTAGGAGCAACTGGCACCCCACCCACTCCCTTTTTGCTGGCCTGGGGGCTGTGAACCCTCAAAGACCCGTCAGGGTAATTTAGTTCCCCTATTAAATTAAGTCTCAGTGTTGCAGTTTCGATTCCCAGTCAGGGCACATGCCTGGGTTGCAGGCCATGACCCCCAGCAACCGCACATTGATGTTTCTCTCTCTCTCTTTCTCCCTCCCTTCCCTCTCTAAAAATAAATAAATAAAATCTTAAAAAAAATAAGTCTCTCTGAGGACTGCTACCCCTCTGAGCCCCTGGTTGCCCTCCTCTGATCAGTCCATGAGGCACCCTGATTAGGAGCAAATCATGCCCCACCTCCTCCCTCTTTGCTGGCCCAGCTGCTGCTGAGGGTTTCTTAAACAGTAGCTGAGAGCCTTTCCTTTCCTTTCCTTTCCTTTCCTTTCCTTTCCTTTCCTTTCCTTTCCTTTCCTTTCCTTTCCTTTCCTTTCCTTTCCTTTCCTTTCCTTTCCTTTCCTTTCCTTTCCTTTCCTTTCCTTTCCTTTCCTTTCCTTTCCTTTCCTTTCCTTTCCTTTCCTTTCCTTTCCTTTCCTTTCCTTTCCTTTCCTTTCCTTTCCTTTCCTTTCCTTTCCTTTCCTTTCCTTTCCTTTCCTTTCCTTTCCTTTCCTTTCCTTTCCTTTCCTTTCCTTTCCTTTCCTTTCCTTTCCTTTCCTTTCCTTTCCTTTCCTTTCCTTTCCTTTCCTTTCCTTTCCTTTCCTTTCCTTTCCTTTCCTTTCCTTTCCTTTCCTTTCCTTTCCTTTCCTTTCCTTTCCTTTCCTTTCCTTTCCTTTCCTTTCCTTTCCTTTCCTTTCCTTTCCTTTCCTTTCCTTTCCTTTCCTTTCCTTTCCTTTCCTTTCCTTTCCTTTCCTTCCTTTCCTTTCCTTTCCTTTCCTTTCCCTTTCCTTTTCTTTCCTTGAGTTAATTCCTCTTGTTTATGCCTGCTGCTTTTTTTTTAATTTTTAATTGTTCAAGTACTGTTTTCTGCCTTTTCCCTCCACCCCTCCCCACCATTCCAGCCCTCCCCACCTCCTTCCCCTGTTTCTACCCTCCATTGTTATTGTTAACAAGCACCTGGCTTTTCACACAGCCCTATTCTCTGACCAGTCCAGAGACTATCCAGATCAGGATCCATCACAGCCCAAATCTTCTCCCTTCTCTAGATTTCACCTGGCTCCCCAATTTCTCTCATAGTGTCCTAGCCAGCAACAACAGTTCCTGTGGGGACACACTGCCTCTGTGTGTCTCACTCTGTTTCTTTATTTCCCCCAGCAACTTCAAGAATGCAGGTCTCTCCTCGTGCAAGGCTGCTTTCCCTGCTCTGGTAGGCGAGGGAGCTGCAGAGTTAGCTGAGCCAGCTCTCCTCCAAAGCTTCTCTGGCAGCCACCAACCCCAGTGCCAGCCGGTCTGGGGACTACAGCAGCCTTGGTCCTCCCACTGGTCACAGGGACCTTACTGTCCCAACACAATCTCCTTACCGTCTGTTTTTCAACATCCTCTACAATTTTGGCCTCCAAACTTCATATAAGCTGGGGTTCCATTGGCTGTTTTCTTTGTTCTTCAGAAGATCAATCGGCTAGGTGTTCCAGCTGGAGGTACCAGCAAATGGGTTGAGCTCCAGCCTACCTTGCTGCCATTTTCCTGGCAGACTTTTAGATGTACTATTTTATTTTTCCTTTTTTGTGCTGTTTTATATTTTGTCCTGGATGGTGGATTTTCTTTGTGCATACCATTGACTTGTTGTATATAAATAGAACATACCTATACAGTTTGGATATACCTATACTAGCTCAGAAAAAACTAGGTGGGGTTTGGGAAGGTAGATTTTACCTGCTTGAACAATTTAACATTTAATTGAATTATCTTGAAATATTTCTTTAAGTATAACCACATAGATTTCCTTTAATGAAGCCTGTTCATCAATATTCCACATGAGAATCTCCTATAATATTCAGAAACACATACTGAGTGTTAGTTTTGTGCCCAGTTTTCTTCTTGGTGCTTGGAATATGCCACTGTATAAACCAGACAAAAAGACTTGACCTCGTGAGGTTAACATTTTGGTAGATGGAGAAAGACAGTAAACCAACTATATCAGTATATTTTGTGCTATGTTCTAAAGCTAAGGGCTTTAGAAAAATAATAAAACAGAGTAAGGGGATCTGAAACATAGAGAAAAGGTTTGATTTGAAATAGTGTGGTCAGTGCCCTGGTCAGTGTGGCTCAGTTGGTTGGAGCATTGTCTGATAACTGAAGGGTTGTGGTTTGATTTCCAGTCAGGACACATTCCTAAGTTGCAGATTCAATCTCTGGTCCAGGTGTATATGGAAAGCAACTAATCAATGTTTTTCTCTTATATCAATGTTTCTTTCTCCCCCTTCCTCTCTAAAAGCAATGACAAAAAAATGTCTTTGGGTAAGGATAAAAAATAAATAAAAATAATAGGGTGGTCTCAGGATATACATTACTGTAGTGACATCCAAGAAAAGACTTGAAGAAGGTTAGAAAAGAGCCATATAACTATGGGGAAGGAAAAGTTCAGTCAGAGGAACAGTTCTGATGTGGAAAGTATCCCTCATGAGTTAGATGACCAACACAGAGGCTCGTGTGACTAGAGTGCCATGAGTGTGTGATGGTTAGAGATTTAGAAGATGTGGTCAGAGAGATAACCCTATCGAGGCTTTTAGGCTATTTGTAAGGTCTTTGGCTTTTTCTCACAATGAGATGGGAGCCATTGAAGGAACAAGGGAATGGCATGGTCTAACTTAGGTAATTAATAAGAACTCTGGCTGTTGAAAAGAGGCCAGGGCAGATATATGGAGACCACTCATTGCAGTAACCTAAGAAATCATTGGTGGCAGCAGATAGAGTAGTGAGAGTTGGTTAGATTTAAAACTATTTGAAGATAAAGCCAATAGGATTAGTTGAGATCAGAAAGATTGAAGGTGGAGCAGGTTTGGGGGATAAAACAAAGAATGCTGTTATGGACATGGTAAGTGTGAATTGTCTGTTACACATTGAATCTAATTCTGATTTCCATCATCAGCATCAATGATCTGTATGCACTGACTGTGGATGAGGAAGTAGTAGGTACAAGAACTGTAGAAAACATTTCTTGGTAGCCAGTGTGCTTGCAAACTAAGAGGATCAGGGTATACACATAAGATTATAACATTTCTTAATATTTAACATTGATTTACCCATCAATTAAGCAAACATTTATTGAAGCACTACTAGATATTTAATATTGGTCCTAGGAAAATTGGGGATAAACCAGTAAGTTTTAAATCCTAAATTCATTACTTACTATTGCCTTTGGTTACCATCCAGGCAATAGAAACAATAATACGTACCTCACAGGAATGTTGGTAGGATTTGGTAAAATAACCACGTGTATCACATTCAGAATGACATATGACAAATGTTCCATATGTTACTCATTATTCTGATCAAGACCTCTCTTTTCCTGCCCAGCATGTCCTCTCCCCTAGTCAATCCTAACATAAATAGAAAATAATATCTATAAAATACATAGGGTACAGTTAGCATATATATCACATACCATGATTGAAATACAGATAATCTAGAACCTCAGGCCCATTCCTATGCTATGCCTGATCAACACACTGTCTTGATATCTTCAAGTTAAGTTTTCAGAATCACATACACATGTAAAAATAGCTAAGGGAGATTTTACAACTCTTAGGACTCCCTGTTGACCAAGAACCTTTGTGTAGTGATGGGTGTCTGGTGAACACTCCCTCATTCACCGATTCTGCATACTTCTGCTAGTCTTTAATCACTTGTACTCACAAGGATGCTTGAATTAGCACAAAAGGCAAGCCATCAAACGGGCATTTTTTGTGTGTCCTACCCCAGCTATGTTTCTATGTGAACCACCCCGTCTGTTCTCCTTTTCCTCATCTCCTGGCCTCAATTCTTCTGCTTCATTATTTAAACCCAGTTTGAACTTCAACACTCAAATGCTACTGACATATGATTGTCTGATAAAATTCACTGCAGTTTATGCCCAGTCACCTGGGCCCACTAGTGGAGAATTCAGAGTTGGGTTGTATCACTCAATTTAGCCTGACACTAGAAACTCAGACTTTTAGAAAAATGAAACCATATGCATTTTTTTTCCTTTTGAACCAGCTCCCTTGCCATGATCTCACTCTAGGCTTTGCATTTCTTTATTTTGTTTAAAGATTTTATTTATTTTATTTTTTAGAGAGGGGAAGGGAGAGAGAAAGAGTGAGAAAGAAACATCAATGTGTGGTTGACTCTCATGTGTCCCCTACTGGGGACCTGAACCACAACCAAACCAGCAACTGGGCATGTGCCCTGACCAGGAACCAAACCAGTGACCCTCTGATTCTCAGGCCTGCACTCAGGCACTGAGCCACACCAGGCAGGGCTAGGCTTTGCATTTCTTTAGTTATTCTGCAAGGCTTATCTGTGAGGATTGAGGGTTTTAAGACATAGTACAGTTGTGGTTTAGGAAAATGTGAGAGCACTCACAACCTCCTGAATAATCTCTAGGTTCTTAGTAATAAGAATTATATAATAGTAATGATAACCAACATTTGTTGTGTGTATACCATATATTGTGCTATTGTGTTATCGGCTTTACATTCATTATTATCTCAATTACTGTGATAGATAACATCTGCAGTAAATATTTTCTCCATTTTATAGATGAGGAAACTAAGGCTTAAAGTTGCATTAGTCAGAGAGAAAGTGGCAGAGCTTAAACTCAGGTTTTTCTAGGTCAAAGCTGGTACTTTGAACTATCAAAGTAAATTACAAGATTGTGGGCTTTGTAGGTCTATTTTCCATGCAGTTTTTGTTAGGTATATAATGGGTTACTTTACAATTATTCTTCAACATGTGATGAATATGGCAGGGGGTGGGAGACAAAAAGACTTCTTTATAAATGTTCAGTAATCCTTGAACTTTAATAAAAGGAAGACCTTATATTTTTATAGAGCTTTGCAACCTCAAAATACTATCACACCCTCTCACTTTTGATCCTCATAACACTTTTTGTGGTGATAAAGACAAAGGTTGTTAACCCTTTTTTCTAGATAAGTAAATAAAAGTTCAGAGAGGTTGTGACCTGAACAAGCTTTCATTACTGGTAAATTGGTTGGAGAGGTTATAATCAGGTTTCTTGACTGTTAATTGACTTCTAAAACTTCCAGGTGCAACTAGTGTTTGAAAATCATTGTTAGAATATATTATTCTTAATACAAATTATAGCAGCTCATGGCTTATTTTCTAGGAATGTATTAAATATCAGGAACAAGATATTAACAGTGTCAAAGATCATCATCTTTTCTCTTAGTTCTTGACTTGAGAGTTGTAACCTTAAAGGATGTGTGTTTGTTGCTAGGGCTGCCCATCACAAAATACCACAGAGTGGGTTTAAACAGCAGATATTTACTTTCTCACAGTTCTGGTGCCTGGAAGACCAAGATCAAGGTGTCAGCATGATACATTCTCCTAAGGCCTCTCTCCTTGTCTTATACATGGCTGTCTTCTCATTGTGCCCTTTTTCTCTGTGAGTGCACATCCCTGGTCTCTCTTTCTTCTTAAAATGACTAATCAGATTGGAGTAGGCCTCTACCCTTATAATTTCATTAACTTTAATTACCTCTTTACAGGTCCTATTTCCAAATATAGTCACATTCTGAGGTACTGGCAGTTAGGACTTCAACATATGGAATTTGGAGGGACACAATTCAGTCCACAGCAGGAGGTTTCTTATTAAACAAATGCACTTCATCTAAAAGAGCTGACAGCTAAAATTAAATTTAAAGTTTCCAACATCAATATGAAACCCTGAATCAAATCCTAGACATCCCTTGAAGACTTAAGCTTGAAACAATTTTTGAAATGTAGAATCCTATAAAACAGATAAACACATGCTTAATCATATATCCGTTGCTAAAATTTACAAAAAAAAAGGAATCAAGAAGCATGTAGTTTACTTGGGAAAAATAGAAGTCCCTAACCTTCACAATATACACTAAAACATAATAGCAGACAGTGTCAGAAGTATTCCAGTTAATCTCTGAAACAATTTAATATGTGACTATATTTATTATTTCTATGGGGTACTTATACTTTGAGTAATTACTTATTTGGAAGTATCACTTTTAACAAACTATTATCCTGAATTAGAACTGGTGTTTACAATGTGTCAAACCAAGATTGACTGGTACCCGTATATGACTGATTATTAGAAGGCCAGGACAGGAAAATGGAACATGGGAATATAAAATGACATCAAAGGCGGTCTGCCACTTAGTTTTGACAGACAATACAGACAGGAACAGCAGCCAATTGTCCTAAGGTAGACCTTCAGTAGACCTCACTAGGAACTGGGATCGAGGATGGAGCTGAGGTTCTACCAGGACTCAGTGATCAGTCATAAACCTAGAGTTGGAGGAATGGTGTAGAAACTTAGGTACTCAGCCAGAAGACCAAGACCTAGTTATAGAAACTAAGCCACCTATTAGAATCATATACACAAAAAGAAGCTGAGAACCAAAGTACAGGTCTGCATGGGGACAACAAAAGGCACCTTGGTTTTAAGCAGGTAAGCCCTCAGCTGGCCTAGGGCCCCCTGTCTTTCACCTGCCTAGGAGCATATTAGATGTCTGAGTTTGGGGTAGCTTTAACCCTAGATTCGAGAGTTAAAAGGTTCAGAAAGTTTTAGGTGCAAGGGACCTGATATACCATTCCTCCCTATAAGATAGCAAATGTGATTGCCATCTGCTTATTTTGCTTTGCATTTAAGTTAATCAGGTCTAGTAGCAAAGCATTCCAAAAATGCTTCAAGAAGAACATTGTTCTGACAGCATTGAATCAACTCATTTCCTTTTACAAGGGTATATTATATATCTCTAGCCTAGAATAGAGCTTGTCCTAGCTAATGTACTTTCCTTAAGACACCCCTATACAATCTTGCCACTGTGACTGATTATCATTCTTCAGTAGGGGCAGTGATTTCATCTACCATCAGTATCCACATAAATGTTAAAGTTTCCCCAAATAACAGAAATCATGTACTACTCACTTTTCCCTAGGACAGATTTAAGGAGAAGGACAGCAATTAAAAATCACCTAGATCACCTAAGGGAAGAATTTTTTTTAAGTTGAATTATGTGATAGATGTTATCTTGTGGCTAGTATGAAGCAATGTAGCTTTCCTGGGGCTTCGTTTGTCCACCACCTGGAAGTGTCAGTTGATACAGATTGTAGCAGACTGTATGCTTAAAAGCATTGACCACATGGAGCTTGTGACATCTGGGGTTTTTGTTTTTTAATAACTGTGTACTTGATTCTACTTCTGAGATGTATATTTATGCAGCATGGGATCTGGGACATACTTAAAATGTGATATATATTTTTAAAGATTTTATTTATTTATTTTTTAGAGAGAGGGGAAGGGAGAGAGAAATACAGGGAGAGAAATATCAATGTGTGGCTGCTCCTCCCCCCCGACTGGGGACGTGACCCACAACCCAGGCATGTGCCCTGACTGGGAATCGAACTGGCAACCCTTTGGTTGGCAGGCTGGCACTCAATCTACTGAGCTACACCAGTCAGGCAAAAAGTGATATTTTTAAAAAGGTAAGTAAATTGAATCATTGTGCTTTTATTTATTGTGTATCATATTTAGTCAGATTCATATAAAAATTAGTAATACAAAATGTAATTGGATTTCTTGCTCAACATTTGAATGAAAGAGTTAAGGAAGATAGGCCTCAAAAGAACATCCAAACACCATCATGCCCAGTGCTATGGATTGAATTGCAATCCCACAAAAAATATGTTGAAGGCTAATCCTTGTTACCTGTGAATATAACCTTATTTGGAAATAGTGTCTTTATAGATGTCATAAAGTTAAGATGAGATCAAAATGAATGAAGGTGGCCCCTAGTGTGGTGTGACTGGTGTCTTATAAGAGGAAAATTTGGACATAGGCAGAAACAAGGGAGACAGCCATGTGAAAACAGAGGCAGAGGTTGGAATTATGCTGCCACTAGGCAAGGAAAGCCTGGAGCTACCAGAATTTGGAAGAAGTAAGGAAAGATCCATGCGTACAGGCTGCAGAGCACCATGTCCCTGCCAACACTTTGATTTCAGACTTCTAGCCTCCACATATGGAAGCAAACTAAGTGTCTATTGATAGACTATTGGATAGAGAAGATGTACATATGTATAATAAAATATTACTCAGCCATAAAAGGATGAAATATTGCCATTTGTGACAACATGAATGAATGTAGAGGGTATTATGCTAAGTAAAGTAAGTCTGACAGAGAAAGATAACTACTGTATGATTTCAATTATACGTGGAATCGATAAATAAAGGAATAAATAAATAAATAAATAAATAAATAAATAAGCAAACAAACCAGAAACAAACTCATAGATACAGAGAAAAAATTGGTTGCTGGATGGGAGGGGTGTTGGTGGGTAGGTGAGAAAGGTGAAGGAATTAAGAAGTACAGATTGGTAGTTACAGAATACTCATGCGGATATAAAGTATAGTGTAGGGAATATAGTCAATACTATTGTAATAACTATGGATGGTGCCAGGTGGGTACTAGACATATCAAGGTGATTGTTTTATGTTGTGTAAATGTCTAATCACTATATTGTACACTTGAAACTAATGTAATAATTTATGTCAACTGTACTGAAAAAATATAAGGAGGCTGCACACGCACAAAAAAATTCTGTCATTTTGTCACCCAGTCAGTGGTACTTGTTTCTTTTCTTTTTTTTTACAGTAGTCCTTAGAAATAAATGCATTGTTTTGAATCTCGTCAGGATTGTAACAAGTCCATTAGATTTTAGACCATGCCAGGCAGTGTTTTTTTACATCATTTTTAATTTCATTTTTTTCTTTTTTAAAATTATTGATTTTTGGAGAGACAGAAAGGTAAGGGGGAGGGAGTGAGAGAAAGGGGGGGGAGAGAGAGAGAGAGAGAGAGAGAGAGAGATTTGTTGTTCCACTTAATACATTCATTGGTTGCTTTTTGAATGTACACTAACCAGGGATCCAATCTCCACCTTGGTATATCTAGATGACACTCTAACCAACTTAGCTACCCGGCCAGGGCCAAAACCTTTTTTTCAATTACAGTTGACATTCACTATAATTTTGTATCCGTTTCAGGTGTACAGCATAATAGTTAGGTAATCATATACATTACAAAGTTTTCACCCTAATATTTCCAGTACCCACCCGGCACCATACATAGTTATTACAATATTATTTATATTCCCTATGCCCTACTTCACATCCCCATAACTATTCTGTAACTACCAATCTGCATGCTGCAATCCCTTCACCTTTTTCACCCAGTCCCCCAACCCCGCTCCCCTCTGCATGCCAGACAGTTTTTAAGATCTTTGGCTACTTGGTGAGTTTGGGGGTTTGACTTCTGGGAGTGTGGGTGCCACAGAAACTTAAGCTACTACATAAAATTAAGTATAAGAAAACTCTACTAATAATGCTTCTTGGGTGAATAATGGGGTTTTGGAGGCACTGTTTTTTTTTTAGCTTTGTTTGTTTTAGTTTCTTGTTTATGTATCTATCAGAAATGTTTCACATCAGCAGAGGAGAGTCAGACTTTTCAATCATTCTGATTACGTTCATTCTTAACAAATTCAAAATGTAGGAATAATGCTATGTGTGGAATTAGTACATTGTTTGCCTTTTAGCCAGGTTTCAAATCCATCTGTGGCAATCTAGGTTATACCTTTCCCCAGCAAGGTTTTAACTATTAGCTATTATATATTGTAGGAGAGATTTTGCTAAAATCTTAGTAGTAATAGATAAACATCATTTTTATCCATAATAGATTTATTAGAAGGCTAAATCAGTGATCAATTGCTGACCATTCTTTTCAAAAGGTCACTTATGACAGTGTTTGTAATAGCATTCTAGATAAACAGGAGGTGCTTGTATTACAAATGTTCAGACTGCTTAGGATAAGAGGAAATATGGTAGCTAATCTCATAATTCTGTTATATTGTCAGACACAAAGAGATAGAAATATACAGCCTCATTTTACAGAAATATTTTCTCCTTGAGATGTTCTAACTTTTGGCCTTATGCTCTGAAATAGCAACAGTGTTTGGTGTAGAACACTTATAGGTTGCTGTTGTTGTTGTTTCATTTGTTTATTTGTTTGCCATTTTCATCACTCTGCTTCTCTGGCCATGAGTGCTCACAACGCCAGGGGTTCACAGAGATCCACACAGGTGGACAGTTCACTAGTCAGAAATGCTAAAGGGTTAAGATGTTTAGAAAGTCAGGGGATGAGAATTTGAGGGGATGAGAATTTGCTGAAGATTTTCCAAAAGACACCATAATTAGTTGTGGGAATTATGCAAATAACACATTTAACATTCACTTTGGTAAGAAATCAATTCATTCAATAAATCTAACTAAGAATTAAACTAGAAATGTATTAGGATTTTTTCCAGAAATAAATAAAAACCTCTATGCATTTTGGGTGCTTGTAAATATGAAACCCAGTGTTCCCAGATACGGGTACTGTCTTTTCAGTGTTACTGGTATTTGGAAAACAAAACCTTATTTTCAAACTGTAATGGCAGAATCATATTATAAGATGTTATTGTAATATGAATACTTCTGCATTTTTGTTTTTACTTAGAATGTTACAGTAATAACTGAGTCTTCTTAGAGAAAATATGAGCTTATGTAATTTGTATTTAGAGAAAAGTAAAGGCAAATGATTTGGGACAGTCAGAAGTCCAGGAATGTATATGAGATTATTTAAACTCTCTGAAATCAAGACACAAGTAGTGGAAGAAGGGCAAGAAATTCAGTGCACGAGGTTTGACAGTATCTGTAAATAATGGTATACATTCTCCTTCTGTTATTTTTTAAAGCCAACTAATAGACTGGAGCCATAAAAATAGCTGGCCAGGACAATTTCTTTTCACCTTTAAAAACTCAAACATTTTTAATGTCAAGATCCAGGATCTCTGTGAGTATGTACAAAGATTGATTATAAAAGGAACACACACACACACACTCTTTAGTGTTTTTCATATAATTTAATTGATCATACTATGGTATGAGTTGGCAAGTAATTTAATATTTAGCTGAGGGAAAAATAGGTCACAGACATTAAGCATCAAACAGGATTTTAAGTCCCATTTTGCTTATGTTAAAATCAACCAATTTAAGGTCGGCCTACAATTACAAAGTATTAGACTTGTTAAGGACTAGAGAAACAATCAATCCTAGACCTTCTTTTAAAACATTTTTATTCATCCTTTAGACAAATTATTGGATGCCTACCTTGCCCAAGGCACATTCATAGATTTTATGGGATATAATGGTGAATGCAATTGTCTCTGTCCTAAAAATCTCATAATCCAGGACAGTGCCTCTCAAACTTTAATGTCTGTACAGATCACCTGGGAAATCTGTTCAAATGTAGACTGTAATCCATAATCCAGGAGGTCTAGGGTGGAGCCTGAGATTCTCCATTTCTAACAAGCTCCTAGGTGATGCTCACACTGCTGGTCCACAGACCACACTTTGAGACTGAAGGTTGGGAGGGCAAATATGTGAGAAACAAGTGTGAAGGGACCAAGTGGCCTGTCCAATTATCACTAATGATAGAGTCCAGATTCCTGACTTTTAGCTCAGTGCCTCTTCTATTCCTTCACATCACTCTAAACAACAGAGTTTATTTATAATGTGGCTTAGGTGTGACCCACACATTTCAAGTACTTATAATCGCTGGACTTAAATGTAGATAATTTAGTAGTAAGACTTGAAAATTTCTCTTTGCATCAGAAGATATATTGAGGGGAAAAGGCTATCAAGGAACATGTATAAGGGACATTTGGACAAAGCCAAAGTGGGTAGGTTGGGAGGTGGGGATGGGTGGTGTGGGGGGTATGGTGGGGTGAAAATGGACACAACTGTATTTGAACAATAAAAGAAAATGTATTGAAAAGAGTATGCTTGGAAAGGGGGCCCTTCCACAGAAATTCTAGAGTCCAGTCGAAAGATAGCCACATGGATGGGACTGGAGAACAAGAAAGATCCAAAGGGTATCTAAACACAATCCATTACTGCATGTACTCATTCATACAAGAAATATTTGTTCACAGTCTATACCAAACATAGACAGTAATCTTTATTCACTTCTATCCCCATAATACATTGTACAGTGCCAGGAGTACAAAGAAATACTCAGTAAGTCCTTTTGACTAAATGATAACATTGAAGTAGATGTTATGGAAGATCAAATGCACTTTTTGGGCCTTCTCCTAGAGGAATTTGAGGTCTAGTTGTAAGAACAAGCTT
The DNA here is from genome assembly GCF_019186645.2 of Phyllostomus hastatus. Taxonomy (NCBI): domain Eukaryota; kingdom Metazoa; phylum Chordata; class Mammalia; order Chiroptera; family Phyllostomidae; genus Phyllostomus; species Phyllostomus hastatus. The sequence continues at coordinate 18,745,429 of NW_025334022.1, forward strand.
TATTTTTTACATCATTCCCAGATAATAATTCCTACATATGAGCAGGATTATAATCTTGTGATACAAACTATTAATAAGTGCTGGAAAAATTTAAAACTGTGGAAATTTAAGTATGGACTAGGACTCACCAGAAGTCTTGATAAAGGACATAAAAATTGAGCTGAGAGATTGAAGAATTTGGGAACTGATCTGGCAGGCACTGTGAGAATATTTGAAGTAAGGGTACCTCATGTGTGAAAGTGCAGAGATAGCATTGATGATGGGAAGTTTACTTGATGCTAGTAGATTGATCTGGGATGGAGGAATTTGGAGTGTGGGATCCTAAAGGTAAGGGAAATTGTTATATTGATATAGGATGAACATCCTTAGGAAATGATCTTTACTAACACATGGTAGAAATATATAATACAGAGGTTTTTACCTTGTTCTGAGTTCTTGGATAAATATTCTAATGTTAATGTACTATCATCACCCTATTATCACTCAATTTATTTAGTTAGTTAGGAGTCCAGACCTAACATCAAGATATAGAAATTAATATGAACAATATTGGAACTTAAAAATATTTCTATGTTTTATTGACTTCTGGGAGTGTGGTATGGGGCTAAAAAACATTTTTACTCTCACCTCCTAAATCAGGGGTGTCAAACTCATTTTCACCAAGGGCCGCATCAGCCTTGTGGTTGCCGTCAAAGGGCTGAATGTAATTTCAACTCCTTAACAATTAAGGAGGAGTTACATTTATAGAGTCCTAAAATTATTTTGGCCCTTTAAAGGCAATCGAGAAGCTGATATGACCCCCGGTGAAAATGAGTTTGACCCCCATGTTCTAAATTCTCCTATCTGAGCTAATATAATTAAATGAACAGAAACATATTAACAGGAGAAAATCAAGTTTTAATGCATGCACACAGAGAATTCACATAAGCATGAAAATGCCAAAAATAGTGTGCTGAAATTGTGTGTATATATCATATTGAACAAAAGAAAAAGGTGGGGTATGGGTCTGAGATTTCAAAAGTGAGAATGGGTGACTTGCAGGTAATTGAGGAGTAGTGAAACACACATGGCAGATAAATTTTTGCTACAAAACCCAGAAACAATGAGATCAATGGGAGGGAGGTTGTAGAGTTTAGTTAACAGGCTCCTGCTTGGAGTCTTCTGTCTACTACATTGGTGATTATTCTAAGGTTCCCTTTCTGAAGCAGGGGTTTTTGGTTTTTTTTTTTTTGACTCTGAATCTCTTAGGCAGGAAAAGGGGGAGGGTCAACAGTTCTTTCCAAAAACTCTTCTTAATAACCAGCTTGAAAATCAATATCCCAAAAGACAAAACTTTTGGTTTTTTTCAGTGGCTTTAAGTAAACTCTCTAATATTCAACTACCTAGCTATTTTTTTATAACAAAGCAATCTTTTAAATGCATAGCAGTTGCTAACACTGTCTCATAATACATTAGAAAGCACTGGCAGCTATCTGGTGCAATCTTAGATTTATACCTCCTCAGAGAATAAATGCCTACACATTATTTCTACACTATGTCTAAAGTTACTGCTGAACACATAATAATGGAATGATAATCAACATAGATTTACATGTTTTTGTGAAAGTTTTTTTACATAAATCTGTAAATTTCCACTTAACATATATTTCACCTGTGAATGACTTAGAAGGCTATAAGAAAGAAGAATGAGAGAAGATAAATCACTTGGCCAGTATAAGTTGAGGCAAAAGTAACCCATTGATAATAGTTGATGTCTTCTTAAATTCCTGAATGTGCTGTTCTGAATTTATTGTGAGCTTGAGTCAAATCCTTTCCATCTTTAAAAGTGTTAATTACTGCCTTTTGACCCAGAAATTCCACTGCTGAGGTTATACCCTAAGAATCCTGAAACACCAATTCAAAAGAACCTACTCACCCCAATGTTCATGGTAGCACAATTTACCATAGCCAAGTGCTGGAAGCAACCTAAGTGACCACCAGTAAATGAGTGGATCAAAAATATGGTACATTTACAAAATGGAATACTATACAGCAGAAAGAAATAAGGAGCTCCTACCCTCTGTGACAGCATGTATGGAACTGGAGAGCATTATGCTAGGTGAAATAAGGCAGGCGGTGAAAGACAAATACCATATGATTTCACATATAAGTGGAACATAATCAACAAAACAAACAAGGAAGCAAAATATAACCAGAAACATTGAATTAAAGAATAAACTGACAGTAACCAGAGGGCAATGGGGAGGGAATAATGGAAGAAGGTAAAGGAAGTTCCATCAAAGAACATATATAAAGGACACATAGACAAAGCCAAAGGGGGTAGGTTTGAGGCTGGGAGGCTGGGATGGGTGGGGCAGAGGGCCAAGGTGGGGTGAAAATGGAGACAACTGTACTTGAACAACAATAAAAAAAAGTGAAAATAACCCAAATTTTCATCAACTGAAAGGATAAATAAAATATAGTATATTCATACAGTGAAAAAAAGAGTATTATTTACTTGGAATTCTCCATGCTGCCTTCTTTGACTTTCAACTCATTATATATATATATAATTATATAACACATTGAAAAAATATATATATTTTTCAATTTTGTTCAGCAAATATATTTTTGTATCTTTCCAATCAAGCTTCCGATTTCTTAGAATATGTGGAAATTTAGTTTTATCTCATTTAAAGAAGCAATTGATAAGCTAGTCCTTGAAGTCACTGTAATGAATACTTCACACATTATAGAATATTTTTTCTTCTTTGTGTACAGACTGTGTTGATCATACAAGGTTCAACCCACTCTATTTCTTCATATATTCTACTTTGGAGGTTAGTGCCTATCTATCTCCATCTCTTCATTCTGAGCCTATGAGAATGGGAGGCAGATCCTTTGGGCTCCTCCACCGTTTGTTTGCTTCCTTTAATTCTTGGCAGCTTTAGTTCTCTATCTGGTAGCTGCTGGGAAACCTCCTTTTTCACCTTCCTTGACAGCTTTGAGATAATTCTGGGAGGTTTTACTAACTTGCCTTTCTAACCCCTAATGCTTTCTTTCCTTTGCAGATGTTTTGCTGTGCTTTTCATGGCCATAAATGTATTTCAGATGAACCACTGTAGTTGCTGTAGCCTTCCTATGCTAAGGTTCCAAACAAGTTAAACAGCTGCTCAGGAGGCTGGGGAAAAGCTTTGATTGCTAATTCTGTGCTAAACTGCTTTTTTCACAATGGGACATTCTGTAATATTTGATACAGTCTTTAAAGCAAATGATTTCTACCTTATATTATTACTGCTTGCATCATGCTTACTCTCAGCTAAAAAGATTCTTTGTCTGTACTTTCCTAAATGGGCTTGATTTTATTTAAAGCTTGAGTTTTCCAAGGAAATAAGCAAGTCATGATGGAGAAACAAGTAAGAGTATTATCAATAGGGTAAAGTGAGTTCATACATAAATAAACTGTGCCTTCTGGAAATGTTATAAAGGTGGACGTTTATTCTCTTTGTGGAAGGCTGCTTGGGTAAAATTTCAGATGTTCTTAGTGTGTGTCCAGTGTCTTGGGGTTGGGGAACTGCTCATCAGTCTGGTGTGAGGTGACAAAGATATGCTTAGAGTCTCACAATTAAATCCACACTGCAGTGAATCCACTGCCAGGTAATGGAGGGTGCATCATGTGTGTGACAAGAATGGAGATACCACATTAATGAGGAAATCAGTGGATACAACATCTGAATTATAACTGGTAAAAGTTGTTTTACAAGTCACATTTGATCTCCTAGTGTCACCAAAATATCAAACACAATATTTTTAACATTCTAACAGGGGCACTCAGCTGTATTTTACTGCTTTATGCCTCACAGACTGTCAACTAAGTCTTACTGATGAATCACAAATAATAACACAGTGAAAAATTGAACAAATGGTTGAAAAAAACATATGGAATTTCAATGTATTTTTGTTTGTTTTCATCAGTGTATTTACCCTTCAGAACAGTTAGTTATATCCCTGATTTTTAAAAATATCCTAATATATCCCTGATTTTTAAAAAAACATCTTAATAAATTATAAAGGAAAAATAATTCAACAATATGATAAATAATTGCCAATAATATATTTAACAGTAAAACACTGGAGTATTATTTTCTAAATATACTCATATACTCATATTAGCGTACTCATTCTCTAGTATGATAATAGGTTTATGGTAATAAAGGGTTTCATAGTCAAGTAAGTTTGGGAAATGCTGAGTTAAACAAGTTTTTCTTTTAATGCAGGACTTCTCAGAAACTTTGATATGTTAATATTCACTGGGACTCTCTAAGAGGAATATATAATTTGGTAGTATCACTAATGTATTTGAACACAGAAACTTTTCTCTAGAGCATCTCCAGTGAACAGGGTACTAAGGCTAACAAAGACTAACAGAGTTCAGCAGAAACCAGCCAGTATATACTAACCTTCCATCAGCAGTTACTGTTGTCTAACTCACCACACATAGGTATCATGTTAACAATGTTAGATTTCATTGTGCACAAGAATCAGCTGAAGGCATTTATCAAAATTCAGATTCCTGAGCTCTATTTACTCTGATCCAGCAGATCTAGCCTGAGTTCCAAGAATCTACATGTTACCAAGCCTGGAGTGAGGTTGCTAGTGAAGGTGTCTATAGTCCATAATTTGAAAGATACCATATTAGAAAGCCTGAGTCTAATACATAAGAAACTAATACATAGGAAATGATGGAGGAAATTAATTATATAGTTTTGAAACAGAAAGTTTCATAACACTGATATCACATGTTGGAACTGGCACATTGTGAATGTTTAGACAATAGGGCACTTAGGTACAGATAAAAGTTCTACAGTTACTTGACTTATACATCAGTCATCTGTAATACATATAGGCCCAGTGTGAACTCATTGATTGAGTCTCTATAGCCTTAAAATATTTGTATAATCTGCACTTTTGAGGAAGTGGCACATAACTGAAAGCAATGAAGATGCCCTTTTCCCTGAACCTCAATTTGTACTTCCTCTTCCAGCAGAGATTGTAGTTCCCTACACATTGTGTAGTGTTTGGTGCTTCACGCCTCTGCTTATGCTCTTCCACCTCTCTGAAATGGCCTATTCTCTGATTCTGTTCCAGACAAATGTGTTCTCTGTTGAATATGAATATGTATGGCTGGTTTGAAATGGGCATAATGTACTTATATAGCTAACCAGATAATGATTGAGGCTGGCAAAATACTTGTGGGTGTGTAGTTTTTGGGACAGTAATAGTATTTGTTAGTCTAAATAGGTACTAAAGATAGCCAAAAATTCCAAGTCAGCTTCAGAAGGACTCAGGTGATGCAGAAAACTACAGATATGTGTAGTAATTCAGGAAGGGATTAGTATGAGGAAAAGAAGCATTTGAAATTGTACTCAGTTTTGGAGTTCTGGCCAAGATGGAGGCATAGGCAGAATGCTCCTCTTCCTCACACAGTCAAAAGAAGGATAACAACCAATTTGAAAGCAAAAAATAATCAGAACTTCCAGAAAATCAAACTATATGGAAGTCCAACAACCAAGGAGTTAAAGAAACATTCATCCAGATAGTGGGAGGGGTGGAGACAGGGTCAGAGAGGACACACGGTAAGGCAAGGCATTGTCCACTGATCATGGGGACAAGCCCACATTCTTGCTCAGATAAGCTGGGAGGAGCAACCTGGGGGTGAGACAGATCGTGAAACCCAGAGTTTCAGCTCAGGAAACTAAAGACTAAAAACCTCTGACTGTAAAAATCTGTGGGGGTTGTGGCAGCAAAAAGAAACTCCCAGTCTCACAGGATGGTCTATTGAAGACCTCATGGGGTCCTAGAATGTACACAAACCTACCCACCTATAAATCAGCACCGGAAAGGGCACAATCCACATGTGGGAAGTGAGGGAAGTAACAGAAAGTGGGGTGAGAGTCAAGCAAGTGGCATTGTTCTTTCTTCAACCCCTCCCCCACAGACAGCACCACAACACAGCAAAGAGGGCTGCCCCACCTTGGTGAATATGTAAGGCTCCATCCTGTACAACGTCACAGGTGCACTGACACAAAGAAATATGACCCAAATGAAAGAACCGATTAAAATTCCAGAAAAAGAACTAAGTGGTGAAGAGATGGCCAACCTATCAGATACAGAATTCAAAACACTGGTAATCAGGATGCTCACAGAATTGATTGAGCTTGGTTACAAAATGAAAAAAGAAATGAAGCTTAAACAAAGTGAAATAAAGGAAGATATGCAGGGAACCAACAGTGAAGGGAAGGAATTTGGGACTGAAATCAATGATATGGGACAAAAGGAAGAAATTAACATCCAACTGGAAAAAATGAAGAAAAAAGAATTAAAAAAAAATGAGGAGAGGCTTAGGAACGTGCAGGACAACTTTAAACGTTCCAACATCTGAATCATAGGGGTGCCAGAAAAAGAAGAGGAAGAGCAGGAAATTGAAAACTTATTTGAAAACATAATGAAGGAAAACTTCCCTAATCTGGCAAAGGAAATAGACTTCCAGGAAGTCCAGGAAGCTCAGAGAGTCCCAAAGAATTTGGACCCAAGGAAGGACACACCAAGGCACATCACAATTACATTACCCAAAATTAAAGATAAGGAGAGAATCTTAAAAGTAGCCAGAGAAAAGGAGACAGTTACCTACAAAGGAGTTCCCATAAGGCTATCAGCTGATTTCTCAAAAGAAACCTTACAGGTAAGAAGAAGATGAAAAGAAGAATTCCAAGTCATGAAAGGCAAGGACCTACACCCAAGATTACTCTATCCAGCAAAGCTATCATTTAGAATGGCAGGGCAGATAAAGTGCTTCCCAGATAAGGTCAAGTTAAAGGAGTTCATCATCACCAAGCCTTTATTATATGAAATGTTAAAGGGACTTATCTAAGAAAAAAGATGATCAAAAATATGAACAGTAACATGACAACAAACTCACAACTATCAACAATGGAACTTAAAAAAACAAAAAACAAAAACAAACTAAGAAACAACTAGCACAGGAACAGATGCGCAGAAATGGAGATCACATGGAGGATTATCAGTGGGGAGGGGGAGGGGAGAGAATAGGGGAAAAGGTATAGGGAATAAGAAGCATAAATGGTAGGTACAAAATAGACAGGGGGAGGTAAAGGATAGTATGGGAAATGGAGAAGTCAAAGGACTTATATGCATGACCCATGGACATGAACTAAGGTGTGGGAATGCTGGTGGGAGAGGGGCGTGGTGCAGGGCAGAGAGGAATAAAGGAGAGGAAAAAAATGGGACAACTTTAATACCATAATCAATAAGATATATTAAAAAACAAAAACAAAAATAATAGGGAGAGGTTAAGAATAGTATTGAAAATGGCGAAATCAAAGAACTTATATGTACGACCCATGGACATAAACTGGGGAGGAATGCTGAGGATGGCATGTGCAGGGAGGAGGGGGATCACCGGGAGAAAAAAATTGGGACAACTGTAATAGCATAATCAATAAAATATACTTTAATAAAAAGAAATTGTACTCAGTTTCCAAGACACTCTTTTCACCTCATTGAATTTGCTAACCATTGAATCTGGTTTGCTTGTTTCTTGGTAATAATTTCAGTCCTTTTTTATTACTTTTCACACCTGCATGGGTCTGACTCAGCAACAGCATGTTACTGTGCATTAATAATGATTACTGGTTACTGACTGAATGGGACAGCTCTTTCTACAAGGGAGGTATAACTATTGGGATTTCAGTCAAAGTACATTTTTTAATTCAAAAAATTTAAAAAACATGTTTATTGATTTTAGAGAGAGAGGGAGGGAGAAAGAGAGAGAGAGAGAGAAACCTCAGTATGAAAGAGAAACATCGACTGACTGCTTCCTGTACATGTCCCAACCAGGGATCAAGCCCACAATATATGTCCTAACTGTGAATCGAACTGCAACCCTTTGGTGTACAGGACAACACTACAACCAACTAAGCCACCCAGCTAGGGCAAAGCACTTATTTTTAATCATTGTGAAAATAAAAATTATCCTTGGCTGACATGGCTCAGTGGATTGAGTGCCAGCCTGCCAGCCAGGTGACTGGTTCAATTCCCAGTCAGGGCATGTGCCTGGGTTGCAGGCCAGGTCCCCAGTAGAGGGCACGTGAAAGGCAGTCACACATTGGTGTTTCTCTCCCCCTCTTTCTCCCTCCCTTCCTCTCTCTCTAACAATAAATAAATAAAATCTTTAAAAAATAATAAAAATAAAAATGAATATGATGCTTTTCTTAGTTATTTCAATCATTACTACTTCTCTCAGTCTTTAGCTAAAGGAAGCAGCATATCTGGCTAGCTCCCTTATCCACATTTGGTGGTACAATTTTGTCCAGATGCCTGATATCTGCAAGGATAAACATATATTGGTAGGTAGATTGTGCTCATAATGTTTGATAATGAAGAAGAAGTCTATTTAAATTATTTTAGAGATGTTAGACTTTACTCCCTTCTAGCGTGAGACCTGTTTATGGAGAAATGAATGAAAAGGATATTGCATTTAGTTACGATTCATGAATGTCAGGATTTAAGTATTTTAAGGGCTTTGTGGGAGCAGAAGAGGTAGTAGAAACAGGAAGCCAGGCTGCCATAAGCACATACATAGTAAGTAATTAATTGACTACAGATGTGAGGGAACCTACAGAGGACATTAGAAAATACTATTGTTCATGAAATGTATTAATGTTAATATTGTGAACAGCTGGATGGCTGGAAGTTTGATAATGAAGCAAGTCATTTTAATTTGATCTAAGCTTCAGCTTTTAATTGAATTTATAAGAGCACAGGGAAAATGAACAGGCAGCTTCTGGCAATTCGAACACAATATTTTGGCTCAGAGTCTAAGCTTCTCTCTAAATTTGGGAAATCTGGCTCCGGCTAAAGATGGAACAAAGAAAAATCATGCTCTAATACCAAGGGTAGTAAATCTATGTCTCTGATTTTACATAAATGCAGATTGTCATTGTCTGTCAGAAAGGTAACTATTCCTTTGTACATAATCACATCTTAACAATGACTAACAAGTCAGCTGTGATGATTAGATGGTTGGTTGAATCAGCTACATAACTTTTTCCTCTGTGAAAAGTCACAAATATCATGCACAATCATTGTTTGAAGACATTCAAAGAGGAGCAGTGTGCATCTTCTTTGTTAATAGACCCCAGAAGAATTGGGCAAGAAACTTTAAAAAATAATAATGGGACCCTGTGTCTTTTGACTAGGGCTGGAGACTTATGTGTTCCAAATTGCCGCGTCCTACAAGAAATATAAAAGATCGTCACTTTTCTTTTCCTGAAAAGTTACCCTGAGCAATCACATTTGTATCCCAATACCCTTAATGCAGTAGTGTCAAACACATTTTCACGGGGGGCCACATCAACCTCGTGATTGCCTTCAAAGGGCTTAATGGAATTTGAGGACTGTATAAAATGTAACTACTCCTTAGCTAGGGTCAAGGAGCTCAGTGCTGCTGCCAGGTAGAAACAAGATGGAGGGCCAGATTTGGCCGGCGGGCCTTTTCTTTGCCACATGTACCTTAATGCATAATCTACACTGTCAGTGTTTTGCATCCTCAGATGGAATATTTTATCATCTTACTCCATCATTCATTAGAACAATGCAAGGAAAAACAGACTATTCATTATGAAACATATAAATCGTATTTGGAGAACGGGGTGCCTAAAGATGAAGTATAGTTTTTCTATCCCCACAAGTGGTAACAGATCTCTTCTGCCCCACTTTTGTCTTGTGAAAGAAAAGATTCCGTTGTTTTCACCCAGTTCCCTAGCCACATCAAGCTGAAAGTTCACTTTTTCAAAAACTGTTGGGCCAGATTTTCTCAACTAAGGAAAAAGCCAGATCAAGAGTCATCTACTTCAAGGAGTTTTCCCTAATTATATTTTCGCCAATTGATTTCTCCCTTTATTTGCATTTTTCAACATCTTATGTTATTTGAATGTGCTGTCAGACTAATTTTTATTCTTTTCCTTTGAATATGCCTATCTTAGACCTCATTCTAAATAAGCTTGTGTAGGTCAAGAACTCTCTCTTTTATGTTTTCACCTTCTTTTATGTTTTCATCTAAAAAACTTCCAGGCATGTTATAGAAACGTAATCAAAATGATTAGTAGAGCATGTTCATGCAAGTCCTTGGGTAACCTCTGTAATGGCAATGGGTACTTGAAAAATTATTTAGTATCTAATATAAAGTGTGAATGTCCTTTTTGTTATTTTTCTTTGGTAGAGACATTCCATAGGTGCTCTGTGACTTGTATACTTTAGTATTGTTTATTATGCAAATCATAGGTTGGAAATGGTAGATTGATATATAGAGGTAATAATTCCTTTTTCTAAAATGTAAATTTGTTGGGGTGACATTGGTTAATATAATTATATAGGTTTCAAATAATTTCTTTTTAAATAACTTTAAAAATGCATCAATGAAATCTTAAAACCTTAACAATATTATATCTTAAAGAATCACTTCCAAATTACGGAAAATAATCAATCTTTAACTTCAAAGGTTATGATCAAACCAGCTCCAGATTATTTGGATAATTGGCGATGGTGTCTGCTGGTGTAAGTGAAGGCCTATAACAGTTGCTTTGCTTAATCGTGGTACAGAGAAGAGGAGGATACAGAAATATACAGCTGCTACATAAACCTAGAAATTAAAGGAATTTTGGAAGATACAGTTACCTCCTGATTATCTCTGTACACATAGACAATTCACAGCCCAAGATGTATTTTATTTTACTTTTTAAAATATTTTATTTATTTATTTTTAAAGAGAGAGGAAGGGAGGGAGAAAAAAGAGGGAGAGAAACATCAATGTGTGAGAGAATCATCGATTGATCACCTCCTGAAAACACCCCCAACCAGGCACTTGGACTACAACCTAGGCACATGCCCTGACTGGGAATGGAACCATTTTGCAGGTGGGTGCTCAATCCACTGAGCCACACCAACTAGGGCCCCAGGGCATATTTTAAATTTCATAACTAACTAGCTAGCTTTCCTTTGTTACCCAATCTTTCACCTTTTCCCTCTATCATTGTTGTATGTAGCTTTTGGAAATGTCCACTTAGTTTGATATCTAGATTCAATAAAATATAAACAGCAAGGTACGTTTTTGGAGAAATGGCTGCATGGAATGAAAAACAAAACTCATCACTATAACATAGTAGATTCCAGGCTGTGGATGAATGTGCTCATGAGCTTATGTAGAACTGCTTAGGCCTGACTACAGTTCCTCTCATAATACAGCATGTTTAACAACTTTATTTGCATCCACCTGCAGTATTCAGTTGGATGAGCTAATTGGTAATTCTTTGTAAAGAATAGTGAACACTATTCACTGTTACTATAGATATTGGCCAGGCAGATGTTGGATGTCAGGAGACATTCCATATTTTCAAATCTATATCATCAGTCACTAAACAGTGTATAGAAAAGAGGTCTTCAGAATTAATGTGACAATACTGATAGATTGAAAAGTCCTGAAAGTACATATTGGTGACTTCTCTGTTCTGGACCCTGTATGGAATACACTCAAAGTAAAGTGAAAGATAACCCCATGGGGTTTGATATTTAATAACTGGGGAGAATAATTTTGACTGTAACTCCCTCCTCAATACATTTATTAATCTTTTCAAATTATAGTCTTAAAGGAATGTCTTTAAATCATGGTCACTATCTGAGTAAAAAATTCTTAAGAGCTAGGCAACTTAAAATCATTCCTTTATCTGCTTTTTAAATATATTTTATTATTAGGCTATTACAGTTGTCCCATTTTTTTATTCCCTTTAGTCCTTACCACCCTCTAACCCCACTCCCACCATCATTTCCCCACCTTAGTTCATGTCCATGGGTCATGCATATAAGTCCTTTGACTTCTCCATTTCCCATACTATCCTTTACCTCCCCCTGTCTATTTTGTACCTACCATTTATGCTTCTTATTCCCTATACCTTTTCCCCTATTCTCTCCCCTCCCCCTCCCCACTGATAATCCTCCATGTGATCTCCATTTCTGCGCATCTGTTCCTGTGCTAGTTGTTTCTTAGTTTGTTTTTGTTTTTTGTTTTTTTAAGTTCCATTGTTGATAGTTGTGAGTTTGTTGTCATGTTACTGTTCATATTTTTGATCATCTTTTTCTTAGATAAGTCCCTTTAACATTTCATATAATAAAGGCTTGGTGATGATGAACTCCTTTAACTTGACCTTATCTGGGAAGCACTTTATCTGCCCTGCCATTCTAAATGATAGCTTTGCTGGATAGAGTAATCTTGGGTGTAGGTCCTTGCCTTTCATGACTTGGAATTCTTCTTTTCATCTTCTTCTTACCTGTAAGGTTTCTTTTGAGAAATCAGCTGATAGCCTTATGGGAACTCCTTTGTAGGTAACTGTCTCCTTTTCTCTGGCTACTTTTAAGATTCTCTCCTTATCTTTAATTTTGGGTAATGTAATTGTGATGTGCCTTGGTGTGTCCTTCCTTGGGTCCAAATTCTTTGGGACTCTCTGAGCTTCCTGGACTTCCTGGAAGTCTATTTCCTTTGCCAGATTAGGGAAGTTTTCCTTCATTATGTTTTCAAATAAGTTTTCAATTTCCTGCTCTTCCTCTTCTTTTTCTGGCACCCCTATGATTCAGATGTTGGAACGTTTAAAGTTGTCCTGCACGTTCCTAAGCCTTTTCTCATTTTTTGAATTCTTTTTTCTTTGTTCTGTTCCGGTCGAATGTTGATTTCTTCCTTTTGCTCCAAACCATTGATCTGAGTCCCATTTTCCTTCCCTTCACTGTTGGTTACCTGTACATTTTCCTTTATTTCACTTTTCATAGCCTTCAATTTTTCCTGTATTTTGCAACTATACTCAACCTTTTCTATGTGCACCCTGATTACCTGTGTTTGGAACTCTGCATCTGATAGGTTTACTATCTCTTCATCGCTTAGTTGTATTTTTTCTGGAGCTTTGATCTGTGCTTTCATTTGGGTCATATTTTTTTGTCTCCCACTTCTGTTACATAGTAAGGGGTGGAACCATAGGTATTTGCTAGGATGGGGCACACCACCTGGCTGCATTTTAGTGCTGTACGTGGGAGGGTCCAAGAGGGAAAAATACCACTTTCTGGGCTTTTGGCCAGCTTTCAGTCACTTCCTCCACCACCCACAAGCAAATCAGGCCCTTCTAGTGCTGATTCTTGTGCAGGTGGTTTTGTGTACATTCTAGGACCCTGTGGGTCTCTCCAGTGAAATCTCCTGTGAGGCTGGGTGTCTTTCCTGCTGCCTCAACCCCCACAGGTTTCTCCAGTCAGAGGTTTAGAGGCTTTATTTCCCCATGCTGGAACCCTGGGTTGTACAGTCTGTCTTGCTCCCCACTTGTTTCCCCTGATCTATCCACAAGCAAATCTGGGACCACCCAATCCAACAACTACCACCTCATCACGAGTCCTCTCCACCTTGGCTGCCTGTCTCTGTCCCTCCTACTAGCCTGGTTGAATATTTCCTCTTCAACTCCTTAGTGACGGACTTCGATTACAGTTCAATTTTCTGGCAGTTTCAGTTCTTTTTTTGTTTTTAAATTTGTTGTTGTCCTTCTATTGGTTGTGCAAGGAGGCAAAGTGGATCCACCTATACCTCCATCTTGGCTGGAAGTAGAATTGTTCTGATTCTACTGATTTTCTTTTTGCATCTGTTAAGTCTTTTTGTATATTTCTCTTATCTCCTTATGAGCACTTACAGAACTGAGAGCATAACTGTCTTATATTTTATATTCCCTATAGGCTGTATAAAGTTGTATGGACATAGTCTGTACTTTAGAAATGCTGTTTGCATACCTGAATAACCTGATGAATATATATATTTTCTTTATGCATATCAGTTTCTGTTTCATTGAAGACAGATAGTTGCCTTTTCTTAAGGAAATCAGGAGACTGAGGCTTCCATGGACCACTCTAATATTTGTCACTCTCAATGTATATGAAGGGGTTCTTCCAGTACGTTTCTTCCAAATACATTTTCTCTTCTTCTTTTCATTCTGGACTTTTTCTTCTATCTCTTTTACTATCTTTGTACTTCATCACAAAGTTAAGAAAATTAGGTCTCTAAAGTGCATCCTTCATTTTCTCTTTATCTTTTCAAATACTGTATACTTTGCTATCTAACATAAGGTAGCAATTTTATTTTAAAATAACATTGGGTATTTATATTTTCTTTTTGGCAACTGTCTTTAAACATTTTAATAGCCTGTGACTATGTGTAAGAATATGCAATATGTAAGTTAATGAATGAGTGGATCTTGAATTTGACTTGTGAACATTAGTATTAAGTTCATAGAGCTACAGTTTATTAAAACAGTCTATCTCCAACTATGCCATTCCAATCATACTCATTCTGCTTCTCTTTTTCCTCATATCACACTGTGACAGTATATCATTATGTGAGCAATGTTTTGTCTCTCCTTTCCTTGATCCATTGTCACTATAGAATGTGAAGTCAATAAGTCCTGGGACTATATTATTCCAGGGTCTCATAAGGAAACAGAAATCCCTGAAGATTGTACAAATGAAGGCTTTAAAGAAGGATTACTTCCAGCAGTATGGACAAGGTTATGGGAATAAACAAAGCATATTGAAACTAGACCTGAAAGGTCAAGATAAAGAGATAAGCAAGAGCTGGATATGGCAAGGAGGGATTGCCTGAAAAAAGACATAGTCTTGGAGAAACTCAACTACTGACACAGAGAGACATGGCCCTGGAAGTCAGGAGGAGCAGGAGAATTACCAACACTTTTCTCTCTCTCTGTTTTCCATCTCCTACCAATGTGACTATAGTTAAAATCTGAGCAGGAGCTACCTGGTAAGGAGCCCAGGTGAAGCAGTTCTTAGAGGTCAGCCTCTTGGGGAACAGAGAAGGCCAGAGAAGGGTGGAGAATGAATCCTGTGAAGGAAACAGAATAAATAGCACAGGTGTATTGTTTGGCTCACTGCTGTGTCTTTCATGTCCAGAACAGTACCAAGCACACTTTAGGTACTCAATAAATATTTGTTTAAAAAAATCAATGGTAGTAGAGGATTGGGAGCAAAGGAACTGTGGCATTGATCCAGGATATTAACATATAGAGGACATTGGGATATCTATGATCTGAACTCTGTGTCATTGTGTATCTCTACTTGTTTCATTTATTCCAATGTGGACATGGGTTAGAAGGGGTTATGGTTCACTGAAATAGGAAAATCAGGAGAAAGATCAAGCATTAGAGGGAAGATGATTTAGTTCAGATATATTGAGTCTGAGATATCTATTGCATACTCAAGTGGCAATATCTTGCTGCAATTAGGATATATGGGTCTGAATGTGAAGTAAGAAGTCTGAAAATGACTAACACACAGGTGGCAGTTTTAAATCACTGCCACCTAGTGAGAGGGGATATCACCTAGTGAGAATGTACAGCATCAGAAGAAATAGCTCCTTGAATTTACACCCCACATCTCTGAACAAACCAGGTACCAGCATGCTGTGTACCTGGATGCCTGCACTGAGTGTGCAGATTTAGGATGAAGTGTTCCAAAGACTGCAGAACTTGGAGCTCAGCCTGATCTGATCTGAGAAGCAGTGTCACAGGAAGCATCTCTGAGGAATCCCTTTGAGCACATTTTAAAAACCATTGAACTCATTATTTTTGTAAATTATGGGATAAACCTAGAGGAATAAACTGATTTGCCTAGAGTGGAGTCAGGACTAGAATCTATCTCTCATAATTCCTAGCCAGAACATTGTTTATTATGGTCTCCCATTTCTTGCAGAACTAAAATCCATTACCTTCAATAAAAGTCACCAAGAATGTAGAGTTTCAGGTTTTATTTTTCCAACTGCACTCACCCTTACATGATTCCTTTCTGTCCTTCATATTTCTTTTTGTCTGAATGTACCACTAATAATTTATTTTTAGAAAGAAGGGAAGGGAGGGGGAAAGAGAGGGAGAGAAACCTGAATGTGTGAGAGAAATATCGGTTGCTTCTTGCATGCCCCCAACCAGGACCTGGCCCACAGCCCAGGCATGTGCCCTGACTAGGAATTGAACTGGTGACTTTCTGTTTGCAGGATGATGCCCAACCCACTGAGCCACACTAGTCAGGGCTGTCCTTCACATTTTTTATTTTTTAAAAGATAAGAGGAAATGTATTCTTCTACCTACCTCACAAGTTTTAGATTAAATAAGAAAGTTCAAACTACTTAGAGATCTTGAGAAGGAAGTTGTGTTGCACATTTGATATATTACTTGTGAAAAATATAAAGACTTTTATGAGGATGTCATCAACCAAAATTGGGAATGAAAAGCACTGAAATGTTTAAAAATGCTAAATTGTTACATCTAGTCTTCAATAAATTGCTTTTTTCAACCTGGAATTATGTTGTGAAGATTCATCATGTTACCCATGTAGCTGTGGTGTATTTCTTTTTCACTGCTATGTAATATTCCATTGTCTGAATATACCATTATTTATTTATTGTAGTTTAGGAGTATATGTATATGTGACAAAATTAGAGTATTTTTTTAAAGCAAGGAAGTAATTTTTAAGCATAGTAATGACCTCTTAAGAGGATACAGGAGTTTTAGATTAAGAAGAAGCCCCTGGGCAGCTTTAACATTAATAGTAATATTTTATTGCAGGGACAGTCAAAGTGTGATCTCAAGGCTGCCAGCATCATCATTGCCTGGAATCTTGTTACAAATTCAGATTTTCTGGTCCTACCCAGACCTACTGAATCAGAAATTGGGGGGGATGCACCCAACAATGTGTCACAACAAGCCCCCCCTGGTGATTCTGATGTACGCTGAAGTCTGGGAATGACTGCTGTAATGTTATGTTTTATAACTAGCAGGTATAAGCTTTTCTGTCATATTACATAATACAAAACAAAAACAAAATGAGAGCTGTACTTGAACCACAATAAAAATAAATAAATGAAAATAAATAAAAAACACATGAACAGTGGCTATCCAGAAATAAAGAGTTGTGCAGATATTAGAACTATTTGAGAACTATTCTTTTTGCAGATATTTAGTCAGAAGGGCAAATGGGAGGAAGAAAAGAAAGGGGAAGAATGGAACCTCGGAGTGATTCAGGAGGAAGGTAAAGGTGAGATAAGAGACAATCCTCAAGAGAGTACATGAAAATATAGAGTACACTTCAAAGTATATGCATGTAAGTTATGTGTCATATGTGTGTCCATGTGTGTGGTTTGAAATGATACCTTACTTGGAAAGGTTAGCAAGTCTCACTGGTAGAGATAATTTAGATTATCTGCTTCTGAATAATTTAGACCCAGCAGGAAAGTACTTACTTTCACCACAGGACACAACTGCTGTTATTCAAGTAGATCTTGCTATTGTGGCCAGGGATTCTAAAATGAAATGAATCTATATCATTACTACTTAGACTCCCGCTCCAACTTTTAAAATTTTGGAGCTGCAGTTGCCTTTGCAAGCTATCTCTTTTCCCTGCTGCTAGCATCACATATCATCACATTGAAAGTGAGCAATCACACAAAGGTAGAAAAAAACATAGTCTTTATTTATTTTGAAAGAACCCAGTTTTAACTGAACATTTATTCTTAAATGGCTTACTAGTGTTTGGACTGCAGGAGGGTAGTCCACTCTGAAAGGTACCATGCAGGCTAACAGTTAAAGATATCATTTTTGCACACAGAGGACATGGAGGACTTTGACTTGCCAACTGCCTGGAGACACTTTGGGGAAGCGCTTTTGAAAGAAATTAATGGTGCAACATGCACACCCTAAGAAAAAGGTCTCTAGCATACAGAAAATAGCACCAAATTAGTTTTATAGGTTTTCAGGGTTTGTCACTTCCAGAATGTTTTGGGCTGTAGAGATACTAATGCAGTAGTTTATCTTCTTGTTAGATTTCTATTAAGGGATCTAAATTCCGTAAGTAGTTTTATTATCACCTTGTTGAATTCCTTGCTATTATAATAATTTCCTAAACAGTCTCCCCTCCTCCTACATTGTCTGCACTACAGTACTTCAATCCATCTTTCTTGCCACTGCTAGATTGACCTTTATGAAGTACAGCTTTCATTATGTCCTTGGTCCACATATTACATCTCTGCCTTTGCTTTGGCAAATTATAAACACATGGCTGACTGTGAGCTCCACTGTTGATAATTGTGAAGGATCTTCTTTACACATTTTTGTGTGCTAACTACTGATGTCATTTGAAGTTTTTATTATTTTAGCAATCTGTCTTAGTCTCTTTCTATTGCCTCTGCTTGTGTACTAAATAACCTCTGAAATTCTCAGTCTAGATGATGCCCTACATGATGTGGCCTCAACTCACTTTTGCAGTTTTATTGTCCATTCTCAAAGGACAGTCAACTCTATGGTCCATCAGACTTGATCACTTGCCTTTTTCCAAACTTGCCATGTGTTTTCCTGCCTTCATGCTTTTGTATGCTATTACCTCTCTCCAGGGTGGTTCTTCTCTTCTCTCTGTCTGTTGAGATCCTTTCTATTAAGTTCCATAGCTCCACTGATACTTTTTCCTGAATCCTTCCCTGATTAACCCACCATTTATAATCTGCCCCCTCCAGAACACTTCTTCTATTGTTCTTATCATATTCTACCTTGTGTTACAGTTCTTTGTATGCTTAGTTTATACTACCACCCCTTCATGCCCTAAAAACTGGAACCTTCTTGAGGGCAGGCACTGTGCCCCACTCATCATTGTATGTTCTCTACAGTATACAGGTCAATCAGTCCTTTGTATACAGTGGTTGCTCAATAAATGTTTGTTGAAGAAACTTATATTAATAAAAACAATAAATGAAGCCATAGTTGTGTATGGGTGAGAGAGGTCACATTTTAGCATCTGGATATTTGTGCAGAGACATGTAGAAATATTAAAGAACCAGCCATTGCTGTTCTAAACAGTCAGTGGGGTTCTGTTGCTTGCTGTATAAAGGCAAAACTCTAGAGTCAGAAGTTTGTTGGAAAAGGAAAGAGGTTGTTTATTTAAAGGACATGCAGTTTTGAAATACTGGCAAGTTTCTGCCTCAGAGGCCCACTCTCTTTAAAACACCCAAAGAATAATGATCCTGCCACCCTCTGCTAGGCCAGACCCATTTCAAAATGTGCCTGGAATCCCTTTTCCCATTTAAATGTGCCATCCTTTAAGAAAAGCAGATGTCTGCAGTATGATCATTCAAGCAGCTTAGCTGGTTCCCAGTCACAGTTTAGCTCCTGGCATCTCTCACAAGTCTGTGTGTGCTTCCCTGAGTTCCATGCAGCACAGCCAGTGCTGCCTCTGTTTTCTGTGTGGGAGGGGCTCCAGGGTCCATCATTCTCAGGAACTCAGATCTACTGCAGTCCACCTGGATAGCCAAGGGAAAGGAAAGAGCCATGTGTTTCCTGGTGTGTTTGTTACAGGGTGCAGGCAAGAGGGGGGCCCCAAATAGGGATTTGAAATGGGGTCCAGAACTCAAGGTGTTCAGGAAATATTAGGATGTCCTCACCCCCCACCCCCCCACAGGTGTGGGTTGGGGGAAGGGACACATGGAGCAGGGCCATTGAGAGCTGTTTTGCATAGCAACAGCTTTGCAGCCAACCTCTGATGTGGTCATTTAACATATCTATAACCTTTGACTGGTTACATAGATATGTTAAATAGCTGTGGCCGTGCTCTGAGCCAGGGGAATAGAAGTAACTTTACCACCAAGAGGTAACTGGGAGGCAACTCCCCCTAGTTACAGCACCTGTGTGAGAGCTTGGAGATGATTGGCTCCATGACATGGGGCCACCCTTGCCCAGACTCATGATGGCAGCCCAGTAAAGCTGGAAGGATATGAGAGTGCTGGCAAATGTAGCTGATTGTGGGAGGAGTTGGAAATGGGGCTGCAGAGGAAGACTGGAGCGGGGATTTAAACCCAGGTGCAGCTGCCACTGAAGAGAAAACCACTTGGTCTTTAGCAAAGTGGGGACTCTCGCAGCCCTGTGAGAGAGAATCACCATGCAGCTTTAGCAGAGAACCGCCACTCAGCTTTGGCAGAGTGGCAACCCCCCTCCTTGCAGCCACTGAGGACGGGGAACCACGAGCCTTTGCCAGAGTGGGGACTTCCACAGCCATTGCGCAAGGAGAACCATGAGCCTTTGCCAGAGTGGGAGCCCCCGCAGCTTTAGAAAGGGGAACCACCACCTGGCTTTAGCAGAAATCCCGGCGACACAGCTGATGGTGCCTGGAACCAAGGGAGGCCTACCAGCCAAACACAGATTACTGGGAAGAACCAGGGGGGCTGCCTGAGCCATGGATTTCTCTTTCTTTTCCTGAGATACGGTACCCAAGACTGGGCAAAGGGGGGAAGGAAGGACTATGTGTGTTTGTGGGTGTTTTAAGGGACTTTAGGATTTTGATGAAGACATTAGGTCACTACTTTAAGTCTGTACAGCATTAAATAAACATTTCCTTTCCTTTTCACAAATCTCTGGCATTGAGAGATGACTTTCCTATAAGGCGTCAGACATAATGAACCTGGGGGGTTCCTTTCAGTAATAGTATATTGCCTTTGGCCCCCCCTTGTGTTCTGCAACATGTTGAATTTTAAAGACTTGGCCCAGAAATCCCTGCATGATGGGCACCTGGATTTTTTACCTATGCCTGCTAATTTCTACCATTTTTATTATCTCTCCAGTGTGTTTGACCCTCTTGCAGCCGCCATTTTGCACAAGGGGATAGATATTCCCAACAACATCAAGGGCGCAGCATCTGCTTGCCTGGAAGGAGTGTCTGGCCCCCACAGCTCGCATAGGCTCTATACAACCTCTCTTTAGCTGGGTCACAAGATCACCAGTTGGATGCAGCTGTGTTGCCTGTTTACAGTAGCCCCAGGGTGTGGGAGGGCTGTTATCACACTTTTCTTGTGATTTCAATCCAGTTGGCCTCAGGTACTTCCTGCAACCTCCTTCCTTCAGGGGTGGGTGCTGGCTCTCAGGATTTCTCCTCTGCTCCCCAGCGATCTGGTCAAACCCACCTATTACAGGAACACTCAGTACAACTCATTCCCATTACTGGGAAACCCAACACAAAGGGTAGGTCCTGCTGTCATAGGGCCAGTAGCACCAGCTTCTTTATAAAGGGTATCTCACTTTTTCATTTAAAAAGAACATTAGCTCCTGAGAATTGAATAATTTGGGGGAAAGAAGCTAACCAACAATAAAGTTAAACATCTTTGGAAGGAAATATAGAAACAATAGCATGGCAATGCTAATCTTTCCTACAGTATAGTTATTGGAGTGGTTAAATGTTCCATTGAATTACTCAAACTATCTGGGAAGTCTCCAGACACCCTGAGTCAGTTTGAAGAATTTAATAATATGCCCTTAGAGATGGAGACAGGATACAGAGGCCAAAAATAGATGTGATTAGTGAGTGCAGCAGAATTCCTAATATGACAAAATCAGGAAGCAGAAATTGAGCTGAAAACCATAACAGGAAAGCAAAAGACAATTATAACACTTCATTCTTAAAGTGGATGCTGTTAAATCAACACACAAAGATGCCAGAATTTTAAAACAATGCTTATTTTACTCTTCTTACTTTTTTATATGCCATGTTGCATTTTCCATCATCTCTTCTATGAACTATATTCTGACAATACATTCCATTGACTAGACTCATGATATACTTCATATTTACCTAATCGGTTAAAAAAAAGAGAAAATGACAGCTGAAGAGCCAAAGGGAAACGGAACAAGAATATCTTAAAGTAATTGTTTTGGAGATTTTTTAGGCTTGAATAAAAATGGTGTTCAGCATGTTGCTATTGACACACAGTTCACTCCCACCCTAAAATCAAAACAATATTAATACTCCAAAGCTTTCTAGAATCCAAGACTTTTATATTAAACTCATTCTGTTTTTCCACTCAGCTTTTTGTAAATGCTTTGCTTCACAACAATGGGAACACCACATTTCCTGACTTTCTCATTTCTTTTTTTTTTTTTTGATTCAAGAGCAAGAGCATGTAGAGTTTAACTAAAGTTTCTCCATCAAGTAAAGTGGGACAGCAGTACTTACCACTAGTTTTATGTTTTTATTCATAACTTGGGTCACAGAAGAATGCTAGTTTTGAATTTTGAAGAAAAAAATGGTTTCTCTTTTTCCCTCTTTTTTTTTAAATGTTTGGAAGTTACCATGTGCATTTTTTACATAGTATAGTAAAGAAGCTTGATTTTAGTTCTTTCTATGCCTCCCATTATTAATATTCCCAGCAGTAAAATTTATGAAATAAAATGGTGCTTTTTCTTCATTGATTGAGCACTTTTGCATTGTAAAGAAGAACTTTGCAAAGTATTATGTTTTTGCTCTAAGTCATCCATTGTACATAGAGGGTGCTAAGCAGGAAGAGTTGGTTCTGATAGGTTGCATGTAGGTATTCAGTTTATATTTTAATTGCTGTGGATTACATTTTAATTTTTCTCTAGTTTCCCCTGAAACAACTACCTAGGTAGTCTTTCTGCCTCAGTGTTTTATGAAACTCTGGTTATCTTCCATATCATGACCAGGTACATCTTCAAACTAATTAATGAATAATATCATTCTCCTCCTAAAAAACCTTCAGTCTCTCCCCATCATCTACTGAATCTCTTTAGTCTGACATTCAAGGCCCTCCATGATTAGGCTCCAATTGGTCTTTCTAGCTTTTCCTATCACTAATGAATTCCATGTGTGGACTTATATTTCGTGCAAACCCACGCCTTACACATAACACACACACACATGAACATACACAGGTATGTACTTCCTATCTGTCCTTTCCCACTGCCACTGCTTCTGTTCTTATAATACTCTTTACCTGTACCATCCATTCCCTTTTCCAACTATATTTTGAGGCCTAGTTTGAATGTCCAATGTTCTACAGTCTTACCTCTCCCATTTCTGTTAGTTTTTCATCTTACTTCCCCACACTAGTATTTTTCCTTACAAAAACTCCTTGATTGCAGGAACCTACTTTATAATACCATAACACTGTAGCAGCCTTCGTTGTACTGCATTATTGCCAATAACCCTTTGTGGAATGATAGAAATTAAATATAATGGCCACCGCTGGGTCTCCGAACCTTCCAATCTTAATTATATTTAGGTATCTACCTTTTTCTGATTAAGGGAAGTAATGTTCCATCAACCTTTTTTTCCCATAAACTAGGGGAACCAGGTGACATAGATGATGGTGCTGTTTGTTATCAGAGATGTCATGTTCATTATGCATGGAAATAACATCAGAATCATTCATGGAAAACAATAGTTTGGAGCAAGAAGTTAAGTATCTGAATTAATAAAGTTCGCAGAGCACAAAATGTAGTCCCATGAGACATTTGAATGAAAGACCAAGTCATCAGTTTAGGCCATAGAATGTGGGATTCCGCCTGAAACAAAGCCTTAGATTCATCAGTATAACCACACTGGCAAACATGAGATAAGAGACTCTGTAGCTTCAAGCAGAATTTGCATAACTCTCAGGCCTAAAGCTTCAGGTGCCAACAATACTCAAAGTAACCTTTAAAATTGTCTGAGAGTGCACCTATCTCCCTCTGATAAAAGGTATTATTTAGCATTTTTCCACTAGTCATTTAAAAGCAAATGTCCTGGCCAATTGTAGAAAGGCTTAAAGCCTTTCCCCTCCCTGTTTATTTGTTGAGTTAAGTTGGCAGGCCACCTCCAGAGGGAAATTCATGTTTGTTAGTGCCACACTTGTGAGTTGTGCAATCTCTCTTTCTGGAAAATATCTTATGTCACTATTTTGCAGGCCGACTTCCCCTTAAATGGAAAGAAGAGACAGAGGGAAGGAGGGAGGGAGGGAGGCATTCCACAGTATTGCCACACTGCACCTTAGACCAGAAAGGGCTAAAAACCTCTTGAGAAAGAGTAATTCTTTTCCCATTCTTTATGAGAAAACTATGTTCCTATCTGAAGTGAAAACTCCATGAAGTTGATCATTTGTGGGTTCTTTAGAAGCCTCTCTTGGAGTGGAGAATAGCAACCAAATTATCTCCTTATGTGTGTGACAACAATATCTGTTGCCAATTGACCTCAGGCATGATATAGCTGATTTGACTGACTATTGGAGTGTTGCCTTCTTTTTCACTGCTCCATGCATTTCTCTCCTAAAACTATGCCAAATTATCTGATTTTTAAAAAACATTTTATTTTTATTTTATTTTTGTAGGGAGGGGAAGGGAAGGAGAGAGGGTGAAAAACATCCAATGTGTGGTTATCTCTTGCATGCCCCCTATTGGGGACCTGGCCCACAACCCAGGCATGTGCCCTGACTGGGAATTGAACCATGACCCTTTGGTTTGCAGGCCTGTGCTCTATCCACTGAGTTACACCAGCCAGGGGCAAATTATCTGATATTCTTAATAGAACTTCTTATATCTGATGGCTTAGATCAAAGAGCTATAAGCTAACTCTGAAGGAATTTCAAGTCCCTAGGCAGTTTTGTGGGGCTAGAGAGCTAGAAGATTATTTTAGAACCCTGAATAATGCTAAGTATCTTGGAAAATGAAACACTCATTGTTCATTCAATGAAGGTCCATATCCGGGCAGTCTTAATGACCTTGTGTACTAGCTAGCTATCCCACCAGAAATTTGTCACTCACAAGAAACAAAACAAAGCAGACAATAACCAAGTTGCTTTTCCCACAATGTGTTTTGCTTACGTGGATCAGTCAAAATTTGGAAAACATAGATTAAACACTTTCAAAGGCTTCTGAATGTTAGACTTCTCAAAACCTTTACTCTGTTCTTATATGCTTTGTGAATCTCTTAAGAGGAAACTAGAGTACACAATGTTTCTCAACTGTTTGACCATGAGAACCATTCCATAAGCTCACCCAATGGGACCAGGGCTCTCTCTGTCCTTTGATGAATGCAGATGTAGACTGAATATTTGTTAACAACAGAATCTGTCAGAAGAATTACTATTAAAGAACAGTTTACATAGTGAACTACATTTGTTTTCTTTAATGGATAGAACTAGCTCTACTCATTGTTAACATTCTATTCTTGGTTTAAGTAATGGTACAACTAGCATAGCCCTGCATAGTTTTTGTTTTAGGTCACTCTGAGAAGTAAGTTTGTTTATATTTAGTTAAAGAGTACAGAAAAACACTGCCCTTATAGAACATTCTTAAGTTTCATTTTAGAGTCTTTGTACAACTAGTATTAAAGAGGACTAAATGGTATAATTTCTGAAAGGAAAGCCTGCCTCCAGTAGTTTAGTAGTCGTCATACAGAGCTGTTCACTCTGGATGGAGCATTAATACTGGGTCTGATGGAAATGACTCATTTCTGGTTTATTTATTCATTTGATAGATATTTATTAAGTGCTTACAGTTTTGAGGGGTTCAGAATGAGTCACCTCAAGATGTGCCTCTGTCATATGCAGATTGTTTTGAGCTAAAGGCAACTTTAGCCATAGTCTCAGAAGAAGGTTTTGGCAGCCACCCTTAACTGCACAGAAAAATACGAATTAAAGGCTTTGCTCATAAAAGATTATCACCATAACTTTTTGACCCACCTGTATGGCAGGGCAAATTTTATATACTAAACATCTACTTCTATTATTCTGCAATGACCCTTTGAAGACCCCAAGGTGCATTACTGTTACAGGGGAATCTGGCAAGACTGCTGGGGAGAGGGAAAGGACCCCTGAAGCAGTGCACAAGAGCCTGTGTTCCACGGAGGAGGGAAGGGTCGCAGGAAATGCCAGAGGTTGTGGGACTGAAACTGCAGCATGACATGTGATATATTTCCATACCCTCACAAGGGAAAACAAAACCAGCGTGTGACATAGCAGGAGGTTTGCATAGAATTTGTGTCAGGCTAGAGAAATGTTTGGACAGAGGGGAAAAACAAACCTTCTACTTGTTTCTGGGACACATGGAACTTTGGGGCCGAAGATTTAAATGGAGGGCAAGCAGAGTTTTGCCCCTTTTCTGCTTCCCCTCGCTCGCCCTGTCATGGGCTGGCTTGCCTCAAGCACACCCCTCCCCCCTGCCCCCCCACCCCTCCGCAGCACCCCGCATGAATGCCCTGGTGGCAGCCTGCGGAATGCTGCAGCTCCTCGCAGCACAGAGTCTGGGACCATGCCCTTTTCTGCCTCTGAGATCAGTGCACAGATGTGCAGACCAGAGTGCTCACTGTCCTGGCGGGGAGGCGGGGTGCTAGCAGCCTTTAGTGCTGGGCCTGCAGACAGAGCCCCTGTACGCAGAAGGAAGCTGCAGTGTGGCAATGGTGATGCCAGCCCCACAAGCATGCACTCCAGGAAGGGATCCTGAAGCCGGAGAGCCAGCCACATAGCATAGCAGTCTTGGGCTCCAAAAGGACAGATAAGGCTGGAGCAGGGTTTCTCAACACTGTCTCTGGTTGTGGGGGTGGCTGGGTTTTTCTATTTTTTGCAGAAGAGACTGGCCTGGAGTCAGGGAGTATCCCACTCTCCAAATTGGACAACATTTTAATAAATAATTTTTTCCTTCCCCTCCAACTTTTGTTTTATGCTTGTGTTTGGTGGCAGGCAGCTGAATCTTGCTGTTCAGTAACATTACCTCACCCTTAGCTCAAGAATATCTTATATACCTCAATCCCCCTTTCTAACTCTGAACCTGCTGTGCATGTGGGGTCTCTGACTCTCTCATGTATGCAGGCTCCCATACATATGTTCTATTAAATTTGGTTATTTTCTCTTGCTAATCTGTCTTACATCTATTTTGTCATTAGATGGGCCAGAGGAACCTTGAGGGTAGAGGAAAATTTGTTTTTTCCCTACACTATATTCCTATGACTCTTTTAATCTCCAAAATCAGGAGCTTACATTCTGTGGAGGAGATAGGCAAGTGAATACAGTCATGAGTAAATTATATGTTTACAGAATAGATAACTGATATAAAGAAACTAAAACAAGGTGATAAGCTGGAGACTAAGAGTAGTGAGGGCTTCTTTATATTAAAGAATTGAACATAAGTTTGTCAGACCAAGAATAGACATTAGGTTCTATTAGTGATATCTTTCATTATCAAATACATGAAAACAGCAATGCATCAAAAAGAAAGTAATATTTTCACCTTGATCTTTGTTGTTTCCTAGCTTTTCTGGTTGTTTGCTTGCTTTTGTTTTTAATTGCTTTTAATATGTAGTGAAACTTTGCAAAGAGCATGTATGTATAGAAATTGATTTTCTATATATGATTTTCACCCTGCCCCTCTCAGCCTAAGGCCTTATCACAGAGTCTCAGCAATATTACACATAAATTCTCCATTTTGACACATAAGTCTGAAGGCAATCCATTTTTCTGTCTATACCTTATGTCCTGCATTTACAACAGTGTAATGTATAATTTAAGTTTCTAACCTCAAATGTTTGTTCTATAACAAGTCTGTAATGATACAATGTACTACTTCAGCTTGATTTTCTTTATATACAGGGTCCAGCACAAACAACACTCCTTTTTATTACTAATTATTTTATTATAAAATCATAAGCATGTAATTCTGTAACATAACAATGTCACACTCAAACATAGCATATATTTTAGGTGAAATGTTCAAATTAAAACTATAAATTATTACACCCATATTATTACCCTACCAACCATACTCAAGCAGTTGTTAACTTCTGCTGGATCCTGTATATACTGACTATTCTTGTCATTTTCCTTTTATTATAGTGAGCAAATAAAATAAGTGATTAATTCTAGCCCAGGCTGGTGTAGCTCAGTGGACTGAGCATGGGCCTGTGAACCAAAGGGTCTCCAGTTCAATTCCCAGTCAGGGCACATGCTTGGATTGAGGGGTGTGTCCCCCTTAGGGGACGTGTGAGAGGCAACCATACAATGATGTTTCTCTCCCTCTCTTTCTCCTTCCCTCCCCCTCTCTGTAAAAAATAAATCAATAAAATATTTTTTAAAATATGTGATTAATTCTAATTTTAAATCTAATTCTGACTGGTAAGACTTTTATTTTCATTAGACTTATTCAAGCTACTTTTGGTGATGGGGGTTCACTTAGACAATTAAGAGATTGTAATGAAATATCATATTTTATAAATTAGATGCAACTCTAAAATTAATTTCCCATTTATTATCAGGCCCCCCCAAACAACATCTATTTGCAGAAAAGAGAAGTGTGTTCAATATATTTTTGTATGTTTTTAACACAGAATTAATTTCATCCTTTGCTGTCTCTCAAAAGTAGTGTCTATGAGCAGGAAGAATGTTTCCTTAAAATTTTCTGAAGGAGAATTATTTTAAAAAAAATAAAGTATAGCTGGAAAGGAGAACTCTTGTAGGTGCCTTTTCAAGTATTTTTGAGACTAGAGTGTGTGTTGAAAAATAACGTTCACACTCTTGGTATGTATCTGAGGAGAAGTAATTTTACTAAAATATCAGCTTCCTCTTTATTCCCTTGTTTTCAGTAAATTATGGATTTCACAAAGAACACCTTAATAATAAATGTTGGTCATTTTGCTTTATGCTATTACTGGGTTTTCTGCCAAAATAAAACATTCTTTAACTGTTGTAGTTCCTGAAAACTGGGTCACGGGCCAGCACACTATAATAGAGAAATTCTGTGTTGTACAATTAGTTTTAATTAAGAGCTAGTTAGATTTTGCAGGTAAATTGGTATCGTGCTTACCCTGCGCAGCGTGTAAGCAGCATTGCTGCAACTTTAAGGTGTTACTAGGAAATGTTTTTACTTTTATTGTAGCTGATTAACAACAGATCATAACAGGTTGAGGGAACAACTTTACTTCTGTTCAAAGTGGGAGTTCTCCTGCTAAGATTAAGTGTCTCTCCAGAAGGCTAAGGGAGAGTTTCACTTTTTATTTGATTTGTTTTTTCACCCTCACATATTTACTTTGTTTCATCAAACAATGTACAGATATACAAATAGTTATATTGTTATATTGAGAAAGGCACTTACGTTTTTCTCTAACATTTTAGAAGTTATGCAAGGCACTAGGGTGATCAACTACCCTGGTTTGCCCAGAACTGAGGCTTTTCCTTGAATGCAGGATGTTCTTTGACCAAACCAGGAGTGTCTCCCACCAATCAAGAGGGTTGGTCACCTGAGTTCAGAAAAATCATTCTGATATGACAATGCAAAAGCTTTTAATCCAGAACAGCTACTTCCAGACTTAAAGAGGATAGATTTAAGAAGATAAGTTAATAGTTGTAGTACATGAGAAAATAGTAAAAACAACAGGCCTGAGAACTAGTCAGGTGTCAAGGTCAGAGGTAATGTGAAAAGTATGAGAAGACACTATTAATAATTACAAGCTTAGGTTCTATAACTTTATTCTGTGTCTCAGCACTTACTCCACATATTAAATAAATGGTGGGGCTTGTGTACCGAGTAGAATAACAATGGAAAGAATTATTTAAAATGTTTGCATGATTTATTTTTATCTGCTTGGTGTGCAATAAAATGCAACAGGATATGAATTATTGTATAATAGTTACCTCATTCTGTCTTTAGATGTGAGACAGATGGCTGGGATCCATTAAAATATACTGCCATTTTCAGTCTATGGAATTATTAAATAGTTTGAGAGAAGTGTATGCTTGTGCATGAAGTCTAAGACTGAGACCAAGAGTCATTGGATTTCTAGTTCTTTGATCCAACACAGACTAATGTGTTTTCAGTCAAGTTGCTTAAACTTAGTGCCATGGTTTTCAGATTCTGTGATTTGAGACAGCAAAAGTTAGCTCTCAACTTCTAGGCTGAACAACTTTGGACAGTCCAAAAAGGTTGTGGTATTTGAAGTGAAGATAGAAGAGAGGTCAGATTTAGTATCAGAAATGAGTTCTGTGAATGCATGGTATAGCCACAATTCTTTCCCCAAGTTGTTTGTCAGAAACCGATATGGTCAGCATCAAGTGGAAGGTACTCTCTCTTACTTTCATTATCTGCTCACAAACTATTTATAAAGTTTTATTTCCCATTGGGCAGTACAACATGGGAGTTGGCACATGCATTCTGAAACTAGATTGTCTGGGTTCAAAACCTTGCTTTATCATTATAAACTCTGTGACCTTGGGCACACTGCTTAATTTCTCTGTGCTTCACTTTCCTCATTTGCAAAATTGGACTACTGATAATATATAACTCATAAGGGTAAATACATATTAAATACTGATAATAGTGCTTTACACAATGTTTGCTATTATTATTACTGTTGTCATCATTATTACTGGTTAACACATGTGTTTTGCTCTAGGCTTCATGTTCTCTTTAATATCTACATGCCATGATTACTTTTCTCTTTATATTTTTGCTTGTGCTGATTGTCTGAACCTTCGGCATCTCTGGAACACACTGGAAGAAGAGGAGTTGTCTTGGGCTGCATATTAAATATACAAACACTAACAAAAACTGATGAGCAAAAAAAAGGTTTTAAGTAAATTTAAGATTTTGTGTTGGGCTGCATTCATAGCCATCTTAGGCCATGTGCGGCCTTCAGGCCACAGGTTAGACACCCCTAGCATGCAACATGATACTTCTTGCTTGCCCATATTTTATCCATTCCTGAAAGAGCATTTAAATTCTTATTTTTATGTGAGACCTTCACGAAACTCTCCCTTTGATAAATTCTTTTATAATTACCTACCTGGACAATGCATGTCACCTTTTAACTATTTGCTGTTTGGTGTGTGCAAACATTAAATCCTCTGCTGACCTTAAAACTTTTTGGCAGTTGGGGAAATGTGTTGTTTATTTAATTGTATGTTTCACAGCCTCTACTGTGTTTCCAAAGAAATTGTTGATTGATTTATATCAAGCTGCCAATGACTACATTTGGTTCTTAGATTCTCCCAATACTTTTGAGACATACCCTTATTTTTCAGACTATAAGACACACTTTCCTCCCACCCCCAAATTTGGGAGGAAAATGCAGTGGCAACCCTGCTCTTACCTCCTGTGACCCAGATCCACCACCGCCCCCCACACAGCAAGCCAGGTACGCTACATTCAAACTATAAGATGCACCCCCATGTCTTCCCGAATTTGGGGGGTGCATCTTATAGTCCGAAAAAATATGGTGAAGCCATCAGTTTAATCACTTCAAGGATTGGTCTCATAAAATCTTGCTGATTTTAGACTATTTTTCAGCACCTATGTATTTGTGGTAGAATATCATTTACAGGTCAACTTTCTTTCGTGTTTGAATTCAGCAAAGAATAAAACATGGTGTTTTTATATAAAGTTCATATACATCACTAAACCACAGTTACTAGAGTTAATCCCATGAAGAGAGGATAAACTGTGATAACAAACAATTTTTAACAAATTTATATAAAATTTTCACATACAAAAGTGGAGAATATAAAACAGAATAATGAGAGACTACTAATGTAATCAATACCATATAATTATCACAATTTCCACAATTATTAACACTTTTCCAATGTTTTTTCATCTATTCCATCCTTTTTTTTCCCACCTGGAATAGTTTAAGGCAAATCCATCATATTTTATTTGTAAATAGTTCAGTATATATCATTAACAGTTGAAGAGGAATAAAAATAATTTTTAAAAGAACCAAGAAATAGTCCTCAATATTGTTCTAAAATTGTTAATTCTTACAGTTTTACAACTTTAATTAAAACCATTTTGTTGTCTTCTACCCTAAAGATATAAACCTATATAAATAGGTGTTCCTAGTGGGTGATGAGAAACATATGTGAAACATGAAGGGTATTTTACTATTTCCACTTTGGTTTTTGAAGTATGGCAGGAACCCTGGTTTGATAAAAAACACTGCATTATAATTTCAATGTGATAGATTACAATCAAATAGAAAGTATATATTTATTTTATTTGAATATCTTTTCAGCTCTATGATTTTTTGGATATCTTAAATTAAATGTAGAATGGGGCTATCCAGGTTCATGAGGCAATCTATATAGCTTATCAGTCTGTTTTAACAAGGCCAATTTTTTAGGGATGTGAGAACCCAATGGCTTTAATGATTCAATGACATGGTTTCATAAGTGACTGTGACATCATTCCCTACCAAACTGCTCATAAAGTATAAAGATGTTAAGATAGATGTTTAAATACCTATGTACCTTATTTAGTTTACCAAGCACAGTTCCCACAAACAGTAATCATTGGTTTATAAATGATGTTGTACTTTCAAAATTACAGCTTAGTAGGATACCAGTTTGAGCAATACATAGTTTTTAAATCTTAAAACAACAGTATTAAATAAAGAGGCATATTATGGGAATCATTAGGAACATGGATTTTTTTTATTTTTTTAAAGATTTTATTTATTTATTTTTAGAGAGGGTAAGGGAGGGAGATAGAAAGGGGCAGAAACATCAATGTGTGGTTGCCTCTTGCACAGCCCCAACAGGGGACCTGGCCCATAACCCAGGCACTTGCCCTGACTGGGAATCGAACTGGCAACCCTTTGGTTTGCAGGCTGGCACTCAGTCCACTGAGCCATACTAGCCAGGGCAGAATATTCATGTTCTTTAAAACAAGTGTCATGGAAATCTCAGCCAGACATGTATAGGAAATACAATTTAGGGGTTAAGATTGTTAGTAATTTATATATTATACCTGTCCTTTTGAAGGCTATATTGTTTATACTCATTTCCCTATATTTGGGGTTAGGGAGATGTACTAGGTGGGATGCAAAAAAAAAAAAAAAACCCAGGAATTTATTTATAAAAAATTGTGTATTTATTCTTACATGCTTAAATTTCAGTCACCTCCAAGTATGCTCCATTTGAAGCAATACACCTATGGGGATGTTTCTTTCCATTACTTAAAACAGTTTTAGAATTCGTTAATTTTGATGCTTTTTAGTGCTTCTGCTGTTTGTTTGTTTGTTTGTTTCTTTCACCTCTCCTGCATCATCAAAAGGCTTCTTTTTGAGGTCTTTTTTCATCCTGGGAAACAAACAAACAGTTTCTCAGGAGCAAGATCTGATGAATAAGGAGGGTAGGGCATGGGGGGGTCATGCTGATTTTGGTCAAAAACTGCTGAACACTCCGTGTGGTGTAGGCAGGTGCACTCAGAAATCACCCATCATAAAATGGCCAAACACATTGAAAGAGTCTTCAAAAAAAATTCACTGAAGCATAATGCAGCCTCTCACAGCAATGCCAGCTGGTACACTGATACAGATAGGTTCCTAGAACACTCACCTAATGGGGGAAGCTTGTACTACAAGGGGTCCACCCTCCAGAAGATAATTTTGTTTTGTGGGGAGGGCCACACCTCAAACATAGGCAGATACACACACCTCCAGGAAGGCAGCATCAACTCTAACTGCCTGGAGTGAAATGTACCTGACTGGCTGTCAGTTTTCTGTGAGCTAAGGTTCAGTGAACTCCCACTTTGGAATCTTCTAGGATGAACCAAATTCCAATAAAAACTTACCTGTGGGCAGTTAAAGCTGAACTATAAGTCTGTCTTTCAGTGATCTTGGACTGATATCTTCCTCCACATTCATAGCTACGCTTCTGTGTATATTTTGACTTTGAAGATACTCTGCCCAATACACTGTTTAAGTTTGTGACTTGACTTGATG
Organism: Phyllostomus hastatus; assembly: GCF_019186645.2. Classification (NCBI taxonomy): domain Eukaryota; kingdom Metazoa; phylum Chordata; class Mammalia; order Chiroptera; family Phyllostomidae; genus Phyllostomus; species Phyllostomus hastatus. The sequence goes on from NW_025334022.1 coordinate 18,779,080, forward strand.
CCATTAAGTTGTATCAAAGCTGCTTATATCCCTATACTCTTACAGAATTGACTTTAGGCTTTCATTTCCCCTTTATTGTGTGAATTTAACTAAAGTAGAGCTATCCTTCAAAGTGAGAACATTTAATTTGGAATATAAATGACTTCTTTATTATAAATTTTAGGGTTGCCAAACTACAGCCATTTCTAGAATATAATTCCCAAGAAAGTTTTTTCACTAAAGTGAAAGATGGGTTACTGGCTCATTTTTTTATTCTTGAATAATAAATAGGAAAAAACATGAAGAGAATTTTAACTTCAATTTTGAAGAAAATTATTTGGTCTGGTGCCCTGAACTTCAATCTTCTCTCATGGGTACTTAGAGAGAAAAAAAACTGAAATAAAATAATACAAAAATTTAAAAAATCAGAACTATCATTCCTTCTTCCTCAGTTTTCAGGCTCTTCAATATGGTTTCTTTTTGAAATATTATGAGAACCTACTTTCTGAGTAATGAAAATTTAAAACACAACTGGCATATCCAAGGTCAAAATAAGGGAAAATAACTCAATAGCAGTCCGTCAGAAAGTTAAATTTTGTGGTATCATGAGAGCAATTAGAAAAGTCAACCATGAAGTTATATCTAAAGTACATACAAGGCAAAGCTAGAAAATATTTTCCAGTAGATCTTTTGATCTACAAGGCTTAAGCCATAATTCTTCTGTGCTTACAGAAGAATATTTGATAGGCTATAAAATGGAGAGTCATTAATATGGACAGCCAAGGCAATGACAGGCAATAAGCTGGTCCTGTGACTAATTCTACAACCCGTGTCAGTCACCTGACTCCATGTAGCTTCTCTTTTCTCATCAGGAAAATGGGAACAATGTTATTGTGATACCAAGATAAATGTAAGGCATGTGCAAGTGTCATCAGATAGTCAACAAAAACCCCAGCTACTTTCATTGGTGAGATGAAGAAATGGAAAATGGTAACATGATGCCAGAAATTATTATAGAATACATATCTATTTTTTAAAATCATAGAATAAAATAGTTCAGGGAGAGTCTTTAAGGTAATAACTTAAAAACAAAAGAGTATCTTTTCGGTCAAAACAGCAACCACAATAACAAGAAAACTAGAGGACACAATATATTGGCTTTGTAGATAAGAAGGTAGCAACAGGTAGAAAACAATATTATATTTTTGAAATATTTTATTTATTTATTATTAGAGGGGAAGGGAGGAAGAAAGAGAGAGAGAGAAGCATGAATGTGTGAGAGAAACAACCATTGCCTCTCACACACACTCCCACAACCTTGGACCACGCCACAACCCAGGCATGTGTCCTGACTGGGGAATAGAACCAGTGAACTTTTGGTTTGTGGGATGACACCCAACCCACTGAGCCACACCACTAAGGATGGAAAACATTATTATAATAAGATATAAAAGCTCTTGAATGACTTCAAGTTTAATGATAAAGGAGAACAAGAGATTTTTATTTTTTTGTCAGTAGCAATAGCTACTACATTTAGTTAGTCTTGAAGTGACTAACCATACTGATTTGCTCAGGACATTCCTGGTGTTAACACTAAAAGTACCACATCCTGGCAAACTCCTCAGTCCTGGTCTAAATTAGTCTACATCTCCTTATCTGGTCTCCAGAACAATGCCTGTGAGTTTGTCATGATATACAGTAGGGAATGGAAGTTTGCGGGCTTTCTGCCTTCATAATTAAAACTGTAATTTTATTCTTTCACACGTATTTTCTGGTAATTTTATTTTTAAAATTTTGTATTGAAAGTGTTGAATGGGTAAGTGGGCATAGCACCTCTTTTGCTCTTAGTGGGTATTTCTGGAAGTGCTGAGAGGTGATTATGCCATACAAAAGTGACATGCAAACAGTGATCTGGAGATGGTGTGGAAGAATGTTAGCAATAAGATGACTCTATGAGATAAAAGGATCTGAAAGTAGTCTACAAATGTTAGGAAGTAGACAGAAGATATTTGTATGCTATCTATTTTTGATTATGCAGGAGCCTATTCTGGGAGATGCAGTCTCTCCTCTAAGCCACTAGCAGCTGAAAACTTTATAGTCCAGTTTATCTTTTGGAGGAGGACAGAATATTTTTATGAGACACAAATTAGCTATTCACTAAGGAGCTAAACCATGAATTATTGTTAAAAGTGGTGGATCACAGGGTACTATACCTGAAACCAGATGTTGAAGTTTGGGCAGAAATGGACTTCCTCTCATTATTCACTTCCTTCATTTTAAATGAATCTCTTGCCTGCTACAACTAAACAAATGTGGGAGTCAAGAAATTTATAAGAAACAAGAAAACCACATAATGAAATAGGCAAGTGTTGTTCTGAAAGATTTGTATTCACTCAAAATCAGTGGAATGAAATTAAAAACCTCTAAATAACCATTAAGACTCCATTTGCTTAATTTCCAAATACCTAATGATTTTTTAATCCTCATCTGAGGATGTATTTACTCATTCAGAGAGATAGGAAGAAACAGACAAAGAACCATGGATCAAACCCACAACCTAGGTATGTGCCCTGCAATCTAGCCTGCGGGAGCAGGCCCTGACTGGGAATCAAATCTGCAACATTTTGGTATATGGTACAATGCTCCAACCAACTGAGTCACATGGCCAGGGCTAGATCCAGATATCTAAATCTTACCTGAGTACCATGCATTAGTGTCTTATCTAGCAATCATAAGAGACATGATATAGAGGTATAAATAATGCCACCTGATAAAGATAAAAGATCATGAAAAGGATTTTCCAGAGAAGAAGCCCATTTTAGCGATAATAAAAAATAAAAAACCAAATAAATAAAATTGAAAAAAATAGATCTAAAGTTTGTGTTAGGCTCCTGAAAGCAAAATGTAGAATGCCATAATAACATGCTTGGTTATGTACACTTAGCTATGCTCTGAAAACACCCTATATTAATTCTTTTTATTTTCTCTCAAACTTGTATAATAATACCAAATGCATTCACAATGTAATATTTATGCTTGAATTCTCTGAGTTGATGGCAAATTTTTTAATTTTATTTTTCAATTACAGTTTAAATTCAATATTATTCTGTAGTAGTTTCAGGTATACAGAATAGTGGTTAAATAATCGTATACTTTACAAAGTGGCCCCCTAATATTTCCAGTACCCACCTGGCACCATAGTTATTACAATGCTATTAACTATATTGCTTATACCGTACTTTACATCCTTGTGACTTTTGTGAGAACCAATCTGTAGTTCTCAATTCCTTCACCTTTTTCACCCAGTTGCCCAACCCCCCTACCCTCTGGCAACCATCTGATAACAATTTTTAAAAGGTAAGTGGAAGGTAATAGTGCTGGGACTTAGAAATATTTGCTGTCTAGGAACAGGCTCTGTGCTCCTAGCTAGTATTGAAAGTCAGTGTGCCTCCCTGATTCCCATCCCCTAACACCTACTAGGTGATCTGCCAAATACAACCCTGAAATTCTCTTTTTACAATCCAATTAGGGTTTTCTAGCACACAGTTTGCCCACTGCTTCATTGGACTTTGGCCTTCTTTATGGGAACTATGGAAAGATTTATATTTCTTGCCTCAGATATAGATAAAAAACCTTATATAGACTTGGAATTGATATAACAGTGGAAAATATGAGTTATAACCACTTTGCCCACAAAGTATTGGCAATCTTCCTTGGAATACAAAGAAGTAATCTATTTGATTAATTCATGAAATAAGTATTCGAAACATGACCACTACAAGCTATTGGGTTTAAAACTCCAAAATGCATTTTATATTTTCATATGTAATTACTGAAATCTTAAGAAAACACTTTTAGAAGTTACAATGTTAGAATATTATAAAGCTAGAAACCAATACTCACCCAAAATTCAGTTAGTCAACTTTGTCAATAAAGGCCATTTTATTTAAAATAGAGTACTAAAGTGGGGGAGGGGGAATGGGACAACTGTAATAGCATAATCAATAAAATATATGTAAAGAATAAAAAGATAAATTCTTATGCTATACATCCAAAAAAGACTAAAAGTAGAAATTATATATATATATATATGCTTATGGGGTTGTGTTTAGATTTTTCCTTATACTTTTAGGACAGTTAAACATTTTCATAAGGTTTTTATTTTGTAAAAGTATTAAAACTAAATTGTAACCTTTAAAATTGCTCCAGTTTTTCTTTACTAAAAGGACATGTAACAAGGGTTACTATGCAGAAGCCATAAATCAAGTAATTAAACATATAATTAGCAAGACATTAAGTCATCAATTTTTTGTTCCTAATGGTCAATAATATTTATTAATTCTCCACTGAACATTAAACTTTATTGGTCATTCATTTTGGAAAAAAAGACCTTCAGTCAGAAAATGAACAAAAATACTTAAATGCAGCTATGAATGCCAGATCACTGTGTATTTTTTTAAAAAGACAGTTCACTAAGTGAAGTTTGTGTAATTTTGGTTAGATTACTCATGGATAAGAAAATAAGTGAGAACTTGGAATTGGGACACAACAGCCATTCTTGTGACCTGATTAATCTCTTTCTTCTGTAGCTTTTAAATAGTTTGCTCACAAATTAATAATTTTAGACCTCTAAATTGCCCATTCTTTCTGTGAAGAAACTGATTGTCATGTCAATGAACTGATACAGAACTAAGAAATATCAACTAAAATCTCAAAATTAGTGGGCATGAATTAATTTGAAATAGGCTTATCTCAAAGTAGATCTAGTGTTCAAATATATATGAATTTGAAAAAGGAGCCACTGGTGAATATTTGAAGGTGTAAAATAACTGAAAAGAGAAAATAATTCCATTCTGTTTTATTTTAGAAGTTCTGGGATACCACTAAGGCAGATATTTTTGAATTGACCATTAAGAATGTAAAAAAGCTGTTTGAGCCCAAATCTAGCAAAACATTACAGTCAGCAGTAGCTCGGTGCTTTCTTAAACAAAAACAAGAAATACATATATTTACATGACCAGACTCCAAAATCATGTGTTGAGTGTTAGTTGGAATTATTAAGAAAATCAGATATCCAATATGGCTATCTTAGATTTCTTTTTGCTCTGTATTATCTGATCTTTGTGGACTCTTTCATAAATGAAATGCTGTTCTTGCCCATTCAGGCTGCTGTAACAAAATATGTCAGACTGGGTAGCTTATAAACAACAGAAATTTATTTTTTATACTTCTGGAGACTGGAAGTCCAAGATCAGGATCATGGTGGTGTGAGGGCTCTTCCACAGACTTCCTGTATCCTGACTTGGTAGAAATGGTGAGGGATCTCTCTGGGGCCTCTTGTATGAAAACACTAATCTCTTTCATTTTTTTGAGAACCTGTTCTTTTATTGTTGTACAAGAGCAGTTGTCTCCATTTCCCCCCCACAACTGTTCCCTGGCCCCACCACCCCACCTCCCACCCTAAATCCTTCATGCCATTTGACTTTGTCCATGCATCCTTTATACATGTTCCTCAATGACCCTTTTCCTTCTTTTCCCGGTTAACGCCCTTCCCCTACACTCTAGTTATTGTCAGTTTGTTTTTTATTTCAACATCTCTAGTTATATTTTGCTTGCTTCTTTGTTTTGTTGATTAGGTTCCATGTATTGGTGAGATCATATTGTATTTGTCTTCCAATGCCAGGCTTACTTCACTTAGCATAATGCTCTCTGGTTCCATCCAAGCTGTCGCAAAGTTTAGGAGCTCGTTCTTTCTTTCTGCTGCATAGAATTCCATTGTATAAATGTACCACAGTTTCTTGATCCACTCATTTACTGATGGGCACATAGGCTGTTTCCTGCATTTGGCTATTATAAATCATGCTGCTATGAAACATTGGGATGCATAGGTCCTTTTGAATTAGTGTGTCAAGATTTTTAGGGTACAATCCCAGCAGTGGAATTGCCAGGTCAAAAGGCAGTTCCAGTTTTAGTTTTCTGAGGAAATTCCATATTGTTTTCCACAGTGGTTGCACCAGTCTGCATTCCCACCAACAATGTACTAGGGTTCCCTTTTCTCCACAACTTCACCAGCCCTGGTTTGTTTGATTATGATGGCCATTATGATCGGTGTGAAGTGATATGTCATTGTTATTTTAATTTGCATCTCTCTGATGGCTAGTAATACTGAGCATCCTTTCATATGTCTCTAGGCCCTCTGTATGTCCTCCTTGGGGAAGTGTCTGTTCAGGTTCTTTGCTAATTTTCTAATTGGATTGTTTGTCTTCCTAGAGTGGAGTTGTGTCAGTTCTTTATATATTTTGGAGATCAAACCCTTGTCAAAGGTCTCATTCGCAAATGTGTTTTCCCATATGATTATTACCCTTCTCATTTTGCTGATGGTTTCTTTAGCTAGGCAGGAGCTTTTTATTTTGATGAAGTTCCATTTATTTTTTTTTATTCATTCCTTTATGTCCCTTGATCTAGGGGACATATCACTGAAAATATTGATGTGTAGAATAACTGAAATTTTCTCGCCTATATTCTCCTCTAGAACTTTTATGGTATAATGACTTATATTTAAGTCTTTTATCCATCTTGAGTTTATTTTTTGTGTATTGTGTAAGATGGAGGTTGAGTTTCATTTTGTAGCATGTAGCTGTCCAGGTCTCCTAACACCATTTGTTGAAGAGGATATTTTTACTCCATTTTATGCTTCTGCCTCCTTTGTTGAATATTAATTGAGCATAGAGACTTCAGTTTATTTCTGGGCTCTCTGTTCTGTTCCATTGGTCCATGTGTCTGTTCTTATGCCAGTATCAGGCTGTTTTGATCACAGTGGCCTTGTAATACAGTTTGATATCAAGTATTATGATCCCTCCTACTTTGTTTGGCTTTCTCAAAATTTCTGCAGCTATTCGGGGCTGTTTATGGTTCCATATAAATTTTCGAAGCGTTTGCTCCATATCTGTAAAATAAGTCATTGGTATTTAAATAGGGATTGCATTGAATCTATAAATTGCTTTGGGTAATATGGACATTCTGATGATGCTAATTCTTCCAATTCATGAACACAGTATATGCTTTCATTTGTTTGTGTCTTCCTTAATTTCTTTCTTCAGTGTTGTGTCGTTTTCTGAGTACAGTCCTTTTACCTCCTTGGTTAAGTTTATTCCTAGGCACTATTTTTCTTGTTGCTAGAGCAAATGGGATTTTTTCATGATTTCTGTTTCTGATATTTTGTTTTGGTATACAAACATGCCTTTGTTTTCTGAATATTGACTTTGTGTCCCACTGTTTTGCCAAATTCACTTACTAGGTTGAGTGGTTTTTTGGTGGAGTCTATAGGGTCTTCAATGTACACGATCATGTCAACTGCAAACCCTGACGGTTTTGCTTCCTCCTTTCCAATTTGGATGACATTATTTCTTCTTGTCTAATCACTGTGGCTAGGACTTCCAATATTATGTTGAATAGAGGTGGTGAGAGCAGACATCCTTGTCTTGTTCTGATCTAAGAGGGAGAGATTTTACATTTTGCCTGTTAGGTAGGATGTTGGCTATAGGTTTTTCATATACGGCCTTTATTATATTGAAATATGCTCCCTCTACTCCCACTTTGCTCAGTGTTTTTATCATAAATGGTTGCTGTATGTTATTAAATGCTTTATTTGCATATATTGATATGATCATGTGATTTTTGTCTTTTCTTTTCTTTATGTGATGTAATATGCTTACTGATTTGTGAATGTTGTACCACCCTTGCATCCCTGGGGTAAATCCCACTTGATCATGGTGTATGATCTTTTTAATGTATTCCTGGATGCAGTTTGCCAATATTTTGTTGAGGATTTTAGAATCTATGTTCATCAGCGATATTGGCCTGCAGTTTTCTTTTTTTGTTGTGTCTTTATCTGGTTTTGGGATATGATGATGTTGGGCCCACAGAAGGAGTTTGGGAGTCTTCCTTCTTCTTGGATTTTTTGGAATAGTCTGTGAAGGGTAGGGGTTATGTCTGCCTTAAATATTTTGTAAAATTCTCCTTTAAAACCATCAGGTCCAGGGCTTTTGTGTGATGGGAGTTTTTTTATTACTGCTTCAATTTCATCAGCTGTTATCAGTCTGCTCAGGCTTTCAGCTTCTCCTTCATTCAGTTTTGGAAGATTATATTTTTCTAGAAATTTTCTATTTCACCTAGGTTTTCAAATTTCTTGGCATACAGTTCTTTGTAGTAATATCTTACAGTCTTTTGTATTTCTGTCATATCAGTCATACTTTCTCCTCTTTCATTTATGACTTTATTTATTTGGGTCCTCTCTCTTTTTTTCTTAATGCATCTGCTTAAAGTCTTGTCAATTTTGTTTATCTTTTCAAAGAACCAGCTCCTGGATTTATTGATCCTTTGAATTGTTCTTTTAGTCTCTATGTCATTTAATTCTGTTCTGATTTTGATTATTTTCATCCTTGCACTTGCTCTGGGATTTGTTCTTTGTTGTTTTTCCAGGTCTCATAGATGTAAGGTTACCTTGCTTATCTGAAATGTTTCTATATTTTTTAGGTAGGCCTGTATTGCTATGTATTTCCCTCTCAGGATAGTCTTTGCTTGGACTGTTGTGTGTTCATTTTCATCTGTTCACAGAAACTTTTTGATTTCTTCCCTGATCACTATTACCCATTCATTGTTTAGTAGCATGCTGTTCAATATCCATTAATCTGAGTGTTTTTCAGTTTTTTTCCTTGATATTGGTTTCCAGTTTCAGGCCCTTGTGGTCTGAGAAAATCCTTGGCATGATTTCAACTTACTTGATTTTGTTGAGGCTTGTTTTTTGTCCTACCATGTGGTCTGTCTTTGAAAATGTTCCATGTGGATTTCAAAAGAATGTGTATATTTCTTTGGGGTGAAAGGTTCTATATATATCAGTTAAGTCCATTTGATCTAGGGCATTGTTTAATGCTTCAATATCCTTGTTCATATTTTGCAGGAAGATATATCATTGTTTACAGTGGAGTATTAAAATCCCCTACTATAATTGTCTTGCTGTCCATATCTTTCTTGAAGTCCTCCAAGATTTTTCTTATATATTGTATGTTCCTATGTTGGGTGCATATATGTTTATAATATTTATGTCTTTTTGATGTATTCTTCCCTTGAGTATTATGAAGTGTCCTTCTATGTCTCTTTTTATGGTTCTTTTTTTGAAGTCTATTTTGTCTGATATAAATATCACTAGCCTGCCCTTTTTTTTCCTGTGCATTTGCTTGGAATATAATTTTTTGGACTCTTCACTTTCAGTCTGTGTAGGTCTTTTGTTCTGAGGTGGGTCTCTTGTAAGCAGTATACATGTGGGTCATGTTCTCTTATCCATTCAGCTACCCTATATCTTTTAATTGCAGCAGTCAATCCATTAACAAATCCAATCTATTTTAGCTGGTTTGGTGGAGGTGTAGTCTTTTAGATTTCTTTTGTCTGGAAAACTCCTTATTTTGCCTTGCAGTTTAAATGAGATCCTCACTGGGTAGAGTAGTCTTGGTTTCAAGCCTTTGCTTTTCATTACTTGAAATATTTCTTGCTATTCCCTTCTGTTTTTTAGTGTTTCAGCTGAGAAGTCAGCTGCTAGCCTCATTGGGGCTCCCTTGTGTGTTACTTCCTATTTCCCCTTTAGTACCTTTAAGATTGTCTGCTTTTCTTTGAATTTTGCCATTTTAATTATGATGTGTGTTAGAGTGGGCTTTTTGGGCTCCTCCTGATTGGGACCCTCTGTGCTTCCTGGACTTGAGTGACTTTTTCTCTCATCAAATTAGAGAAGTTTTCCTTCATTACTTTTTCAAACATGGTTTCTATCCCTTGGTCTTCTTCTTCTCCTTCTGCTATCCTTATTATATGGATATAATTGCATTTCATGTTGTCCTGCAGTTCCATTTACCTCTCCTCATTCTTTTTGAGTATTTTTTCATTTTCTTGCTTTTTCTAGGAGTTTTTTTCTACCTTGTCCTTCAGCTTCCTGATTCGATCCTCTGCTTCATTTGGTGTGCTTTTGATTCCTTATACTGTGTTATTCAACTAGAAAATGTATTCTTCATTTCCTCTTGGCCTTTGCTTATTGTTAAGATTGCTAAAGTTGGAGGGAGAATGCAGGTATTTTAAGAGCAGGGGGAAAAATATGAGATAACCATTGACAAGAAAATTGGTTTGGTGTGTCTGGACGGGGGAAAAATAGTAACAGTGTGGAATGGAAACAAGTTGTAGCAAGAAAGAAAACAAAATTTGAAATGAAAATAATGAGAGTAAAGAAAAAGGTAAAATGGAGTAAAGAGAAGGGGACAAAATATGTGAATTGCAATAAATTATAGTATAAAATCTAGTGAATTGAAATGTACAAACTTGCTGGTCAAGGAATGAATATTAAAAAGCTATGGAGTAAAGAAAATATTGCAAATAATGGAGAAGACCACAGTGGATTTGTTTTGGTAGTCTCTAATATCTATCAGTTTTTTTCTTTCTGGATCCTTCTCTGGTAATGTGAGATGTTGATCTCGTCTGACTTTAAGCAGCCAGTTCAAAACTTCCAGGGCTTGACTGTCTGTGGCTGACTCCTTCCATTGTCAATCTAAACACACTGCACTCAGCATTCAGGCTTAAGCACCCCAGTGAGGGGTAGAATCCCTCCTTGTGTTGGGGCTATTGCTTCCCCTCAGGCTGCTACCACTTGGAGGGGAGTGGTCTGTCTGAACAGGATAGCCGCTGCCATATGGGGGATGACTGTGCACTGGGGTCCCAGTGGCTACTCTCTCAGTTCTTTCCTCAAAGCCTTGATCCTCAGTCTCTCCTCGACCATCTCTAGTCCACTCTGCACCCCTTTGCCAGGGATGTGCTATCTGTGGCTGTATCCTTCAGTTGTTAATCTGGTCACTCTGCACTTAGCAGTCAGGCTTAAGCACCACAGAGCTCAGGCAGAGTCCCTCTTGGGGGCAGGGTTGTTGTTACCTCCCAGGCTGCTGCCACTCAGAGAGGAGTTGTCTGCCTGAGCAGGATGGTTGCTGCTGTATGGGATATGATTCACCACCAGGATCCAAACATCTACTCTCTCAGTCCTCTCCCCAAAGGTTCTGTCTCCAGTCTTTCCTCAGGCATCTCCCATCTACTTAGCTCTCGCCTTTGCCACAGCCCCAGGTAAGTGGCTGCAAATGAAAATCTGTGTGTTGGAGCTTTAAATTGTTCTTTGTGTCTCCAGCCCTCTGTCTTTTGCAGAGAGCAATCCTGCCACTTTTTGCCACCGGTTGTTGTCTGTGTACTGTTTGGGCTCTGGTGCTCTAGGCTGGGAATCCTAGCTTACGGTTTAGGCCCCACACTTCTCAGGGGGATCCAACCAGCTGCCTTATTATCCTTCTGGCGCTGACCCCTGTGGGAGCCCAGCCAGCCCTTTCAAGTCTCCACCACACTCCCTACTAGTCAGTTAGTGCTGAAGATGATTCTTCTGTGTGTCTGAGGTTATACGGTTTCTCTGTCACTATTGATCAGTTGTTTGTTCCAGGTGATTTCTCCACAATGTAGTTGTAATTACAGAAAGTTCCTGGGAAGAAGTTACTGTGACTTCCATTCACTCCTCCGCCATTTTCCTCCTTCTTGAAAGCACTAATCTCTTTCATGAAGACTCTTCCCTAATGTCCTAAATACCTCCCAAAGGCCCCATCTACTAATAAAATCATTTTGGGAGTTAGCATTTCAACACAAGAATTTGGGACAGAAGATACAAACATTTAGACCATAGCCATTATACTTTCAGTCTCCCTGAGAGTTCGTAGCTTCTGAAAGTGGGAAAAGAGATGTACCATGATGATGAGGAAGGACAAGATTTGTGCCTTAGTTTAATGTTTCCCCAATGTATTACCAAATCTGGACCTGTAGTTAATGTGACGAAACCATGTTACCAACTGGGTAGAGTAATTTGTACCTAGTGATGAGAGAGGCCTGGTAAACAATGCATTTTTTTAAGAGAGGTCCTTATACATTGAAGTCAACTTGAAAGAATAGTTTCTCAGCCAATTATATGTATTTCACCATAGAATTGATAAATAGACAAAGTAGAGTAAAAAATTAGGGTATTTAGCCCTGGCCAGTGTGCCTCATTTGGTTCGGCATCGTCCTGCAAACCTAAAGGTTGCCAGTTCAATTCCTCATAAGGGCACATGCCTGGGCTGTGGTTTTTGTTCCCAGTTGGGACTCATGGAAAAGCAACTTACTGATGTTTCTCTCTCATATCAATGTTTCTATTTTTCTCTTTCTCCCTCTCTTCCCCTGTCTCTAAAACTAATAAAATAAAAAATAAATTAATTAAAAATTAGGGCATCTAAATAGCCAGTCCAGGAAAAACCTAACCTTATTGGCATGATGGGGTTGGGATGGAACCTTTTTTTCCAGTGAGAAAGAAGTACTCAGACTGGATGCTTGTATTGTTCAACCCTTCCTTTGCACTGCATTCACTGTGTTGAATCATTGTTTTTTAAAAGTGTGTCTCAGCAAACATGACAGAAGTTGGTGGTGACAGGTAACATGATTGTTATGGATTAAATGTTGCTGTTGTCCCGAAATTCACATGTTGAAGCTCTAACCTCTAATGTGATGGCATTTGAAAATGAGGCCTTTAGGAGGTAATTAGGATTAGATGAGGTATTAAGGTTATAACCGTCATTATTGGATTATAAGAAGAGATACCAGAAGCTTGTTCTCTCTTTTTCCCTGCACAAACACAAAGAAGATGTCATGTGAGGACACAGAGACATGGTGGCCACCAACAAGCCAAGAGGATAGGCTTCAGAATGAAACCTACTGTGCCATCACATTGATGTTGGACTTTCCAGCTTACAGAACTGTGATTGATAAATTTTTGTTGTTTAAACTACCCAGTCTATGGTATTTTGTTATGGCACCCTGAGTAGACTAAGGCAATGATAGTTCTACAATCTGTTGTGTTTTTTTTGAATGATGAAGATAATGGTAGTATAAAGGGTTTCACTGATTTTGGTGGGCTTTTACTTCTGTAATGACACTGCCTTATAGTTAATTAGAAAACAATGATCCTTATATGGTTTCCAAACAATTAAAAGTAGCTTGTAATAAATTTTGTTTCATATGAAACAGCTTTATAACTTGGTTTCAGTTCATCTTAAATATTTTCATGCAAACAGTAGGTACTGCCTCTGCCTCTCATGCTGCATTTTCTTTCTACTCAAAAAAGGCAAATAAGTAGTTCTTTGATGGTTATTCTATTACTGAACTGAAGGGGTGCTGTATTAAAAAATGAGACACGGATGTCCCAAAGTACTTTTATTTACTTCTAGCAAGTAACGGAGGCAGGGGATTCATATTTAAAGTTCTGCCTCCCTGAAGGGATGCTTAGCCATTGGGAAGTTATATTATTTGGTCAATTACATGTTTATTTTCTTCTTTGCAGTTAGCTAATTTCATCTGGTTGAGTTCCTGTCAGGTCATCCTGTGTACACCTGCATCAACAAAATACTATAATACATTTTAACATTTAGCAGGAAATAACATTTAATAAGAATGGCCCAGACTTTGAGACCCTTGTCTTATCTAACAATGCCATAATCATAGATTTAGAGAAGGGATCATAAAGGTAAGATTGTCCAGCCCTTTCATTTTACTTTCCCAAGAAAATAAGGATGAATGAAAGAAGAACTACAGCTTCATTACCAAATGACATTTCAAAAAATGCTGATGCAAGTGGACCTTTAAAAAATAAAAGAAAGATATAGAAAGACAAAAACTGTGTACAGAAGACTAAATAGATTTAGGTTTTATATCTATATTGTTAAAGCAAAATTTAATTCAACTTTGGACTCACCTACCATTGGAGCTTCAGAATATGTGAATTGCCTCAACTCTCCTTCAAAGGAAAAGCAACTATCTTCACTCTTGAACCTCCTAAGGGTATAATAATGAAGTAGCAAATCTTATAAATTGGTAGAGCTAGTTTGGGGGGTATAGTCAATTTATTTTTTAGAAGAGTAAGGAGGTGTATTTTGCAAAACTCATAAGAGATGTGGTTGTTTCCTTCCTTTACTAATCAAAAGCCATCTGCCACATATATATATACATACTCTTTGGAGATTATGAGTATTTTGATATGAGTTATGGGAAATAGCAAAATTTCATTCACTAGATGATACAACTTTGTAATAAATCCATAGTTGTCTTATCCTATTCATTAAATGTGTTTTAAGTCTCTTTTTATTTCAAGGATATCTTAGGATCAAATTTTGAATAAAATCTCAAATTGCCATCAAAACATAATTGGGCATTTAGAATATCTACTCTATGTTTTCAATGCCAAGAAAATGACATTCTGTGAACCCTATTTAATTTTCCACCTATCTTAATAGAATGTGGTGAGTAAACACTAAGGACTATTATTATTATCACCACCACCATTATCATCATCATTAATTGTGTTAAATAGAAACCTTGGGAGGCATAAGTGACCTGCTGGCAAGGATTGCCTACTCTGGAGTATGCAGTGGATCAGTTTTGCTCTCACCAGTATGCAGCATCATAATCAATAGAAATTGCCCATTTGGGGTTTAAATGACACTGTGATAATTAAGTTCACCAGAAAGACATGGAAAATTATGGAGCTTATTGTAAACCATTACTTCTGTGAACTTTCTGCAGATTTCATTGACTACAATGTCTAAATCAGAAGATCAAGATCTAACAGGCTTTTTCTTCTGCTCAGCAAAAACTGTTAACTGGATTTATCATGTGTGTGGTATGAACATTAAATGAATGTTTCTCATTTTCTAGTCAGTAAATATTAAATTGCACTTTTCTATTTTTGTGACTAGTCATCATCAAAAAGTTTGTCTTTTTAAAATTTTTCATTCATGTGCATTGTTCAGTTAAACATTATCTGTCCTCTAGGAAATTATAGATTAAAATAGTATCAAGACTTTACCACTTTGCGGACTTCCAGCAAGATGGAGGCATAGGTGGACACACCGTACCTCCACGTACAGCCAAGATTAGAACAACAACAATTTAGAGGCAGAATAACACCCAGAACTGATAGAGAATTTATCTGAATGGAAGTTGGACAGCCAAGAAGTTGAAATAGACCCATTCATCCAGACTGGTAGGAGGGGCTGAGAGGAGCAGCCGGGCACAGGGTCGCGGTGTGGGAAGAACAGGGATAACTGAGTGCATAAGGCAACCAGGAGCGCATAAGGCATCTGGGGCACACAAGATCGCAGCAGGTGGACCCTGAGAACGCAAGTGGCAGCTGGAGGACCCAGTGAGGTGGCAATTGTGGACCAGGGCAGAGCGTGCAACCCAGGATCCCAGAGAAGGGACTGAGGTCGCAGGAGAACAAAGCTACTGCCATTGTTCCCTCCCGCCCCCACCCCCACCCCCACACCCACACCCACACCCACACACACAACGTCACAATCTAGCGACTGGGGTGCCCAGCCCCAGTGAACACCTAAGGCTCCGCCCCTCACTGTAACAGGAGCAACCAGACTAAAAAAAATAAAAAGAGAGAGAGAGAGAGAGACATGTCTCAAATAGAAGAACAGATCAATGCCCCAGGACTCATCCTTTTGAGCGATCAAGAGATAGCCAATCTATCAGATGCACAGTTCAAAATACTGGTGATCAGGAAGCTCACAGAACTGGTTGATTTTGGGTGCAAATTAGATGAAAAATGCAGGTTACCATAAAAGAGATGAAGGAAGATGCACGGAGAACCAACAGTGAAGGGAATAAAACTGGGACTCAAAACAATAGAGTGGACCAGAAGGAAGAAAAAAACAACCAAACAGGAAAGAATGAAGACATAAGAATTCAAAAAAATGAGAAGCTTAGGAACCTCCAGGATATCTTTAAACGTTCCAACATCTGAATTATAGGGGTACCAGAAGGGGAAGAGGAAAAGCAACAGATTGAACACATATTTGAACAAATAATAAAGGAGAACTTCCCCATTCTGGCAAAGGAAATAGAATTTCAGGAAATCCAGAAAGCTCAGAGAGCCCCAAAGAAGTTGGACCCAAGAAGAAACACACCAAGGCACCTCATAATTACATTAGCCAAGGTAAAAATGAAGGAGAGAATTCTAGAAGCAGCAAGAGATAAGGGGACAGTAACCTACAAAGGAGTTCCCATCAGACTGTCAGTCGATTTCTCAAAAGAGACCTTACAGGCAAGGAGGGGCTGGAAAGAAGTATTCCAAGTCATGAAAGACAAGGACCTATATTCCAGATTATTCTATCCAGCAAAGCTTTCACTTAGAATAGAAGGGCAGATAAAGTGCTTCTCAGATAAGGTCAAGTTAAAGGAGTTCATCATCACCAAGCCCTTATTTTATGAAATGTTAAAGGGACTTATCTAAGAAAAGAAGATAAAGAAAAAACATATATAGTAAAAGGACAGCAAACTCACAATTATTAACAACCACGCCTGAAGCAAAACCAAAATAAACTAAGCAAACAACTAGAACAGAAACAGAACCACAGAAATGGAGATCACATGGAGGGTTAGCAACAGGGGAGTGGGAAGAGGAGAGAGGGGAAAAAAGTACAGAGAATAAGTAGCATAGATTGTACATTGAAAATAGATAGGGGGAGGGTAAGAATAATATGGGAAATGTAGAAGCTAAAGAACTTATAAGTTAAAGAACTTATAAGTTCTAAAGAGGGGGAAGTGGGCGGGACATGACTAAAGGGGGGGAAGTGGGTGGGAGAGGGTGTACAGGGTGGAGGGGAGTGAAGGGGGAAAATCGGACAACTGTGTTAGCATAATCAATAAAATATATTTAAAAAAGACTTTACCACTTTGCATCTCAACAAATGTTTTTGATTGAAGTCCCCAAAAGACATAAATAAATGTGGGCAATTGATACCAGAGTTTGCAAAGTACAAACAGTCCCTTTTCGGAAAGTGGGGCTGTGTTTTAAATCCTCTAAAGACCTTGTTTTTTGCTATCATTTGGCCACAGTGAGACACATTGATTTAACATAGTAGTGAACTTTCACACAGAAGAGGTTTGAAAGACTTGTTTGAGAAGCAAAGGGATAACTAAAAATAAATGACTGTTTCTCAAATATTAATGATGATAGAATAATGTAGGGAGGGTTATTGTAAGGAGATATGTCAACTTTCCCCAATTTGAGACAATAAATATGCCTTGGAATGCCTGGAGTGGTGGGACCTGGAATCAGTCTTCATACTAAATACTCTGGGTAATTTGGATGCATGTGGTCCACTAATTGTGCTTTGAATAATACTGCTCTAAACCTTCTGTCCTTAACTTCCACTTTCTTGGTCTGGCTGCAAGTGCCTTTCCTTACTAGAATTTAGAAATTTCAAGAACTAAATGGATAAGATATCTGTATAACCTTCAGATATTTAAATACATCATTTCACACAGTTCTGAAGAAGCTTTTGAGTTTGATGGATTTCAATCTTCTTGTTAATATCATTTACCTTGTAACACACAAGTGTAGTCCATTCTTTCACAAAGTTTCTATCTGAGAGGGTATTTGTGTGTCTCTTCTCTCTCTAAAAAACCTTGACATGAGTTTGCTAAAGTGGCTTAACCATTCCTGACTCAATACACTTCATGGGGCTTAACATTTTCTAATCAGCCAAAGTTTCAGTGTATTTGCTTTAAAGAAGATTTTGTAAATTATCTACAAAAAGTAAATTTTTGTACCATGCAAAGAAAAATATAGGTAAAAAAAAGCAGCATTTGTAGCATGAAAATCAAAGATACTTCAAGGAAGTGGGTATTGGATTGTGTATTTATTTGCTAGCTATAGATTATAAGACTATATATTAAATCAGCGATTTTCAACCATATGGCACATGTAAATTAACTGCTAAAATTCTGTGGCATATATATATTTTTTTGTTGATCTCACCAAAAAAAAGGTGTAATTTTGATTCATTCACACTGGATAGCTATTGTGTTGGCTGTTGTCATTTTTTTTAAATTTGACAATCTAAGGGAAAAGTGGTCAGTGCCTTTGACTAAGTAGTCAGGTATTATATGTTTTTAAAATTCTTGAGGCATACCAGTTGTAAACTACTTCTTCAGCTATTATATACCTGGAGTTGAAGTATAATATGTCACAAAAATTTAAAAAGGAAATCTCAACTTATCCATTATGTGAGCAAATGAATAGATTGCATCCTATTTACATGAAGTTGAGGCAGGAGAGAGCACAGGAAGAATTCTTAGACTGCATCACTATTACTGGCCAGCATCTAGCATCCTATTAGTCTTTTAGCAGTTAGGTAGAATGAATAGTCAACCGAGGCAGGGAGGAGGAGGGAGACATGCCTCACATGCTAACTCAGCAGTCCTGAGCCTGGTCTGATAATGTTGCCAGGTGTCTTACATCACAATAAACACTGTGTTAGCATGAGAGGAGGGAAGTCCTTGAAATTCTACGTAGTGTTGATAGAAAACTCAAGAGTTGGAAAATTTTAGTTTAAGGTAAATAGTTATAAGCCTAGTAAGTAATGCATATGTTAAAGTTTTTGTTTCAGAAACGACAGATAAGGCCCATCCTGGCTCCTGGGAAAACAGCTGACCAGTGCCCAACTAGGGCACTGCTAAAGATTACTGCCTGGGGACAGGTGGGGGCATCCAGGCCTTTGTGTTCCAGGGACAGACAAGCAACCACTCACAACAGCTAACTGCCCAGGGCAAGAATATTGCAATTTCTTTCACCCAATCTTCCCTGGATTTCAAAACCCCTCACTGCACCATGTTTATTCTGTGCTATAAAAACGTTGGCCTAAGCCCTGGCTGGCATAGCTCAGTGGATTGAGTGCAGGCTGCGAACCAAAGTGTCGCAGGTTCGATTCCCAGCCAGAGTCCATGCCTGGGTTGCAGGCCATAACCCCCAGCAACTGCACATTGATGTTTCTCTCTCTCTATCTCTCTCCCTTCCCTCTCTAAAAATAAATAAATAAAATCTTTAAAACAACAACAACAACAAAAAAAACGTTGGACAGGAAAGAAAAGACAAAATGGTCTGTTAAGGTATGAACCCGCCATCTTCTCAGATTGCCGTCCATCTGAATAAAGCACCCATAAAGATTTCATCTCTGTCTCTGCTTATTGGGTTTGGTACGTGACAGGCAGCCCAAATGCTGGTGTCTTTTCCAGTTTCAGTGTGTCCACTATCTGGGAAAGAAGGCCTTGAAACTGTGCTTTCAATTCTAAGACCTGAAATGTGGGAGAGGGTCCACAGTGCCCAAAGAAGGAGTCCATAAAACAACTTTGGTTAATTGTCTACCTCTGGTTACTATCTGTTTTATGAGGGAGTCCCTAATGCTTACAGAAAGAGCCCATAAATAAATTTGGAAAATGCCCCAATTTTAATTAACTGCCTCCTGTCAATGTACCTGTTTTACAACAAGATGAACAAATGGAGTCTGGAGCAAGACAAAGATTCGGGCTAACAGACCCCCACACATACTTAAATTTGAGTAGGCACATTCCCCCGGGAAAGCTGGTACCATATTTACCCGTTAATCAATATGTAAGTTTTTTCTCCTATTCCACCAACTATATAAGTCCTCAGAACAAAGGACTCTCTCTCGGGGGCTCAGGGCACTTGGGGGCACTCTTGGAGCTCCTGGCTCTCTGGCCACCTAGCCTCAGGCCACCGGGGGCTTACCACCCTGGTCTTTAGTCGCTCTTACTTTTGCCACCCTGCTTTGCCCTGAAACTTTGCCTTTCATCCCCCACTCTAGCTATTCTTGTTCTCTACCATGGGAATGGATCACTAATAAACTGATTGCATGCTAATAAATTTGCTGATCTGTAATTCTTTACATGTGTCAGCAAGAAGAATCAGGTCTCCCTCGACAACAAAATGACTGTGTTAGTAAGGGGAATTTTATTTTTAAAACCTATAAGACTTTTTTGAATGTTTCTGTTATTTACTATACCATAAACAGCTTCTACTATGAACACTATTCTGGTATCTTAAAGTCATGCTTCAAACAAAAATATTATCTATGGGTTGCTGGCTGATGGTAAATAATTATTACTATAGACAGAGCATGAGCTGTCAGAGACAGGGTGAGTGTGGCCCAAGTGGCCACTTCAGAAGGGAGGCAGCACAGGGGCTGTGGCATTTCCAGGCTTCCTGATGGCTAGTTCTACAGTGCCCTCCTTCCCCTACTGACCCTGATACCACAGACAGTCAGGGAACATGGGGTGGGGAGGGGCTCTCCCGCATTGGCCAAGATAGCTCAGGGGAAGGTTCTTACGCTGCACACACATGCCAAAACCTGGAAAGGTAAATGGAAAAGGTCTCAATGTGCCAAAATTTAGCAAGATAATTGTATTGAAAAAAAGCCGTCCCCTCCCTAACACTGTAAGAACCAGGGCTTGGCTGCGGGGATGGTCTTTGAGGTGGGAGTCCACTATTCTCCCAAGTCAGGGCAGCTGAGTCACCCTCTCTCCTTTTGCATAAGCACCTATGGAGTTTGGTTTTCATTGTGGCAGGCAGCTGAACCTGCATTTCAGTTACATACTTATACTAAGTTGTCAAGAGATTTTTCTTGATTCCCAGGGTGAAATTCCTTTCCTACTAGAAAACTGACATGTGTCATTGTACAATGGGGGAGGGGTGCTGGAAATGAGGGGCAGAAAAACATTAAGACTGTGCATGCTTACATTACCCCAGCAACCCTACAACACACACATGACTCAGCAGAAAGAGCTAAGAGCTAGGGAGGCGATTGGATGGGAGGGACATACCCTCCTATCTACATCCGCCCTGCAGGGCAATACTCGAGCAGTCTTTAAAGGAAGAATGCATGGAAAACACACTTTTGCTCTCCCCTCCCCTGGCTGGTTGGTGGGCAACTGGGGGAGGGAGCGGGGATCAGGCTCCTGAACCAGTGGACCTTGAAGGGACTGTGTCGTCCAGAAGTTATTCCCCGTGCCCCTTGCCGAGTGCTCTAGGACTTTCTTGGCCAAAATCACTGTGGGTGGTAGGCTGGTAAGAGGGGAGGGGAGGAGACTAGGTTGGTGGGCAAGCCCTGTGCCCCTCCCCCACGTAGGAAGCTGTGGCAATTGCTACCCGCCTGCTGCCTCCAGCTGGGGCCTGTTGGTGGCAGCTCCCATGTCGCTGGGGGACAAGCCTCACACCGTCCCCACGTGGGAAGCCGCGGAAAGCAGCACGGACCAGCCTGTCTGCCTGTTACTTGTGAGCTCCTCCCTTGAGACCTGGACAACAGTGGTTCCTGCCATCGCTGCTGCTCAGCTTCCTGCAGCCCAGCCAGATCCTCAGACCCAATGCACTAACATGTGGGACTAGGCATAGCAGACCACTGAAAGGCTGTGGCCAGAGGAAGAGGATAGCATACCATGAGAAAGATGACTAGATGCACGGACTCTGAAGGATGAAAAGGATGGTACTTTGGGTGGGAGGAGAGGTTCCTGGTGCAACCTTGAAGGGTTACCTAACTAGAGCTTAATCAGGTTATGGTTGTTCTAAATAGTCTTCAGAGTCTGAGCCACTTCTCCAGTTCTTGTGGTTGGTGTTTTTTTGTTTATTTTATGTCTATGGCTGGAGAGATTTCTCTAAAACAAACATATAACTCACCAAACAAAAAAGCAATCAATCAAATTGCTGATTTTTTTCAACACTCAATGTTTAATTTATTAAGAAACTTTACCTCTAGTTTTCCCCTCCTCTGTCTTTTCCTCCTCCTCTGTCTTTTCTTCCTCCTCTGTCTTTTCCTCATTTTTTATGTTTATATGAAAAGCTCAAAGCACCCTGACATTTAACTGGCAGGGCTGAGGGCAGAGTTCTGGCTCTGGGAAATGTTTACTCTGGAAAAACACAGGAGACATTTGTTTGGTCTGACTCATCTAGACTGTGTCATAAATCATCTTGGGCAAAAAAAGAAAAAATGTCTTAAATATTGATGCCTGTCCAGACTAAATTGTTATGTTTAAAAAACAAATAAGCATGGCCATTGCAATCTCTTAATTAACCAATAAACATTGACCAATCCACTAATATTTTGACAGTCATTTTCTCTTCCAGAGGTATGCATAAAGTCTGTAAACACTATAGTTCTTTTGTTGTTGTTGTTATTTGCCTAACAAATGGTTACTGTTGACAAATAGTCATCTTAAGCCTTCCCTAGCTACTCGGAAAAATAATGTTAGGGAAAAATCAAATTATGCATTTACTTGAACCAAAGCTCTTCATGTCTCTGTATTGGGGGATATGGGAGGTATGCAGAGAGAGAAGGAGAGTAATACCCCAACAATGCTTCGTCTGCTTGATCCTACCCTTGCTCTTAAATCTCTGTGCTTATATGCAAACATTATGATCCAAGGGATTGTAATTCCCTGTTTCTGCCTCTGGCCCCCAGCCCAGGGTGACTACATATCCTCTCCTTGCCTATTGGCCATTGTTCCACTCGAGACATAGAGAGGGAAAAACCAGTTGGACTGCTCTCATGCTATTTTTTAACTTCTGAGACTAAACTTAGTGGAAGTTTTTATTCACCTATTTGTTTAGTCTTCATTCACTGCTTATACAGAGTATAATTGCTATATGTTCAGCAACATGCTAAGTGTATAAGAGCAGAAATGGGGGAGCTTAATTGTGTTGACAAGAGAAAGGACAAGGAATATAAAGTCTTATAGAAACAGAAGCCTTCACTACCTTAAATTCTAGCTGGGGGAAATTTATATACCCAAGTCAAATAAATTCAAACAATTAAAAAGCAACAGGCAAAAAAAAACCCAGTATAATGTAAATAGTATACATGAGTTTTGACAGGGATAAGAGAGCCCAGAAATATTTAATTTAGTTTACAAAGTGAACAGACATTATGTGCTAGAATGTCTATCAGAAATGTGATAGAAAGTAAGAGGTAAAATCTGGAGGCAGACTAACTTTATTATGAAGTACATTATGCTGAGTGTCTTAAGATCTACATAGCACCATGGAGGAAACTGTGAAGGGAAAAATTAATTATGGGTGATAAGATAAGTGTCCTGTACCCAATTCCAGTGTGGGGAGGGGCTGCGCACATTAACAACCAATGTTCAGACACAAGCTGGGTGTCTACCTATTTAATTATACACTAACATTATATTCCCAGACATACCAGTATCAGATTACAAAAGGTTAAGGGTTTAGTCCTAAAAGATTGTCCCTTTCTCCCATTTCAGATGCCAGCTGCAAGCCCAGGTCGTCATCTGTGCTTCTGACCAACCTGCTTTTAGATTCAAAGTTCCAACTGTCTCCTCCTTGGGTTCAACTAACTTGGTAAAACAGCGCACTGAACTCAAGGAAACATTTTACTTACTAGATTACCAGTTTATTTAAAAGGATATCACTCAGGAACAGCCAGGTGAAAAAAAAAACGCATAGGGCAAGGTACGGGGAAAGGGACTGGGCTTCCATGATTTCTCCAAGCATGCCACTCCTTGTACCTTCAGGTGCTCACCAACCCGGAATCTTTTGCAACCCCTTCCTCTTGGATTTTTATGAAGTCTTCCTTACATAGGCAGAATTGATTAAATCACTGATACTGGTGATTAGTTCAACCTCCAACCCCTTAAGGGGTAAGACTGAAAGTTCTAACCCTCTACTCACAATTGGTTCTCCTGGCAAAGAGCACCCCCCAATAAGTAAGGTATTTCCAAAAGTCACCTTCATTAACCTAAACCCAATTGTGTTGGAAAGGAGCTCATTATGGATAATAAGGTACCCATTTTATCTTATGGCTCTGAAGCAATTTCAGGAATTGAGGGCAAGACACCAAATATTATGATGAAAGATGCTACCATTTCTCTTACTGCTCAGGAAATTCCAAGGGTTTGGGATGCTGTGAGTCAGAAACTGTGGACAAAGACCAAATATATATAAGAAATATAGTCTACGGCCATACCACCCTGAACGCGCCGATCTCATCTGATCTCTGAAGCTAAGCAGGGTCGGGCCTGGTTAGTACTTGGATGGGAGAAATATATTTTGGTCATCTGAATGGTCGAATACAAAGCTCCTATAAATCACAATATCACAGAGAGCTAGGAAAGTTGTATAGAAAGTGTGCCATGTGCTTGGCTGAGAAGGATGTATCTAATCTTTTATAGGTAGAAATAGTGGTGGGGGGAAGCTGGGGTTGTGGGGAAGTGTGGAGTTGTGGGGAAGTGTAGGGTGTTGGAGAAGTTTAGGGTGCATTCAGCTCCCCTGTTGTACTGCATGCATAATGCACAAGGTAGGATGTAGGAGATCAGACAAAAAGATATGGTAGATGCGAAGGTCTTTGAAAACAGAAACCGAGGAGCAGGAACTTTGTTTTGTAGACAACAGTGACACTGATGATTTTTGGAGAAGTCTATCTTTTCAGACATGGTTTAGCATAGTGGTTAAGAGCTGGTCCTCTGAAGTCAGACAGAACTGGTATCAATCAATGATATTTACTGAGTTCCTACATACCAGAGACTATTTTAGTTATTGGGGCCACAGTAGTGGTATATTGACAAGGCCTCTGTTCTCATGGTACTTACTTTTTAGCATGTACAGGACAAATGATAATAATGCAAAAAAGAAAATTTCCAGATAACTTCATATAACGGTAAGTGTGATGAAGAAAATGAAATAGAGCAATATAATAATGACCGGTTGGGACAGAAAAACTACTTTAGATTTGGTGGTTAGAGAAGGCCTCATTGATGAGGTGAAATTTGAGTTGAGAATTGAATTAAATGGTAGGATGAACCACATGATGATCACCTGAGGCAAAGTCTCCCAATCAAAGGGAATAGCAGATTTAAAGGCCCTTATGTGGGAATGAGCTTGATGTGTTCCAGAAACAGACAGAAGGCCACTGTGGCTGGACTGAAGTAAATAAAGGGGGCACCTGAATGAGACTGTGTTCTAGAGAAAGGCAGAAGTCTAATTAAGTTTGTCTTTATAGACTAGGGTAAAGATGGTTTTTTTATTCTAATTGTAATTGGAAACCATTAGAGGAGGTTTTAAGCTAAGTTTGACATGATATGATGTATATTTTAAAAAGTTGGCTTTAGCAGATATTTGGAGAATTTGTAAGAGATGTAGATTAAATTGGAAGACTCAGAATAAATCATCAGAATAGTTTTAAAGGTAGAGGAGGTAAAATTTGATCAAGGTCTATCATTTTGCAGTTATTTGGCCTTGAACAAATTATTTAACCTCATCTCAGCCATAATGTCCTCATGCATAAAAAGGGGATAATGGGTAACAATAATACTGACCTTATAGAGTTGTTGTGAGAATTAAACTGAAACTCCATACTATATAGCTGGCACATAATATATACTTATTCAAGGATAGCAATTGTTATGATCAATACTCTGATAGCGATAATAACTCTTGCCTGGACCTTGACTAACTAGAGGTATGATGATAAGTCAAGGAGACTACTGTGATTATCCATGAGAGTAAAAGTGAGAGGCTAAAGTAGGACAGTGGAAAGGAAAAGGAGGAAAGCATTTGTTAATCAATTTAATCAATGCATACTGAACATTTAAGTGGGAATATGTAATGACATATTAAATGACTAATGAAGTCTAGCATTAGGGACCTGGCCAGGTGGATCAGTTGGTTGGTGCATTATATCGTGCGCCAAAAGTTTGTGGGTTTGATACTCAGTCGGGGCACAGGACTAGGTTGCCAGTTTGACCCTGTGTCAGGTGTACGGAGACAGCCAAATTGATGGATCAATGTTTCTCTCTCATATCAATGTGTCTATCTGTCTGTCTGTCTCTCTCTCCTTCTCTTTCTCCCTCTACATTCCTCTCTCTCTGAAATCAATAAACATATCCTTGGGTGAGGATTAACAAAAAAGTTTAACATTAGGAAGTGCAGAGTCACAACTCACTTATGTAGTAGTCTGAAAATAAAATTGTTAATGGTTTATTTTCTCTAATTTCTGTTAACTATTTTTTCTATTATTGTTTTCTATCACATTAAACCATCATTCATTTAAAATATGCTGTTGAGACATGGTCAAAATGCATCAAGAGAGACTTCAAATTAAATCACTGTGTACAAATTGCAAAAATTCACTCTCTTTCAACTCTACCATAACTAAAGTCTTCCTTTGCTATATTTGAACCTAAGGTGGTTCTCTTGCATTCATGAATAAAATGAAGATAGGCTTTCCATTTGTTGTTTCATCTTTTGGTTGAACCCAGTTATCTTGGCAGTGGGAATGAATTGCTGACTGTATTGGTAATTTTCTTTCAATATTATATGAGTTATCAGGTAAGTCATCATCCTTGGAGTATGAAAGGGCAGTTTGTAGTTACTCATTTCTATTTTCTGGTGTTGATCATTCATGAGACTGAACTCCAAAGGACTGATAGAATTATTTATGAAGTTTAATGCACAGTCACAGTTACCTATGTAATAAGACATTAGCCATAAAAAATAAGCCTTATGAATATTAAAACTTTAAAGAGCTCTTTGGCAGGTGTGAATTCTTATCAATTATTTTCTTACAGCCAAGTGAAAAGAAGACAGAATTTAAAATATACAAATCATCAGAAAAAGATAGATAAGGCTCAGAAAAATTCTGGTTAGTTCACTATTGCAATTTTTATTTTTATTTATTTATTTGTCTCAGGCTTTTGGAAAAGCAACTAGGAAATGAAATGAGAGAAAAAAACAGTAAAGTTTTTATCTAGGTATTTTTATAAAACATCCAAAAGACATTAATTGCTAAGGTTATAAGATGGGTGTAACCATTATGCTCAATTACTATTATAAAATAAAATGTTTTTAATAAAAATCACTTATTAAGCAAATGAAACATTGCCTATGAGCAGGGTTTTAACCAAATAGCAACATATGCCCTCTTTAATTTGTTTTTGTCACCAAAATATGCATATTCACAATTTTTATTACTCTTCATCAAATACTAATATATTCTCAGAAGTCACTTTGAAACTTATAAACCTCCTGTATCAGTCACCACTACTTGCTTAATTGAATTTAGGAATGGTAGCCTTTTAATGTCCCTGCTGTTGTTATTTAGGTTTTATCTGTCTTTGTGATTATCCTCTTCACAGTTTGGGAATAAAAGCTGTTAGGCTTTGCAGGTGCATGTACACCTTTCAAATGGAAAACTCACAGGAAGCAAATAGTGAATATCTTAACTCTGTAGGCTGAGACCACTTTATATAAGACATAGGGGACTGAACATGAAAGATAATTAAGGTTCCTTTTGTTCTTCTTTTAGGTTTGCTTCTATCCACTCCATTCTAATCAGTGAAGTGCAAGGCTGCCTCAAGGGCACCAAATATTCAGTAAAGATGAACTGCAAATTCTTCCGCTTCTGGGAAGGTTGGCCGGTGAGTAACCTGTCAACGGCAATTGTTTTTCTTATCTTAAGCAGATAATTATCTCTGAATAACCCTTTCTTAACATTTTCTGAAGTATATTCCTCTCACATTCAAATCTGCCCTTGAATCTACCCAATTAAGGTGAATTGAATAAAGAATTCCCACATCCTGTTTCTAGAGTTACTGTAAATGTCTTAGCTGTACTATAACATATATGCTGTTTTACCTACAAAGATTTTGCAAAATATATTTTAAAAATATTACCAGTTACACATTTATGCTAGAAACTTCATACATTATTAATTATCACAAGTACACTTTTTAGAAAAGCATTATTATTATTTTACAGATCAGAAGACAAACCCAGAGTAGTTAAGTTCTTTGCCTAAATCAGACTATGTATGTATGTGGTAGACCTTGAATTGGAGTCCGGTCTGCCTAATTGTAAAGCTTCTTGTTTTCTCACTGTGTATAACAGACTGCAGATCTTCAAGCTGCTTACAATTACATGATGATATTATTTTGTTTATTTCTATCTCTTCTGATTCCAGCATATAAGCTTCACAACAACAGAGACCATGTCTTTCTGGGTCATTACTGTGACCCCAGCACCCAGAAGAGTTTTTGGTATATTTTGGTAAGCTAAAGCAGAGTTTTCCAGCCATAAATATGCATTATCAATTATTTTAGGCTGGTTATTTTCAAGAAACACAAGAATAAGAAAGAAACATTTGACCTTTCTTCTAACTGCCTAAAATATTTAGAAGACCTGTTCCAGGAAGGGAGATATCATCATAGATAATTACTGTTTAATATAAACTAGTGTGTGATAGACAGGGAGGAACCTAGTGAAGCTCTTTTATCAAAGTCCCTTTGGTGTCCCATTGTTAAAGATGGCCCAGCAAATATTTATTTACCAAACATTTGCTTTTTTGTGTCTATGTGGAAGACTTCTGGCCCTTTTAAGTACCAGACCACAACCTCCATCTCTCCTTTCTCCTTAGCTCAAGATAGCATACAAACCTCAACTTCCCCATTTGGCCCTAGGTCTCATATTCCTATGGTATCCCCATGTGTACATAGATAATACATTTGGGTATTTCCTCCTGTTAATCTGTCTCATGTTAATTTTGTAACTGAGCAAACAGGGGCCTATTCATGTGGAATCTTGGTGTATGACCCAACAATTAATATTGGAAAAAATAGGTTTTTATTTACAATATTCCAACCTTGGGGGGTGGGCTGTGAGCACCTATACTTGGACCCTTGTTCTTCACCAAGACCCAGCAGTTCCCTTGCTCCCCAAAAGACTAAAGGCCAAAGCCAAGCCCAATAGTTCCCCATATCCTTATCTGTGCTTAAGCCAACTGTACAAACAGTCTCCCAGCAGCTCTCTCCTTCAGGATCTGAGGTACATTGTCATCCACTGCCATGTAATAGTCCAGGAAAGCATGTGCTGTGTTGTACTGGATCATGATGAAGTCCAGGAAAAGCACAAGTCCCTACAGAGTGACCTTTCCATATGTCCCAAGTCCCAAGAGTCAGCCTCTTGCAAGGTGGAGTCCTTGATGCTTCTGAGTCAGCTAGAGTGGGTATGATCAGAACAGCAGCATGCTGTTCTCTCCCTTACTACACCAGGCCACATGGCTGAATCCTGACTACAAACTGCCTAGCTGCTATATCATGGCTCCTTCTCTTCTATACCCACTCCACCCACATGGCTCCTATCTCACTACCTGCAGCATGGCTGAATCTCTCTCCTTGCTCTCATGGCAGACCCTCTTCTCTAGTGGACCAGACTTCCTCTCTCTACCTTCCCTTAGTTTAAATCCTGACCCAGAGCTTCATACATGACCTCATCTCTGATTCCTCCCACAATGTGCTACATTTGCCAGTTGCCTGTATTTTCTACCTTCTCTTAGCTGCTATCCTTAGGGCAAGTGTGACTCAGTGATCCAGGGGCCTCTGACTCCCCTGGCTACATGGTGAGTCAGGATATGTCCTTAAAGTCACATACATACCTTTTGCTCCAAGCCAGTAACACAGCTATCGTCTAGCTACCAACTTGCCATTTTTATGAAAAGTATCTTACCTGCTATATGGCCCACTTCCCCATCCCCCAACCAAGGGCTCTGGGGGTCTTGAGGACCTCTTGCCCTGTACCATGTTTCCATTTGATTATTAGTCCAGTCAAAATAATTTAAAAGGATGGGAAGAAAATTATTTTTCCACCCCACACTAGGCACTCAGTCAATATTGTTGTATGAAAAATAACCATCAAGGGTTATTGTTAAAATTCAAATTCTGAAAGTCCCAACTGAGTTCTATAGGAGTTGATAAGTGGGAGAAATTATTGTAGGTTGGAGGCTGCTACAATACTGTAGAGGAAACCATAAATCTCCAAAAAGGGCTTCACATATTTTAGGGGCATGTTCAAAATAATATATTGGGAGGGGAAACAATATGTTAGAACTTCTAATCATTTTTATGTTTTAGTTCATTCTTTTTCCATTTTGGTTTTAATATTTTATAGTGTGCATATTATTATAATAATATATATGGCATAATATATAATACAACAATATCTAATGACATAGACAACAATATGGAGAGTAATATATAGTAAAGTAATAATATACATACATATAGTTATGTGGGGGATAGGTGGCTAAACATTTTTACTGCTAGTTGTGTGTACTTGGAGACTTATGCTCCAGAGGAAGAAATAAACATGAATAGATATCTATAATTCAGCCTACCTACTAGTTGATGTCTATATGAATTATTTCAGGAAGAAAGATAAGAGGATGGCTAATACTTCCCAATTTTATCAAGGTGGTGGGGGTGGGGGTATTGATGTGTATGTGGAGAAAGGAGGTCAAAAAGTTCACAGAGAATGTGATGCTTTAAACAGAATGATATGGAATGGGTAGGTAGAGTGGGAATTTTCAGGGAGAGAGAACATTTGGAAAGGTGCAGAGATATAACTTTTTTAATATGTTGAAGTGCAGGGTGGGGCAAAATTAGGTTTACAGTTGTTCATATGGAAAATAATACAATAATTAATAAATAATACAAGAATAAACTCTGTTTCATGTACTCACTACTGTAACCATATTTTTGCCTTATTCTGTGTATCTAGATTGCTGAAGTAGAAGGAGTAGAATGAGGAGTAGTATATTATTATTGGATTATATTAAATACATATACATATATATATATAGAGAGAGAGAGAGGGAGGATGGGTACTCATTTATTAATAAACTGGGTGAGGTAGAGAATCAAGAAATTGGAGCTCACTTAGTGAACTAGACTAGAGGTAATAACACTCTAAACCAGGTAGCATCTATGGAATATTAAGAAGAGGGTATCTGCAAGTTACATCTTATAAGAAGAATTAAAAACTTTTGGGGGGATGGGGGTATCAATGGAGAAAAATAAGTTAAAGATGATGGCTAGATTTCTAGCCTGGGTGATGTTGTTATCACACTGACATATATGGTTATCATGAGAAGAAGACAGTTTTTTAAAATATAATTTTGGGTAAATAACAAATTAGAGAAGGGACAACCATATGTAAATGACCAATAGGGAACTGGAGATATGATATAGAAACTCTGGAAGAAATGTGGGTAGGGGTTGACATTTGAGAACCATTCTCATTATTCATTCATCAAACATTTATGAGCACATACTCTGTGCTAGGCACTATTCTAGACACTGGGGTTAGAGTGGGAAAAGACAGATATCACACCTACCTGCCCTCAGGATGTTTATAGTCAAGAGATAGAGAGAGACAATAAACAAGGAAAATGTTTGCATATAATCATAAATCATGATAAGTGCTATGAAGAGTGGTCATCTTTAGATTAGGTGGTCAGAGAAAGTCTCTGAGGAAGTGCTTTTTAATCTGAGAACTGATCTGTAAGACAGGACAAGCCAGGCAAAGTTGAAAACAGAGCAGTCTAGGAAGAGGGAATGGTCAAGACTGGATGTGTGGTAGGAATAAAAATAAACCCATTGCTGCTGGCGAGGAAGGCAGAAGCCAGATCATGCAGGACTTTGAAAGCCATGTAAAAAATACCTTTACATTTTATTCTTCTCATAATAGGAACTTATTGAAAGGTGTTAACTGGTGGCAGTAAAAAGATCTATTCAATAATTTACCTTTTAGCTCCCTTCAAACTATAGAATACAGAGGCTAAAGCATTGAAAACAAATGCATTCTCAGAAGATAATAGTATAAACATAGACATAAGAAGGTGAGGGCTAAGTTTTAGGAAATGCTCATCATTAGAATATAAGGGGAGCGAGGAGCCAGCACAGAGGAAAAAAGGACTTTTCAGAGAAGTAGGGAAAGTGCCATGGAACTCCATGTAAGAGAGTGTTTCACAAAAGGGAGTCTGGTTAACATTGCTAAACGCTGAAAAGACCATAGAGAGGAATGAAGTCTGGAGAAAAAAAGCCTATATATTTGGGAGTAGGAAATCTTTCTGAGGGTGTAGTATCCATAAAGAACAATGAAGGTGTACAGTGAGTAGAGACCACACTTCTAAAAATGTATTTGTTGATGGAAGGATGGAGTAGAATGGTAGGTAGAAGTAGCAATTCCAAGTAAAGTCCTTTTCAGGCTAGTGGAGATCTGTGGAAGTTTGGACTGGGGTGTGACATAAGAGAAGTGGAGGGGTGAAATGCTTGGAATACTCAGAGGTAATTTCAATGCCAAGAACCTGAAGCATACTGAATTGGATGTGGCCAAGGTCACAAGTACTAGTGTTACATTTAAAATTTTTTTAAAGATTTTATTTATTTATTTTTACAGAGAGGGGAAGGGAGTGAGAAAGAGAGAGAGAGAAACATCAATGTGTGGTTGCCTCTCACATACCCCCTACCAGGGACCTGGCCTGCAACCCAAGCATGTGCCCTGACTGGGAATGGAACATTCATGGCCTTTTGTTCACAGGCCAGCACTCAGTCCACTGAGCCACACCAGCCAGGACCCGTGTTACATTTAAAAAAAATACTCTCTTTCCTCAGAGGCTGAAGAGAAGAGTGAGAGAGCAGATTGAGCAACAGAGAAACTTTGAAGTGAAGTGGCAGAAAGTTAAGGAAGTCCATTGTGTTGACGCTGATTTTTCAGTCCCTCAAAATTTATAACACACACTGAGGTATTTCAGGGTGGGGTGGAAGTAGGTTTACAGTTGTGAGTACATGAAACAGAGTTTATTTTTTATTATTATTTATTAATTGTTGTATTAATTTCCATATGAACAACTCTAAACCTACTTTTCCCCCACTGTATATAAGCTCAATAAAATAAAGTTTCTTTAGGGAAAGGAATCTTGGTTTCCTTTGTTTATTTTGTTTTTGATATTCCCATTACTATCAAATGGCATTTTGTTCATGGTAGGTGCTCAATTAACATATGCTGGTTGTTTGATAGTTCTGTTTTCAAGGAATTTGCAATTGGGAACAACCAAATAACACAGGTAGTATATGTAATTCCCAAAAAAATAATATTACTAATATTGGGTGGGCCAAAAACTTCACTTAGTTGTCTTTAACTTTATTTGAAACAATTTTATTAGATTGTATTGTGACAGCTGTCATATCAGCATTCATTTAAAAAAATCAAAATTGGTGAATTTTTGTGTGGTCATTTTAATATCAAAGATAGAAGAAAATATGCATTTTCAGTATATTATGCTTTATTTTAAGGAAGGTAAAAAACACATTTGAAATGTAAAAAATGACTTGTGCAGTGAATTGGAGAAGGTGTTGTGACTGCTAGAATGTGTCAAAAGTAGTTAGCGAAGCTTTGAGCTAAAGATTTATTGCTGGACAATGCTCCATGGTCTGGTAGACCAGTTGAAGTTCATAGAGATCAAATTGAGACATTAATTGAGAAGAAATCAACATTATACCACATGGGAGATAGCCTACATACTCAAAATATCCAGATCAATAAAGTTATTGGTGAAAATGAAAAATATGTATTTTATTTTATAGAAAAATACATATGAACTTTTTGTCGAACCCAACAATGCTTCAGGGTTTAAAAGGAAGTATGCCTGTAGTTTAATGCTTTGTAGAAAAGCTGACATGTTATCTGGGCCATAATACTTACCTAGGATTTACATGCAGATTTTGCAATAAACTAAAACTGGGCATCGTCTATATCAGAGGTTGGACAGTGACATTGTGGTGAATTGGAAACATGTGACCACTGTAGGAAATATGGTAGAATATCAGCAGGAGGTTGATTATTCAAGAATTTGTTGAGATTTGGAAACAGAAGGATCAAACTGAGAAAGGGACTCAAGCCTGTGCCGGAAGACTGGAAGTTTAGGAGTCTTTTGTTATGGCTGCATCCTCCCAAACTAAAAGTGAAATTAGGCATTACAGCCTAGTTTGTTGTGAAAACCAGGAAATTTCATTTTTTAATCATTTCCAGATTAATCTTTATAAAATAAAAATATAATTATGTTACTCCCCTGCTCAAAAATACTCAATGGTCCCTGAGTACCTACACAAGTAATGTATAGACTCAGCAGCCTAGTACTGAAGGGAATTCACCATATGGTTACAAACATTTCCAGGCTTGTTTCCAATTATATCATATACATACCACATATTCCTGTCAGTTTGACTAGGAACTGTTTCTTTAACATGCTGTGTGCTTCCTGATCTCCATTCCTCTGCTCACGGTATTAACTCCACCTGCAGATCTGTGTCAAAATCTTTCCTTTGTTTGAAGACCTATTTTACATGCCAGTACCCTCTCCATAAAGTATTTCTTGCCCTTTCCCACAAGGGGTCTTTCTCTCTTCTATTAATTTCCATAGTACTTAGGAACTCATAGTACCTTACGTTGTAACTATTTGTGAGTCCACCTAATTCCCAATCTCATCTTCTAATTGTCACTAAACTTCAAATTACTTGGTGATGGGATCTGGATACTGCTCATCTTTTATCACCTTCAGAACCTAGCATAAGCAACTTGACACTGGCTGATGTAGAATTAAAACTAAGTGAGGGGTTGATATAGTTGGGGAGGCACCCATGAAGGATACCTCAACCTTTGTCTTGGTGGTTTCTGTGACACATGGATATTTTTTTAATAAAAAGATTTGATTTATTTTTTAGAGAGAGGGGAAAGGAGGAAAAAAATATAGAAAGAAACATTGATGTGAAGGAGGAACCCACTATCCAAGCATGTTCCCTGATTGGGGATCCACCTGGGAACCTTTTACTTTGCAGGATGACACCCAACCCACTGAGCTACACTGGTCAGGGCAAAACATGGATCTTCAATGTTAATGATGAAACAAATTAGAATAGGAGATGTTTTGCCTTGGGGAGATTTAATGTTAATTTTTTACATATGCTAGTAATTTTCATTATGATTATTTATATCCAGTGTAGTGATTTCCTATTGTAGCACTAATATATCTTATGATCATTTTTGAGTTATAAGTGTACTGGGAAAAATAGCATAGTTTTGCCATATAATATATGGAGGTAGCATAATAAAGTGTAAAGAGAGCATGTCCGGAATTCCAGATGTATCTTTGCATCCTTGCTGTCCTACTTATTAGCTATATATAATTTTGTGCCTGCCCAATATCTCTCCCTTGACTTTTGGTAATTTCAGACTGATTTTCCTTTTTAGGAATTAATTCTTCCCTGTTATTAATTTACCCATTATTACTGTTAAAAATTACAAATTTCCCATTATTAATCCTTGGTGCTTGAGGTAGAGCTGACAACGCCCTCTCCTAGGCCACTGCCATCCTCCCCTGCAGTTCTGAGGGAAGGCATTACACCGAGGTCTGGCCAATCAGCACATTCTATGCCTCTGGCTAAAGCCAGGCTGATGATACTCAACTGGAAAAATGAAAACACTCTGTCTGTTAGGAGAATGGGATATAAGACTGAAGCTGCTGGCTGTCATCCCTGCACAACCAGGATGAAGCCTGTCTAAGAACAAAGCCAATGCAGAGAATAGCAGTGCTGGGTAACCACGATAGAGAGACATGATGACATCATTCTGCTCTGAATCTAGCCATAAGTGAAAGCAGTTCACCCCCTTACTGTTTCATCCTCTACCTTTGCAAACTTTTAGTTATATGAGCCAATGAACAGCTTGTTTATTTCTTAAGTCAATTTGAGTGTTTATTTTGCTTGTAATTAAATGATATGCAACATGAACTTGGGCAAGTCATTCATGGCCTCTTTCAGGCTCAGGTCATCTATAAAAGGGAAGAATCTTCTCTTACCTTTCCCATAGGAAATATCAGGAGGTTCACATATAGGTGAAATGCAAATGAGGGCATTTTGACAACAATGTTTGTAAAGAAGGATAGGTATTAGTGTTTCTCATTCAAGAAAAAACATATTGTTTACTGTGGTTATGTTTTCTTTTTTTTATAAGAGTAATTTCTTTTTTTAAGATTTTATTTATTTATTTATTTTAGAGAGGGAGGGGAAGGAGAAAGAGAGAGAGAAACATCAATGTGCAGTTGCGGGGGGTCATGGCCTGCAACCCAGGCATGAACCCTGACTGGGAATCGAACCTGCAACACTTTGGTTCGCAGGTCGAGCTCAATCCCCTGAGCTATGCCAGCCAGGGCTTGTGTTTCCTTAAAAACAAACAAACAAACAAACAAAAGAAATAGTATTCTGTCAACCAGTATAGACACTGGAAAAGCAAAATCCTGTACCTAAATCATTACATGGTAATTAATTATCTCACCATAGGGTTTCTTTTTGATGACTAAAATCACGGAATTTTTAAAGCAAAAAACATGGTAACCTGCTTATTATTCTATCTAGAATATGCTAGAGCTAGCGTTTAATGTCAAGGCTGATTCTTAAAAGCCTGCAGAAAAGTTTTGATATAAAATTTTGTTGCTATCTCATCTTTTCTACATATTCAACTTTTCATCTGACTATAAGTTATAAATATATTGTTAGGGCAAAACATTTAAGAAGTGGCAAAATTCAATTTGGAACATCACATTAATCATTCAAAGGAGATATATTTGAAAATTGGTTCAAATACTGTCTCTACCACTTTTTTTCTCCCACACATTTTCTTGTATGTCATATTACATTTGATGAACCACACACTTAAATAATAGTCTGTGTGATTTGAAAAAAGCTAACACAAAGGCTAAAGGAGGCTGATTTATATTCTAGCACCTTCAGGACATAGAGTCATCTGCATTATTTGAATATGCCTCAATTATAGGGAGAATTTTATATGGAAGTGTGGGTATGTAGCTGTAGGATTGGTGAAGAACCTTTAAACCTACTCTAATGTATATTCACCTAAGGAGGTTGGGCTTAGAAATCTATTCAGAAGTTTTTGAACCCAGGGGCTGCATGTTTAATTTTTGCTTGTTTTGTGGTAAAGGACTGATGTAAGGATGTGAATGGTGCTTGCAAAATTCTATTTTAAGGCCAAGAGATAAGCTACCACAGCAGAATAATATTTAGAATGTCAGCATAGGGAGTTTAAACAATTGTCTTCTTTGTGTCAGAAAAATGGTCTTGCTCTTAATTTTTTCTATGAGTTTTCACTGGCTAGAAATGCTAAGAAATGCAGTATCTTTGGGGGGAAATTGGTCTATGTCCCATAGTATTCCATGGAAATAAATCCTATAATGGAAAAACCATCACTCATGCATCTATGAATATAGTTTCTTATATTCAGTATAGATCCCAATGTACTATCTTTTTTTTTCTTGACAGCTGTGAAGTATATCCCAGGAAGTTAAGAAAAAATATCTTTAGGGTACTTTTTTTTCTTAATACAACTGTGAAGAAAGCAAATATATTAACTTATTCACCAGGTATATGCTTTTAGCATAGGTTATTTGATGAAATCCAGGTACATTTTGTGCCTTCCAAATGAATCCACCAGTGAGTAGAAGGGTTTTGACATATTCCCTGTTACTAGAAGAATATCAAATACCTAAAAGATATGAGTATCTGTTTGGGGGCTCCTGTTTAGATAAGGGCTGAAACATATCTTTCCACATGGGGCCATAGAGGTATAGCTTTTAAAAGCAGTTTCAATAAGCAGATAAAGCTCCTAATGTTGAATGCAGTTGTTTTTCCTAATGCTTCATAACCAGCAACCTTGGACCTCTATTTCACAAAAGAGGTAGACTGATTTTAATGATGATGAAGCTGAGAATCAGAAAGCCTAAATGACTTACTTATCATCCCAGAACGAAGAGGTAGAAGACACAGGATTTAAAAGTAGATCTGAACAAATAAAGCAAGTCTGTCTGACATCTAAGTCAGTGTTCTTGACCACTGCATTGTCCTACTTCTCAAACAGAAAGTGACTTAAAATCTCAGCCGAGTGCCCATTTCAACAAAATACCAACTTGAACTCTTAAAAGTAGTTACATCCAGTTCCCCTACCTACCAATTGGCAGTCCACATCTTCACCACATTTCTCTACCTCTCACCACAAACAGCAATAATGACTTTTTAGGGTGACCATCAAAGTTTAATTAATGCCCTCCTTTCAAAAACATGAAAATTAGCTCTGGCCAGATAGTTCAGTTGGTTAGAGCACCAAGGTTTTGGGTTGGATCCCAAGTTGGGGCACATACAAGAGTCAACCAATGAATGCACATAACTATGTGAAAAAACAAATCTATGTTTCCCTCCCTCCCTCTCTCTTTCTGTCAAATTGTAACCAGAAAAGACACCGGCATTTGGGCTGCCTGTCACTACCAAATCCAATAAGCAATGATAGTGATTGAATATTTTATGGGCACTTTATTCAGATGGCCGGCAATCGGAGAAGATGGCGGTTTAATACCCTAACAAACCACCTTCCCTTCTCTTTCCTGGCCAGATCTTTTATAAGGGGGTGGGGGAGAACAAACAAGGTGCGGTGAGGGCTTTGAAATTCAGGGATGATTAGGTGAGTGAAGCTGCAGCCTTCCTGTTCTCAGCACTTAGGTGTTCCCAAGGGCGGGGGGTCACACAAAGGCCCGGATGCCTCCAGCATGTCCCCAGGTGGCAGTCTCTCCCCATGAAGTCAGCTGCTTTTCCCAAGGGCCAGGATGGGCCTTATCTGTAGTTTCTGAAACAAAACCTTAACATACCATTACTTGCTAGACTTATAACTTTTTACCTTAAGCTAAAATTTTCCAAGTCTTGAGTCCCCTATCAAACTCAATAAAAATAAATAAATAAATAAATAAAACATTCACTCCAAAAAGAAGAAAATAATTGTTCCAGGTCACATAATCAATCAGAAGTAGTATAAATACCAATGTAAATCTGCTCATTCAGTCCAATATTGTCTCTAATGGGAAAATAAAACAACACAGTAAGTAGCTTTTTATTCATGATGGGATATATGAGTATAATATTCCTGGTGAAATGAATAAATGAGGGATAAAATGCACTTGGAGCATTGTACACACTATATTAATCCTTAAGGTATAGAACAATTGTATCCAAAGCAGAATGCTGGAGTTTACCCCTCCAAACATGTCCCTTCCCTTCTATTTCCTATCTTGGAAAGTACTTATCATTCTTTGGGCTCATAGAAGAGAAGGAGATTGGGGTTACTCAAGCCTCAGCGGTTAGAGCAGGGTACACATAGAAAATCGGAAGCCGATTCTCCCAGGAGAGGGTGCTGGCCAGCTGCTGCTGCTATCTCTTAGGGAACACCATAAGGCTGGATGTGGGTGTGCTGAAACAGAAAACTGGAGGCTGGAACCAATGCCTCACCCTTCACGAAGACCATTACTAGGATGGTTTGCATACGGGACCAGAAAACGAAGAGGAAGGAGACTTTGTCCTTTCCTCCTTTCCAGCTGTGCCATCTCCCTCCAGCGCCCCCTAGCCTCACGCAGCAGGCGGCAAAGGAACCTGCTGCAAAAGTAATTTACAGAGTAGCAGCAGCTGCATCCTAAGACATAATGAAATAGAACACAGAAGGTGAGTGCAACAGGCAATAACAGTACCTGCACCTTAACACTGGGAAACAGGATTGTAGTGAAAAGACGTTTTATTTTCTTTTTCTGGACCTCCCCCACCATTGACATGTTTGTAACCTGTTTGGACACTTACGGTGAGAAAAAAAACAATTTTTTCAAGTGAGGTGCATAGCATCTTCTTTTCTTTTCCTTTCTCTTTTAAAATTTAAGCATATTATCTTATCTTTTAAATTCCTTTTCCTGATTTTGGATGATATTAATTATGCTTCCTAACTCCCACTTCTACCACTCTATTGAGACTGCTCTAAGATCATTTCATAACCTTTTGTTTCCTAAGTTTAGTGTCTTCTTTTGCATACTCAATTCTAGTTTTTTTTTGGCATGCGGTAATATCCACATTTTCTCCTTAAAACTCTTTTTCAAAGGACGTCTCTCTCCCTCTCTCTCTCTCTCTCTCTCTCTCTCTATATATATATATATATATACACACACACAAATACATATACACATATCTTTTCCTACATAGTGCATTTTCTCAGCTTTTCCTTGCCCCGCCCCTTCAGGCTTGGTTTTCCTTGGAGTTCTGGCCTAGATTCTTTACTGTTGTTGCCTTTGTTGGGTGGTCTCATCTAGTCCTACACTTTAGCTACAATCTTATATAGCAATGACTCTTAATCTATACTGATAACCCAGATTTCTTTCTTGAAATATGGCTGCATAAGTTTCTTTACTGAACAGCTCTATTTGAATATCCCATCTCAAACCTAAAATGTCCAAAACAAAGTTCATTATCTTTTCTCTCTATCTTTTTCTCTGCTTTCTCTTTCTATGATTATAATATCAATATCTATTAAATCACCCAAGCTAGAAAACTTGGAGTCATTTTTGACCAATTTCTCTCTCCCACAGCTCCAGAATCTAGTCAGTCATCAAGTCTTATTGGTTATCCTGTCACTCAAATATCACTTAATTCTGTTCCAGCCTTTTCATTTCTACAGGGACTGCTTAGCTGTGGCCCTCACCATCTCTTGCATTGACTCTTACAACAACCTCCTAACTGGAATTCCTGCTTCCAGGTCCTCTCTTCCCCCAGACATCCTCCATATTTAATCATCAAGATTAGCTTTCTCAAAAACAAATCTGGTTATGCTGCTCTCCTTCAGCAAAAAGAATAACTCCAATGTCTTTGTACTTCTTAGAGAGTAAATTATAAAGTCCCTCCCTCTTTCTCTGTCTGTCTGAACTCCCAATATTCTTGTTTGACCTAGCTCAACTAATCTAATTGTGTGCAATCTTCCTTGACTAATCCAGAAAAAAATATATTCTTTCAACTATTTCTTCATCACTTTGCATTTACTTGTATTAGCATTCATCCCTTTGGATTACACTTATTTTTTTTATGTCTGCCTCCCATGCTAAATCTATGGCTTCTTCAAAGGGTGAAGATCTTGTTTAAGTCATCTTTGTATTTACAACACCTGGCATGATGCCTGGAACATTGCACAAACTTAGAAAGCATTTGTTAAATGAATGAATAAACAACTTAATTCATGTGTACATGGAGAGAATCTTTGGGAAGAAGTTGTAACCTCACACAAATTTTTCCTTCCAGTAAAGAAAGCATATTGGAATGCAAGTGAGTAAAAATAACTATGGCTTGGCTCAATAAATAAATCACTTACAGATTTTCATTTTTTTAATATTATTAAAATGTGTTGCCCTGGCTGGTGTAGCTCAGTGGATTGAGCACCGACCTGCTAGAATTTGGTTGCTGAACCAGCAACCAAAGAGTCGCTGGTTCAATTCCCAGCTGAGGCACATGCCTGGGTTGCAGGTCAGGTCCCCAGTGAGGGGCATGCGAGAGCCAACCACACACTGATGTTTCTCTTCCTCTCTCTCTCCTTTCCCCTCTGTCTAAAAATAAATAAATAAAAATATTTTTAAAATGTATTAGTTGCATCACTCCTCAAAATCTATTGGTGTTACAATGATGTGTCATAACTCCATGGTTGAGGATGGCTGTAAAAAATCAGACAAGTGTTCTTCCTCTTTGTTTCACTGAAAATGAAGATGTGGTGCTTTTTAGGTTTGGAATTAAGACTTAACATGTTCCTTTTAAAGTTTTTTTTTCTACCTGCTTTAGTGTTTTGCACATACACCCACCCTGAAGCCTTTGATAATGGATTTATTTTTACAATCCTAGTACATATATCATTGCCCTTTCTCATAAATGTAGTCCTCCAGGTCATCATTAAAGTACATTGAGAGGATGTTTGTATTATTTTCTTTCTTGTGATACTTGTTCAATGTGTCAACAGCATTTTTTCACTTCTAGAGTTGTCATTTCAGGTCCCTCAGATCCTCATGTAATTTTTCAAAGAAATGATGAAAATAGCAAATTGTTTTTTAAGGAGGATTGAGGGAAAGAGTTTATAAAGTTTTATCTGTACTTAGAGACTCCAATGGCTCTTCTAACTCTAAATTTGTGATTTTATGATTAAACTTTTGCTCTGGGCTAAAGGGAAAGGATCATTTCCTTTCCTGAAGGAAGAAACTGAGTCACCTGGAAATGGCATAGAGAGTGCAAAGTCTGATTACTTTTCTTAATCTTCACCCAAGGATACGTGCATTGACTTTAGAGATAGAGGCAAGGAGAGAGAGAGAGAAACATCAATTGGTTGCCTCTCATAGGCAGCCCAACTGAGATTGAAACTGCAACCTAGGCATGTACCCTGACTAGAAATCAAACCCACAACCTTCTGGTGTATAAGATGATGTTCCAACCAACTGAGGCAGCTGGCCAGGGCCAAAGTCTGATTACTTTCTTTAAAAAATTAATTTATTTTTAGAGAGAGAGAGACATCTGATTTGATCTGTTGCGTCCAAAGGCACCCCAACTGGGGACCTGTGGGAAGAATTCCATCCAGCAGCATGCTCCTCCTGTCCACCGCAGATGAGAAATAAATCATCCTAGACACAATCTTGCTGTTCTGGCTTGGAAGAAGGTGGCAGTTCCATCTAGTGGAGAACACCCCGAGCCCTTCTCCCAGATGGCTTTTATTGGGAATGGTGTGTGTAGGTGTATATAGCATATGTGGATAGCTCATCAATCCATATCAAAAAGGCTATAGTCATACAAAAACAGGTATTA
Source organism: Phyllostomus hastatus (assembly GCF_019186645.2). Classification (NCBI taxonomy): domain Eukaryota; kingdom Metazoa; phylum Chordata; class Mammalia; order Chiroptera; family Phyllostomidae; genus Phyllostomus; species Phyllostomus hastatus. The sequence continues at coordinate 18,821,560 of NW_025334022.1, forward strand.
TCTATACATAACAATTAAAGGAACACAGGGTTTTGTTATAGGTTAAGGTCTGTTAATCATGATGACACCAGAGGGTCTTTAAGACATATTTCATGAGATAAGGAGTTTACTCCTTATGCCTTGAACTTAAACATCCAGTTTATATCACCAGGAGTATACAAAGCAAAGCAGAGCAAGCTTCAAAGGATACAATGTACATTTCAGGCCGGATTCCTACGAGAACCCTTGGTGTTAGAGTTGGGTCATATCTGCCACCTGTGTTTTTACCTGGTTTCCCAGGGAGACTTACTAGCCAATTTCAGGGCTTGCTTTCATGTGGTTGTAATCTTGGAAACCACACAGAGTGGTCCCCAAATCTCCCCCTTTTTGTTTGTTATGGCGGCATAACCAAAGGCACTGATGCTGCTGTAATCAATAGGGTAATGCTAGGCAGAGAAGGCTTCAAAGGACAAAATGTTCATTCTTTCTCAGGCCAGATTTGCCCCTAGGAGCTGTTTATTCTAGTACAAGGCTGAAGCTGTGCCTGGCATTGTTTTCAGGCTGAGTCAGGCAGGGGAAGCAAAGCAACCAAGAGATTAGGAGACTTTCTACACAAAGAATGAGGACTCAGGCTATGACAAAGCAGAGGTCTTTCTGCTTCTTCTCTGTAGACCCCTAAGTCCTTCCCTGGTGGCCCTTCACAGCTGTGCCTGTCTTAGGTTGCCTCTCCCTTGAGGAGTCTTACCCATCACTGGCTAACCAGTCATCCGCCTGGGCCAAGCAGGGTGAAGTGAGAGAGGCAGGGGTTGTGCTCCTGCCAGGAGGATAGGGTCTCTCTCCTTAGTGGCTCATGGCCCCAAGACCCTTTCACTCAGCCCTAGCTGTGGGACTCTTATGTCCATTAATGAGGCTACAGTCCCTGAAACCAAGCAGGATGGCTCCCAGCAAGGTTGCATGGTACCTGCAACCTTGGCATGTACCATGACCAGGAATGGAGCCAGTGACCCTTCACTTTGTGGGACAATGCTCAACTAACTGAGCTACACTAGTCAGAGCAAAGTCTGATTACTTTCAACTGCTTTTCTCGAAAATTAGACTATGACAGTACAACTTTTCATAATCACACTTTTTACAGTATTAACAAATAATGTGAACTTAAAAATGTTGTATTCTCACTGAAGTATATTCATGAAGCAGATTTTGAGCCTTGAATACTTCTTGTTTGTGGAAAGTGCCCCCTATTTTTTGAGGAGAAGCCAATTTTTCTGACACTAGTTGATGTGTGTGAGAGAGGATTTGATATCTGCAAACCATCTGTGGATTTTTCTGATGGTATTCAGAAAGCTTTCAGAGAATTTGCCTTATTATGTAAGAGAAAAAGTAAAAAACTGGAATATTTCTATCAAAATAAGCAACCTGTAAAGATAGTACACATAATAGTTTTCTGAAGGAGAGAGTCATCAAACATTGCTAATTGATTGATTTTTTTTCTGGAAGGAAACTAAAAGATGTCATTAAAGAGTTTAATTAAGCATTTGTATAATGAATTCACCTCACTGTGCCCCCAAAAAGGAGCTCTTAGGTTAAATCCAACTTCCTTTCAGTAGGAACCATGTACAAACAGGTGAGATTAGGAGGACTCTTCTCTCAGAAGTCTGAAAAACATGGGACATGAGAAAAATAGTGGGCAGTATAAGTAACATCTCAGGAAGCTTATGCTGGAGCTCCCTTGAAAATTCAGCCCACAATGAAATGTCAGGAAAAGTAAGAAAACTACAGGTCACACCTGCCACTTGGTTGTCAGCACTCTGCCAAACACTCCACCAAAAGAAGCTTAGAATTATTCCTTAGGCAGTTTAATAAGGGCATGACATTTGTATTACATGATTTTACTTGGTAGTGTGAGGCAATTTAATTGATCCCTTGTACTAAGAAAATTAATGTAGCTAACTTGAATCTGTCTTTTTTTTCCAGTTTTTAAATGTAAAAGTGTTTTATTTGCAATTCTTGAGAAGTTACCATTCCTTCAAAAAATTTATGAATAAACTGCCAATAACATTATCATAATACTTTATGCTAAACCAAAAATATCCATCTGATGTATACAAACTAAGAAACATAACACAGGCAATGTGAATATAGATTAGTTTTAAAATGCTTCCAATGACATAGCCACAACTTAAATTAAGGCAGACATAAATAATATTACCTAATATGTTTACTTTTTTTAATCCTCAGCTAAGGATATTTTATTATTGATTTTAGAGAGAAAGGGGAAGAGGGGAGAGAGGGATTGAGAGACAGACAGACAGACATACAGACAGACATTGATGTGAGAGACAAACATTGATCAGTTGCCTCCCGTATGTACCCTAATTGTGGATCGAACCTACTACTAGGTATGTGCTGTGATAAGGGTTTGAACCTGAAACCTATGTATGTGCCCTGACTGGGGATCAAACCCACAACCTTTTGGTGTACTGGATGTACACCACTCTCCTCTCCTACTCCTTTGGTATATTGGTTCGTGAATGTTCCAATCAACTGAACTACCTGGCCAGGGCTGTTTACATATCTAAAGTGTCATATTTATTTCTATGAGATAAGAAAGAGATGAAGCTATAAGAATGTAGTGTTTTTCTGAGCTTATTTTGGAAACACTGCAGGCTCTATGTTATTGGCACCAAGCAGTTACTGCAGCAAGGCAAGCTACCCGTGATGGAGTCAGTCCCTTGGTATCAGTGAGTCATGCATGTGTATATCAAGGTTGGTATTCATCTTTGACAGCTTTGGGAAGTCAGACAGCTCTCTTTATTTCTAAACATTTTGTAAATGCTCTGATCCTCTTACCCCTTCTTCATGGCTATATTTATTAGGGCTTGTAGTGACAATCTCATTTTGAGGACAGAGGAAAAGAATTCTTACCATCCAGTACATCTTTTGACCTTTCTAGACCTACATATGAGATTACTAGATTTCTCATTACAGAGGGTTGATAAAACTGGAATGGCTTTTTTCTCTCATTGTGTCCTGGAAAGGGTATATTGCTTATTTAAAACATTAACATTAGCTATTGCCCACAGGAAGAAAAGCAGAGGGAATGTTGAAATTAGGTCCCTTCCAGCTCTGTAGTGCCTTACTAGGTTAGCATGAAGAGACTGAAAGATGAAAGAACTGTCTTGGTGTTTCACGGTTCATGGGTTACCTGCTGGTGAATCAGATTCCCTTTTCTTAGAATTATTTCTTTGGGTGTTGCATGGCTCACAGGACAAGAAGAAGTAGGGATTAATTCATTATACAGGGGTGATCAAAGTAGGTTTACAGTTGTGAGTATGTGCAATAGAATTAATAAAGCTATTTTAATAATTATAACTTGCATGTCTTTCCATACAAACAACTGTAAACCTACTTTTGCCATCCCCAATATATATTTTTTAATTTCAATTTTCTTATTTTTCCTTTTCTCTCTTACCACTCTCCTCTGCAACTTGTTCTCAGTTTTTGCCTTTCTTCATGCCACCTCCAGCTGGGTGCATATGAGAATGGCAGGCTCATAAATTTTAATAACTCGTGCTTGGTGGATAAACAAGCAGATTCTCTACCATGTGACCTCCACTCCAAGCAATAATATTTTTAGTGCTTATCCATAGATTCTTGCAACATATATGAACTTCTCTGGCCTGCTCAAGTCTGTCAGACTAAAAATTTGTGAAGACTGGATTATTCTGTATGATTTGTATTTCTTCTCATTTTTAGTGAAGTAGGGATTGCAGCTATGTGCTGATAATTATTTTCAGCTTCACTGTTGTCTGAAACAAGGTAGTACATTTTTTAAAGAGACAATGTAGTACAGCAGTGACCTGGGAACCAATGCTAACTCAGATACTCACTTAGTGACTTTGGTAACCTTGGTCTGGTCACTTACTCTCCATGGTTCTCAGTTCCCTTATATGAAAAGAAATATATATATCAGTTTATGTGGTTTTTAGATTGGCATTCAATAAAACATTTACAATGTCAGCAATTTATCTTTCTTCCACACTGATTGGATCTGAACTGTGAAATTAGGTGCAGGTTATATAAAATAAATAAGTATCCAAGCAGGAAATAAGGTGTGTGTGTATATGCAAAATACCTGCACAAGTGCGTTATAAAGTCTTTTAAAATAATGTTTTTCATATTATACAAATAATACATATTCTCTTTTGGTTACTGCTGCTTAACAAATCACCAAAACTTAAGTGTCTTAAACAGCAACATGTTATTACTTATCTTTTCTTAATGGACAAGTTAGCCTCAAATGAATGGTTCTTCCATTCCATGTGCTGTTGGCTGGGCTGAAGTTATATCAGGGCTGGTCCAGGTTAGGAAATCCAAGATGGCTTCATTCACATGCTTTGGTGGGCATGCGGGAAGGCTAGGCTCACCAATGATACTAGCAAGGCATGCTATGTGACCTTTCTACTTAGTGTCTCCCCGAGGTTAGCTGAACTTCTTACATAGAGGCTCAGGGCTTCCAAAAGCACAAAATGAAAGCTTCTAGGCCTTTTTAAGTGTTCAACTTCATAACTCACACACTGTAACCACTGTCTCATTCTTTGGTTAAGGAAAAGTCAGCGAGCCAGCCAAGATTCTCAGGCATGGTACATTGGGGATCATCTTCGGAGATAAACTAATTTATGTTCATTATATTTGTTGAATTGGAAAATACAGAAAATTGTAAATAAAAAAATAAAGTAAAAATTATATGGAAATATCCTAGGATTTAATATGAAAAATTAGTTAAAAATAATATGCATCCTGTAAAACCACTTTGACTTAGAGATGTGTGTGTTCATACAGGTAAAAAAAATCTACAAGAAAAATAACAAAATATCTAAAATAGCTATTTTTGTTGTGTGGAATTATGGATGATTATTAATTTCTTTTTTTATTTATCACTATTTTCTAACATTTCAATAGTGCATGTGTATTATTTGTACAAAACACTGAAGCAATTTAAGTGCCACCACCCTCTGATAACCACAATTGATATTTAGCAGATTTCTTTGTAGTCATTAAACATTCTTTGAAAACATGATTTGAATGGCTATGTCATATTTTACTATGTAGATGTATTAGTATTTTTAATAGTGCATATTATTAGTAATATTTATTAATATTACTGCTGCACATGTAGGTTTTTCAGATATGTGTGTATTGTTATTTTAAACTATAGATAAATGATTGGTCCATATTCTTTTTAAACTTATTTTTAGAGAGAGGGGAAGGGAGGGAAAAAGGGAGAGGAACATCAATGTGTGGTTGCTTCTCCCACACCCCCTTACTGGGGACCTGGCCCACAACCCCGGCATTTGCCCTGACTGGGAATTGAATCAACGACCCTTTGGTTCGCAGGTCAGCGCTCAATCCACTAAGCCATGCCGGCTAGGGCTGGTCCATATTCTTTATGGTTTTCTTGAAATAAAGTAGAAGTGAAGTTTCTGGATGAAAGGTTATGAATTTTCTAGTCTCTTAATAAATGTTGCTAAACTACTTCCTGGAAAGATAAAAATTTGTTTTACTCTTTTCTTGTCTGGTAGAAGCCCTGGACCAAAAGTTGTTGATTAATTGAAAAAAATAAAGTAGAGGATAAAATATATAGATATACATTTATATATTGAATATTTTTGTTTTGATTTAAAGCTTGGAAGTACATGTATGTTTATTTGCTAACTTTCTGCTGTACAGTCAAGGATTTTTCTTTGAATACAGTCCTTACTCCATTTGACTTCTGTTTAGTGGTGTGCTGATAAATGTTTAACACCCAACTCTCTGGGAAAACATGGCCCTGATTGTTGCATTTGATGATTTCCATGGTGTAAATACTCCCACCACGGATGCTTTTCAACTACCAACATAGCACTGAATGTGGAATTGGAAAGAAATGTATAGCAGCACATATTATATTATATTTCTACTTTACAAGTAGTACAAATATAAATAACATCAAAAGTATAATTATAAAATGCAAAATAGTTAAGAAGGAATGAGTCTTTAGTATTGGATAGCTTTCTTTTTAAATGTTACTTATTTTATTATAAGTTTATACCATTTCATTAACAGCATTATTTAACAGCAGCCTCACAAACTTCCTGAAATCTTGATAAGTGGCTTCCATGAGTCAGTGCAAGCTCACTACAGCACATTACTGGCTTGGTCTTTCCCTGAAATCACAATGTAGTGCGTCTTCCGTGATTTTGAGTTTTGGTTTCTTTGAAGTTGAAGACCATTTGAAAAACACTTGTTATGAAATGAGTGTGGAGCCCTCCCTGATGCTTATGGCTCCTGCCCCCAACCAATCTTTATGGTTGTTTCACCTATATCTAATTTTACCTTTTTAATAGTAATTTGTCTTTATTGAGTTACAGTTTAATTTTCATGTGATTGAATCTATTTTTTCTTTTGAACTTACACTTCACAATCATCATTTTATGTCATTTACAAAGTAGAGCTGGCTTGGTAAGCTTGAGAATAATCACCTTAACTCTTAGTCAATATATAACTGAACCGGAGCAAGGAGAATGGCCCAGACATCCACAACTATGAGCACCTCCTGGTTATGTGCATCCATTAGGTCATGGTAATGGAGATGAGTTAGGCAAATACTGTATTTCATACTGTTCCTTTCATATGAAGGACAGTTCTTTAGTAAAATGCCTGATAATGAGCTGGATAATGTACATTTCTACCCTTTTATTCTAGTGAGGATTTATTTTATGGATTCATCCATGTTGTTTTCTTCATTCCCAATATGGAGGATTTGTGAGAGGGCTAAGCAGGAGTCATTATATTAGGCAGGATAAATAGCAAGCCAAGGCAGGGAGGGAGAGGAAGACGTGCCTCACCCATTAACTCAGAAGTCCTGAGCTTGGCGGGACAAGATTGTCAGGAGTTCTGAAAATTAAAAGAAAAACCATGATAGGGCAGGAAGAGGGGAGCCCTTAAGATTCTGTGTGTATCATTTCCACTATTTGGGAAAGAAAGCCTTTGATCTATGTATTAATCCCAAAGTCTGGAGAGCTGAGGAGGAGAGTGAACCTAGAAGCTGACTACAAGCATAAAACCCCAAAAATCTCAATAGTGCAGGCGCTCAGACTAGCAGGTTGCTCACTTGCAACTTCGTGTTCAAGTGTATTTCATAAATGAACTTACTATCTCATTTCCACTATATGTAGTGTTGCTTGCATGAATTTATCTCTTGTAAGCTGAGACAAGAACTGAAGTGGAAAGCCCCCTAACTTGGGTCTCCTCAGTTCATAGGAACTGTATGTCAAATCAACTATCCCAGGAAACAATCACATCCTTCACCCTATGCTCTAGGCATCGTTAACACTAGATTCTAGGCAACTGAGCTTATGAGGCTTTTGACATATTTTTCTTGACATGTGTTTCTCCTCCTACTTTATAATTTATTGAAGTAGTAAGTCAAACAACGTGAGAGCCAGAATGCTCTTTACAGGGCAACTCCAGAGCCCTCATTTTATAGAATTTCTCTCAAACTCTGCTCCAGGTCCATGTTTCTCATTATATTGATGTGTGTATGTGAGGAACTCAGAATTTTAATGCTAAGAAAAAATTTCCTGTGGGAAAATTGGCATTTTGTGTTAGGTATCTGGGTGGATGCCTCAAATGTATGGATGGAAAATTGAGGTTTGAGGATACAAATAGTTAAGCAACTGGGGAAGATTCTACAATGCCATTTAGTAGGAACCTTGTAATCACATTAGAAAGGTAAGCAAGATTCCACTCAGTGAAAATTTCACAAGATATTTGTGAAACTTTCAAATTTCCCTGGAGTCTCAAGGTAGCCAAATGACCAAAGGCAATCCAATAGGTTAGTGACTGTTCCTTCATTTTAATTAGTTGTTGCCAGAAATGTCATTTCCATCATGCTTTCTGGCTAGGAGCTTCTTCATAACCTTCTGTAAAAAAGAGGTTTTAGTATTCTTAGAACTTGAAACATACTCTTTGACTCTGTGATCATTACTTTTTGTTTGTTTATTTTGCTAGTTCTATCAGGTCAGAGAATTAATTTATGTCTAGTCAAAAAGAGTTTTATAGGTCATAGGCATTTCAAAGTGTTAACTTTAATGATAAATTTCAGCTATTTCATCTGTCATTGCTATTAAAATCTATTTCATTTCTAGGCTTAGTATTTTAGAATTAACTCAATAAATTTGAACATTTTATCCCTTGACTTTCTTATACAGAATTGCTAATTCCAGTATTATCTTTGTTTATGTCATTCTCTCCATGAAAAAATTTTTTCCTTGTCAATCAATCTTTTAAGTTTTGACAGTCTGGAATCTTTAAACAGGAACCTGAGGTAAAGGTTAGTTTTTAATATGGCTTAAAGGTTTAATCTAATTATTCTATGTTATGAGTCAAGATGGGCCATAAAAGGTAATCAGTGCCACTGAAATTCACAGTGGTTAATACTCCCTGGTTATAGCCAGGGAAGCTTGCAAAGGGAAATATTCATTAAGACTGAAAAACTGGGAAAGAGACAACAGTCTGTGATGGCCCAATTTTGAGTCTCTTGAGACAAATTACATTATCTTATACAACCCTTGTGGCTTCAAGTGTGTCAGAGTCACATATCTATCAAGTTACATAGCTATCAAGAAGCAGTGCCAGGACTCAAACCTAATTCTTTCAGGTATTAAATTCATCTTGCTTTTCAATATATAGTTACTATGGCACTGGTATATAGTAAATGCTGCTTTGTGCTGCTTTGATTGGTCTGATTGTTTGCTTTTGTAAAAGAGGATTTACAAATTTTTTCATAGTGACTAAAGCATTCCACTTGAGGACTAGGCAAGATTGACACCTAGGAATTATACAGGTCTATTCATCTGCTCCATCCACTGACTCCAGAGTAGGGAAGAAAAAAGTAATCCCGGATATCCAGAATTGACCCGATGCTTATGGCATGTTACACATGCCACTTCAAGCTGTACTATCACTAGCAAGTAGGCTTATTCTACTGTTGGAGAATATCACAGAATCTCAATAACAGTCAAGGTCACTCTGAAACTACAATGGAGTAAGAACAAACAAAACAAATTTACTATGCACTCATGTAACACCAAATACCTCCTTCTGTGTCAGCTAGAATGAATGATTGTTGCTTGTTTACCAATTATAACTTTAACCTCATCTAGCACTATATATAAGATTCACTGTGATACCCAATCATAGAATTGCCCTTGCTTTCTGATAGTTCCCAATCTGTAGGGAATCTCTGCTTTCTTAGAACCTCCCCAAAATTATACAGCATAATCACAAATCCTATATGTTCCTTTAACACTCTCTTCCTGAGAAATCCCCATCAATGTTTATTCTCTCTCACTGCAACAAATAATGAGCCAACCTGTTCAACTATAACTGTGTTGTTTTTGGTGATCTCTGACTGAATGACATTGACACCAGACTCTCATGATAGACAGGGCCTACTCTGTAGCCTAACTCCTGCTTGTGATATCTAGTGAGCAGTTTCCCTGGTGCAAATGCCAAAACCATATTTTATCATACCTGTACTATATGAAATGGAATCCTGATCTTTTTTAATCCTCACCTGAAGACATGTTTATTGATTTGAAAGAGAGAGAGAGAAGAGAGAGAGAGGGGGGGGGGAAGGAAGGAAGGAGGGAAGGAAGGAAGGAAGGAAGGAAGGAAGGAAGGAAGGAAGGAAGGGAGGGAGGGAGGGAGGGAGGGAGGGAGGGAGGGAGGGAGGGAGGGAGGGAGGGAGGAAGGGAGGGAGGGAAGGAGGGAAGGAGAGAGGGAGGGAGGGGAGGGAAGGGGAGGAGAGGGGAGGGGAGGGGAGGGGAGGGGAGAGAGAGAAATATTGATGTGAGAGAGAAACATTGGTCGGTTACCTCTGTTACATGCCCATACCAGGGATCAAACTTGCAACCTAGGCATGTGCCCTCACTGGAAATCAAACCCACAACCTTTTCATGCATGGGGCAATGCTCCAACCAACCGAGCCACCTGGACAGAGGATGACTTTCTTAATGAACCCTCAGACCTGATAAACTTCGGGGTTATCATCAGCTATAGTTCTAAGTTGGGTCTCTCTAGAGAAGATGGACTCCCGTGGTAGGGTGGAGTTAATGGAAATAACACTAGACATGTCATAAGACTTAGTTTCTAGTTTTGTCTCTGATAGAAAATAACATTGAACCACCACCAAGTTGTGTAAACTCTTTGGGTCTCAGGTTTAAAATGAGAGAGTTGGACAGTAGAGGTCTCTCTGATGATCCTTCTAGAAACAACATTTGGTGATTCTGTTACTTAAAATCCAGTCTGGGGATGTCATGTCCCTTTTCCAGTAGGTAATACCATATAACTCTGAAGAGCTTTGTGGTGTGAGTCACTGAAAATGTACTATTTTAAAAGGTTTTCTGAAGTACATAAAGGTATAGTTTGTAATTTTCTTCACAAATATTTTCAGACAGATGGCTAGCATAATTGTTTCTGGTATAAAAGCAGACATTGTTAGAATATAATAAGAACCAGATAAATCTGCAGGAACTCTCTTAGCTCTGTCTCCACAGAATCAGTGCTAATAAGTCAAATTAGTCATTTTTATTTGGGAGATATAAAAAGACATATGGTTTCACGCTTTACTAGCTGTCATAAAATTTTGGAGAAAAGTGTTGTTCACAAAGTTTCTAGGGAGAATGTTTCTTCAAAGTCTTTTTAAAAGTATATTATATTGATTATGCTATTACAGTTGTCCCAGTATTTTTCTCCCCTTTATTCCCCTTACACCTGCACCAACCCTCCCACCAGCATCCCCCACCTTAGTTCATGTCCATGGGTTGTACATATAAGTTCTTTGCCTTCTCCATTTCCCATACTATTCTCAACCTCCCCCTATTTTGTACTTACTACTTATGCTTCTTATTCCCTGTACCTTTACTCCCTTTCCTGGCTACACCTCCCCACTGATAACCTTCCATGAGATCTCCACTTCTGTGATTCTCTTCCTGTTCTAGTTGTTTGCTTAGTTTGTTTTTGTTTTTTTTTCCCCCCCTTAGGTTCAGTTGTTGATATTAGTGAGTTTGTTGTCATTTTATTGTTCCTATTTTTTATCTTCTTTTTCTTAGATAAATTCCTTTAATATTTCATATAATAATGGCTTGGCGATGATGAACTCCTTTAACTTGACCTTATCTGGGAGGTACTTTATCCGCCCTCCCATTCTAAATGAAAGCTTTGCTAGATAGAATAATCTTGGATGTAGGTCCTTGCCTTTCATGACTTGGAATACTTCTTTCCATTCCCTTCTTGCCTACATGGTTTCCTTGGAGAAATCAGTGATAGCCTTATGGGAACTCCTCTGTAGGTAACTGTCTCCTTTTCTCTTGCTTGCTTTGAAGATTCTCTCTTTATCTTTAACCTTGGGTAATATAACTGTGATGTGCCTTGGTGTGTGCTTCCTTGGGTCCAAATTCTTTGGGAATCTCTGAGCTACCTGGAAGTCTATTTCCTTTGCCAGATTGGGGAAGTTTTACTTCATTATTTTTTCAAATAAGATTTCAATTTCTTGCTCTTCCTTTTCTTCTTCTGGCATCCATATGATTTGGATATTGGAATGTTTTAAGTTGTCCCAGAGGTTCCTAAGCCTCTCCTCTTTTTTTTTTTTTTTTGAATTCTTGTTTCTTCATTCTGTTGTGGTTGAATGTTTATTTCTTACTTCTGCTCCAAATCATTGATTTGAGTCCTGGTTACCTTCTCTTCACTTTTGGTTCCCTGTATATTTTTCTTCGTTTCACTTTGCACAACCCTCACTTTTTCCTCTATTTTGTGACCACACTCAACCATTTCTGTGAGCATGCTGATTACCAGTGTTTTGAAGTCTATATCTGATAGGTTGGTATTCTTCATTGCTTAATTCTATTTTTGGAGTTTTGATGTGTTCTTTTATTTGGGACATATTTCTTTGTCTTGGTGCACTGTTACACTGTAAGGGGCAAAGCCTTAGGTATTCACCAATGTGGGTGTTGTGTGGTGGTGCTGTATGTAGGGAAGGGGTCAGAGAGGGACCACTTGCTCAGCTCTTGCCCTGCTTTCAGTTACTTCCCCTGCTACCCGCAAGCAAACTGGGACCTTCTGGTGCTGATTCCCAAGTGGGTGGATTTGCATACATTATAGGACCTTGTGGGTCTCTCCAATGAACTATCCTGTGAGGTTGGGAGTTTCTCCCATGACCACAACCCCCACAGGTTTTTACAGCCAGAGGTGTTGAGGCTTTCTTTTCTTGCACTGGAGCCCTGGGTTGCATGGTCTGTCTTGCTCTCCAGTTGTTCCTCCTGGTTTATCTGCATACAGATGTGGGACCACCAGCTTCTGCCTTACCCAGATGATCCTCCAGCTGTTGCCTTGCTGCACATCCTCTCCACCTTGGCTCCCTATCTCTGCACCTCCTACCAGTCTGGATGAGTGTTTCTTGTTTAACTCCTCGGTTGTCAGACTTCTTTGCAGTTCAATTTTCTGGAAGTTCTGGTTATTTTTTGTTTTTAAATTTATTGTTGTCCTTTTTTTGGTTGTGCAAGGAGGCAAAGAGTGTCTATATATGTGTCCGTCTTATCTGGAAGTCATCAAAGCCTTTTAACCTTTATAGCTTACAAAACCAGTTGGCCTCCTTTCTTCACAAACTACTTTTTGGCCTAAATTTTCTTTAACAACAAAAGTTTAGCAGAAAAAAAAATAGCTGGGAGAAAAAATACAGTGGCGCCTCGGTACTGATGGTTAATTCATTCAGGAACTCATGACAAGTACTGGAACTGATGAATACTAAATAAATTTTTCCCATCAGAAATAATGTAATTAGAAATAATTCATGAAAGTTCGAAAGAACATTCACATTTTACTGGGCTAATATTAGGTAATGAGGTTGTTTTGTAATACAGAACCTTAAAACTAAACAGATGTGGATTAAAAAGCAATTAAGTAAAAATAAAATAAAATTTAACTTCATTTTACCTATATTGAGATGAGGTCCTGGCATAATGGAATGGAGGTGAGGTAGAGGAAGAGTGGGAGAGGGGTTAATTGTTGGAGGAGGATTCCTGTTCTAAGACAATTTCAGGTGATTTTCGGGATTTTCTTCTGTTTTCTGTCTCTTGGCATCACTGACACTGTTAGACACTCAGATTCAGGGAGGTTTCCTAAAAACCTATCAAGAGAAACTTGTTTCTATGCTTCAAAATGTTTCTAAAGTGTGACACTGTCTGTTCAGTAAGCAGATCCATATTTCAGCTTGCTAGAGCTTTGTCTCTATTGTAATTTTCAGCAAAGTTTTGAACTTCAACCCTTTACTGCACATTTCTTTTTTCAGTGCAGTAGACACTTCCTCTCTTTCCTTCTCACCATCTGAAGATGAAGCATTTTCTCTTGCAGGGTGGCATCATGACTCATACAATTTCTAGCAACTGCAATGACCAGTCCTGAGCAAGCACCTAGTGCTGAAACATTTTTTTTTTCTCATCAAAATACAATGAGTACAGTGTTTGATGAGTTTTGAAGCTGATAAGTATTGAGGTATGACTGTCACTGTACTGCCTTCTAGTGGAGGGCCTGTAATACATAATGCTTTTTTAATGAAACTGGTCAGTATTTTAAAAAAATATTTTATTTATTTATTTTTAGAGAGAGGGAAAAGGAGAGAGAGAAACATGGATGTACAAGAGAAACATTAATTGGTTGCCTCTCACATGGCCCCAGTCAGGGACCTCGGCATGTGCCCTGACTGGAAATTGAACTCACGACCTTTCAGTTTGCAAGATGATGTCCAGCCCACTGAGCCACCCTAGTCAGCTAGTATTTTCATATGAATCTAAAGTGTGTTCTGATGAAATAATTTTAGAGGTTTATTTTCAGGTAAAATAAGTGTTAGTTCTAGAAAGCTATGATCCATTGTTTGATTTTCATGCATGGTATGAATTACACTGGTAACTACTATCTATCTATCTATACTTAATCTGCATATTTTAAAAATCCCTACTCATATGCAAGGTCCTTTCATTTTATGGCCTCTCTCATCATTATTTCATTGTGTGTTTGTATAAATGTACAGTTGGAAGAGCTTTCACTTACTCTAATTCTTTTGACAGTTTATTTATTATTTTACATTTTCTTACTTCATTTCTTTCCCTTCGTTTATTCATTTTGTAGATTCAGGGTGGATTTTTCCCCCTTTTCCCTTTAATTTTTCATTAAAAGTAGACAAGCTCATAAAAGAAAAGACAGGGTTGGAAACAGAAATCTACACTCAGAGATTTAAAGTTTATATATAAGTCCATCATTTCAATTGTGTTTGGCCTCATTCCAAAAAAAAAAAGTGTATTAAATCATAAGAGACAAGATTAATGAGAAAGTCTTTAAATAATCAGAAATGATAGTGTAGTTCTCAAAAACTAACAGAAATTGAGTAGTTATATGTAAGTTGTATTTATAGGGATAAATAATATTTAGAAGGTATTAATTATAAAATTTATTGATTTTTATTGCTTAAATTGCAAAGTTAGTGTCTGGGTTGTCATAGCAACCTGAATACATTTCATTTTTAAAATGGTTTTTCATTATGCAATTGTACAATGTTTTCAACAATTTTTACCATACATTACATGGAGGTCTTATGCCCTCAGTTTCCTCAAAACAAATGTACATTTTCAGTTATTTTTTTCCATTATACTAAGACTAAAGTACATTTCATCACACTTCACATAATATATTATTTATACAAGTCTGTCAGATTTAATGCATTTATTAAATAATTTACTTTGCTATTATATCATGGGTTAGAGCAGAGGTTCCCAAATTTTCAAGGATGAGGATTTCTTGTATAACAATAGCTTTGAAGGTTCTCCCTCCTTCAACTTTGTCTCCACAAAAATGGCTATCCTTTACTATATTTCTTTATGATGCCATCTAACTTCTATTAATTCAGTATTATTTTAATGAATTTCATTCATAACCATAAAAACTTCTACACATATTAAAAATGTAGCACATATTATTCAGCTATCAGATTAGTGTAGTCATGGACTGACAAACTCTTTTGTAAGGACTGATTCATTATGTATGGTACTCAGGGTGGGAACCACTGGCTTAGAGCTTGATACCACTAAATCATGACCTTACTTTTGCTGATTTAATTCCCAGAGTGGTTCATGGGACTCCCTCTCCAGATCTGATCCTGTAATTTTTAGGTGGGCTTTTACCAAAATGGCCATAGTATGGAAGAACGCTATTGACCACCTTCCTTCTGGTTCTTCCTTGAAGTTTGTTATGGGAGATGGGAATAGGAAGTCTGGCCCAGATGGTCACTGATTAATAGGAAATGTGAGGATTGGGTACTGTGTGTTTTGGGCTGAAGTGTTTTGGGCATTTTCTTGCCCAGGAGAAAAAGAGTTGAACAGAGTTGGAGAGCCAAGTAAAATTCTGTAGAGGGTAAGTTGGAATTTAAATATTGAGAAAAGCACAGATGTGTACCAAGTCCAAAGTTAGAACCAATGGCAGGGTTGCTGAATCAAATGTTCAAGAATTTAGTTTGGAAAAGACTGCGATTTAAGAACATGGAGCAAGTATGATGCTGCTTTGTATTCGTCTATTTCTGAAATTGATCCAGATTTGGCTGTTTGTTCTTAACAAATAGTGAATGGCTAATTGGCTGGACAGCAGTGTTCTCCATTAGGTCTCCCAAAGTATACTTCACAGCCCGGATTAGAAACTGGAAAGTTACTTTATTCTCCTTTTTATAACTGAAAGTCATAGCATTGGTTTGGTTATATCACATAGGAAGCAGGATAATAGGTGTTTGGACTGGCAAATCCATCTCCTAATCCATAATTCTGAAATCTACATTTTATATATTGATAGTTTTTCTAATGCAAATTAAACAATTTACCTGTTCACAAACACTTTCTTTTGGGGTTTCCTACCTACAGAAAAACTCTGGTTTCTATCCACGGGCTGTTCAAATAACAGTATCTAGCTGTCATGTGGATATGTGATGTTGGGCCTCAGGAGAGTCTATGTAAATTAGTGTTTATTACTATTGTCTCCTGGTATGGAAGCTGAGGAAGGCTCAGATGTGCTCCAGTGGGCTGGGAGCAGGAGCTAGGAGCTTCTCTCCACCACAGCTGTGATGTGTTGTGCCAATAGACAAATGCCAAACCTCCAAACGTCAAGGGGCACAAGTAGAGAAGTGAGTGTAAATATGACATTAGAGCAAGAAGGCCCACGTTCACTGAAATGAAATAGATTACTGTATAAGTTATCATAATATTTCATATAATGTGAAGTGTGATTCTCCCAGACAGAATATATGATTACTGACTCTGTGAATACTTGTGTATGGTGGTGGATAATTTCTTGCCGGACCCTAATGTTAGATGGAACACAGTTCAAAGAATCCTACCCTAGTAGAAATGAAATTTAAAACATAAATTCTGCTAAATAGGCAAGCAGGTTATTTTGGGATATAGTTAAGTAGACTTGCTTTAGAACGAACAGAGCAAAAATAATGCTCTGTTATTTTTTGGCCAGTGTGGCTAAGTAGGTTGGAGTGTTATCCTGTAAACTGAAATGTTTGGTTCTTGGTCAGGGTATACACCTAGGTTGCGGGTTCGATCTCTGGTGTGGGCACATGCAGGAGGGAACTGATCAATGATTCTCTCTTAATATCAATGTTTCTCTCCCTCTCTCTTTCATTCCCTCCCCCTATCTGTGAAATCAATAAGCATGTCTTGGGGTGAAGGCAAAGAAAAGTACAGTGGTGCCTCGGTACTCGTCATTAATTCGTTCCAATGAGTGGCAAGCCACAATTGATGAAGCATTTTCTCTTGCAGGATGGTGTGGTGACTCATACAAGTTCTAACAAGTGTAACAAGTGGCAAGCAATGCTGATTGATGGAGCATTATTTTCTCAACAAAATGTGACAAATACTGGGTTTGAAGGGTTCTGAAGCCAACAAGTACCAAAGTATGACTGTAATTTAATTTGTTAAGGTGTGTGAGGTGATAAGGCACATTAAGTATGGCATACTAAAACTGAGATGGTTGTGTTTGCACAGTTTCAGCAAATTTCAAATAATAGGGTACTAGGATGGTGGCCAGAGTGAAAATGGAGACACTTTAGACACCCTCATCATAATTGTATGATCTATATTACTGTACATAGAATTTTATTCTTTAGAACAAACTGACAGTGACCAGAGGGGAGGGGTGGGTAATGGGTGAAAGAACGAGAAAGGTAAAGGGACATGTGTATAAAGGACACATGGACAAGGACAATGAGGAGGATTGAATGTGGGATGGGGGTGGACAGGGCAAGGCAGGGGAGAGCAATGGGGGAAAATGGGGACAAATGTAATCAAACAACAATAAAAAAACTTAAAAATATCTAATTTTAAACTAAGCTTGAGTAATAGCAGTGAGTTTGAATACCACTCACTTCTGTCTTGAAAAATTTTTATTTATTTATTTAATTGTTCAAGTGTAGTTGTCTCCATTTTCCCACCACTGCTTTCCCCCACCCCACTTACCCCAACCTCCCACCTTCAATTCTATCCCACTTTAGCTTTGTCCATAGGTCCTTCATACATGTTCTTGATGACCCTTCCACTCTTTTTGCCCATTATCCCCTCCCCCTACCCTCTGGTTACTGTTAGTTTGTTCTTTATTTCAACATCTCTGGTTATATTTTGCTTGCTTGTCTGTTTTGTTGATTAGGTTCCACTTACAGGTGAGATCGTGTGGTATGTGTCCTTCACCTTCTGGCTTACTTCACTTAGCATAATGCATTCCAGTTCCATCCCTGTTATTGAGAAGGGTGGGAGCTCCTTCTTTTTTACTGCTGCATAGTATTCCATTGTGCAAATGTACCACACTTTTTTGATCCACTCATTTACTGATGGGCACTTAGGTTTCTTCCAGCACTTGGCTATTGTAAATTGTGCTGCTATGAACATTGGGGTGCATAGGTTCTTTTGAATTGGTGATTCTGGGTTCTTAGGGTATAATCCAAGGAGTGGAATGGATGGGTCAAAAGGCAGTTCCATTTTTAGGTTTTTGAGGAAATTCCAAATTATTTTCCACAGTGACTGCACTAGTCTGCATTCCCACCAACAGTGTGCTAGGGTTCCCTTTTCTCCACAACTTCACTAGCACTTGTTGTTTGTTGATTTGTTTATGATGGCCATTCTGATCAGTGTGAAGTGGTATCTCATTGTGGTTTTAACTTGCATCTCTCTGATGACTGGTGATGCTGAGAATCCTTTTGTATGTCTCTGGGCCCTCAGTATGTCCTCCTTGGGGAAGTGTCTGTTCAGATCCTTTGCCCATTTTTTAATTGGGTTGTTTGTCTTCCTGGGGTGGAGTCATGTGAGTTCTTTATATATTTTGGAGATCAAACCCTTGTCTGAGGTATCACTGGAAAATATATTTTCCCATGTGGTTGGTTCCCTTTTCATTTTGCTTATGTTTTCTTTAGCCATGCAGACACTTTTTATTTTCATGAAGTCCCATTTGTTTATTCTTTTCTTTCTCTCCCTGCTCTAGGGGAGGTATTGGTTAAAATATTGCTGTGTGTAATATGTGAGATTTTCCTGCCTATGTTCTCCTCTAGGACTTTTATGGTGTAGTAACTTATATTTAAGTCTTTTAACACCTTCAGTTTATTTTTTGTGTATGATGTAAATTGAAGCTTTTTTTTCTATTTTACGCTTATCCCCTTTGTTGAATATTAATTGACCGTAGAAACTTCAGTTTATTTCTGTGCTCTTTATTCTGTTCTATTGATCTATGTGTCTGTGATTATGCTTATATCAGACTGTTTTGATTATAGTTGCCCTGCAATATAGTTTCATATCAAGTATTGTGATTCCTCCTACTTTGCCCTTCTTTCTCAAAATTGCTGAGGCTATTTGGGGTCATTTATGATTCAATATAAATTTTTGAAGTGTTTGTTCTGTATCTATGAATTATGTCATTAGTATTTTAATAGAGATTGCATTGAATCTCAGAATGGCTTTGGGTAGTATGGAGATTTTGATGATGTTAATTCGTCCAATTCGTGAACACAATATATGATTCCACTTATTTGTGTCTTCCTTAATTTCTTTCCTCAGTGTTGTGTAGTTGTTCTGAGTACAGGTCTTTTATCTCCTTGGTTAGGTTTATTTCTAGTTACTTTATTTTTTTTGTTGCCATAGCAAGTGGCATTTTCCCCCTGATTTCCATTTCCGATATTTCATTGTTGGTATACAAAATACCTTCAATTTCTGAAAATTTACTTTATATTCCACTGTGTTGCCAAATTTACTTGTTAGGTTGAGTAGATTTTTGGTGAAGTGTATAGGGTTTTCTATGTACACTATCATGTCATCTGCAAACAATGAGAGCTTTACATCTTCCTTTCCAATTTGAATTACTTTTATTTATTTTTCTTATCTGATTGTTGTGGCTAGGACTTCCAATACCATGTTGAATACAAGTGGTGAAAGGAGACATCCTTGTTTTGTTCCTGATCTTAGTGGGAAAGTTGCTTTTAGTTTTTGCTCATTGAGTAGGATGTTGGGTGTGGGTCTCTCGTATATGGCCTTTATTATGTTGAGAAATGTTCCCTCTACTCCCACTTTGCTGAATGTTTTTATCATAAATGGGTACTGTATCTTATCAAGTGCTTTTTCAATAACTTTTGGTATGATCATGTGATTTTGTCTTTCCTTCTTGTTTATGTGATGCATTATGTTTATTGATTTGCAAATATAGTACCATCCTTGCATCTCTGGGATGAATCCCACTTCATCTTGCTGTATGATCTTTTTAATGCATTGCTGGGTGTGTCTTGCCAATATTTTGTTGAGGATTTTAGCATCTATGTTCATCAGTGATATTGGCCTGTAGTTTTCTTTCTTTGTTGTGTTTATCTGGTTTTGGGATTATGATTATGATGGCCTTACAAAAAAATTTTGGGAGTCTTCTATCTTCCTGATTTTTTTGGAATAGTTTCAGAAGGATTGGAGTTAGTTCTTCTCTAAATATTTGGTAACATTCACCTGTGAAGCCATCTGGTCCAAGGATTTTATGTGCTGGTAGTTGGTTTTATTACTGCTTCAATTTTACCAGGTGTTCTCGGTCTCTTCAGGCTTTCTTCTTCTTGTTCAGTTTTAGATGACTATATGTTTCTAGAAATTTCTCTATTTCACCTAGGTTTTCAAATCTCTTGGCATATAAGTGTCCATAATAATTTCTTATAATCCATTGTATTTCTGTGGTATCAGTTGTAAGCCCTCCTTTTTCATTTCTGATTGTGTTTATTTGGGTTCTCTCTCTCTCTCTCTTTTTTTTTTTTGATGAGTCTGCTTAAAGGCTTGTCGATTGTTTATCTTTTCAAAGAACCAGCTCTTGAATTTATTGATCCTTTGAATTGTCATTTAATGGTGCTCTGATCTTGAATATTTCCTCCTGTCTACTCATTCTGGACTTTGTTTGTTGTTGTTCCTCTCATTGTTGTAGATGTAGGTTGCTTATTTGAAATGTTTCCATCTTTTTAGGTAGGTCTGTACTGCTATGAATATCCCTCTAACTTCTGCCTTTGCTGTACCCATAGGTTTTGGACTGTTTTGTGTTCATTTTCATTTGTTTCCAGAATCCTTTTGATTTCTTCCTTTATCTCATTATTAACCCATTCATTGTGTAATAGCATGCTATTCAGTCTCCATGAATTTGAATATTTTTTAGTTTTTTCCTTGAGGTTGGTTTCTAGTTTCAAGCCTTTGTGGTCCAAGAAAATGTTTCATACAACTTCAATTTTTTGAACAAGTTCAAGCTTGTTTTGTATCCTACCATGTGGTCTATCTTTGTAATTGTTCCATGTGGATTTCAAATGAATGTGTATATGCTTCTTTGGGATGAAAGGATATATATATATATATATATATATATATATATATATATATATATCCCCTTTATATATATCCTATATATATATATATCCTTTCATTATATATCTATCCTAGCATTATATATAGCATTGCAAGATATGCTAAATATAGCACACATATATGCTATATATTATGTATTATATATATTATATATTATATATAATCAGGATAGTGTGTATATGGATTATATGATATATATGTATATGGATATATATGGATACATACATATATATGGCTATATATCCACATATATGGATATATATAATATATATAATTGGGATTATATATAGTTATATATAATGCGTGTGTGTGTGTGTGTGAGTTAAGTTATTTGGATTCAGTGCCACAATATTCTTGTTGATATTTTATTTTGGAGATCTATCATTGTTGACAGTGGGGTGTTAAAATCCTCTACTATAGGTGTGTTGCTGTCTATATCTTTCTCGAAGTCCTCAAAGATTTTCCTTATGTATTTGAGTGCTCCTATACAGGCTGCATATATTGTTTACAATATTTATGTCTTTTTGATGGATTCTTACCTTGTGTATTATGAAATGCCCCATGTCTCTTTTTATGGCCTTTGTTTTGAAGTCTATTTTGTCTGATATAAGTATTGCTACCCTGGCTTCTTTTTTCCTGTCTGTTTGCTTGGAATGTTTTTTCCAATCATTCACTTTCAGTTTGTGTAGGTCTTTTGTTGTGAGGTGTGTTTCTTGTGTGCATCTTATGTGTGGGTCATGTTTTCTTATCTGTTCAGCTACCCTGTCTTTTGGTTGGATCACTTAATCCACTTACATTTAAGGGTAGTATTGATAGGTACTTATTCATTACTATTTTACCCCCTTTTTACCTGTGTTCCTCTCTCTCAATCTTTTTCTTCTTACTCAGGTAGTCCCTTTAGCATATCTTGCAATGCTAGTTTGGTAGAGTATATTCTTTTAGCCTTCTTTTGTTCAGGAAACTCCTTATTTCACCTTCCATTTTAATTGAGAACCTTGTTGGGTAGAGTAGTTTTGGTTCCAGGCCTTTGCTTTTCATTACTTGGAATATTTCTTGCCATTCTTTTCTGGCTTATGGTGTTTCCATTGAGAAGTTAGCTGCTAGTCTTATTGGGGCTCCCATTGATTGTATTTCTTGTTTCTCCCTTGGTGCCTTTAAGATTCTCTCTTTTCTTTGAATTTTGCCATTTTAATTATGATGTAATCTTAAAGTGGACCTTTTGGGTTCCTCTTGATTGGGATCCTCTGTGCTTCCTGGAATTTTGTGACCTTTTCTCTCGTCAGATTAGGGAAATTTTCCATCATTACTTTTTCAAATAGGTTTTCTATCCCTTGCTCCCCTTCTTTTCTTTCTGGTATCCTGATTACATGGATATTATTTTGTTTCATGTTGTTTTGCTGTTCCCTTAACCCCTCCTTGTTCTTTTTGGGTCTTTTTTCCTTTTCTTACTATTTCTGGGAGTTTTTTTTCTATCCTGCCTACCAGATCACTGATTTGATCCTCTGCTTCATCTAGTCTTTTTTTTTTATTCCTTCTACTCTGTTCTTCAATTCAGAAGTGGTATTCTTCATTTCCTCTTGGTTCTTTTTGAACCATTGCTTCTATGCCCTTCTTCATGCTGATATAGTTTTCAGTAAGTTCCTCATAGGTTCCCTGTGGTTTTTGGTAATTCTCAGTGAGCTCATTGAGCTTCCTTATAACCATTGTTTTGACTCAATATCTGATTGTTGACTTGCTTTGATTTCATTTAGCATTCTTTCTCAAATTTTTTTTCTTCTTGATTGGGGGTTGTTTCTTTGTCTTCCCATTATTTGTGAGACTATTTTTTTTTGTTTCTACTTATTAAATTGAACTGTTTTGACTCCCTGAGTTTGTGGTCTGAATATTTATGGTAGGAGACCTGTGAGAGTCAGTGGTACAGTCTCCTTCATCTCCTGCACTTTATGCACTTGGGATGCCCCTTATGCAGTTTATGTTTGCCCTCTGGGTGTGACTGAGTTTTGATTGTTGTTGGGTCATTTTTTGGTGGGTTCTTTCTTCCAGCTGGTTGACTGCCGGTTACTCCACCCACCACATCTTGTGTACTGTTGTGCAGGTGCTGTCAGAACAAAACCAGAAAACAAACCCACAACCTCAAAAATACCCCCCCACAATCCCACTATCAACAGCAAATGAACCAGTATTAATAAGAATATAAAGAGATTAAGAGTCTTATAAGAAATGAGAGAAAATATGAGATGACCCACTAAAATCAAAATGATTTTGAGAAGGTAAAGGGAGGGGCATTAATAAGAATTGGGAGTTGGAGCAATGCGAAAAGAGAAGGTAAAATTTATGTCATGAATTAAAAAGGGAATGGAGAAGGCTGATTGCAGTGTGAGACGGGAAGCATATAGTGTTAAGTTTAAACAGAAATTAAAATAAGATAAAGTGAGATTAAGAAAAAAGAATAAAAATGTAAATAAATAATAAGACTATAGGATCCAAATTGGAGAGAAGAATCCATCACAGCACTATCAACAACAAGCTAGCTAAAATTAATATAAGTGTGATGGGAATAAGAGGGAAAAAGAAGGAAAGAAAGGAAAGCTTAAGAGGTGTCTAGAGGAATGAGAAATGATTTTGAAGTGATAGAGGGAGAGGGAATACTAAGAGTGAGGAACAAAAACCAGGCTAAGAAAGGGGAAAATTAAAATTTCAGGCATAAAAAAATAAAAAAAGGAGACTAAAGAAAAATAAAAGGTCAGGATGAAAGAGAAAAAACAAGAAAGAAAAAAAAACAGGCTAAGACAGGGCAAAAATAAAAATTTGTGATGAAGAGTAGGAGAGGAGATCAGTAAAATTTGAGATTTGAAACACAAAATTAGTGAAGATCTGGAGATAAAATTGAAAAAAAGGAACAAAAACTTCCCTATCCGCAACCAACTAGCAAAGATTGCTAAAGGTGGAGAGAAAACATGGTTATAGGATGTGAGATCACCATTGACAAGAAAAATGGTTTTGTGAGGCTGGATGGGGGAAAAATAGTAACAGCGTGGAATGGAAAAAAATTGTAGCAAGAGAGAAATCAGAAATTTAAAATGAAAATAGTAAGTGGAACGAAGAAGGTAAAATGGGGTAAGAAAAGGAACAGGCAAAATATATAAATTGAAATAAACTATAGTATAAAATCTGGTGACTTAATATGCACCAACTTGATGGATAAGAGATTAATGTTATAAAGCTATGCAGGAAAGAAAATATTGTAAAACATGGAGAAGACCACAGTGGATTTCGTCTTGGTAGCCTCTTGTATTTACCACTGCTTTTTTCTTTCTGGATCTGCTTCTGGTAACATCAGATGGTGATCCCATCTGACCTTAGGCAGCCTGATCAAGACTACTAGGCATCTACCGCCTGTGGCTGCTTCCTTCAGTTGTCAATCTAGTGACTCTACACTCAGCAGTCAAGCTTAAGCACCACAGGGCAGGGCAGAGCTCCTCCTGGGGTCTGGGCTGTTGTTTGCCTTCAGGCTGCTGCTGCTTGGAGGGGAGTGGTGTGCCTGAGCTGGATGACTGCTGCAGTATGGGGGATGGTTCAGCACTGGGATCCCGGCAGCTACTCTCCCAGCTGTCTCCCCAGAGCTACAGTCCACAGTCTCTCCTCAAGTGCCTCTAGCCCACTCTGCCCCCGCCTTTGCCAGAAACCTGGGTAAGTGGCTGCAAATGAAAGTTTGTGTGTTGACTCTTTAAATGGCCCTCCTTGTCTCTAGCTGTCTGTCTCTGCCAAAGAGCAACCCTGCCACTGTCACTCCTGGTTGTTATCCGGGTTCTTTTTGGTCTCTGGTGCTCTAGGCTGGGGATCCCTAGCTTAGGGTTTAGACTACATTCTTCTCAGGGGGATCCAACCAGCTTCTTAATTATCCCTCCAGCGATCTCACCTGTGGGTGTCCAACTGGCCTTCTGCAGTCTCCACTGCACTCCTTACCAGTCAGTGCTGAAGTTACTCCTTCTGTCTGCCCAAGGTTATAAGTCTTCTCTCTCACTATTGTTCAGTTGTTTGTTCTGAGTGATTTCTCCACAATTTAGTTGTAATTCCAGATTGGTCCTGGGGGGAGGTTAGTGTGGCTTCCATTTATTCCTCTATCATCTTGTGCCTTCCATACTATTCATTTCTTAAGTTTAATGTAATTCTTTTCCTTAAAGTGCCATAAAATGGTTTAAATTACAAAATGCTCTTTTTGTACTTATTTCTGTTTCATTGATTCCGTTTTTCTAATACAAAGAAAAAATAATCTGTTTACATTAAAATGCACCTGTAAGTCCTATCTACGTCACTCATACCAAAAGGTTTGGAGGTACTTTTTCCTAGGAGATTTTACAAATGTCACAGTCTTTTTTACTTATCTCTAGTCACTTTTCAAGGACAAAATTCCTCTTAATTAAGAGTTTAACTTGTGAGTTGGAATGTTTCAGTTGTCTGTCTGATTTAATATCAGTGTACCTTAGTATGCTGAGGCATCAGTTCAGAACACAGGTCACCCTCTCATTCAGTTAATTTACACTGCTAGACATGGCTTCTACTTTTTCTTTGGCTGCAGGAAAACCTACCTGTTGAGAATATCATTTCATTAGGCCTGTCTCCACATTGTTTCCTTAGTATTTTGTAAGGTGGAAGAAGAGATTGGAGGCACAAATAGCTCAATGTTAATGAGCTTTATTGAACAGGGTCTGTATCTGGGGCGGTGGCAGTGGGGTTCATTGCCAGACTCACAAGAAGTCAGATCTGCTGCTGATCCAATTTGATTTGAGGTATGTTGATAAGGGCCTCTACTGCTTCCAATGCTTGGCAAATTGCCAGCATTTTCTGTGTTGGGGGATTTATTCTTTTGGATCTTAACGATTTTAGCCTCTCAAAAGATCTTTAGCAAAATGCAGAGACCCTAAGAAGAGGGTTATGATAAGGCTTCTTCTCATTTAATAGTTTAAGTGATTTGGGTTTGACTATTTTGCAAGTAGGGTTCAGAACAGGGATGCATTCAGGTATTGTGTGACCTGAAACTTTACAGAGTTTAGAGGAGTGTTCTTTAAGAAAAATGACTAACAGTGCAGTGATTGTGGGGATAAGGAAGAAGGGGGTGGGTGGAGTTGGAAGAGAGGATGAGGGGACAAATGGTAATGGAAAAAATAGAGTAAAATGAACTTTTAAAATAGAAACAAAGAATAAACATTTACTAATAAAATATAAGTAAAGTGCCTTGGAAGGGAGCCAGGCAAGTTAAGGGTGCTAAAGCTTCATTAACTTCATGGTAAATCTACCTCTGGTCTAGAGTAGTGATTATTAAACTTTAGGGTGCATTAGAAGCATGTGAGCGGTTCTTTAAAAATGCAAATTCAAAAGGACCACCCTTTGAGATTGTTTTAGTAGATCTGAATAGGAGTCCTGGAACCTTGGAGTCCAGGAAAGTCTGAGGTATAAACTGATATACTACACTTTGAGAAATATTGTCCAAAAAATAGAACAAAGAGTAAGCACCGAAAGGAAGGAATAGGACCTTGCAATTCAGGGAAATGAGAAAGGAGGAGAAAACTAAAGAAAACTCTGAAATAAGGCAGTGGTACTAATAACTATATATCTCTAGAGTCATAGCCACAATAGCCATTACCACATATGGTTTTTCATGTCCTGTTCTGTGCACTCAATAAACAATTTTTCACCAATGTACAGAAAATGAATGTAAACTGCAAAACATGTCAATTTCGTGAACTGACTTATTGCACCTAATTTGCATATCCAGGGCAAAGCAACAAGAAATACAAGCTTTCCTCATAAAGAAGCATCTTTACTATTGAAAGGAGGACCTATATGCTATTATATGGTATCCACCTCTTGGAAAATTTCAAGGATAGGGGAGATCTCTGTCATTACTCTTTTCAAGGTGGAGTCCTAGGACTGTACATAAAGGGAGATGATGAATATTTGAGCTGAAAGAGGGACAGAAGGCAAATGTGGTTAACTTGAGACTCAAGGTATCTCTCCCCTTCATGGAAACCAGATCAACAGGGCTGTTAGGAAACTGAGTTTCACAGTTATTTGCCCCTGGGTTATAACTATTAAAAGTTAGATGGATATAATAAAATGTAAATTGTAGTATGTAAGTGGTGGGTCATATAGGCAATTGAAAACTTAAGACATGCCTTTGAAACATCAAGCACATGAAATAGATTCTCTTATTTATGTGATATAGGTATTAATACTCCTCTATTACAGATATGGATATTTAACCTCACAGAAACTTGCCTAAATATATACAACTAAAAATAGTTGAACCAGAATGTGAACTCAAGGTTTTCTGACTCCCAAAGCTCACTATAGGCAAAAATACTTGCTGCTACTGGGATCTCTAGAGACTGAACTTCTTCCAGTTGGAAAGCGACTATGCTTAATTAAAAAATTTATATTTCTGTTTGACTGGTGTGTTACTGAGAGCCACATATGATAAGAAACAGTGTAGTGCTACATTCCAAAGAGTTACTGTATTTCTCAGGATTCTCCAGAGAAATAGAGCCAGTAGGGCATATAAATACAACAGGTCCTCAAATAATGTTTTATTCAATGTCAACATTAATGAGAAAAATAACTGATGTGCAACCAGGGAGTTTGCACATTGTCTTCAGGTCTAGGTGGGTTTTCTCTGGGACCCTGGTTTCCTCCCACATTCTAAAAATATGCACATGAGGTTAATTGGTATGTCTACATTGTCCCAGTGTTTGTGTGGCTATGTGTGTGAGTGGCTCTGCAATGGAAGGGCAGAGGGTCTTGTCCAGTGTGGGTTCCTGCCTTGTGCCCTGAGCTTCTGGGGCAGACTTGGGCCACCTGGGACCCTGAACTGGAATAAGCAGGTTGGAAAATAGTGATATTATTTGTTTTTATTCATCTTCTTTACATATATACATATATATATTTCATATTTACTTCAGTGTTTAATATTAGAACTATTTGGGGTCTTTATTTAGAAATTTGGTGATGTTTTTGTGACCAGAAATATCTCATAGGACCTTATTAATTCTTGTTTATATCAATTAACCTATGGTGACATTGATTTCATTATAGGTCATTTCACTTAAAGTTTGATTTTCTAAGAACCTATCAATGACACTAAATGAAGAATTACTGTGTATAGTAAGAGACTTATTATAATGAATTGGCTAATGAGATTATGGAGGCTAGCAAGTCCAGATTCTGCAGTGTAGGCTAGTAGGCTGGAGACCCAGGAGAGCCAATGGTGTAGATGAAGACCAAAAGCAGTCTTCTGGAGAATTTCCTCTTGCTTAGAGATTCCCATTGTTTTGTTCTGTTTAGGCCTTCAACTGGCCGCACTTGAGTGAGGCTCACTTGATTATGGAGGGCAATCTGCTTTATTCAGAGTTTATTAATTTAAATATTAATCTCACTCAAAATACCCTCCAAACTGACATGTAAAATTAACAATCACAACCATGTGTATTATAGTCTTTCCTTTTCCACTGTGGAGGACCAGCTCTGGGTAGGACAAACAGCCTCCCAAGACATCCACTGGAGTCACATGCTTGGCATATGGAAGCTTTCTACAGTTGTCAGAGATCATCTACTCTGTTTTTGGATATTCAGAAACCACCCAGCAAATTAGGTCCTAAACTCCTGAGCAATCTCTTTTTCTGAGATTACTACAGTGAGGACTGGCATGCTTTCCATCAGTCAGTGCTGAGGTTGCCCATCAGATTTTTTCCTAATTTCTATTTCTCCCCCAACCCAAGTGTGAGTTAACCTCCCTATCAATAGAATATCAGTTTATATATTTTCACGATTTTTGTGTAATGTATCACACTGTTTATTCTAAGTAGTTCTAAACATGTTTTATTCACTTGTCCCTCCTTCTCTTCCCATCCCCAACAGCCATAAATTTATAAACCACTTCGAAGCAGTGGATATGAGCCATTTATCTCTAGGTCCCTCATTGTAACTAGCCATAGGCCTTACTCATAGTAGGTACTCCAAGGATATTGGCTGAAATCACTCGGAATGTATTTGTGGTACCCCAAAATAATGCTGACCAGCCTTCTTGAAACAAATTCGAAGTTACACTTCTCATAAACTAAAGCCTGACAACCAGAACACTGGCATTTTCAATCTTGTTCCTGTAGCTCCCCCTAGTGGGAAGGTAGCAAAATCTCTTGGATACAGGATTACTTGCACTGCCGGACACAACAGGAACCACCACCACCAAAATAAACACAAACTGTTTGTAGGAATTATATAAATATAAATGTAAACGTTCTTAAAGACTTATAGCTGTGTCCTCAGTTTCTAAGAGGTCTGTTCAGCCTCTGTTGGTAGCAACAGGGATTATTTGAGGGGGAGATTTAATCAGTGAATACTTGATATAAACTGTGACATTCCTTGTTGGCCTGGAGCCAGGCATAGTACTAAGAAGAGAGCTATTTAGGTACTTCTTAGAACTTAAGTGGGGTAAGCAGCAAACATCTTTCCACAGCTCCCTGAGTTCCACCTTGCATTGTAGCCCAGCATGGGAATGATGAAGTGGCTGCAGCATTCCCCTGGCCCTGGATGTCTCCTGCCTTCCCCCTTAGACCTGGGAGGTAGGTACCTTGTGCTTTGGTCCTGACAGGTAGGTCAGCTTGCTTCAGTCTACCTGCTGATTTATGCTGCTTAAGAATCCCTTAAGCTTATGCATCTGGTAGTCTATCCTTCAGATAAAAGATAGTGTTTTTTTTATTTTCACATATTTCTATAGAAATCATAGCTTCTTCCCTTTAATCACAGTGTTTTCAGGGGCTGTTTGGTTATTGTGTATGCATATTAACTGTTTCATACTTCTAAGACTTTGAATTTGTTCTTAACTGAACTATGTCTGTTTTTTATAGAACTTTAGAAATATTAAAAATAATGTAATAAACATTTGCAAAGCTTGCTTTCAAGAGGCTGATTGCAACAGATTTCCTTTAACCAGCTGATGCACAGTGCTGAATATTCCCGAAATCCACTATATATAGGGTAAATCTTCAAATGGGAAAATCTCTTCCTTTTTTGTTGTGATAAAAATTGTTAACTATTTCACTACTGATCCATACCAGTGAATATGATGTCCCTTAGCTTTTCTGAGGTTCTGCATAATTCTTGTCTATCCAGCTTCATAAACCATAGAATAGGCTTTCTAGAGACAAAAATCTGAGAGTGAACATTACAAAATGATTCAGTGCTAGCTACAAATTTGATGTAGTGTTTGCTGAAATTGACAGCAAAAGGCAACATTAATCCATATACTAGTGCAGCCATGGTCTCATTTTATCCCTTTGCAACTACATGACTTGAAAAATATTTGTGTTTTCATTGTATTTCAGTGCTTTTGAGGAGACTACATGGTACCTTTTGAAACATGACATAGGTTTGAAGCAACACAATTTATACCTCTGCAGTGCTACTCATTAGAGAAGTAGTTCTAGGTATGAACTGTAGTCTCATTGCTTGGAAACATAACAAAATCCTAAGGTAGGAATAAAAACTGTTAATGTATGGTTGGCTCTGTTAACCAGAACTTCACTCTTCTAGATGTATTCTGCTTTGTCAAGGTCTCTTCTGTGATCTTACACAAGCTCTGTGATTTAATTTTCTACTCTTCTGTTTTTAAATGTTTACTATTTTTAAAAAAGATTTATTTATTTATTTATTTATTTATTTATTTATTTTTAGAGAGAGGGGAAAGGAGGAGAAAGAGAGGGAGAAAAATGTCAATGTGTGGTTGCTTCTTGCGTACCTCATACTGGGAGCCTGGCCCATGCCCCAACTGGGAATTGAACCAGTGACCCTTCTGGTTCCAGGCCAGTGCTCAATCCACTGAGCCACACCAGCCAGGGCTAATTTTCTGCTCTTCTTAGATAATTATGTGGAATTTGAGTTAACATTGCTAAATTTACCTAACAGTTACATATGTATTCTCCTCTTCAATTAATCTAGTGATTTCACATTTGATTACCATGAAATAATTAGAGATGGAAGTTCTGTTAGGTGGGGAACACAATCAACAGATTAAAATTTTTGTTAGAGATTACACCCTCATATTTATTGGAGAAAAATAATATAAACTAGAAGAGTTTGTTTTGTTTTGTTTTAGGAAAAAAAACCATAATTGGCTGAATCTCTTCAATCCTAGAGCTTTTTCAGGAACAATGGAGGTATAAGGAATATTTACTCTTTACTCCTTTATAGATGTATCATTTGCTCCAATGCCCATATGTGATAAATACTTGACATTTTTCTTATGTGGGCACTTTTAAGTATGTTTATAGCTGGGTTAACAAAGAATGCATATAAGCATATGTACTATTGTTAGTTTGAGTTAATGACTAAACTATAACCACACAATTGAACATTTTGTCAAGTTGTGTTTGTGGGACCTCTGTATTTTCTTGCATCTGAAAGGACTTTCTGGCCCAATAGTAATTAGTACTTGTCAGAGTACACAAATGCTAGCCTGGATTCTTACTCCCATCTTTGGACAAGTGGTAAATTAGAGTTTTTGTCTAATTGACAGCCGTGTATGTCACATAGCTTATCCGTGATAGAGTCAATTTCAGACTGAAAAATGCCACCTGAAAACTAACAGCTAATATGGAATGGCAGTGTAGGGGAGGACAAATTTTATTTCTACTCTTTTAAGTTCTTTGTTGAAACCCCTCTGTATCAAAAGAGATTAACAAAAGAAGAACAAACAGAAGTTTAATAACATGTGCTCTTGGGAGATACACAGGAAAACTGAGTAACTCCCTGAAATGGCCCAAGCCACCACCTTGAATACCATCTCCAACTAAAGACAAAAGGAGATTGATGGGGGCAGGGGAGGAAAGCCAGTTATGGGAGTTTACCATTAAAATGACCACAAACAAGAAGACTTAAGTTGGGTGCCTTCTCCATTGAAAAGGAGATTTAAAGTCATCCTTGTCTTCCTGCTTCTGATGGGAAGACACCATTATAAATGGTTTTCAGAACTTCTGTGTCTGCTGTTTTTTAATAAATAATCAGCTCAAAATAATCCTTATGCTAAAAACGAATATTTTAGGATGGCACATTCTGCTCCTCTTCAGTAGATAGGAAGTCTCAGTGCTTGTCTGTGTGGGTGTTTCCAGAGAGGGTGGTGTGAGGATGATTCCCTTTGATACAGACTTTAAGGAGTGATGCTAACTTTGGAGGGAATTTGTAAAGGCTCATACTGCTAAAAGCATAGTGGAGTATCTACTAGCTGCTAGTTAATACCTCTGTTTATCTCAATCACAGCCCTCGAATTTTGGAGCAAGGAATTTTCCTTCGAAATGTGCCATAACTTGATCTTTCCTCTTCCTGTAAAGCTTTTTTGAGAATTGCTTGGCTTTCTCTTTACCTCTATATGTTTCCTCACATGTCACTGCAGACCAAAACAGGGGTGCTGTAGAAAGCAACCTCAAGGGTGATCTGAGTATAAATTCCTAAATGGACAAGTTATGGGAGGTAGTCATGCCCCAGACATATAACTCTTTAGTAAAAGGTTCATCTCTCTCTTAGGTAAGCCCTGTCCACTGTTTCTGTACACACCTTTGAAATAAACCAAAATCACCCTCAAGAGAGCACAGAATCTTGTTAACTATTAACTATTGGATCTTAATCCAATCACCAATGTGCTTTTTCCCACTTCCTCATTGCATTAAAATGTTGCAAAACTCTTATTGTCTGGAGCATTTGAGATCTGCTCCCCAACATATGTCATCCATTAATTCTCTACAAGTTTGTATGTTTTTTACATCAATATCACCTTTACACAAAGGCTTTGGAGAGCATCCTATTTAAATTTTCAACTTGACACACACATGTGCACACACTCACACCCCATATCTCCCCCTTGCTTTATTTTTGTCTTCTTAGCAAGTATCACTATGTAGAGTATAAACTATTTTTTGTTTGTTTATTACCTATATCCACAGCTAGAACGTAAGTCTCATGAGGGTAGGGATTTTTCTCTGTCACATTTATTATTGTAGACCAGGTGCCTTGAATAGTACCAGGAAGAATAAGATGACTCTAAATCACAAGAGAGTTTTGTTAATGGAGAAGGCCGGGACCTAAATCTGTATTGCAAACCTTACTCTTGTTTACTTACTTTTTCTGGTCACCTCCCCATAATTTGCCTACCCCACACCCATCTTCCTTTGCTTTAGCTGAGTATAGTATTTAAGTTCAAAGTCTAAGCCATTTCTATAAGTTACCTAGTCCCTGGGTTTCTCTTA
The DNA here is from genome assembly GCF_019186645.2 of Phyllostomus hastatus. Classification (NCBI taxonomy): domain Eukaryota; kingdom Metazoa; phylum Chordata; class Mammalia; order Chiroptera; family Phyllostomidae; genus Phyllostomus; species Phyllostomus hastatus. Next base: position 18,854,834 of record NW_025334022.1, read on the forward strand.
TGGCTATATGAAACATATATATTAATAAACTGTTTATTTTTCTCATATTAACCTGTCTTTTGTTACAGGGGCTCCAACTGAGAAGTAGAGGAGTAAAAGAAAAAGGAATTTTTCCTCCCCTTCACCTGCACATTATAAAGATTTTAAAAGTGAATGTAAATTGAGTAGTCAAGATAATATAGAAAATTGTGTTTAGTAACATAATTACAGTTCTTAGATTACTCTTCATACTTTCCACTTTATTTTTATGATAAAACAAATTAGAATCTGAAATAATACCTTAATTAGAATTGGTTCATTTAGCCCTGGCTGGGTGGCTCATTGGATTGGAGTGTAACCCCGGTAACCAAGAGGTTGAGGCTTCTATTCCGGGTCAGAGAACACACCTAGGTTGCAGGTTCCATCCCCTGTCAGGGCTCGTGTGGAAGGCAATCGATTGATCTCTCTGCTTCATATCCATGTCTCTCTCTCTCTTCCTCTCCTTTCTTTTATCTCTAAAAACAATAAAAACATATCATCAGGTGAGGGTTAAAACAAAAAAAAAATAGTTCATTCAGTGTCCTGCCTTGGGGATTTTGAAATAGTGTTTTGGGGGATACCTAGGGCCACTTGATGATTTCTTCTGGAATTATCATAAAGGTGTCTGCTTTATATGCTAATACAAATTGCCAGGTAGTAAACAATTTCTTGTCCCTTCTGCTGCCTTCATACAGAAAGGCTAAGTTGAGCTGCCATCAGTACCAGCCATTTCATTCCTATCTTGATGTTATAGAAGTGCAGATCCGATGGACAAAATGATTTGCACTAAAGTTTTCATCCTTTGATCCTTTACTATTTTCTTGGTTTTCACTGTCAAAAAGCCTCAAATCCTTGATTTGGCCAAATGTAAAGGCATTCAGGGCTGAACTTGATCCCAAATATGCAAAAACAAGTTTTCCATCTCAGGCACAAATTTTGCATCTTGTCATTTCATGGTAGATTGCAACTCTCACTATAGTATTGTTTTTTCTTTTTTTAGAAACAATTTTAAGGTTTGACTACAATAATATAATAATATATTTTTGGTGACAAATATGCCATAACTTCTACATTTGAATGAGTATTTTTCCTGAGTAATTCTATTGGGACAAGACAAACATTTAAAATGTTTTTTTCCATAGTTAAAACATTCCTTAAACTTCTACTAAATAGCTTTCAGAGATAGTTTACCAGCAACACAAAAACACAGTAAAACTAGTCTTATTACTTTATAGTAACAAGATTAGTCTTTTCATTTCGTATCTTCTTTACTCCTTATTCCCTTATATTTCTCCTTTTGATAATCACTATTAACCATGTGTTTGTTGGGTTCTGGCATATAGTAGGCACTCAATCAATATTTGATTAATAAATCAGTTACTGGCCTGTTAACTTTAAATGTTATAAGTTAATAAAATGAGAACAGATGATGAGTCATTGGAAATTGATATAGTATAATTTTAGTCTTGCTAACATAATAAGGAAGAAGTGTTCTTATTATAGACTTTGTTGTCAGAGACTTTATTGTTACTGGTGAAAATAAAATAGGAGGTAAAGTTTACACAATTCAGGATCTCAGAAAAGCTATCTAGTGATCTTCTCCTTTTTGCTTTCAAGTATAGTGAGATATGACTCTGGAAGCAGATATTGTTGATGGTTCACCCAACATGTGTTCCCCACATCCCTTCCTCATTCTAAGAAAGCCTAGATTTTTTGCAGGTATCCATCCTGCTTGATGAGGCTGATAGTAGGAGGCTCCTAATTGATCTAAGATGTTAGTCTTGCTATTCCTATTCTTTTTGCCAAAGATTAATTGGTATAGACACAAGTACATGACATACATCTGGAAAGGTTCCTAGAAAATGTTTCTTAATTCTGCCTTTCAGAACTGTTGCCAGCATCATACTACAAGCCTGAGGGGGAAGTCCACAAACAGAGAAGGGCCAAGAACAGGGAACTACAGAGAAGGAGAGACAGAGCCTTGACATACCATATTAGCGTCTGCCCTACTTATGGACTTCTTAAAACATCTTATTTTAAAGTCTGTTTAACACAGGATTTTCTGTTACTTGCAAACAAAGGCAACCTAACTGATACAGATTCCATATCCCTTGACTCATATTGGGCTGTTCCTCCTTCTCTAACAGATGGCACTAGCACAACGATGAGGAGACTATAACCATGACTAGATGGTTACTTTCTTAGGCCTAGGTATGTTTTCTTGGTACCTTCACATTGTAAGAACAGCAGCAATGTCAATTTTCTGCAGTCAATGTGCTCTTGTAAATAAAAGCAAGAAAGTAAGGAAGCACAAGAAACCATTTCTCTATTCAGGTAATCCATCTTCACAGTTGACTGAAAGACTATATTTAGAATACCATAAAACTAGTGCGCCAAAAACAACTCTAGTAGTAAATAATTCTCATGATTCAGGTTCTCTCTTTGGCTTCTACTTCCTGCCATTATTGTGCCTGTTCCTATTGCTGCCAAATACTCTCATCACTCAAGTTCATGGCTTTCCACTGCTTGTGGGTTCTGCTGACTGTCTTTTCACCATGTGCCTTTCTGCTCTGTTCTCACTCTAGTGCCCGTGTCTCTTGACCCTTTCCATGGTGTTTGGAATTTCAAATCCCCAGGTAAGGTAACAACCTCATCTCCAGTATGAACATGTCATCATACTTGAGATGGTACCATCATCTAACACAAAACTGTTGATGGGTCACATTCTCTTGCCACTTCACCACATGCAGCTGTTCTCCCCTCAAGTTCAGCTGCCTTTAGGTCAGTTGCCTAACCTGTTTAGTCAGTGTAGCCGAACTTGCAGTGCATGGAGGAATACTTACAGGAAACTTCTATATGTTTCATTCAGAAGATAACTACATGTAGCAGATGATTTAGAATATCAGTGTGTTATGACTTGTTTAGAACATTGGGAGATCAGGAAATGTGAATTGGAGGGATATGCCCTTCTTGACCTCCCTTAGAAGTACTCATACTTGAGATGATATCATGATTTCTTCTTCTTCCTCTACTACTTCTTTTTTTTTTCACTTCCAAACATTTTCACTTGGTCACCTAGCCCTCCACAAGTGTAGCTGTCTTTTTACCCAGATCCTACTCCCTGTCTATGATCATGATTAGGTATCACACCATGGTTTTCATTTCCTCTACCCTGATCATGACCACCTCTATTCTTTTGGTCAAAACATGGTAAAAGGAGATCTGTGGTCATCCACTCGAAGTTTTTATAGGTGCATTAGTAGATGGAGGAAGAACTAACATTTATTCAGTAACCAAAATGTACTAGGCATTGTATCAAGTAATTTATGTGGTAGGAAAATAACACCATTGTAGGCACCTATTATATCTATTCAGTTTATTGTGAAAAAGTGCCCACACTAGGCATTTCAAATGATTTATGATGATTATGATGGTGAAGTATTTTGTTGTTTGTGTTTGTAGTGCTATGTTATAAATGAGACTCATTTTCCTTAAGAGCAGTCAAAATATATTCAGAGGGACTGTTAATATTACAACTTGTATTTGGCCCATTATCCACTCACCTTGTTTTTTTTAATAGTTTATGCTATTACAGTTGTCCCAATTTTCCTCCCCTTCACACCCCTCTATCCAGCCTGAATGCAATTCCATAGTCATTCCCTACACTGTTTTCTTTGTCCATGGGTCCTTCATATATGTTCTTTGATTAATTCTTTCACCTTCTTTTGATCAATACCCATCTCCATCCTACCCTCTTACAGCTGTCAGTCTGTTCCATGATTCCATGCTGCTGGTTTTCTTTTGCTCATTAGTTTACTTTTTTTAATTAGATTCCTCTAAGTGAGATAATATGGTATTTGTCTTTCACTGACTGGCTTATTTTACTTAGCATAATAGTCTCCAGTTCCATCCATGCTGTCACAAAAGGTAAGAATTCCTTCTTTTTCCTGCTGTGTAGTATTCCATTGTGTAAATGTACCACACTTTTCTAATCTGTTCATCTACTGATAGGCACTTGGGCTGTTTCCAAATCTTGGCTATTGTAAATATTTCTCCTATGAACATGGGGGTGCATAAGTGCCTTTGAACTGGTGTTTCAGGATTCTTAGGGTATAATCCCAGCAGTGGAATTGCCAGGTCAAAAGGCAGTTCCTTTTTAAGTTTTCTGAGGAAATTCCAAATTGTTTTCCACAGTGACTACAACAGTCTGTATTCCCACCAACAGTGTACTACGGTTCCCTTTTCTCTGTATCCTTGCCAGCACTTCTAGTTTGTTGATTTGTTAATGATAGCCATTTTAGCTAATGTGAGGTGATATTTCATTGTGGTTTTAATTTGCTGATCTCTGATAGCTAGTGATGTTGAGCATCTTTTCATATGTCTATGGACCATCTGTATGTCCTCCTTGGAGAAGTGTCTATTCAGGTCCTTTGCCCATTTTTAATTGGATTATTAGTCTTCCTTGTGTTGTCATATAACTTGTTTATATATTTTGAAAATTAAACCCTTGTCTGATGTATTGTTGACAAATATGTTCTACCATACAGTCAGTTCCCTTTTTATTTTGACGGTGATTTCTTTAGCTGTGAAGAAAGTTTTTAATTTCCTATAGTCCCATTTGTTTAGTTTTCCTTTATTTCACTTTCCTTAGGAGATATATCAGTGAAAATATTGCTACATGAGTTATCTGAAAATTTATGGCCTATGTGTTTCTGATCTTTATGGTATCACTACTTATATTTAAGTTATTTATCCACTTTGAGTTTATTCTAATATGTGATGTAAGTTAGTGGTCTAGTTTCATTTTGTTTTTGCCTGTATGAACCCAGTTCTCCCAATACCATTTATTGAACACACTGTCTTTACTCCATTGTGTGTTTTTGCCTCCTTTGTAAAATATTAATGGACCATAAAGACATAGGTTTATTTCTGGACTTTTTATTCTGCTCCACTGATCTATGTGTGTGTTCTTATGTCAGTAACAGGCCGTTTTGATTACAGTGGCCTTGGAGTATAGTGTGATATCAGGTATTGTGATCCCTCCTACTTTGTTCTTTCTCAAGATTGCTGAGGCTACTTGGCGTCCTTTTTGGTTCCATACAAGTTTTTCAAATATTTGTTCTGTGGCATATACCATTGGTATCTTAATAGGAATTGTGTTGAATCTATAGATTGCTTTAGCTAGTATGGACATTTTAATGGTACTAATTCTTTCAATCCATGAACATATTGTATGCTTCCATTCATTTGTATCTTCCACAATTACTTTCTTCCACATTCTATAGATTTCCAAGTACAGGTCTTTCACCTCTTTGGTTAACTATATTGCTAAGTACTGTATTTATTTATTTTTGTTGCTATAGTAAGTGGAATTTTATTCTTAGATTCTCTTTCTGATAGTTCATTGTTGGTGTACAAAAATGTTGTCAATTTCTGAATGTTGATTTTGTATTCCACAACTTTGCCAAATTAACTTGTTAGGTTAGTTTAATCTAACTACTATCTACTATCTACTATCTTTTTTATGTATAATATCATATCATTTGCAAATAATGACAGTTTTACTTCCTCCTTTCCAATTTGGATGCCTTTTATTTTTCTTTAAGATTTTATTTTTATTTTATTTTTAGAGAGAGGGAAGGGAGGGAGAAAGAAAGAGAGAGATACATCAATGTGTGGTTGCCTCTCACACGCCCCCTACTGGGGCCCTGGCCTGCAACCCAGGCATGCTCCCTGACTGGGAATCAAACCAGCCACCCTTTGGTTTGCAGGCTGGCACTCAATCCACTGGGCCACACCAGCCAGGGCTGGATGCCTTTTATTTTTTCTTCTTCTCTGATTGCTGTGGCTAGAGCTTCCAGCACTATGTTGAATAACAGTGGTGAAACTGGACACCCTTGTTTTGTTCCTGATCTTAAGGAAAACACTTTTACTTCTTGCCCATTTTTTATGCTGTTGGCAGTAGGCTTTTTTGTATATGACCTTTATTATTTTGAGGTATTATCAGACCAGTATTAGCTTAATTCCAAAATCAGGTAGAAACACAACAAAGAAATAAAATTACAGGCCAATATCTCTGATGAAGATAGATGCTAAAATCTTCAACAAAATATTAGCAAACTGAATCCAGCAGTATATTAAAAAGATCATACACCATGATCAACTGAGATTTATTCCAGCAATACAAAGATTATTCAATATTCAGAAATCAATAAATGTGATATATCACATGAACACAATGAAAGACAAAAATCACATGATCATATCAGTAAATGCAGAAAAAGCACTTGATAAAATCCAGCACCCATTTATGATAAAAACTCAGCAAAGTGGAAATAGCAGGATCACACCTCAACATAATAAAGGCCATATATGAAAAACCTATTTCCCACTCACTTTGAACATTGAACTTTACATCCCTGTTTTAAAAAATGAAGAAGAGAAAAGGAAATCAAGGTAAATATCATTAGCATAGTTATTTTCCTTGATACCTTCTCTGATTATTTAGTTTCTATTTGCATCCTGAATATACCAGGTGCTGAAATGAACATGTACTTTGTAGAGGAGTTATATTGTGAAGTAATTAAAATATTTTGGTTTTTTTAAGTAATAACTATGCTAATAAGTATGAAGTAATATTTCATTGTGGTTTTGATTTGCATTTCCCTAATGATTAGTATGTTGAACATTTTTTTTCAGTTCAATTATTGGTTTTTCTGTTGAGTTGCAGGAGTTCTCTATATAATATGGATAATTAACTCATTAGCAGATATATGATTCACAAATGCTTTTTCCCATTCTATTGGTTGACTTTTCACTCTCTTCAGAGTGTCCATTGCTATATAAAAGTTTTGAATTTTTATAAACACCATTTATCTGTTTTCTTTAGTGCCTGCTTTTATGGTTTCATAGTCAAGAAATCACCAAACCCAATGTCGTGAAGCTTTTCTTGTATTTATAGTATTAGTACTTACATATAGGTGTATTACATGAATTTTGGGTGTTGAAATGTCCTCTCATTCTAGGGATAAATCCTACTTGTTCATGGTATATAATCACTTTTTCTTGTCTTCACTGGAGGACTTTTTTTTTTCATTGCTTTTAGAGCAAGAGGAACGGAAAGAGAGAAACATCACTGGAAAGAGAAGCATTTATTGGTTGTCTCCTATGCTCCTGGACTGGGGTCGATGTCTGGACAGGGATCTTATGCTTCTGGTTCAAGGGTCACACCTACCCATACCCATAGTGAGGATTAAACCTGCAACTTAGGTATTTGCCCTGACTGGGAATGGAACCTGCAAGCTTTCATTTACTGGATGATGCTCAAACCAAGTCACATCAGTCAGGTCGGTATAATCATTTTAATATGCTGCTGAATTCAGTTTGCTAGTATTTAGTTGAGGAATTCTGCATCAATATACATAAGGGATATTGGTCTGTGACTTTCTTGTCATGTCTTTGTTTGCCTTTGTTATCAGGGTGATGCTAGACTCATGAAATGAATGTTCCTTTCTCTTCAATATTTTGGAAGGATTTGAGAAGGACTGATGTCAGTTATATTTTAAATATTTGGTAGAATTCACCAGTTAAGGTATCTGGTTGAGGGCATTTGCTTGTTGAGAGGTTCTGAGTCACTTAATCTCCTTACTAGTTATAGTTCCACTCAAGTTTTCTTTTTCTTCAAGATTCAGTCATATTAGATTATTTATTTTTAGGAATGTGTATTTCATCTAGGTTATCCAATCTCTTGACATGCCATTGTTCATAACACTCTTTTTATAATCTTTTACTTCTGTAGAATTTGTAGGAATATTGCCACTTTCATTTTTGACTTTGGTAATTTGAATGTTTTTTCTTTTATTTTCTTAGTCAAACTATGGTAAAGATTTCTATATTTTAATGATCTCTTCAAAAATATGTTTTGGTTTTGTTGCTTTTCTCTGTTGTTTTTTTTCTATTCTATATTTTATTTATATACACTCTACTCTTTATTATTTCTTTTTTTGTGCTACCTTTGGGTTTAATTTGTTCTTTTTCTAGTTCCTTATGGTGTAAAGTTAAGTTGTTAATTTGAGATCTTCTTTTTTAATGTGAATATTTACTATCACAAATTTTCTTCTTAGCACTGCTTTTACTGCATAACATGTTTTGGTTTATTGTATTTCCATTTTAATTTGTCTTAAGGTATTTTCTAATTTCACTTGTGATTTCTTCTCTGAGCCATTGCTTAAGAGTGTGTTGTTTAATTTCCATATATTTATGAGTTTTCTGAATTCCCATCTATAGATTCCTAGTTTCTTTCCACTGATTTCAGTTTTTAAAAGTTTATTAAGACTTATTCTGTGGTCTGTCCTGGAGAATGTTCCATGTGCAGTTGAGAAATATGTATATTCTAGTTATATTGGGTAGAGTATACTGTATATGTCTGTTAGACCCTGTTGATTTATAATGTTGTTCCTGTCTTCTGTGTCTCTGTTGATCTCCTGACTGGTTTATCTGCCCATTGTTGGTGGAGTATTTAATTCTCTAATAATTATTGTATATCTGTGTCTCCTTTTAATTCTGTAAGTGTTTACTTAATGTATTTTGCAGGTCTGATGTTTGATGTGTAAAAGATTTTAATTGCTATATCCTCTTGGTGAATTGACTGCTTTACCAACATACAATGTACTTGTTTGTTTCTTGTAACATTGTTTGATTTTAGGCCTATTTTGTGTGCTAGTACTGTAGCTACCCCAGCCCTTCTTTGTTACTATTGGCATTGAATTATTTTTATACCCTCCATCTTCAACTTATTTGTATCCTTAGAGCTAAAGTTAGTCTCTTCTGGATAGAAATTAGTTAAATCATGTCTTTTAAAAAATCCATTCTGCCAAACTATGCCTTTTTATTGCACAGTTTAATCCATTTAATTACTGATAAGGAAGGGCTTACATTTGCCATTTTGTTACTTGTTTTTTCTTTTTGTATGTCTTCTAAATTTTCTGCCCCTTATTTCTTCCAGAGATCTTATACAGTTACATTAGTCATTTTCTGTTTTTGTTTTTTTTTATGTTTCCATGGGAGAACAAGGGATTGGGGTTTCTTAGTTTAAGTTTGCTGATTTCAGTCCAGATTTAGGTCATTAAAACTAGAAAAACATGGTCCATACTCAAGGTGATAAACATATCTTAAATTTTATTGTAAGGGACAAAACAAACAAAAACTGTAAAGCATTTAAAAATGTCAAGGAAGGGAGACCTACCTCATACTGAACAGTCTGTAGAGACTTTATAGATAGGTTTTAAGGCTTCTATGAACCACCTTGAAATTGCAAACCCACTCTGGTGTTTGTTTCTAATTGGTTTTGGCAGTAGGGAATGTGTCCGTAGCTTTTATTAGATTTTTAAAGGGAATATATTTAACTTTTTCCTGATTGTAAGAGTAATGTATACTTCTCAAATAATCTACAGCCCCACAAGACACCACATAAGTTTTGTTAAACCACGAAGAATCAGTTTATATTACATATATGCATAGTTGGTGAACCCAGTGATTTAGACTAACTACTTCAGAGCATATGTCAAAAGGGAAATTTTCCAAATTCACTTTAAAAGATCAACACAACTTTGAAATCAAAATTGAAAAAAGAAACCTTATAAAAGGAAAACTATAAATTAACATGTACATATGAGTACAAACAGCATAGGAAGTTCTGTGTTTCTTCTGTCAAACCAGATTTTCACACTCTCAGAGAATGATTTGAACCATTTTGTGGGCCAGCTCAATTTGGATTAGTTCACCTATCTCCATTCTTGTTTATTACTATATCTTTATCCTTATCTTTATCTATTATCATCCTCTTCCTTTTCACATGTTCATCCCTACAGCTCTCATGGAAAAATTTATATAGTTTATGGTTATTTTCAAAGACCATGCTTTTAGTCATCCTGTTTATGATAGATGTATAGTCTACATGGTTTATTCTTCCAACCATACATTGCTTCATATGTGATGCTATCAAATATAATTTTTTTAGTTTATAAGTTGGTTGTGTTTACAATTTCTATTCTGTAACAGTGCAGGACCATGCTGAGATGATTCTCTACAGAGTAGTTCTTGAAGTGGCTTCATGAACTCTTATGAACTTTATATACAAAATTCTTTATTTTAGTGTGTGTGTATATTAATGCACACACACACACATACTTGGTTTTTTATAAACTTTGTTGTTTTCTTTAGATTTTTAATTTCCAAAGTGTGAAGAACTAGTTTAGATGCATTGTCAGATTCTCCAAAGGGTTGAACTTCAACTTCAAATGAAGAACCACTAGTTAATTCAGGTTAATTCATGAAAAAGTAGTAACCTATGAAGGTGTTGAAGAAAATTTGCTGGGCCCCTCACATAGTTTTCACAAATTGACACAGAATCTTGGATGGAATATACATAACACTGGCCCAGAATTTCTTATGTATTTTTACTCTTAGCTAATTTACTTCCATGGAGATTTTCACAGTAATTTTAGTAGAGTTTTCTATATAAAAGGGATACTTTTTTTAGAGGCATTCAGTTGAGTAAAATGCAACTGCGTTTCTAGGCACTAAGTATAATCCAAAAGAAATTTTAAAACACCCTCAACCTTTCAGGATAATTAAGGATTTAAGTATTCCAAAAATGGTGTGCTAACTCACTCTTTGTCTAAGTGTCACTTATTCTAGAACATTTTATTGTAAAAGAGAGGAAGGAAAGATAATTGTGGGAAGTCATGTTAATTTTTTTTTCAATCAGACTGTGTAACAGTTTTGGAGTAAGGGGAACGAACATTTTCTTTTCAAATGTAAATACTTTACCTTTTTCCAGAACTAAAGCCATTAATTATTCACACCTTAAAAGTGGTAAGGGGCAAAAAGGAGGAATCAGTTTGGAGATGGGAATATGGTTCAAGTGTTTTAGGGTCACTATGAATTAGGTTGCTACTAATTACCATAGCTTCTACCCTTCGTGAAAGTGTGGATGGAACTGGACAGCACTATACTGAGTGAAATAAACCAGGCCTTGAAAGACAAATACCATGTGATCTCTCTTTTAACTAGAACCTAATCAACAAAACAAACAAGCAAGCAAAATATAACCAGAAACACTGAAATGAAGAACAAACTGACAGTAACCAGAGGGAAGGCAGAGTGGGGATAAGAGGGAAAAGGGGGAAGGCTTATCAAGGAACATGTATAAAGGACACATGGACAAAGGCAAAGGGGATAAGGTCGAAGGTGGGAGGTGGGGATGGGTGAGACCGGGGGATTGGTGGGAGGAAAATAGAGACATCTATAGTTGAACAATGATAAAATAAAATAAAGATACAAAAAATTTTAAAAATAGAAAGCAATAATGAAGACAACATTACTTGTAAAATCTTAATGGGAAATGGTCAAAGCTGTACTCATAAAAATTCATAGTAGTAAAATATTTCCTTGTTAATGTGACCCTAGTAAATTCAATTAAAAGATTTCCTTGTTAAATGAGAAAGAATAAAAATAAATAAACTAAGCATTAAACTTAGCAATTTGTAAGAAGTAGCAAAAGAAGAAAAATAAAGCAGAAGAAAATAATGATAGGAGCCAAAATTGAATGGATTAGAAAACTGTAGGCTTAAGAAATAAATCCAAGAACTAATCCTTTGAAAAGAGAGATTTTTGACAATTTTCATTAAAAGAGAGGTAACATTAAAATTTACAACATTAATAATGGGAATGGTAATATGATAATATATCCCCAGATACTATAGTCCAATTGACAAGTTCATATGCTTCATGTGCAATAGGAGAATCACAAAAGCACTGACTATGCAACAAGGAAAGAGTTTATTTTTGAGAGTCAAACAAGGATATAGGGAGAAAGCCCAAATCATATTCAAATTCCCCCCAAATTCACCTCCCCAAACAAAGGCTTGAAGAAAATTTAAAGAATAAGTTAAGGAAGGATTATGCACACTAATTAATTTTAATACAGGAGGAGTTATATTTAGCCAGTAATTCTAATTTAGGAAATCTGATTGGATTGTCTGAGAACTAAGCAATCTCAGGTAAGGAACATCAAAGAGGACAGAAGTAATTTCAGTTTTGAGGAGTTTGATTGTTCAGTCCTTTAATGTGTTCATATTTGTTCTAAGCACCAGATCTTCCTAGACACCAGACCCTTTGCTTCTGAAAGGGTTCTGGGTATACAAGTTCTGGTCATGTCTTGGTCCTTTGGTTTGGGTTGGGGTTAGGCAGCAAGATTTTGATTCCAGGTGCAGCTGGAGGTCTAAGTTCTCTCCTCTGCATGTGCTGTTGTTTGGTTGCACGGTTTTGGTCTGTTGTCTCTGAAAAGCATCTCAGTAGCTTACTAGAAACAGGATAGGACCATTTTGAACTGATTTTATGGTTACAGTACTGAAGAGTTTATTTTTTAAAAAATAATTTTATTGTTGACACTATTACAGATGTCCCCCATCCCCTCTGCCGTGTACCATCCTATATCTAGCTCCTGCCCCATCCTGGCCTTAGCAACATTGTTGTCTGGGTCCATGGGTTATGTGTATATGTGTATATGTTCTTTGGCTAATCTTTTCCAGTCCTCCCACTTCCCTCCTCTCTGAGGTCTGTCAGTCTGTTCCATGTATACATACCTCTGGTTTTATTTTGTTCGTCAGTTTATTTTAGTCATTAGATTCCACATATGAGTGAGATCATATAGTATTTGTCTTCTTGTGACTGGCTTATTTTGCTTAGCATGATATTCTCCAGGTCTAGCTATGTTGTTTAAAGCATAAGAGGTCCTTCTTCTTACAGCTACGTAGTATTCCATTGTGTAAATGTTCCACAGCTTTTTAATCTACTCATCTACTCATGGGCACTTAGGCTGTTTCTAGGTCTTGGTTATTGTAAATGACACTGAAATGAACACAGAGGTAAATATATTCTTTCTGATTGGTCTTTCTGTGTTCTCAGAATATACATTTCCAGAAGAGAGAACGCTGGTTCAAAAGGCAGTTGCATTTTTAGTTTTTTGAGAAAAGTCCATACTGTTTTCCACAGTGGCTGGATCAATCTGTATCTCCACCAATAATGTACTAGGGTTCCCTTTTCTCCACATCCTTTCCAACACTTATTTGTTGATTTATTGATATAGCCATTCTGGCAGATGTGAGGTGATATCTTATTGTGGTTTTAATTTGCATCTGCCTAATGATTAGTAATGCCCAACCTTTTTTCATGTCTATTTGCCACCTGTATTTCTTTTCTGGAGAGTGTCTTCTCACATCCTTTGCCCATTTTTTAATTGGATTGTTTGTCTTCTTGGTATTGAGTTGTAGAAGTTCTTCATATACTTTGGAAATTAGCCTCTTATCAGATGTATCATTGACAAGTATGTTCTCCAATACAGTCGGTTCCCTTTTCATCTTATTGATGGTTTCTTTTGCTTTGCAGAAGCTTTTTATTTTGATGTTGTCTCATTTGTTTATGCTTTCCTTTATTTCCCTTGCCCTAGGAGACATATCGGTAAATATATCACTATGAGATATGTGTAAGATTTTACTGCCTATGTTTTCTTCTAGGATTTTTATGGTTTTGCAACTTACATTAAGTCTTTATGTATTTGTCAACTTATTTATTTATACATTTTAATTAAACTTATTGGGTGACATTGGTTAATAAGATCATGTAGGTTTCAAGTGTACATTTCTATGATACTAGTGTATTACATTCTGTGCCAACCACCTAAAGCCAAACCTTCCATCACCATATATTGTGTTCCCCACCCCCCGACACCCTTCCCTCTCACAACCACCACATTGCTTTCTATGTCCATGGGTTTCAGGGTTATATCTGACATATGAGTGAAATCATATGTTTCTTAGCTTTTTACAATTTAATTTTAGAGAGAGGGAAAGGGAGGGAGAAGGTGAGGGAGGGAAACATCAACTTGTAAGAAAAACATTGATCGGTTGCCTCTTGCACACACCCCAACTGGGGACAGGCCTGCAAACCAGTTATGTGCCCTGACTGGGAATTGAACTAGTGGCTTTTCTCTTTGTGGGATGATGTTCAACCAGTTGAGACATGCTGGCAGGGCATGGTTCTTAGCTTTTGCTTACTGATTTATTTCACTTAGTATAATATTCTCCAGGTCCATCTATGTTGTCACCAATCGTAGTATTCCTCCTTTTCGTATGGCTGAGTAGTGTTCCATTGTGTATATGTTCTACATCTTTATCCAGGCCTCTATTGAAGGACTCTTTGGGTGTCTCCATGTCTTAGCCACTATGAATAATGCTACAATGAACATAGGGGTGCATATATCTTTGTGAATACATGTTTCAGAGTGTTTGTGGTAGATACCCAGGAGAGGAATTGCTCGGTCATGTGGTAACTCTATTCTTATTATTTTGAGGAACTGACAGACAGTTTTCCATAGTGGCTGCACCAGTTTACATTCCCACCAGTAGTGAATGAGGATCCCTTTCTCCACAACCACTCCAACACTTCTTATCACTTGTCCTGTTGATAATAGCCATTCTAACAGGTGTGAGGTGGTATCTTATGGTAGTTTGATTTGTATCTACCAAATAGCTAGTGAAGTTGAACATCTCTTCATATATCTGTTGGCTGTTTGTAGGTCTTTTTGGGAGCGGTGTCTGTTCAGGTTCTCTGTTCATTATTCAGTTGGATTGATTGTTCGATGTTGAGATTTATGAGTTCTTTATATATTTTGGATGTTAAACCTTTGTCATAGTTGTTTGTAAATATCATCTCCCATTTCATCAGCCACCTCTTTGTTTTGTTGTTGGTTTCCTTTGCGGTACAGAAACTTTTTAGTTTAATACAGCCCCATTCATTTATTTTTGCATTTAATTCCCTTGCTCTTGGGGTATAATTCATAAAATGTTCTCTACAACCAAAATCCATAAATTTAGTATGTATGTTTTCTTGTATGTAATTTATTGTCTCAGATCTTATATTTAAGCTTTTGATGCACTTTGATTTAATTTTTGTGCATGGGACAAATTGCAATCTAGTTTCATTCTTTTGCATGTGGCTTTCCAATATATCCAGCACCATTTATTGAAGAAACATTCTTTTTTCCATTGTGTGTTTCTGACTTTTTTGTGGAATTATCTGCCCATATACATGTAGTTTTTTATCCGGGCTCTCAATTCTGTTCCACTTATCTGTGTGTCTGTTTTTTTTTTCCTGCCAATATCATGCTATGATTTATTATCAAAGCTCTGTAGTATAATTTGGAGTCCAAAAGTGTGATACCTCTGGTTTTGTTTTGTTTGCTTTGGTTTTTCTCAGAATTGCTTTGGCTATTTGGTGTCTTTGTGGTTCCATATAAATCTGATGATTTCTTTGGTTTTTATTTCCTTAAAAAATGACATTAGAATTTTTCTGGGTATTGCAGTAAATCTGTATATGGCTTTGGGTAATAGGACCATTTAATTATGTTTATTCTTCCAATCAATGAACACAGAATATCTTTCCATTTCATTGTATATTTTTATATCTTTCAATAACACTTTATAGTTTTCAGTATATAATACTTTCACACCCATTCTTAAGTTTATTCCTAGGTATTTTATTCTTTTGGTTGCAATTGCAAAAAGATTTTTTTTTCATTTCTTTGTCTGAAGTTTCATTGTTAGTATATAGAAAAGCAGTAGATTTTGGTTCTTTGACTTTTTGTCCCACAACTTTACTGTATTTGCTTATTGTTTCTAATAGTTTTGTGGTGGAGTCTTTACGGTTTTCTATGTACAGAATCAAGTTGTCTGCAAAAGTGACACTTTTACTTCTTTCTTCCCAATTTGGATGACTTTTCATTTCTTTTTCTTGCCTTATTGCTCTTAGCTAGGACTTCCAGAACTATGCTGAATAAGAGTGGTGAGAATGGGCATCCTTGTTTGTTCCTGATTTTAGAGAGAAAGCTTTCAGTTTTTTGACACTGAGTGTAATATTGGCTGAAGGTTTTTCATATATGGCCTTTATTATGTTGAGATATTCTCCTTCTATTCCTATTTTATTGAGTTTTTAATCATAAATGGATATTGTAACTTAATGATTTTTTTCGAATCTATTGATAAGATCATATGATTTTTATCCTTTCTTTTCTTAATGTGGTATATTACATTAATTGATTTCCATAAGTTGAACCAGATTTGTGCCCCTGGAATAAATCCCACTTGATCATGATGTATTATTTTTGTGCATTGTCATATTTGATTTGTTAGTATTTTGTTTAGGGTTTTTGCATCTGTATTCATCAAAAATATTGGTCTGTAGTTGTTCTTTCTTGTGTGTGTTAATCCTTGCCAGGTTTTGGTATCAGGGTTATGTTAGCCTCAAGAAATGTGTTAGGAAGTATTGCCTCTTTAATTTTTTAGAAAAGTTTGAGAGGGGTAAGTTTTAAATCTCTTTTGAATGTTTGGTAGAATATGCTGGTGAAGCCATCTAGTCCTGGACTTTTATTGTTTGGGAGGTTTTTGATGTTTATTTCAATTTTGTCACTGTTGATTGGGCTATTTAGACTTCCAATTTTTTATGATTTAGTCTAGGAAGGTTATATATTTCTAGGAATTAGGAATTTGGAATTTGGTGGCATAGAGTCTTTCATAGTAGTCTAGTATAGTCCTTTGTTTCTCTGCGGTGTTGTGGTAACTCCTTTTTCATTTCTGATTTTGTGTACAGTGATCTTTTTTCTTTATGTAGACTAGCCAGGGATTTGTGAGAGGGGGAGGGTATAGAGAATAAGTAGCATCAATGGTAGGTAGAAAATAGACAAGGGGAGAGCAAGAATAGTATGGGAAATGTAGAAACTAAAGAACTTATGACACATGGACATGAAGTAAAGGGGGGAATGTGGGTGGGAGAGGGAGTGCAGGGTGGAGGGGAATGAAGGGGGAAATGGGACAACTGTAATAGCATAATCAATAACTTTTTTTAAAAAAGCCACATGTACAAAAAGAAAAAGAAAAAAAGAACCAGCTATTTGTTGTATTAATTTGTTGTGTAGTCTTTTGGTCTCTATTTCACTCAAATCTGCTCTAATTTTTATTATTTCTTTTCTTCTGCTGATTTTGGGTTGCTTTTGTCAAATATTAATTGACCATAAAGATATGGGTTAATTTCTGGGCCCTCTATTCTGTTCCATTGATCTATGTGTCTGTTTTTATACCAGTACCAGACTGTTTTGATTACTGTGGCCTTGTAATACAGTTTGATATTAGGTGTTGTGATCCCTCCGACTATGTTCTTCTTTCTTAAGATTGCAGAGGTAATTCATGGTCTTTTTTGGAATATTTGTTCTAGATCTCTGAAGTATGACATTGGTATCCTTTTTGTTTGTTCAATTACAGTTGTCTCCATTTACCCCCATTACACTCCCCTGCCATCCCCACCCACCTTCTCCCATATTCAATCCTTCCCCTCAACCCATTGTCCTTTTCCATGAGTCCTTTATACATGATTCTTGACTTGACCTTTCCCCTTCTTTCCCCCATTATCCCCCTCCCCCTACTTTTCTGGTCACCATCAGTCTGTTCTTTATTTCAATGTCGCTGGTTATATTTTGCTTGCTTAATTGTTTTGTTGATTAGGTTTCACTTATAGGTGAGATCATATGGTATCTGTCTTTCACTGCCTGGCTTATTTCACTTAACATAATGCTCTCCAGTTCCATCCATGCTGTCACAAAGAGTAGGAGCTTCTTCTTTATTTCTGCTACATAGTATTCCACCGTGTAAATGTACCACAGTTTTTTTAGCCATTCATTTACTGATGGGCACTTAGGCTGTTACCAGCACTTGACTATTGTAAATCATGCTGATATGAATGTTGGGGTGCATAAGTTCTTTGGAATTGATGTCTTAGGTTTCTTGCGGTAGGGATTATACCCCAAGAAGCCATTGGTATCTTAATAGGAATGACATTGAATCTATAGGTTCCTTTGGGTTGTACGGACATGTTAGTGATGTAAGTTCATACAATCCATGAACATGGTACATGCTTGCACTCATTTGCACCTTCCTCAATTTCTTTCTTCACTGTTCTATAGTTTTCCAAGCACAAGTCTTTTACCTCCTTGGTTAAATTTATCCCTAAGTTATCTATTTAGTCACAATAGTAAATGGAATTGTTTTCTTAGTTTTTTTTTCAGATAGTTCATTCTTGGTATATAAAAGTTTCATTGATTGTGAATATAGACTTTGTATACCACTACTTTGCTGAGTTCATTTATTAGGTTGAGTAGTTTGTTGGATCCTATATAGTTTTCTGTGTACAATATCAAATTGCCTGTAAATAATTAGTTTTACTTCCTTTATTCCAATTTGGTTGCCTTTTATTTCTTCTTCTTGTCTGATCTCCATGACTAAGACTTCCAGTACTATGTTGAAAAAGAGTGGTAAAAACAAACACCCCTGTCTTGTTCCTTATCTTAAGGGAAATTATTTTAGTTTTTGTACATTGATTATAATTTTGGCGGTAAGTTTTTCATATGTGGCCTTTATTATATTGAGGTTTGCTTCCTTTATCCTCATTCTGCTGAGTGTTTTTTCATAATTGGGTGCTGGATTTTATCAAATACTTTTTCACATCTATTGATATGATCATGTGATTTTTATTTTTCATTTTGTTTATGTGATGTATCACATTTATTCATTTGTGAATATTGTACCAACCTTGCATCCACAGAATAAATCTCCCTTGATCATGTTGTGTGATATTTTTAATGTATTGCTGGATTTGGTTTGCTAATATTTTGTTGACAAATGTAGAATGTACATTCATCAGATATTGGTCTGTAATTTTCTTTCTTTGTTGTATCTTTATCTGGATTCAGAATTACAATAATACTGGCCTCTTGAAAGAATTTGGAAGTCTTTCCTTTTGTTGAATTTTTTGGAATAGTTTGAAAAGGATAGTTGTTATCTCATCTTTGAATGATTGGTAAAATTCATCTGCAATGCCATCTGGTCCAGAACTTTTATGTGCCAGGATTTTTTTTATTACTGCAATGATTTCACTAGTTGTTATCATTCAGGTTTTCTGCTTCTTCCTGATTCATTTTTAGAAAATTGTATGTTTATAGAAATTTATTCATTTTGCCCAGGTTGTCCAATTTCTTGGCATTTAGTTGTTCATAGTAATTTCTTACATTCCTTTGTATTTCTGTGGTAATTGTTGTTACCTCTCTTTCATTTCTGATTTTATTTGTTTAGGTCTTTTCTCTTTTTTTCTTGATGGTTGTGGTTAAAATTTGTCAATTTTGTTTATCTTTTCATAGAAACAGCTCCTGGATTAATTAATCTTTTAAGTTGGTTTTTTAGTCTATGTCATTTTTTTCTGCTCTGATGTTGATTATTTCTTTTGTTCTCTGGGATTTTTTATTGATCTACTTCTTTTAGGTATAAGTTTGGGCTATTTACTTGAGATTTTTCTATCTACTTTAGGTAGACCTGTAATGCTATCAACTTCCCTCTCTGAACTGCTTTCACTGTGTCCCATAAGTTTTGGGTTGTTGGATGTTCCTTTTCACTTGTTTCCAGGTACTTTTTGATTTATTTTTTATCTCATTGTTAACCCATTCATTGTTTAATAACATGTTATTTAGCCTTCATGTATTTGAATTTTTTTCTAGGTTGATTTCTAGTTTCAAGCCATTGTGATTCAACAAAATGCTTGACATGACTTCATTTTATTTGAATTTGTTAAGGCTTGTTTTATGTCCTACTATGTGGTCTATATTTGAGAATGTCCCATGTTCATTTGAGAAGAATGTTGAAATAATTTGTAAATATCAATTAAATCCAGATGGTGTAGTGCACTGTTTAATGCTGTTATAAACTTGTTGATTCTTTGTCTGGAAGATCTGTCCATTGTTGACTGTGGGGTGTTAAAATCATCGACAATGACTGTATTGCTGTTTATCTCTTTCTTAAAGTCCTCCAAGATTTTGTTTATTTATTTAGGTGTTCCTAGATTGAGTGCATACATGTTTACAAAGGTTATATCCTCTGGTTGGGCTGACCTGTTAAGTATTATGTAGTGACTTTTTGTGTCTTGTTATGGTCTTTGTTTTGAAGTCTATTTTGTCAGATAGAAATATTGCTACCCTGGCTTTCCTTTCTTCTCCATTTGCATGGAATATGTTTTTATTTCTATTCACTTTAAGCTGGGTAAATCTTTTGTTCTGTGGTGGGTCTCTTGTATATAGCATAAACAAGGTCTGACCTGAAAAAGTCCAGCTATTGTTAATAAAAATTAGAATAGTTTGTGTGACATTGATCTAATCTGGCAGCCAAAGAGAGTAGACAGGAATGTGCATATATGAACAATGAAGACTTTTTTTGTACTAGTCAGTGGGGGTGGCAGATGCAGTTGAGTAAGCATGTGTCCTGTGTGGCTGTCACATTCAAAATGACTGAGTAGAGCAATGCATCTGCATCAGATTTTGCATTAAGCTTGAATATTCTTCTGTGAAAACTATTTGGATGATTGAGAAGACAATTGAGGATGATGCAATGAGTGCAGAGATGCAATACGATGAAAATGGCCACAGCTATGAGCAATTGGTGATTGGCAGCTTCATTGTGACAATGCACCCATTCCTGCTCACATCTTGTAGAGGGTTTTTTTGTTGTTGTTTTGTTGTTGTTGTTGTTGTTTTTTGGTGAAACATTAAATCACTCAGGTGACTCAGCACCCCGACAGCCCACATTTGGTGCTCTGCAGCTTCTGGCTTTTCCAAAAACTAAAATCACCTTTGAAAGGGAAGAGATTTCAGATAATCCATGAGATCCTGGTAAATACAATGGGGCTGTTCATGGTAATTGGGAGAATTGTGTAAGGTCCCAAGGTTCCTACTTTGAAAGGGACAGAATCATCATTGTCCTATGTACGGTGTTTCTTGTATCTTACATGTCATTCAATAAATGTCTCTATTTTTTGTATTACATGCTTTAGATACCTCTGGACTGACCTTGTATGTGGGTCATGTTTTCTTATCCATTCAGCTACTCTGTCTTTTGACTGAAGCATTTAATCCATTTACATTTAAGGTTACTATTTATAGCTACTTATTCATTGCCAGCTTTCTCTTAAGGTTATTATTTATAGGTACTTATTCATTGTCAATAGAGAGTGAATGGTACCTGTGTCCCATTCACTCTTTATTTCTTCTTATTAAAACAGTCCCTTTAGCATCTCTTGTAATTCTGGTTTTGTGGAAATGTACTCTTTAAGACTTTTTGGTGGGTTCTGGGAAGCTATTTTATCTTCCATTTTAAATGAGAGCCTTTGTTGTATAGAGTAGTCTTGGTTGCAGGTACTTGCTTTTCATTACTTGGTATATTTCATGCCTAGCCATTCTAGAATGTTTTTTTGTGGAGAAATCAGCTGACAGTCTTATTGGAGTCCCTTTATAGGTAAGTAACTGTTTCTCTCTTGCTGCCTTTAAGATTCTTTCTTTTTCTTTAAACTTTGCAATTTTAACAGTGATGTGTCTTGGTGTGTGACTTTTTGGGTTCATCTTGATTGGGACTCTCTGTGCTTCCTGAACCTGAGTGACCCCCTCAATAAATTAGGGAAGTTTCCTTTCATTATTTTTTCAAACAGACTTTATATCCCTTGTTCCTTTTCCTCTCCTTCTGGTATCCCTATGATGCAAATATTGTTGTTTCATGTTGCCCCTAACCTCTCCTAGACTATCCTTGTTCTTTTTACATCTTTTTTTTTTCATTTTGTTGCTCTGACTGGGTGTTTTTTTCAGCTTTTTTTCCAAACTTCTAATTTGATCCTCTGCTTCATCTAGCCTTATTTAATTCATTCAAGTATTTTCCTCATTTCTAATGTTGCATTTTCCATTTCCAACTGGCTCTTATTCATAGTTTCTATGTCCTTTTTCATGCTTGCATAGTTCTCATTAATTACTTGAGTATCCTTATAACCATTATTTTGAATTCTATATTTGATAACTTGCCTGCCTAAATTTATTTTAGCTCTTTTTCTGATGATTCCTCCTTTTTTTCCTTTGGAAGTTTTTCTTTGTCTCCCCATTTTTTGTGCCATTTTCTCTTTTTTTTTGTTGTTTTTTTATGTATTATATAGATCTGTTTTGACTCCCTGTCTTGTGCTGTGGGTTTATGTGGTAGGAGTCTTATGAACCCAGTGTTGCAGACTCTTTGATCTCCTGATCTCATGCTCAAAGAATGCCATTTGTGTGGGTTATGTGGGCTCACCTTTTGTATTTGGGTCCTGACTTTTTTTGGCTTGTTTGTTGGTGGGTTCTTCCCTCCTTCTGGCTGACTGAGAGGCCCAAACCCCACCAAATCTTGGACACTGTTGTACAGATGCTTGAAAAACAAAGTAAAACAACACACACACACACAAAACAAAACAAGCACCCCCCCCACAACAATATCAATGGCAAATGATCAGAAAATAATAAAAGTGGAAAGAGAAATGGAATATTAGAGAAAAGGGGTAAAAAGAAAAAGAATAAGAGAAGACTGAAAGACAGAAAAGTGATTATGGGAGGGGAAAAGTGGGGAGGACTAATACAAATAATGAACTGAAAGAAAAAAATTAGGAAAAAGGGAGAAAGAGAAAGAATGACAAAAATAAGAAAAGGAAAAAAGAAGGAAGCAATGGGGTAATCAAAGGTAAGAGTGAAATAAGAGATATGAAAGAAAAAATAGAGCAAGAAATAGAGAAGAAAAAGAAAAAATAGACAAAATAATAAAAAGGCCATGAAAAAGAAAACAATAATGGAAATAATAAAAAACAAAAACAAAGTAGAACTCATGTCAGCAGACTTTAGTGCTTGACTACTGGGTTGTCCCTCTAGATACAGCTCTGATGTTGTCTGAGGCTGGTATAAGCCAATGTCAGGTACTGACCACGTCTTGTCCCAGGCAGCCTATTCAAAATTAGAAGCAGTCTCCAGTTTGTGGCTGATTCCTCCAGGTTTGGCTATGCCCAGGTTGGACCAAGCTGCTCTGCAAAGCTGGGTTTTATCAGCACTGAGTACAGGGGTGTGTTAGCAAATGACCCAAATCACCACACTATCCACCTCTGCCTGTCTCTGCCTGTCAGCCTGCTCTCAGTTTTAGACTGGTCGCTAACCTGACTGTTTCTGAGAGGGCTTCTGGCCAAATCCAAGGAAATGGAACTACTGGATCACCTATGGCAGGTGCCTTTCAGGCTTCAGGGAGTGTGATGGTTATGTTCCCCTATCTGTGAGACACTAGCCTGAGTCTGTCCAGGATTTTTTCACTGTACTCAGCAGGGCAAGGACCCTAGTAAGTTAATGAGTGGGGCCTCCAGAGCCCAGAGTTTGGGTTTTCCAGAAACTGGGAGAGTGTTTCTATGGCTCTCCCTGGAGGGGTAAGTGCCAATCTGTTTCCTGGCAGAGTATATGGTATGACTACACTATATAGCCTGTCTCTGACATACCCTGAGTCTGTGTATGTTGCTTTCTCCTCAATGGGGGTTAAGATACAAGATGGTAGGAAAGAAAGAAGAAAAGAAAAGCACAGAGACAAGAACACAAAAAACAGAAGTAACCCCCCCAAAAAAGATGCAGGGTATGGTGAGCAAGATCCAAGGGGGAGGTGAGGGGACCGGTATCCCACAGGATAAGGTCATTGCTTTTCCCATGGGAGTGGTTTGCTTTTTTTTCAAGAAAGATGACTACTGTGGAATCCAGGTATATCCCTGCACAGAAAACCCCACAGCTGCTTCCCTACATCTCACTGCAGTGCCTCTCACTCTAGACTCTCCTTGCTCAACTCCAGTCTGCACTGCCATCCTTTCACTTGGGCCCAAGTTGAGTGGTTGCCAACAGAAAACCTGTGCTTTGGCCCTTTTGGGAATTAAGATAAAAAATAGCTTTGTCTCTAGTGAGTCTAATCTCTCCCCAGCAGAGACAAACCCCATGGGTTTTCATCACTGGATGCTCTGTGGTCTGCTGATCCTGGCACTGGCACCCTGTGCTTTGGAGTCTGGTTGGTGTTTCTGGCTTCTCTCGTTTCAAGGGGAAGCTCCTACCAACATTGTGAATGGCCAGGCCCCTTTAATGACCTCATCCTTTCTATCAGTAGTGGCATTTTCTCCCCTGTCCTTGGTTAAAAATCTCTTTTTAGGGTAGCCTTTTTTTTATGGCGTCTAGTCCTCTCTTCAGTTTTATTTCCAATTTGGTTCTGGGAGGAGGTACGGGATATATCCTCCTACTGTGCCACCAGCTTTAGCCCTCCTCGAACTTGTTAAGGCTAGTTTTGTGATCCAACATATAGTCTACCCTTAAGATTGCTGAGGCTCTTCAGGGTCTTTTTCAGTTTCATAAATTTTTGGAATACTTGCTTTAGATGTATGAAATATGTCTGATATTTTAATAATAATTGCATTAACTCTATAGATTGCTTTGGGTAGTATCGTCATTTTAATTGTGTTAATTCGTATAGTCCAGGAACATGGTGCTTCCGCTTATTTGTATCTTCCTCATTTATTTTGTCAATATCCTCTAGTTTTCCAAGTACAGGTCTTTTATGTCCTTGGTTAAATTTAAAACTAGGTACCTCATTTTTTTTGTTGTTGCAATAGAAATTGGGATTGTTTTCTTCATTTCTCTGATAGTTCATTATTGGTTTACGAAAAATCCAGGCATTTCTGAATATTAATTTTGCATCCTGCTACTTTGCTAAATTCATTTATTATATCTAGTAGTTTTTTGTAGAGTCTTTAAGGTTTTCTATATATAATATCATGTCATCTTTGAATAATGACAGTTTACTTTCTTCTTTCCAATTTGGATGCCTTTTATTTCTTCTTCTTACCTATTCACTGTGACTAAAACTTCCAGTACTTTGATGAATAAGAGAGGTGAAAGTGGACATCCCTGTATTGTTCCTGATCTTAAGGTAAACACTTTTAGTTTTTGCCCATTGAGTATGATATTGGCTGTAAGTTTTTCTTTTATAGCTTTTACTATGTTGAGGTATAATCCCTTTATTTGCACTTTGCTGAGAGTTTTTATCAGAAATCCTGGATTTTATTGAATGCTTTTCTTGTATCGATTGATATGATCATATGATTTTTATTTTTCATTTTGTTTATGTGATATATCACACTTATTCATATGTGAATACTGTACTAACCTTGCATCCCTAGAATAAATCCCTCTTGATCATGGTGTATGGTCTTAATGTATTGCTGGATCCAATTTGCTAATATTTCATTGAGGATTTTAGCATATATTTTCACCAGGGATATTGGCCTATAATTTTCTTTCTTTTCATGTCTTTATCTGGTTTTGGCTTTATCTGGTTTTGGCTTTATCTGGTTTTGGCTTTGTAAAAAGAGCTTGGAATTCTTCCTTCTTTTTGAATTTTTTTGAATAATTTGAGAAGGATAGTTGTTAGTTTTTCTTTGAATGTTTGGTAAAGTCTTCCAGGACTTTTGGGATTTTTTTTTTATTACTTCTTCAATTTAATCAGTTGTTATCAGTCTATACAGGTTTTCTGATTCTTCCTGATTCAGTTTTGGAAGATTGTTTGTTTTTAGGAATTTGTCTACTTTGCCCAGGTTTTCCAATTTGTTGGCATATATTTGTTCACAGTGTTTTCTTACAATCCTTTGTATTTCTGTGATGTCAGTTACTTCCCCTCTTTCATTTATAATTTTATTTATTTGGGTCCTCTTTTTTTCTTAATAATTCTAATTAAATGCTCATCAATCTTGTTTATCTTTTCAAAGAATTTGCTCTTGGTTTCATTAATCTTTTGTAATTTTTTAGTCTATATGTCATTTATTTCCTATTATTATCTCCTTCCTTTTAGTTACCTTGGCTTTGTTTTTTGTTTTTTGTTTTTTTAGATTTTTTAGGTGTGGGGTTAGATTGTTTGAGATTTTTCTATCTTCTTGAGGGAGGCATTTATGCTATGAATGTCCCTCTCAGGACTGCTTGCTTACTGTGCCATAGATTTTGGGTTGTTTTGTGTTAATTTTAATTTTTTCCAGGTAGTTTTTGATTTCTTCTTTGATCTTATTGGTAACCCATTCATTGTGTAGTTACATGCTATTTAGCCTCTGTGTGTTTGAATGTTTTTGAGTTTTTATTGTAGTTGATTTCTAGTTTCCTGCCATTGTAATCTGAGAAAATGCATGATAATGATTTCAATCTTCTTGAATTGTTAAGACTTATTTTTGTCCTAACATGTGTTCTAGCTTTGAGAATGTTCTATGTGCACTAGAGAAGAATGTATATTTTGTTGCATTGTGATGGGATGTTTTGTAAATATCAATTAAATCCATCCAATATAGTATATCATCTAAGGCTGCTCTTTCTTTGTTAATTTTTGTCTAAAGGATCTATACATTCATTACATGGGGTGCCAAAATTCTTTACTGTGACTGTATTGCTGTCAATCTCTCCCTTAATGTCAACCAAGATTTTCATTATAGGTGTTCCTATATTGGGTGCATATATGTTTACAAGGGTATATCCTCTTGTTGGATCGATCCCTTTAGTATTATTTAGTTGCCTTCTTTGTCTCTTATTATGGCCTTTTCTTTGAAGTCCATTTTGTCAGATATAAGTATTGCTACCCCAGATTTTTTTTCATTTATATTTACAAGTAATATTTTTTTCATCCCTTCACCTTCAGCCTGTGTGAATCTTTTCTTCTGGAGTGGGTCTGTCATAGACAGTAAATATATGGATCAAGTTTTCTTCTGTATTCAGCCACCCTATGTCTTTGATTGGAGCACTTAATCCATTTAAATTTAAGGTTATAATGCTAGGTACTTAATACCATTTATTTTTCATTATACCTATGTTCCTCTCTTTCTCTGTTCTTCTTAAAGTATTCCCTTTAACATTTATTGCAATATTGGTTTTGTGGGGAACAATAGGTTCATCAATATATGGTTGTGGGGCTATTGGCTGGATGAGTGTAATATAAATTAAGTCCTTGCATCACACCAAAATAAATGTAAGGTTAAATATATGTAGTCTGTCCAGAAAGTATCCAGGTATTCACTGTGAAAAACAGACATTTATGGAAGAAGATACAAGATACAAGAAACATTATACATAGGGCAGTCCTCCCTTAGTCTCCTTCAAAGTAGGCACCTAGGGGCCTCACACAGTTCTCCCAGCATGTCTTCCACTGTTCAAAACACTCTGCAAAATCCTTTGTGGGAGTCCACATGGGATGCCCTGTTATATATTCCTGAATCCCATCAACAGTCTGAAATCTCTTTCTTTTCAAAGGTGATTTTAGTTTTGGTGATGTCAATTATTTCTGGGCACCAAATCTTGGCTGTAGGGAGGCTGAGTCACCTGAGTGTTTTTTATGTGTTGCCAAAAAACTCTGCATGAGATGTGATGCGTTAGCAGGTGTGTTGTCCTGATGAAGCTGCTAATCACCAGTTGCCCATGGCTGTGGCTGTTTTCATTGTATTGCATCTTTCAACTAATGAAGAACATCGAGACAGAACATTTTTCCTGGAGGGGCGTACTCATGATGGACAACACCTTCCCAATCTAAAAACACAGTTAGCATGGTCTTGATCTTGCTGTGATTTTGCTGCTGCTTCATTAGGCATGGAAAGCCAGGTGACTTCCATTGAGACAACTAAGCCTTCATTTCCAGATCCAAGCCTGGATTTAATTAAATTCTGGGTATGACCTTCTTGAGAAAATCTGGTTCATTGGTAGTGTTTTGAATCAAATCATTAGCAACTGCAACTCAATTTTCCTTCTGCTGTGTTAGCAGAGGCCATAGAACGAATGTTGCCATGACACATTTTATGTCAACCTCGTGCATCAAAATCTCAGCCACAGTAGTTTTTGGAATCCCCACATCAGCTTCTAGTTCTCACATTGTCAGTTGCTGATCTTTGTTGATTGCAGTCTGCACATGTTCAACATTCTCAGGTGTTCTCCTTATTGCAGGCCTTCCAGAACATGGATCACTTTCAACAGATTCTTGACCATCTTTGAAACATTAGTGGCTCACTTTTAGTTGCACTGCACTCATTGCATCGGCCCTGAAAACCTTCTGAATCACCTGAATAGTTTCTGCGGAGGAATGTTCAAGTTTGACACAAAATCTGATGCAGATTCATTGTTCTACTTGCTCACTCATTTTGAATGCAACACACACATAGTATACATACTCACTCAACAGTGTCTACTGCCCCCACTGACTAGTACAGTGAAGTCTTCATTATTCACACATGTGCATTGCTGTCCACTCTCCTTGGCTGCCAGGTTACATCGATGTCCTACAAACCATTCTCATTATATTAGCAATGGCTGGACTTTTTCTGGACAGACCTCATGTATTAAAATTGAAGATTACAAACTTGGTAGAAGAAAATATAAGTGAATTTTATATAATCATAAGATGGAGTTTTTGTGCATGACAACAAAACCAGATACTCTATAGGAAACCACTGGTTGATTTACAACAAAAAAAATAAACTTTTATACATTAATAACTACTATAGATAAAATTAAACAAGTTATACACTTGGAAAAATCACATCACATATGATATGGAATTAATAATCTTCTCTAAATATGCAATTTCTGTCTTAGAGAAAATTCCAAAAATACTAACTAGAATTGTTGTGTATCCCTCACCCAGATTCCCCACATGTTAATATTTTCTGCATTTGTTTATTTGCTTTATCTCACTCCCTGTCTTCTCCCTCCACTCTCCACCCAGGCTCATTCTCTCTCTTCATTCTTACGTCTCTTTATGCCTACAAACACACACACCATCCTGTTTTTTCTGAACCATTTGAAAGTGATTTGCACATCCGATTCTCCTTTACCTCTAAATACTGTATATTTCCTGAAAAGATTTCCTCTTACATACTCTAAGTATACCTATCAAAATTTGACATTACATAATATATGTTACCAAATATACATACATTATTGAAGTTTTGACACTTGTCTTAATTTCCTTTATGGCAAAAGAAAATTTAACATTATATATGTTATATTAAGTTGTAATGTTTCTTCGGTCTTTTTTTTTTAATCTGGAAACTTTTCTAAGTCTCTACTTGTGTTCACAACATTGAAATTTTTTGAAGTGTACAAACCTATAATTTTGTATATTGTCCCTCAATTTGGATTTATCCAATGTTTCTCATGATTAGTTTCAGGTAAGCATTTTTGGCAGAAATACCACAGAAGCAATTCTGAATTCTTAGTGCATAATTTCAGGAGGGCACATGCTGTTGCTTAGTCCCTTTACTGACAATGATTACTTGCATCATTTTGTTAAGATGGTGTCTGAAAAGTTTCTCTATTATGAAGAAATTAACAAGCATTTTATGGGGACATAGTGGAGACTGTGTAAATATCCTATTTAGAACTCACAGTTGGAAACACTGCAATATTAGAAATTGGTAAGATAAATTATGGCATTGTAGGGAGGAATAAAATTACCTCTATATACCAAGGTTCTTTTGGCTAGTCTAATAATTAAATTTACATGAGACAGATTAGCAAGAGAAAATAACCATATTTAACTGCATATGTATGTATGAATAACCCCACATATGTAAGAGAGTCAGAGACCCCACATGCGGAAGAGCTTCAGAGACAGATAAGGAACTTGGGTATATATGGCATTCTGAGCTTAGGATGAGGTAAGGCAACTTGAGGCTTCAGAGAGGAAGAAGATTATGCATAGAATGATAAGAAGAACATATGTTCAGTAATTAGATGTTTGCCCTGTCTTTTAGATAGGTCATAAAAATTTATCTCTGATGGTAACTCTTATTATGGGCAAGGTCCCTAATTTAAATTCTTTAAGGTTGAGGTAAAAGTTTCTTGTAAGCCTGGAGGATCTCAATTGCCTTCAGTTCAAAATACTGTAATCCACAAGCCAAAGTGGCACACTTTAAGGAGGTCTCTTCTGAACCCTTTAGTACATACAACAGTATGCAATACAGTTATTTTAAATAATATCGTAAAAGAATGTTTTGATTGTGGAAATATAATTATTATATATTTTTAAGTGAAAATGAAAGCTGATTACAATGTAGAGGTACACTATTATCTTATATTTTACACATATGTCCTCCAGCACACTCTGAAACATATTAGGAAGAAGGAAGTTTGTTAGGGAGTACTTTCAGATTCAACCCCTTCTGTGGGAAAGGAAAGAAACCTGATTGGGGAAAGGGAGAAATTGGGCTGAGGTGTGGCTACAGCAAGCAGTTATCTGAGTTCATGTGATTGGCTCTTCCTAGTTATCCTGAGTTGAGGAAGTGGGTAAAGTGGAAGAAGAGGGGAATCTTTTTAAAAAAGATATTTGTGTATTTATTTGAGAGAGAGGGGAAGGGAGGGAGAATAAGAGTGAGAGAAATATTGATGTTTGAGAGAAACATCAATGGGTTGCCTCTGGCACACCCCAACCAGGGACCTGGCCCACAGCCCAGGCATGTGCCTCCACTGGGAAACAAACCAGTAACCTTTTGGTTTGCAGGATGTTTAACCCACTGAATCACACCAGTTAGGACAGAAGAGGGGACCCTTTAAAAACCACATAGCAGCCCTTGCCACTGTGGCTTAGTGGGTTAAATGTTTTCCTGTAAACCAAAAGGTCACATGTTTGGTTACCAGTCAGGGCACATGCCTAGGTTGCAAAGTCTGTCCCCAGTCAGGGCTCATATGGGAGGCAACTGATCAATGTTTTTCTTTTGCATCTCTCTCTCCTTCTCTTTCTTTCTCTCTCCCTCTTTCCTCCCTCCCTCCTCCCTTCTTCTCTGTCTAGAATCAATAAATGTATCATCGGTGAGGATTAAAAAAATACACAACAATTAGTCATTGTATGTAGGCTGGCGCTAGAAAGGGGCTGTGACTTTAGAGTAGGTATCTCTTCAACCAAGGAAATTCCTGAAGAGGTCTGAAAGCTGACAGCCACAATCTTTACGTCACTTTGGGTAATACATTGTTTTGTCCTAGAAAGGGTATCTAGGTGGGATAGCACAGCATCCATGAGGTGTGATGTAATGCTACTAATGTAATTCTATTTTCTTTTTTGCCATTCTATATGTTCTACAAAAAAAACCAGATGTAATACTTGTAATTAGAAACAAATCAATATTTTTTTCAAAGAGATACTTGCTGCACTGCTTGGAAAAGAAGTGCTTGTGCTCCTGGACTTGAATACTTCTTTAGAGCTAGAATGGTATAATAAGCCTTGGTGCTGCATGAAATTGGTTTCAGGTCCACTCAAGTTTAGGGCCGTAGACCTTAGCCCTTATTTAGTCTAATATTCCAGAGCTTCAGATTCCTCATTTGTAGCAGGGGAAGGCTGAGTGTGTAGTAGGGGGATGGAAATTAGGGAGTGAATAGCTGATAGCTATTTTGAAGGAATGTTGTGAATGTGACAGAGATAATATTGCTAAAGTGCCTGCCACAAGGTAAGACCTCAATAAATGATAGCCATTATTTATTTATATACAACATATTTTTAAGGCTTCTGATTTTGTGATTTGTTTAAAAATTTTACCTATACATTTGATATCTTTCCAGAAGTTACCTCTTCACTAAAGGCTAGAACAGTTAAAAATAGAATTTTTTCAAAACTATTCAATTTTAGAATCTTTCATGAATAGAGGTACTATCTGGGTATTTCTTAACCCTTTATTTTCAACGAAATGTTCATTTATCAAACAAATGAATGGAGCGCAAGGAAAAAACTAATAGATTGTTTTCTGTTGTCTATACAACTTTCTAGATTTAAAGGTATATAATTTTTCTTAGTTTTGTTCAATACTACATTTGATTTAAAATGTTCCTTTAATATAATGTTTTAGGCATTATAATGCAATCAATCATCTGTATAAAATTTAAAGCTTCATGACTGCTTGTTGAAAAATTTGTAAGAAAGTACAATGTGGTCAAATGAAATTGATTTTAATGCATCTTTGGTCTACTGGGCAATATTAATTGCAATGGAAACTTAAAAAAATTTAATTGTGACTTTTATGTCATGCATTCCTTGCCACCTTTGTTACCTGATCTACTGTGAAAATCTGGTCTACTTTTTATTGTACAGATAATTTTCCCTTTAATGCATTTAATTATCCCTTGAAATAAATGACCTGAGATGATGAAAAATAAAGTTTTATTTTATTTTAAATATTTTATTTATTTACTTTTAGAGAGGGTAAGGGATAGAGAAAGAGAAACATCAATGTGTGGTTGCCTCTCGTGTGCCCCCTACCGGGGACCTGGCCCACAACCTAGGCATGTGCCCTGACTAGGAATCGAACAGCAACCCTTTGATTTTCAGGCCAGCACTCAATCCACTGACCCACATGAGACAGGGCTAAAATGAAATTTTATATTGGTATTACTTTTTATTGCTCTATTTATCTGATACACTCACTAATGCTCTTTAATCCAACCTAAGGATTAATGCTTGAAAGGATTGCTCATAGGTTTTAAAACCTGGTACTATATGGTGATGGATTTCTGTGTTTGAAAGCTTTCCACTCAATTTAACTGTAGTCACAGCTGACTATTTAGAAAGTACTGGCTAATTTATGTAGTCAAACAGTACTCAACTGAACTCTCACACACAAAATCCTTGCTCAAATCAATTTTTTGATATTACAAAAAACGTAAGATATGAATGCATTTTGTGGTTTTGGTGAATTATGGTAGCATCATATATGCATATTTTATGATTTTACTAACATCCATTTTTGTTGGTTAATTTTATGTGTCAACCTGACTGGTCAATGTGGTGCCCAAAGATTTGGTCAAACATTATTCTGGGTATTTCAATGAGGATATTTTTGTAAGATTAACATTTAAATTTTTAGATTCAGTACATTGCCTTCCCTAACATGGGTGGGCCTCATCCAATAAGTTGAAGGTTTGACTGGAACAAAAAGGATGACCCTCCCCTAAGTAAAAATAATTCTTCCTCTCTGATATTCCCACTGTATATGTGTGTGTGCATGCTTTGTGGTTAGATACTTAACATGAGATATACAGTCTTAACAAATTTTTAAGTGTGTAATACTGAATTGTTAACTATAGGCACTATGTTGTATATTAGTTATACTGTAATAAAGCTATTTAAAAACAGAAAAAAATTCTTCCTGCCTACCTTTCAGACTAATATATTGGCTTTTCTTCTGTCTTAGTCTTGAATCAAAACTTCGGCTCTCCTGGATCCATAGTTCACCAAATCAACTTGTTGATCTTGGGACTTGCCAGCCTCCATAATTGCATGAGCCAATTATTTATTATCTCTTTCTATAGATATATACATTGTATTGGTTCTCCTTGGTGAGTCTTCATGAATACATCATTAAAATAGTATAGTTAAACATATGTGTAGTGTTAATGACATGTCATTTACTGGTGTTAAGTGCATTAAAACATAACCAAAAAATTTAATTCTCACAACCACAAGAGTGAGACATAGTTTTTGCTTATTTTTAGACAGAGAACTGAGGCTTGAGAAGTGTAAACAACATAGAAAACACTACACTGCTAATAAGCATTGAGGCAAGTGTTCAAACTCAGACTGCCCCATTTTAGAAGAAAGAAGCTTGTACCTCTTTCCTCCTTGAAAATCACAGCAGGTAAGCTTAGGAGGAAATGACTGTGTTTATTAAATGTTCTTAAATTTGAGTTTTAATCCTAGATGAATTTTTGTTGCACATTTAGGCCATAAGTTTAAATCATTCCCTGACTCAACTATCTTTGCAATAGCCCTGTGAGGAAAATATACACAAGTGTTATCTCCTTTTTGACATTATGGCTCAGTCACAAAAGGCAACAAAAATGAAGCCAAGACTAAGCTTCCAAGTGACTGATTCCTGGGTAGTAAAATTTTATACTGTTTGTAGACCTAGTGCTTTTAATTTAGCTGAAATAAGTGCAAACACTGGGTAATATAGGCCAATTCTAGTAATTTAAGGCCAAATGCCATAGAATGCTAAGTATTGAATTCCTATTATGCTTGAACAGGTCCTCAGTGATACTTTGAGGAAATCAGTCATTATTCCTTCCTAATGCCATATAAAGGATTTGTTTTGTTGATATAAACATAGTTAATTGGCCCATCATTGAATGTCCATACATCCTGTTACAGATATCCCAAGTCTAGTTTTTGTTATTGTGATCTAGCAAGAATGTAAAGTTCTGAATCATTTTCACTGTGATATAGTGAGGCCACTTACACTTCAGCTTTGAACAGTTATGACTTTCTGAATAATTTAATGCTTGCATATTTTGTGCCCAAGACAAGCTTAAAATAGTGTAGGTTTCTCCCCTACTCCTCCTGAACAGAGATGAGACTCATATTGAATTCAAATCTTTATGATTCTTGGTTTTTTTACTTTTGAGAATCAATATATTGGCTACTGAGTGGCCTGCATTTCTGAATTACAAACCAAAACTCTGCCCTTGGATAGATGGGCACAGATATATTGTATGATGACCAATCACTTTGTTTGAGAAATACATGAAAGTTTACTAATTTTAGGTTGCGTAGTCATTCCTTGATGGCAGTGTTTGCCTGAATGGGCTGAAAATACATAGGCAATTCAGAAAATATAACCATCTTTAACACATTTGATGAAAGCCTAGTAACTTCTAATTTCTCTTAGGTTATGTAAGAGTTGGCTGCCTCATTCACCACAGCAGCTAGAGTCAGCCTTAAGTGAACTTGGTCATCTAGGTGACTTAGGCTATTACAAATATAGTAAAAAAAATACTGTGCCTCATATTTCACCATTAATGATTACAATTGCTCTAGAAAAGTTGTCAGTGTTAGTTAAAACATGAATACCCTGGGAAAACATAATGTTCCTGCCATCATTTTGTATGTTGAAGTTTGCAGCAGTGAACAGGCTGTTTCTCCATAATATATAGTTAGCCTGCATTTAGTGTATCTAATCACCAGAGAGCCAAGAAAATGGGTATTAACAAATATTGGTACCTCTTAAATTCCATGTGCTCCTCCAAACATTTTATATTCAATATATTATTAATTCATTAATTTGACATAACAATTTCACAGTTAAAACTACTCAAGTGAGAGAGTTCCTGTCTATCAAGCATCCATATTAGCAGTTCCCAGGGAGCAAAGTAGCTCTGCTTAGATTAGGTACCCATTCTTAAACTATCTTTGAGGGCAAGGAATTGGAGTTCTTTGCTGGACCATGTCTTGTCCTGGTTCTACACATATGGCTGACATCATGGCAAGATAAAATGGATCTGAACTACATGGCATGGATTCCCCATAGGAAAAAACAGAGAAAGAAGAAAATATGCAAATAAAATTGGAAATAGAAGGGAACATAATAATAGATACAACAAACTAAATAATTTGGAAAATTAAAATAGTGTATCGGACACCTGTGTTCCACCTCATATGCAGTCAATACATTTTTTACTCTATTCGTTGATGTGAACAACAGATTTGCACAGGTGTGACCTAATAGTTGAGGCCACTTTATCTTTCTGATGTGTAGGAACCCTTAGTACTCATATGCAACCCGTAAGTAAGAGGGATTTAATAGGCCACAGAGCTGTCCTTGACTGATCTGGTGTAGGAGCTATTGGGTATCCAGTGAATAATTCTGAGGTTCATTTTATATAGCTCCTCACAAGGCCACTAGGGGGATCTAAACCTAGTTACCCACAGTAGTGATGAGCTCAATAACACAAACTTGAATAGGCTTTTTTATTTTTAACTATTTATCTATTTATTATTCTATTACTATTATAGTAATTTTTATTATAACAGTTTTAATTTTTTTTTATTTTTCAATTATAATTGCCATACAATATTATATTAGCTTAAGGTGTACAACATAATGATTAGACATTTATGTACCTTGAGAAGTGATCACCTGATAAGTCTAATAACCACTTGGCACCATAAATAATTATTACAATATTATTGACTACACGCCCTATGCTGTACTGTATATGCCCATGACTGTTGTTGTAACTGGCAATATGCACTTAATCCCTTTCACCTTTTTACTCCATCTCCCCAACCCAGCTTCTATGTAGCTATCATCAGTTTGTTCTCTGTATCACTGTTTTGTTTCTCTTTGTCTATTTATTTTGTTTTCAGTTCTACATGTAAGTGAAATCATATGTTATTTGTTTTTCTCTGTCTGATTTATTTTCTTGAACATAATACTCTCCAGGTCCATCCATGCTGTCACAAATAGTAAGATTGCCTTCTTTTCTATGGCTGAGTAATATCCCATTGTTTATATGTACCACATCTTTATCCATTCATCTATCAATGGTCACTTATGTTTCTTCTATATCTTGGATATTGTAAATAATGCTGCAGTGAACATGGGTGTTGAATAGGCTTTCCTTCCTTTTTTCACTACTCTCCACGTATCCATTTCTTGGAATCATGCTCTCCAGATATATTATTTGTAAACAACCTCTTATCTTGGGATTCACCATATAGGGAATAGTCCCAAGCTTAAACAATTGCTAAAATTTCCAGACAAATAAAGATTACCAGAATAAAGCTGAAAGAAATAGACAATCTGAATAAAAGATTATCGTTAAGGAAATTAAACTAAAAATACAAAAAATATTGTCCTCATACCCACTCCATTCTAAAGTTATCAAGCCCAAATACATGTGATTTTTATCACACATGCATGGAAAAGATAACTCTATTACACAAATATTTTTTTGTCCTGTAACTTGGCATTTTTTATTTCTTTATTTTTATTTTTAATGTATTTTATTGATTATGCTATTACAATTGTCCTAGTTTTTCTCCCCTTTTCCCCCTCTGTCCTGCACCCCCCCCCCACCCAACCTCATTCTCTCCCCACCTCTTAGTTCATGTCCATGGGTTGTATATATAATTTCTTTGGCTTCTAGATTTCCTATACTATTCTTAACCTTCCACTATCTATTTTCTACCTATTATTTATGCTACTTGTTCCCTGTACCTTTTCCCCCATTCCTCCCATCTCCTTCACTGCTAATAACCCTCCATGTGATAACCATTTCTGTGATTCTGTCCATGTTCTAGTTGTTTCCTTACTTTGTTTTTGTTTTTAGGTTCGGCTGTTGGTAGTTGTAAGTTTGTTTGCATTTTACTGTTCATGTTTTTGACCATCTTCTTTTTCTTAGATAAGCTCTTGTAACATTTCATATAGTAAGAGCTTGGTGATGATGAACTCCTTTAACTTGACCTTATCTGAGAAGCACTTTATCTGCCCTTCCATTGTAAATGACAATTTTGCTGAATAAGGTAATCTTGGATGTAGGTCCTTGACTTTCATGACTTGTAATACTTCTTTCCAGCCCCCTGTTGTCTATAAGGTTTCTTTAGAAATATCAGCTGCTAGTCTTATGGGGCACTCCTTTGTAGGTAACTCTCTTCTTTCCTCTTGCTGCTTTTAAGATTGTCTCCTTATCTTTAATCTTGGGTAATGTAATTTTGAGTTGCCTTGGTGTGTCCTTCCTTGGGTCCATGTTCTGTGGGACTCTCTGAGTTTCTTGGACTTACTGAAAGTCTATTTCCTTTGCCAGATTGGAGAACTTCTCCTTCATTATTTTCTCAAATAAGTTTCAATTTCTTCCTCTTCTTCTTCTCCTTCTGGCAATCCTATGATTCAGATGTTGGAACATTTAAAGTTGTCCTGGAGGTTCCTCAGCCTCTCCTCATTTCTTTGAATACTTTTTTCTTCATCCTGTTCTGGTTGAATGTTTCTTTCTGCCTTCTGATCCAAACCATTGATTTGAGTCCTGGTTTCCTTCCCATCACTGTTGGTTCCCTATACATTTTCCTTTATTTTACTTTTCATAGTCTTTACTTTTCTTCTATTTTGTGACCATACTCAACCAATTCTGTGAGCATCCCAATTACCTGTGTTTTGAACTGTGCATCCGATAGGTTGGTTATCACTCCATTGCTTAGTTGTATTTTTCTGGAGCTTTGATATGTTCTTTCATTTGGGTCATTTTTTTTTTTGTCTTGGTGCATCTGTGATGTAGTAAGGGGCAGAGCCTTAGGTATTTGCCAATGCAGGGCAATCAACCTCGTTGTGTTGTGGCACTGTATATGGGGGAGGGGCCCAAGAGGGAGCAATGCTATTTGTTCAGCTCTCTGCCAGCTTTAAGTCACTTTCCCCTCTCCCCACAGTCAAATTGATCCCTTCTGGTATTGATTCCTGGGTGGGTGTGTAGATTTGTGTACATTCTAGGACTCTGTGGGTCTCCCCAATGAACTCTCCTGTGAGGTTGGGAGTTTCTTCCACTGCTGAAACCCCCTGAAATGGTTTTCCAGTCAGAGGTTTTGAGGTTTTATTTTTCTGCACTGGACCCCTGGGTTGTGTGGTCTGTCTCACTCCCCAGTTGCTATTCCCAGTTTATCTGCATGTGAATGTGGTAGCACCTGCTCTGCTAGCTTCCTCCTCACCCACCTGCTCTGCCAGCCAATGCCTTGTTGCAAGTCCTCTCTGAACCAGCTGCCCATCTCCAGCCCTCCCACCAGTCTGGATGACTGACTTCTATACAGTTCAATTTACCATCAGTTCTGGTTGTTTTCTGTTCTTAAATTTGTTGTTGTCCTTCTTTTGGTTGTGCAAGGAGGCAAAATGTATCTACCTATGCCTCCATCTTGGCCTGAAGTCTCCCCTATTACAAAAATATTTTTCAAAACCTTGGAAATAAAGATATGCTCCCTAGGTCACTTTATGAAATTATCTTATTACTGAAAAATGGGCAAAGTATAACAAAAAATTATAGTCCAATCTCTTTTCTGAACATACAAGGTCTGTCCAAAAGGTATGAAGTCATGTAATGTTACAAATAGAGGCATTTATTGAAGAAGATACAAGATACAAGAAACATTGTATGAAGGACAATGATTCCTCAGTCCCCAACAAAGTAGGCACGTTTTGACCTCACATAATTCTCCCAATTGCCATCAGCTGCCCCATAGTATTTTCCTGAATCTCATCAATGGTCTAAAATCTCTTCCTATTCAAAGGTGATTTTAGTTTTGGGAAAAGCCAGAAGTCATAGGGTGCCAAATCTTGGCTGTAGGGGGGATGAATCACCTGGTTAATTTGATGTTTCACAAAAAAAAACTTTGCACAAGATGTAATGCTTGAACAGATATGTTGTCATTATGAAGCTGCCAGTCACCAGTTGCCCAGAGCTGCAGCCTTCTGAATCACGCAAATAGTTTCTGCAGAGGAATGTTCAAGCTTAACACAAAACTTGGTGCAGATTTGTTGCTCTACTCAGTCATTTTGAATGTGATGACCACATAATACACATGCTCACTCAATGTTGTCTACTGTCCCCACTGATTAGTACAGTGAAGTCATCATTGTTCATGCATGTGCAGTCCAGTCCACTCTCCTTAAACTGGAGTAGAATTTCAAACAAAACTCTTGAATGTCACAGATGACACATTCATGAAAAAAGAAATCAATCTTTGTATGTGCACAGAACCACAGAATGTTAGAGCTGCAAAAGATCTTAGAGATGATTATTCCAACAATTTCCTTATTTGATAGGTGAGAAAACTAAAACCTAAAAAGACTAAATGATTCTCCAAAGACAATAAAACTAGGAAGTGGCAAAACTTCAGCTTCTTAAGCCTATGAATATAATTTCCAAAATGAATCAACATAAACAGAGTCAAAAAGGAAATAAATAAATTATACAATAAATACATGTATTTAGTTTGGTACGGTAAATTATGCCACTATCTTTAAAGTTTTTAAAGTGTTGAAAGACAAAAAAGACTTTTGTATTAATGCTATTATTTTATAATTTCTCAATGACAAAATAATTTTTAATATTCAATAATCAAAAATTTTCCAAAGGCAAATGGATAAATTATACTTTACATTATTTTGAATATCATTGCTAGCTTGTCTCTGAATAAACAGACATCACCATGATAACTGCCAAGTGTTTATATGCTCAGCACAGGGAACAGACAATGGAAACTGCAGTACATAGAAATATGCAGTCCCCAGTTTGAGGCCATTTTTTGTCTACCTTAAGAAATTCAAATATAAATGTGCTTTATTACATAAACCCATAATTCCCTATGCATTAATATCTATCATTAGGATTCTTTCCAATAACACCTTGGACCTTTAACAATGTGGTATTTTTGAGGAAAAAGATATGTCACGTTGGTTTTTGAAGTTTTCCAAAATAGTGTAATGTGCCAGTCTAACTGAGTTTTTACACTGAATTATATTCACATTACCTCTCTTCTGGCTCACTTTGCTATTTCTGTGAGAGTGGTTGTGCCTACATGAGCAAAATTTTATTACACTCTTATCCTTCACTGTTGGCTCTGCCTTGGCAGTCAAGTTTAATCATGCCAGATGTTGTTTTTGCAAAGCTCAACCCTTCCAGACTGATAATAGCCAGCCTGACCAATTCTTCCCCTCAAAGTATCACCCTCCCTCAGAAAAATGTTATGTTCATGGGATAATGTCTGACAATGAAGCAAACTAACCTGCTATCAATCAGTTTGTGTGTTGCTATTTTACCTAAAAGATTTACTCTTCTTACTCTGAATGGCAACTGTTTGTAACTTGGATGGTCTGAATGTCCTTCATTTACTGTTTTTGCCTTATTATGTTTCTTTAACTACAAAATCTCATATACAGAATATAAATATGAATGGTCATTATATACCAATGAAACAGATTTTCCATGTGAAACAAAATTGATCACACTGCTTTTTAAATATCTTTATCTATATTGCTTTTTTGTTTCTTCATATATAGGAAATTATTAACACTTCCAATGATTCATCTCCCCCCATAGGGGCTGCTCTCATGCAGAAATTACATTCCTACCAAGTGCATAGCCCTCTGCTCTTACATTTCCTTCTTTCTTCTATTTCTCTGCCTCTGCACATAAATGTAACCCTTTCCAAAACAGGCTTGTAGAGTTACATATCACTTATCTAAGAACAGCCTTCTAGTAACACAACCATCAGGAAATAAATGCCACATGCCTTTATAAAAGAGAGAAGGACTTCTGAGAAACCAGTTGTCAGAAAACATACTTATTTCATAAGACTAAACTCAAAGTGAGCTCTTTCGCAAGTTCCCATAGCTTATTATCTGTTCTTGTCTCACGGCACTTACAGTTTCTCCATATCATTTTATTCTTTTTTCCATATTATTTTAGTTATGTATGTAAATGTCTTATCTTCCTTACCAACCTATAAGATCTTTGCTAGCAGGATCCATGTCTAACTCATCTTATTCCCCACAATACTTTTTCCATCCTTTAAAGCCTCATGAAGTTTGCAGAAAGGTCAAAGTAATGAGGACTAGGAAAAGGCTATTTGATTTGTCTAGTTTTTCACTAGTGTCTGATACTTATCGCATGCTTTTATTATAGGTATTTTTATATATGTCAGATTCCCAACTTCTCCAACTAAAAAGGAAGCTTTTTCAGCTCCTTGAGGGAAAGTTTCATAGGTTGTTCATTTTTGTATCTCTCAAAGCCTTTAAATAGAAACTTGCACATAATAGATAAGATACATAAGTGAATGAACATAAATCAGATTATAAAGATAAATAGCAAATACTCATAGGATATGACAGCTAAGAACAAAGACAGGCACTAGAATATTTAAAAAGGCATTTTCATTCATTAAACATTTATTAGTGCCTAGTACATACTAAGAACTGTGTTATATACTAAAAGGAATAAGAAATATAATTTCCCTCAGAGAACTCATCATTTAGTGGAAAAACCAGAAGTGAGGTTAATAATTCTAAACCAAATTGTACGAGATTATGCCCTATTGATAGATGCATTCCCTGAGCCCAGGTAACTGTATTTTATTAAAAAAGATTTTTAAAGTATATTTTATTGATTATGCTATTACAGTTTTCCCAATTTTCCCCCTTTATCCCCCCTCTGCCCTGCGCCCCCCAATCCTCCAACATCCCTTCCTTAGTTCATGTCCACAGGTTGTACATAACTTTTTTGAGTCCTCTGTTTCCTATACCATTTTTATCTCTCCCTATTTTATGCCTACCAATTATGCTTCTTCTTCCCTGTACCTTCCCCCCCTACTCTTCCCTCCCCACTCCCCACTGAAATCCCTCCATGTGATGTCGATTTCTCTGATTCTGTTCCTGTTCTACTTATTTGATTAGTTTTTGTTTCCATTGTTTTTCTTTTCTTTTAGATTCATTTGTTAATAGTAATGAGTTTGTTGTCATTTTACTGTTCATATTTTTTATCTTCTTTTTCTTAGATAAATCCCTTTAACATTTCATATAATAAGGGCTTGGTTATGATGAACTCCTTTAACTTGACCTTATTTGGGAAGCATTTTACCTGCCCTTCCATTCTAAATGATACCTTTGCTAGATAGAGTAATCTTGGGTGTAGGTCCTTGACTTTCATGACTTCAAATACTTTCCAGCCTCTTCTTGCCTGCAAGGTTTCTTTTGAGAAATCAGCTGGGAGCCTTATGAGCACTCTTTTGTACATAACTCTCTCCTTTCCTCTTGCTTTTTTTAGGGTTCTCTCTTTACCTTGGGTAACTTAATTATGATGTGCCTTGGTGTGTTCCTCCTTGGGTCCAATTTCTTTGGGACATTCTGGGCTTCCTGAACTTCCTGGAAGTTGATTTCCTTCTCTAGATTGGGGAACTTGTCCTTCATTATTTGTTCAAATAAGTTTTCAATTTCTTGCTTTTGTTCTTCTCCTTCTGGCACTCCTATAATTTGGATATTGGAGCAGATTGTCCCAGGGGTTTTTAAGACTCTCTTGACTTTTTTGAATTCTTGTTTCTTCATTTTGTTATGGTTGGATGTTTATTTTTTCCTTTTGTTCCAAATCATTGCTTTGAGTCCTGGTTTCTTTCCTATCACTGTTGGTTCATGAACATTTTGTTTTATTTCACTTTGGGTATCCTTCATTTGTTTTTTTTATTTTTTTTATTTTTCAACCAAGCTCAATCAGTTCTGTGAGCATTTTGATTATCAGGGCTTTAAATTCTCCATCAGATAGGTCAGCTATCTCCTCTTTGCTTAGTTCTCTTTCTGAGGTTTTGTTCTGTTCTTCTTTGTCTTGGCGCACCTGTTAAGTTGTAAGGGGGCAGGGCCTTAGGTATTTACCAGGGCAGGGCAACCTTCTATGCTGAGCTGCGGCACTGTCTGTGGGGGAAGGGCCAGAGAGGGAACTGTGCTGGTGCCTGCTAGTCTCTAGCACACTTTCCAACAGACTCTTCTGTGAGATTGGGAGTTTCTCCCATCATGGCAACCCTCACTGTAGTCCACAGTCAGCTCTGAGTCTCAGTTTCCTGTTCAGCCAGCCCTGCTTACACAGCCCACTGCCTGTCCGCAGCCAGCTGTCCCTGTGGTCTGCCACCTCGCTGCAGTTTTTCTGAGTGAGTCTGAGTGGTCCTCCTTACTAGTCTGGTTGTTCTGGTTGATTTTATCTTTAATTCCTTGGTTGTCAAAGTTCCATGAAGTTTGATTTTCTGGCACTTTTGGTTGTTTATTGGTTTTAGATTGGTCGTTACCCTCCTTTTGGTTGTGCAAGGAAGCAAAGGGTTTCTACCTACATTTCCATCTCGGCTGGAACTCATAAAAAGATTTTTAAATGAAAAAAAGAATTTACACCAGTAAATATTTGAGTGCTAAAATAGACAAGATTACATTAATGAAAATACTTAATGCTAGATAAATAAGACATTACTTACCATATTGCCACCAAATCTTAAATACTTATACTCTAAATTAGATTGTTTTCCTATTATCTTCTTTGTGCCACACCCCAAATAATAATATATATGAGCAATTATTTTAAATGGATTATAATATATTAGGATATATTTTCAAATACATTTAAACAAGTGTCAATATTATTAATAATATTAAGCATAAAGCTTGTCTTCTGTTT
This sequence comes from Phyllostomus hastatus, assembly GCF_019186645.2. NCBI lineage: Eukaryota > Metazoa > Chordata > Mammalia > Chiroptera > Phyllostomidae > Phyllostomus > Phyllostomus hastatus. Next base: position 18,898,827 of record NW_025334022.1, read on the forward strand.
TATTATAAAGCAAAATTTCATTATCTTACATAATTTTCCCACACTTTACTAGGTATTTCATTCAGGCACAGTTAGAAAATTTCCAACACCTCATGAACCATAAGGGGCTACCCCAATATTTGATAGATTATAAAGGAGTACAAGCTAGTTATTTAAATATTTAAGTATAGCCTTTGAGAATAACTTTACTCAACCTTTAAGACTCTGCAGTTTATTCCACTATCATCTTCTTTTCTCTGGAAATGACTGAGAACTTAGCTGAATGCCAAATAAATTTCCTTTCTCATGGATAATTAAAACGTAGAATATCTGTGAAGGGAAGAATTTTACCACTATGTACAGCCTTAAAGTGTTGAACTCAAGACATTTAGCAGCATTATTCAAGCAAATGAAATTGCACAATGAGAAAATGGACTTGAATTAGGTACCCTATATACACTGCTGGATTATATTATTATAGCTGGCTGTCTAAAAAATAACAGTAAATAAGAATGTGTATTGCAGGATATGCCTCACTATAGATGTACAAGACAAGGGTTATATTAACACTTTTTTATTGATTGATTTTTAGAGAAAGAGAGAAAGATTGATTTGTTGTTGCACTTATTTATGCGTTCTTTGGTTGATTCTTGTATTTGTCCCAACAAGGGATAAAACCCACAACCTTAGTGTGTCAGGATGATGCTACAACCAAGTGAACACCTTGTTCAGGATGGATTATATTAGTATCAGAGAAGCAAGGTTTTCCTCTGCTTAAGAGAAAAATGCATCCTGGCTAGTGAGGCTCAGCAGATTGAGTGCTGACCTGTGAACCAAAGGATTGCCAGTTCGATTCCCAGTCAGGGCACATGCCTGGGTTGTGGGCCAGATCCCCAGGAGGGGGCATGCAGAGACAACCATACATCAATATTTCTCTCCCTCTCTTTCTCCCTCCCCCCTCTCTCTAAAAATACATAAATAATTTTTTTAAAAAAGAAATATGCATTCCTTATGAAAAATTTGGAATATCAGAAATGAACAAATAATATAAAAACCATTCATTATCCCAAAGGCAGAAATTACAATTATCAACATTTTGGTGTAATTACCTCCAGCCTGTGTACATGGGAGAGTGTGGGGATACACAGGTGTGCAGGAGCATATATGCTTTATATGACATACACATGGTTTCAATAATTTTTCCCACCTCAAACTATATTATGGAAATTTTCCCCATTTTAGATATAATTCTAATTTGAAAGAGTTACATAGAATTCCACAGTATAAGTGAACCATTAGGTATAATGAACAATGACCTACTGTAGGAAATTTAAGCTACTTCTAATTTGTTGTCATTATAACTAACTGTATAATAAACATGTCTTTTCATATATCACTGGTTTTCACTTTTTATTTTTAAAAATTACTAGGAGTCAGGAAAACAGTAGAAATATTTTAAAGTCTTTTAACATAAATATTACTAAATTTATTTGTTTTCACACTATCATCAGCAGTGTATGTGTTTTCCTAACACTGTATTAAATAGATTGGTAGGTAGCTAGGTAGGTGGATATGTAAGTATGTAGATAGATGCATGCACAGATACATAAATAGGGATGTATATACATGAATACATACACTAGTGAAATATTCATTTTATGTAAATAGTAGTTACTTATATTTCTGATTTTCTTGAATTTTTCTTAAGTATTTGCCCACTTTTCTATCAACTACAAATTTTCCTAATGAAGTGTAAGTGCTGACTGCATAATCAATATTGAAACATTATCTGCCTACCAGGGTTGCAATTTTATTATGAAAATATATAGAAAATTACTAAGAGCTACAAAGCACAGGTATAATTGTCCACCTTCCAGAACTAATAAACATTAAAACTATCATAATTACTAAACAACTTCCTTTTTTTTGAAAATAAATAAAATAATACAGAAAGAATTGAAGCCCATTTGTATGCTTCCTTACCCAGAGCATCAATAATTATGAATTTGATGTGTATCATTCCCACCATGTTCTTACACATTATAACTATTTTTATGAAAAATTATACAACAGTTTTGGGTTGATTTTAAAAACTTAAATATCATACACATAATTCTGCAACTGACTTTTTTCACTCAACATTATGTTTCTCATATCTATCCATGTTGACATATAAAGATGTAGCTCATTAGTTTATACCAATGTATCCATGCTATTTATATAATATTCATTTATTTTAACTGCTATATAACATTCCATCTCATTAGGACTTCATCACTTATGAACTGAAGAATTATATCTTTCTTCAGTTCTAAAACAATTTCTCTGAGCATTTCTTTGACTATTTCCTCCTCATTATTTATGTTGTCTGTTTAAAAAATTCTTCCTTCTGAGAGAAAATAATTGCAGACTATGTATCTGAGAAGAAATTAACATTCAGAATACACAAAGAACTCCACAAGTCAACAACAGACAAGTAAACAATGCAGTTAAAAAATAGGCCAAGGATTTGAATAGACATTACTCTAAAGAAGATACACAAATAGTCACTAAGTACATAACTATTTAACTACTCAATTATATACTTAAAAGTGGTTAAAATGTTCAAGTTTGTTATGTATATATGTTTTTACCACAATCAAATTTCCCTTTTTCTTTAAAAAAAGACTTCATCACTTATGCATTCACTATGATAAATATCTGTTTATATATTTGGTATTATAAAATTGATTTAGCAGCCAACGACAATGCACCCACTCATGTTCATGTCTCATGCAGAGTTTTTTTGGCAAAACATCAAATCTGCCGGGTGATCCAGCCCCACTATAGCCCAGATTTGGTGCCCTGCTCCTTGTAGGTTTTCCAAAAACTAAAATAACTTTTGAAAGGAAAGAGATTTTAGATCATTGATGAGATTCAGGAAAATACAATGGGACAGCTGATGGCAATTGGGGGAACTGTGTGTGGTCCCAAGGTGCCTACTTTGATGTGGACTGAGGCATCATTGTCCTATGTACAGTGTTTCTTGTATCTAGTATATTTTTCAATAAATGTTGCTATTTTTCATATTACATTCTTTGATACATTCTGGATAGGATATATATATATACACACACACACACACACACACACACACACACACACACATGCACACACACACATATATATGCACACATACATACACACACATATACTGTCACATATTTATATCTATATATGTATGCATAGTATATAAATTCATATATATTTATATGTACATATAAACTCTATCTCTGTCACCATTTTCCAACTCTGAATACCTCTTTAGCTTCATTCTTTTTCACTGCAGACAGGTGTTCTCCAAATGGCAAAGAATATGGTAACAAGCAATTAAGCAACTCCATGTCTCAGGGTAGGAATTTGGAGAACCTAGCTAGCTTGCATGTCCATCTCTGGACTAATGACTGTAGTTAATGAGAGCAGAGTACCAAGTACTTTTCATCATTTACACCACTGGTATTATTACTCCCTTTGATTTTGTCCTTTCTGATAGATCTGGAGTAGATAGATATAGATAGATGATATAGATGATAGAGATAGAGATAGATAGAGATAGAGATAGATAAATATAATAGGGAATGTATAGTGAATATTATTTTTGGCTTCTATTATGATCACCAAAAATGACTTATTTGATCTATTGGCATGATATATTATGTTGATAGATTGCCTAGTAGTGTATCTTCCTTGCATTCCTAAGATAAACCTTACTTGATCATGGTAAGTGGTTCCTTTGTTATTGAATTTTCTTCGCCAGGATTTTATTCAGGGTCTTACACCAATGTTCAGAAGTGAAACTAATCTTTGAACTATGATCATCAGGATTTATTATGGGGTATTCAAGAGAAAATCACAGACCCCAAATGATATCAGTTGTGCTAAAAACCCATGATACTGAACCTAAATTTAATATCTGAGTGAACTGCAGTTTTAACCCGTCCCAGAAATATAATCTTAATCAACTTGTCTGGAATTTTCTGAGACACCAGTGAGGTAATCTGTCATGTGGGCTCTCTTTATTCTACATAGAAATAAGAGGCAATCTGCATGATAAAAATCTTTCCTGTCTTCTATCTCCCCCAAAAGTTGTCCAGGCCAAAAAATAAATCTTTTCTTTTCTTTTCTTTTCTTTTCTTTTCTTTTCTTTTCTTTTCTTTTCTTTTCTTTTCTTTTCTTTTCTTTTCTTTTCTTTTCTTTCTTTTCTTTTCTCTTTTATTTTCTTTTTTTCTCTTCTCTTCTCTCTTCTTTTCTTTTTTTATAGCTTCCTTGCCTTATCCAGCTTCCTACAAAACCTTCCAATTTATACAGCTCCTCAGAGAGCCTTTCTAGTTTCTAGATAAGATGCTGACTGATTCATGAATTGCTTAATAAAACCAATTAGACCTCCAAACTGACCCAGTTAAATTTCAGTTTTGAATAGATTTTTACTTTAACTTTGTAAAATGCATAGAGTAGCTATTTTAAAAGGTTCTAAAACAACAACAAAAATCAAGTATAATAATCTGACTCTGGACAATCTTAGGAGATGCCAGATTTAGTCTTAAAATATTCATGTTTAGGATGATGGTGAAACCAAAAGCTCTATTGGATAGGTTTAAATGGCACTGTTCGGGTAATTCTTGGAAACTAGAGGACTACTCAGTATTTTGAAAGTTAGTGGGAAGAGCAGGACCAATATAGATAAAGGAAAAGTACAAAATAACTAGAGATTCTAATTGCCTGTACTGAAAGACTTTTAAGATAATAGTCAACTCTCAAATTTATGACATTTCTGTGAATATATGGGTTGTCCTGAAATCCTACAGTTAGGTGTTTAAAATAAATTTTACCTCTATACTTCACTCAATATTATAGAAATTTTAAATACAGTTAATATGCCTTTTGATGAACTTTTAATATCCTGGTAACTAAAAGTAATGACATTAAAAACTTCCTATGAACTTCTGTGTATTTGTTTTGGTACAAGCTGTTAGGAAGACAGAGTCACAAGTTTGGGAAGAATCAGAGTTGATTATTTATGAAGTCCCTGTGGGAAGACTCCTGAGTAATAAGATCAAAATGCAAATCAAGCTTTGGATTTTTCAATTATAAAGAAATGAATGTGTCAGCCTGGTGTGTGCCCTTGTAAGATACATTTCCAGAGGCCACACACCTCATATTCTCTAGGAGACTCAGCAGGACAAGGTACCCAGGGATAGAAAAATCACTAGTGGCCATGATTCTGGACTGGTAGCCCACAGCCTTGTTCCTCTTCACCTCTTTTATCTCTTAGAATAACATTTCCTTCAGTCTCTTTGACCTGCTGGTTTTGCAGCTGCCTCCCAGGGAAATGTGGAGGGAGGGTAATAGTTTGAAATCATAAAGCTTTTGGTGGAGAAATATGTCCCCAAGTTAATATTTTAAATAGAGTGCTATGTTTTCTTATATTTGGTATTCTAAAATTCCAGGATATAGCAATTTTAAAAAAAGAAACAACAAGTATGTATGTATGAGAAGAATGTAACAGGCACTTTTTGAATTCAGTGCCTGGTACATGGTGAGGTTCAATAAATAATTGTTGAGTGAATATAGGAATGATGGAAATAAACAACTTTATAAACTACTAGAATAACCCAATTATATGGTTTTAAATAATTTCTCCTAAAAATATAGAGAACAACTCATATATTCTAGATAGATAATTTTATGGATGTCTTCTTTCTCTTCATTTATCTCTTAAATATTCATTGTTCAAACATTTCTTTATCTTGCTATCTTTTTCCCCTACATAATCACACCCACACTCACATATACAAATGCATATATGTCTATATTCATAGACATGTATATGTATACATAATTATGTAAACACATCTTTCAATCCCCTATTTGCTTTTTTCTTTATAGTTTACCCCCTTTTCAGTCTCCCTCTCCAATTCTCTCTTTTGTATTTTTCTCCCCTTTTCACTTTCTGTTTTCATGTTCACCTTTCTAAAGTCGATATATGTCTACGATTTCTCTCACTACTTTTCCACACTAGTCATAAGTTCTTTCTTATTTCATAGTTTTCCAATTTCTCCCCATCTTTCTTTCCCTTTCCTCACACTTTTAACATTTATTTCATAGTAGAAATAAACACACACACATGCATTATCTTTTTCCAAAATCCCTCTTCCTCACCCCATGTTTTTCTCCCTCCCTTTGTGGATCAAGCTAACAGATTCTATTTACTGGTATCACTGTCATAGTATCTTTCAGATGTCTTTGTTTCTCTTTTTCTGTGCCTTCTTCCTTGTTTATTTGATCTGCTTCTGCTTAGGACCCCTCTCATTTTCATCTATGTTTTTCTGAGTCTCTTGGCCTTTGACTGTCCTCTTTGCTTTTTCTCTATTACATTTCCCTTTCTACCTGGTAAACTTCTTCCACCCATCTGACTAGAGATGTCAAGGTCTCTGTATAGCCCATTATGATCTCCCAGGAAAAGCAATTTGGTATTTTGTCCTTCCCAGCACTTGGCCACGTCTCTGTAAACACCTATACCATAATATATCACTTATTTATTTCTGATTACTAAGCAGAGTGCTCACTGCTTTTACACAGGACACTGAGGACTCTGGGAAGGAGCAAACCACTATTTATATCCTAGCTGCACCAGTTGGACAAGTTTCTTAACCTCTATATTCTTATATTTCAAAGCCATAATTATAAGGTATACCATATAAATTATTAATAAAATTTAAATGTGTTTGAGAGTGAAATGATGTTCTAAAAATTATTAAAGAATAATTGGAAATCTATATTTATTGACCTACAAATTGATTGTATTTTATTAATGGATTTTGAAATAGTTTTATACAAAAACTTTCCAAAACTAAACCTTCCTAAAAGCAAAAACATAACAATTTATGTAGATTAAAGCAAATTAAAAAGAAATCTAAAGGGGGAAGGATCAAGGGTGGGAGGTGGGAATGGGCAGGGCAGGGGAGTGGTGGAGGGAAAATGAAGACAAGTGTAGTTGAACAACAATAAATTAAAAAAAAAAGAAATAAAGGACAGTATTGTTTAGAATAAAAAAATTAAAGTCACTTTTGTTATAAAAAAACCTAAGATATTGATTACCTGAATCACCACTCTAATCAAGATGTAAAACATTTACAAGACTACAAAAGATTTCCAATTAATCCTCTCCCTGTTTCCCTGGCCCCAGGGGAGCCTTCATCAACTTCTACTGATACAAAATAGTTTCGCCTATTCTAAAACTTCATGTAAATAGATCATGTAGCATGGAGTCCTTTGTCTGCCTTCTTTCATTCAGTATAATGTTTTTGATATTAGTCCATGTTCACACTCTATTTTCCAAGTAATATTTCATTTTATGGGCATGCCATAATTTCTTTATTTTTATTTAACCTTTATTGTATTTTTTCCAATTCCATTTAATCCCCTTACACTTCCCTCCCCACAGCAATCACTACACTGCTGTCCATGTCCTTTTCCTTTTTTGCTCAATCCCTTCACTCCCTAACACCCACTGTCCATCTTTCCTCCTGCTCTCCATCTATGTGTCTGACCCTATTTTCCATTAGCTCAGTTTGTTCATTAGATCCCACATATGAGTGAAATCATATGATTTTTATCTTTCTCTGAAAGGGCTTATTTCACCTAGCATAATGTTCTCCGGGGCCATCCATACTGTTGCAAAGGGTAGAGTTTTCTTTTTTATGGCTGAGTACTATTCCATTGTGCACATGTCACATAGTTGTTTTAGCTGCTCATCTATTGATGGACACTTGGGCTGCTTCCATATCTTTGCTATTGTAAAATAACACTGCAATGAACATATGGGTGATTATGTTCTTTCAAAATAGTGTTTTGGGTTTTCTGAGATATATCCTCAGAAGTGGCATTTCTGAGTCAAAAAAGAGATGCATTTTTAATTTTTTGAGGTATCTCCTTACTGCTTTCCACAGTGGTTGCATCAGTCTGCATTCCCACCAACAGTGCAAAAAGGTTCCCCTTTTTTCACATCCTTGTCAGCACTTGTTGTTTGTTGGTTTATTAATGATAATCATTCTGACAAGTGTGAGATAATATCTCATTGTGGTTTTAATTTGCATTTCTCTGATGATTAGTGACATTGAGCATCTTTTCACATGTTTATTAGCCATCTGTATGTCCTCTTTGGAGAAGTGTCTATTCAGGTCCTTTGCACATTTTTTTAGTTGGGTTGTTTGTTTTTATGGTATTGAGTTTTGTAAGTACTTTATACATTTTGGATATCAACCCCTGATCAGATGTATCAGCAAATATATTATCCTACTCTGTGGGCTGTCTTTTTATTTTGTTGATGACTTCTTTTGCTGTGCATTTTTTTGTTTGATGTACTCCCATTTGTTTATTTTTTTTCTTTTGTTTTCTTTGCCAATGTAGAGTTTCCAATAAAAAATTTCTATGAGTAATGTCTGAGATTTTGCTGCCTATATTTTCTTCTAGGGTTTTTATGGTTTTGGGTCTAACGTTTAAGTCTTTGGTCCATTTTGAATTTATTCTTGTGTGTGGTGTAAGAATGTGGTCTAGTTTCATCTTCCTGCACATATCTTTCCAATTTTCCCAACACCATTTATTGAATAAAGTACCTTTAGTCCACTATATATTTGTTTCTTCTGTCAAATATTAATAGACTATAAAAGTGTGGGTTTAAGCCCTGGCTGGCATAGCTCAGTGGATTGAGCATGGGCTGTGAACCAAAGCATCACAGGTTCGATTCCCAGTCAGGGCACATGCCTGGGTTGCAGGCCATGGCCCCTAGCAACTGCACATTGATGTTTCTCTCTCTCTCTCTCTTTCTCCCTCCCTTCCCTCTCTAAAAATAAATAAATAAAATCTTTTTTAAAAAGTGTGTGTTTATTTCTTGGCTCTCCATTCTGTTCCATTGATATATGTGTCTGTGTTTATGATAGTACTATGCTGTTTTGATTAGAATGGGTTTATAGTATAGTTTGACATTAGGCAGTATGATTCCTCCAACTTTGTACTTCTTTCTCAGGATTGCTATTGCTATCTGGGGCTTTTTGTGGTTCCACATAAATTTTTGAAATATTTGTTCTGGTTCTGTGAAATATGTCATTGGGATCTTGATAGGAATTGCACTGAATCTATAGAATACTTGGGGTAGTGTGGACATCTTAATAATATTAAATCTTCCTATCCATGAACATGGTATGTGCTTCCACCTATTTGTATTTGCTTCTGTTTCATTCTTCATTGTCTTTTAATTTTCTGAGTACAGGTCCTTTATATCCTCGATTAGCTTTATTCTTAGGTATTTTATTCTTTTTGAAGTAATTGTGAATGGGATCGTTTTTTTTTTAATTTGCCTTTCTGTTAGCCCATTATTGACATATAAAATGCAACTGATTTCTGGATATTAATTTTGTACTCTGCTACTTTCCTGGATCCATTAATCAGTTCCAGTAGTTTCTTGGTGAAATCTTTGAGGTTCTCTAAGTACAGTACCATATCACCTGCAAATAATGACAGTTTTACTTCTTTACAAGTGGGATGCCTTTCATTTCTTCTTGTCTCATTGCTGTGACAAGGAGTTCCAGTACTATGTTCAATAAGATAGGTGAGAGCAGACATCCTTTCTTGTTCCCATTCTTAAGGGGAACATTTGTAGTTTTTGCCCATTGAGTATGATGCTTGCGGTGGCTTTCTCATATGAGGCCTTTATTATGATAAGGTATATTCTCTCTAATCCCACTTGCCTGAGAGTTTTTTATCATAAATGTGTGCTGGATTTTATCAAATGCTCTTTCCATATTTATTGATGTGATAAATTGGTTTTTACCCTTCATTTTTTTATGTAGTGAAACATATTTGTTGATTTGTGAATGTCATACCATCATTGCATTCCTGGAATAAGTCCCACTTGATCATGGTGTAAGCTCTTTTTGATGCATTGCTCTATTCAGTTTGCTAATAGTTTGTTAAGGATGTTAGTATCTATGTTCATCAGGGATATTGGCTTATAATTTTCTTTCTTTATAGTGCTTTTATATGGTTTTGGAATTAAGGTAATGCTGGTCTCATAAAATGAGTTTGGGAAACTTCTCTCTTCTTGTATATTTTGAAATAGTTTGAGAAGGAGAGGTGTTAGTTATTCTCAGAGTTTTTGATAAAATTCACCTGTGAATCCATCTGGTCTGGGGGTTTTTTGGGGGGAGTTTTGTGATTACTGCTTCAATTTCAATAGGTGTAATCTGTCTATTCAGATTCTCTGATCCTCCCTGATTTAGCTTTGAAAGACTGTATGTTTACAGGAATTTATGCATTTTGTCCCAGTTCTTCAGTTTGTTGGCATATAGTTGTTCATAATATTTTCTTATAATCCTTTGTATTTCTTTGGTGTCTGTTGCTATTCTCCTCTTTCATTTTTTATTTTATTTTCTTGAATACTTTTGCTTCTTTTCTTGAGGAGTCTGGTTAAAAGTTTGCCAATCTTTTCTGTTTTCAAAGAGCCAGCTCTTAGATTCATTGATATTTCCTGTCATTTTAAGGCTTTATTTCATTTATTTCTGCTCTGATCTTTATTATTTCCTGTAGGGAGCCATTTCTCATGGCATGGAAATGTAGCTCAGTTCCCACATGGAAAACCACTGGGAAGTGAGTTGGCTCACAGGACCACACCCATGGAGAGGTTTTCCCATGGGGAATCAGGCCTGCATTGTACCTAGACTGCTATGAGACTTGCTTTTGCTAAAACTCCTTCACCTTGAATTGAGGCAGCGAGTGCTTACTGTAACTTCCTAAAGTCTGTGCTAAACCTGCCAAGTATGGAGTGTAACTGGTTCAACCACTTTTCCACTTTGTCTGCAACATCCTTCTCTTTGAAGTAATTAACAACATTCTTTCCTTTGTTATCTGTAAAAGGTAATCACCTGCAGTGAACCTGTGCATAGTAAACGAGGACCGTCCTCAATGTAATGTACCCAGAGAAGCAATAAAAGCCTGTCTAGGCCGGGCCCTCTTGCCCCCCCCCTCAGAGAGTGGCCGTGCCATCCCTTTTTCTCCACAGGACTACTGCAGTCCATGTGTATTTGTCTCATGGCCACACCTCATGAATCCTGCCAGGCAGGATCTGCATCAATTTCCTACTTTCTATTCAATTTGGACTTTGCTTGTTTTCTTTTTCCTTTTTTCTATTAAATACTTTTGATTTTTACTGTTGTTCAGGTACAGTTTTCTGCCTTTCCCCCAACCCACCCCAGCCTTTCACACCCTCCTCTCCTGTTTCCACCCCCCCCCCAGTTATTGTCCATGTGTCCTTTATAGTTGTTTCTGTAAACCCTTAACCCTTTTCATCCATTATTCCCTCCCCTCTCCCTTCTGGTTACTGTTAACTTCTTCCCAGTTTCAATGTCTTTGGTTATATTTTGCTTGCTTGTTTGTCCTGTTGATTAGGTTGCACTTAAAGGTGAGATCATATGGTATTTGTCTTTCACCTCCTGGTTTATTTCACTAAGCATAACGCTCTCCAGTTCCATCCATGCTGTCACAAAGGGTAGGAGCTCATTCTTTTTCCTGCTGTGAGGAATTCTTTTATTTTCCCCTTTTTTAATTTTATTTTAATCATTGTTCAAGTACAGTTTTCTCCCTTTTACTCCCAATACAGCCCACCCACCTAACCCTCCCCTCTTCCCTCCCATTACCATGCTCTCCATAGTTTTTGTCCATGTGTCCTTTAAATTTGTCCCTGTAAACCCTTCCCATCGTCCCCTCAAATTCCCTCTTCTGTCCCCTATGGTCACTGTCAGCCTGTCCCCTATTTCAGTATCTTTGGTTATATTTTGCTTGTTTCTTTGTTTTGTTGCTTAGGTTCCTGTTAAAGGTGAGATCATATAGCATTTGTCTTTCACTGCCTGGCTTGTTTCGCTTAGCATAATGCTTTCCAGCACCATCCATGCTGTTGCAAAGGGTAGGAGCTCCTTCTTTCTTTCTGCTGCATAGAATTCCATTGTGTAAATGTACCATAGTTTTTGATCCATTCATTTACTGATGGGCATCTAGATTGCTTCCACAACCTAGCTATTGTAAATTGTGCTGCTATGAAAATCAGGGTGCAAAGGTTCATTTGTATTGGTGTTTTAGTGTTCTTAGGATATAGTCCAAGCAGTGGAATTGCAGGGTCAAAAGACAGATCCATTTTTAGTTTTCTGAGGAAGTTCCATACAGCTTTCCATAGTGGTTGTACCAGTCTGCAATCCCACCAACAGTGCACTAGGGTCCCCTTTTCTCCACAACCTCTCCAACACTTGTTGTTTGTTGCTTTGTTTATGATGGCCATTCTGATTGGTGTGAAGTGGTATCTCATTGTGGTTTTAATTTGCATCTCTCTGATAGCTAGCGATGTTGAACATCGTTTGATGTGTCTTTGGAGTTTCTGTATGTCCTCCTTGGAGAAGTGTCTGTTCAAGTCCTTTGCCCATTTTTTAATTGGATTCCTTGTCTTCTTAGAGTGGAGTCATGTAAGTTCTTTATATATTTTGGAGATTAGACCCTTGTCTGAGGTATCATTGGCAAATATGTTTCCCATACAGTTGGTTCTGTTTTAATTTTGGTACTGTTTTCTTTAGCTGTGCAGAAGCTTTTAATTTTGATGAGGTCCCATTTGTTTATTCTTTCCTTTATGCCCCTTGCTCTATGAGACATGTCAGTAAAAAAGTTTCTGCGTGAAATATCTGAGATTTTCCTACCTATGTTCTCCTCTAGGACTTTAATGGTATCATACTTTATATTTAAGTCTCTTATCCACCTTGAATTTATTTTTGTATAAGATGTAAGTTGCTGCTCGAGTTTCATTTTTTTGCACGTGGCTGTCCAGTTGTCCCAAAACCATTTGTTGAAGAGGCTATTTTTACTCCATTTTATGTTTCTGCCTCCTTTGTCAAATATTAATTGACCGTAGAGACTTGGGTTTATTTCTGGGCTCTCTGTTCTGTTCCATTGGTCCATGTGCCTGTTTTTATGCCAGTACCAGGCTGTTTTGATTACAGTGGCCTTGTAGTATAGTTTAGTGTCAGGTATTGTGATCCCTCCTACTTTATTCTTCTTTCTCAAAATTGAAGCAGCTATTCGGGGTCATTTATGATTCCATATTAATTTTTGAAGTGTTTGTTCTATGTCTGTGAAATATGCCATTGGTACTTTAATAGGAATTGCATTGAATGTGTAAATTGCTTTGGGTAATACGGACATTTTGATGATATTAATTTTTCCAGTCCATAAACACAGTATATGTTTCCATTTGTTTGTGTCATCTTTGATTTCTTTCCTGAGTGTTATGTAGTTTTCTAAATACAGGTCTTTTACCTCTTTGGTTAGGTTTATTCCTAGATATTTTATTTTTCTTTTTGCTATTTCAAATGGGGATTTTTTCCTTGATTTCTGCTTCTGCTGTTTCATTGTTGGTGTACAGAAATGCCTTTGATTTCTGGATATTGACTTTGTATCCCACTGTTTTGCCAAATTCATTTATTAGGTCAAGCAGTTTTTTTTGTGCAGTCTATAGGATTTTCTATGTACACTATCATGTCATCTGCAAACAGTGACAGTTTCGTTTCCTCCTTTCTGATTGGATGCCTTTTATTTCTTTTTCTTGTCTGATCACTGTGGCTAAAACTTCCAGTACTATATTGAATAGAAGTGGTGAAAGTGGACAGCCTTGTCTTGTTCCTGATCTTAGGGGAAAAGGTTTTAATTTTTGCCCATTGAGTATGATGCTGGCTGTAGGTCTCTCCTATATGGCCTTTATTATGTTGAGGAATGCTCCCTCTATTCCCACTTTGCTGAGTGTTTTTATCATGAATGGGTGCTGTCCCTTATCAAATGCTTTTTCCACATTTGTTGATATGATCATGTGGTTTTTGCCTTTGCTTTTGTTTATGTGATGTATTACATTTACTGATTTGTGCATATCGTACCATCCTTGCATCCCAGGAATGAATCCCACTTGGTCATGGTGTATGATCTTTTTAATGTATTGTTGGATGCGGTTTGCCAGTATTTTTTTTTGAGGATTTTAGCATCAATGTTCATCAGTGATACTGGCCTAAAGTTTTCTTTCTTTGTTGTGTCTTTATCTCGTTTTGGAAATAGGATGATGTTGGCCTCATAAAAAGAGTTTGGGAGACTCCCATCTTTTTGAATTTTTTGGAATAGTCTGTGAAGGATAGGAGTTAGCTCTTCCTTAAATGCTTTGTAGAATTCTCTTGTGAAACCATCTGGTACAGGGCTTTTGTGTGTTGGGAGTTTTTTGATTACTTCTTCAATTTCTTTTGCTGTTATTGATCTGTTCAGGCTTTCTGCTTCTTTTTCATTGAGTTTTGGAAGATTATATTTTTCTAGAAATTTATCCATTTCACCTAGGTTTTCAAATTTCTTGCCATACAGGTCTTCATAGTAATTTCTTACAATCCTTTGTGTTTCTGTGGTATCTGTTGTAATCTCTCCTCTTTCATTTCTGATTGTGTTTATTTGGGTCTTCTCTCTTTTTTTATTGATGAGTCTGCTTAAAGGCTTGTCGATTTTGTTTATGTTTTCAAAGAACCAGCTCTTAGATTCATTGATCCTTAGAAATGTGCTTTTAGTCACTATGTCATTTAATTCTGCTCTGATCTTGGTTATTTCCTTCCTCCTGCTTGCTCTGGGCTGTATTTGTTGTTGTTCCTCGAGTTCTTGTAGACGTAGGGTTAGGTTGTTTGTTTGGAGTGTTTCTAACTTTTTTTAGGTGGGCCTGTATCACTATGAACTTCCTTCTCAGGACTGTCTTGGCTGTGTCCCATAAGTTTTGGGTTGTGTGAGTTTATTTTCATTTGTTTCCAGAAATCTTTTCATTTCTTCCCTAATATCATTCTTCACCCATTCATTGTTTAATAGCATGCTATTTAATCTCCATGATTTTGAGTGTTTTCAGGTTTTTTCCCTTCGGGTTGGTTTCTAGCTTCAGTCCCTTGTGGTCCGAAAAAATGCTTGGTATGATTTCAATTTTCTTGAAATTCTTGAGGCTTGTTTTGTGTCCTATCATGTGGTCAATCTTTGAAAATGTTCGGTGTAAAATGAGAAGAATATGTATTTAGCTTCTTTTGAATGGAGGGCTCTATATATCTCAGTAAAGCCCATTTCATCAAGGGTATTGTTCAATACCGCAATACCTTTGTTGGTATTTTGCTTGGAAGATCTGTCCATTTTTGATAGTGGGTTGTTAAAATCCCCCACTATAATTGTGTTGCTGTCCATATCTTTCTTGAAGTCTTCTACGATTTTCTTTATGTATTTGGGTGCTCCTGTGTTGGGTGCATATAGGTTTACAATGTGTGTGTCTTCTTGATGGATTCTTCCCTTGAGTATTATGAAGTGACCTTCTGGGTCTCTCTTTATGGACCTTTTTCAGAAATCTATTTTATCTGATATGAGTATTGCTACCCCAGGTTTTTTTTTTTTCCTGTCTATTTGCTTGGAAGATTTTTTTCCAGCCCTTCACTTTCAGCCTGTGCAGGTCTTTTATCCTGAGGTGGGTCTCTTGTAGGAAGCATATGTGTGGGTCATTTTTTCTTATCCATTCAGCTATTCTATGTCTTTTTAAAAAAGATTTTATTCATTTATTTTTAGAGAGGGAAGGGAGGGAGATAGAGAGGGATAGAGAGAGAAACATCAACGTGCGGTTGCTGGGTGTTATGGCCTGCAACCCAGGCATCTACCCTGGCTGGGAATCAAACCTGCAACACTTTGGTTTGCAGCCCACGATCAGTCCACTGAGTGACGCCAGCCATGGCTATTCCATGTCTTTTGATTAGAGCATTTAATCCATTTACCTTTAAGGTTATTATTGATAAGTACTTATTCATTGTCTTTTATGTATGTGTGTTCCTCTCTCTCTCTCTCTTTTCCCTCTCTTCCTTAAAGCAGTCCCTTTAGAATCTCTTGCAGAGCTGGTTTGGTGGAGGTGTATTCTTTCAGACTTCTTTTGTCTGGGAAGCTTCTTATTTGGCTGTCTATCTTGATTGAGAGCCTTCCTGGGTAAAGTAGCCTTGGTTGCAGACCTCTGGTTCTCATTACTTGGAGTATTTCTTGCCATTCTCTTCTGGCTTGAAGTGTTTCCATTGAGAAGTCAGCTGTTAGCCTTATTGGGGCTCCCTTGTATGTTACTTCCTTTTTTTCCCTTGCTGCCTTTAAGATTCTCTCTTTGTCTTGAAATTTTGCCATTTTAATTATGATGTGTTTTGAGGTGGGCCTCTTTGAGTTCCTCTTGATTGGGACTCTGTGTTTCCTGGATTTGTGTGACTTTTTCTCTCATCAAATTAGGGAAGTTTTCCTTCATTACTTTTTCAAATAGGTTTTCTATCCCTTGCTCTTCTTCTTCTCCTTCTGGTATCCCTATTATATGGATATTATTACATTTCATATTGTCTTGCATTTCTCTTAATCCCTCTTCATTCTTTCTGATCCTCTTTTCCTTTTCTTGCTCTTCCTGGGTGTTGTTTTCTACTTTGTCCTCTAGCTCGCTGACCCGATTTTCTGCTTCATCGATCCTGCTTTTCATTCCTTCTACTGTGTCCCTCAGTTCATAAATGGCATTCTTCATTTCCTCTTGGCCCTTGTTGAGAGTTTCTATTTCCTTTTTTATGTTGATATAGTTTGCAGTGAGTTCATTGTAGCTTCCCTGTAGTTTCTGATAGCTCATTGTGAGTTCATTGAACTTCCTGATAATCATTATTTTGAACTCAATAGCTGATAGTTGAGTTGCCTCTATTTCATTTAGCATTTTTTT
This sequence comes from Phyllostomus hastatus, assembly GCF_019186645.2. Taxonomy (NCBI): domain Eukaryota; kingdom Metazoa; phylum Chordata; class Mammalia; order Chiroptera; family Phyllostomidae; genus Phyllostomus; species Phyllostomus hastatus. The sequence continues at coordinate 18,915,652 of NW_025334022.1, forward strand.
GAGGCTTCCTTCTTTCCCTTCAATTGGGGATTGTTTCTTTGTTTTCTCATTGTTCGTGGGATTCTTCTTGTTAGCCTCTGTTTCTTAAATTGATCTGTTCTGGTTCCCTGCGATTATGGTGTGAACTTCTGTGGTAGAACACCAGTGAGATTCAGTGGTGCAGTCTCCTTCTTGTATCCTGGTGTTCACAACTTCCCCCTACTCTTTTTTGTGATCAGTTGAAGGAGTAAGGCAAAATGGTTTAAGACAGGAAGACAGTATACTATGATATTTACAGTAGCAGCCAGTAGGGAAGAGATGGGTTATCTTTTGGCTCCTTACAGTGTTAACCGTGATCTTCCCCACTATCCACGTTTTAGAAAGGATGCAAAGAAGGTAAGACTCTTATTGTGGACAAAAGGATTCTAGTTGGATCTAGAATGCTGTGAGTCTGTGGGAGGTCAGATTCTAAGGTAGAATTGGTAAGTAGAATAAAGATTAGTAAATAGGAGTAGTGTGTAAAAGAATAGAGATAACCCCCACAATAGTGTAGTTCAGGAAATTGCAAAGTGGCCTGAGATCAGGGATGGGTGTTGAGTAGTATTTACAATTGTATGAACTAGGTCTTATTTACAGTAATATTAAAGCAACAGTCTTGTGGCAGAATCAATGAGATCTACTTAACAAGAATAAGGAGTATAGAACCTTGAGTGGTGTATTAATGGAACACAGATGAAGGATAGTAAATTATCAACACACTGTGACTGAGATAACAGGGGGAACCTATCAAATGACAGTATAACCAGCCAAGCAAAGAAGATTATACAGAAAGAAAAAGAATACCAAAATACTATTAAAATAAAAAATGTCGGAAAAGTGAGAAAAAGGTAATGCAAATTTGCAGTAACTTGCAAGATCAAAAAAAAAAGGAAAAAAAAGCAGAAGTTGGAGTGCAGGAGAGATCAATTTGGAGTGGAAGGAATAATACTAGGGTGAATGGAAGAGAAACATAAGGGATTGAGAGAGATAAAAATAGTAAGAATTGAAAAATAAAAAGTCGCTTAAAACACAAGATAAAATCAATCAACCAACAACAGCCAAAAAAAACCCAAAACAAACAAAAGAAAAATGAAACGAAACAAAACAAAACAAAACAAAACAACCTCTTGTTGGTTTCTAACTGACCAGACCAGTTTTTCTGGTCTTGCTGGCTTCAGCAGGCTGAGCAGCATTTGAAATGCTTATCACTCTTCCCAGCCAAATCTCAGTAAGTCTCTCAGGTACTATCCCCAGGGCCAGCAGGGCGCTCTTGCCAGGGCCAATCTGACTTTCTCCTACAGGACCCTAGTGTGAGTTCTTTATATAGAAAGGATTTAGAAATCAAATTCTTGTTCAAGGTGTCATTGGCAAATATGTTTTCCCATATAGTTGGTCCTCTTTTCATTTTAGTGCTATTTTCTGTAGTCATGCAGAAGCTTTTTAATTTTGATGAGATCCCATTTGTTTATTTTTTCCTTTATGCCCCTTGAGCTAGGGCAATATCAGTGATAGTATTGCTGTGGGGAATATCTGAGACTTTCCTGCCTATATTCTCCTGAAGGACTTTACAGTGTCATGACTTATATTTAAGTCTTTTATCCACCTTGAATTTATTTTTGTGTATGGTGTAAGTTGGTGGTCGTTTCACTTTTTTGCATGTAGCTGTCCAGGTCTCCCAGTACCATTCATTGAAGGGGCTATTTTTACACCATTTTATGCTTTTGCCCCCTTTGTCAACCATTAATTGACCATAGAGACTTGGGTTAATTTCTGGGCACTCTAATCTGTTACATTTATCTATGTGTCTGTTCTTATGCCAGTACCAGGTGGTTCCACTTAGTCACTCAGTCTCTGGGCACGCACAGCTCAAATCACCCTTGGGGCAAGCCAGCTCCTATTTGAGGGTTTCTTCTAGAGCAGCTTCCCACCATTCTTAACAAGTGCATGGCTTTTCACACAGCCCAACTTTCCAATCAGTCTGAAGACTATCTGAGTCAGGGTTCAACACGTCCCAACTCTTCCCTTCTCCAGGTGTTGCCCAGAACCCCAATTTCTCTGGTGCCAGCATCCACAGTCCCAGCAGATGTATACCTGCCTCTGTGTGTCTCCCACTTCATCTCTATTCCCCCCAGTGACTTCCAGCATCCTGTTTCTTTTTCTTTTTCAAGTTGCTTAATGGGCAAACTTACATTGTTTATTTGAGCTTTTTCTTATTTCTTGAGTTAGGCCTACAATGCTATAAATTTCCCTCTTTGGATTGTATTCCTAGTGTCCCACAGATTTTGGGTTGTTGGGTTCTCATTTTCAATTGTTTTGAGGTGTCTTTTTATTTCTTCCTTGATTTCATCCTTGATTTTTCTTCCTTGATTTCTTCCTTGATTTTTTGACCCATTCATTGTTAATAACTTGTTATTTAGCTTCTATGTCTTTGAGTGTTTTTCAGTATTCTTCTTGTGATTGATTTCTGATTTCATAGCATTGTAGTCAGAGAAAGCGTTTGATATGATTTCAGTCTTCTTACATTTGTTGAGACTTATTTTGTGTCCTAACATGTGGTCTACCCTAGAAAATGTTCCACATGCAATTGAAAAGTATGTATATTCTGCTGCCTTGGGGTGAAATGCTCTAAAGATATCAATTAAATCCATTTGATCTGTGTGTCATTTAAGGCCACTGTCTCCTTGTTGATTTTCTTTCTGGAAATTGTCTCCATTGAAATCAATGGGGTGTTAAAATTTCCAACATTGACTGTATTTCTGTTGATCTCTCCCTTTATGTCCATCAATGTTTGCTTTGCATATTTAGGTTGTGTGCATATGTTGGGTGTATGAATGTTTAGTAGTATTATATCCTCTTGCTGGATTGTTCCCTTTATCATTATTTAGTGTCCTTCTTTTTGTCTTCTTATAGGCTTGTTTTTAAAGTCAATATTGTTAGATATAAGTAATGCTACAGTATCTTCTTTTCCTATCCTTTATTGTGAAATACCTTTTTTCATCTCTGTACTTTAATTTGTTTGTATATTTTGGTTCAAGATGCCTCTCTTGGAGACAACTTATATATGGGTCTTTTTTTTTTATCCATTCATCTACCCTATGTCTCTTGGTTGGAGCATTTACGGCAGTTACATTTAAGGTGATTATTAACAGCTTTGTATTTAGTGGCATTTTATTTTTAGAATAACTTACCCTTTTAGTTTTCCTGCTCCCTTTTCTTCTTCTTAAAGAAAGACCTTTAACATTTGTTGAAGTACTGGTTTGGTGTTAACAAACTTCTCTAGCTTTTCCTTGTATGGGAATCTCCTCATTTCTCCTTCAATTTTAAATCACAGACTTTCTGGGTAAAGTAGCTTTGGTTGTAGGCTTTTAATCATCTTGAATATTTCACAGCACTTCCTTCCTGGCTGAAATGCTATTGTTGAGGAATTAGATGAGAGTGTAATTGGTACTGCCTTGTATATAACTACCTGCATTTCTCCTGCAGCTTTTAGGATTCTCTTCTTGTCTTTAAGCCTTAATTTAGTTACAATGTGTCTCAGTGTAGGCCTCTTTGGGTCTAACTTGTTTGGGACTCTGTGAGCTTCTAGCACTTATGTGTCTTTTTCCTTCACCAGATTAGGGAATTTTTCAGCCAGTGTTTCTTCTCCTTCAGTTATTTCCATGATGTGGATGTTGTTATACTTCATGTTGTCCAACATGTTTATTATACTTTCCTCATTTTTAAAAATTCTTTTGACTTTTTCCAGCTCAGACTGGGTGTTTTTTTCTACCATGTCTTCCAAACCACTGACTCAGTCCTCTGCTTCATCTAAAAAAATGTTCGTTATTCTACTTTATTATTCATTTACAATATTGCATTCTTTATTTTATTTATTTACTTATTTATCTATTTATTTTTATTGTTGTTCAACTACAGTTGTCTCCATTCTCCCACCACCACTCCCCCATATGCCATCCTTCCCTGCCTCCCACCTTTGATCCTACACTCTTTGGCTTTACCATGTGTGCTTTTTACATGCTCCTTGATGACCCTTCCCCTGTTTTCCCCCATTATCCCTCTCCCCCATGCACTCTGATTACTGCCAGTATGTTCTTTATTTCAATGTTTCTCATTATATTTTGCTTGCATGTTTGTTTTGTCAATTCAGTTCCACTTATCAGTGAGATCACATGGTATTTTTCTTTCAGTGCCTGGCTTATTTCAATTAACATAATGCTCTCCAGTTCCATCCATGCTTTCATGAAAAGTAGGAGATCCTTGTTTCTTGCTGCTGCATAGTATTCCATTCTGTGAAAGTACTGTACTTTTTTCATTCACTCGTTTACTTTGAACCCTTTGGTTGCTTCCAGCACTTGGTTATTGCAAATTGTGTTGCTCTGAACATTGGAATGCATAGGTTCTTTTGAATTTGTGTTTCAGGATTCTTAAGATATAATTCCAGCAGGAGAATTGCCAGGTCAAAAGGTTACAATTTTCCAAAACCCAATGAAGAAGAAACAGAAAGCCTGAGCAGACTTATAACAGCTGGTGAAATAGAAACATTAATCAAGAAACACCCAGCACACAAAAGCCCTGGACCAGAGTTTTACAGGAGAATTTTACAAAACATTTAAGGAAAAGCTAACCCCTGTACTTCTCAGACTATTCCGAAAAACCTGCAAAGAGGGAAGATTCTCAAATGCTTTTTATAAAGCCAGCATCATCTTAATCCCAAAACCAGATAAAGACACAACAAAGAGAGAATACTACAGGCCAATATCACTGATGAACATAGATGCTAAAATCCTCAACAAAACATTGACAAACTGCATCCAGCAATATATTAAAAAGGTCATACACCATGACCAAGTGGAATTCATCCCAGGAACGCAAGTATGCCACAATATTAATTAATCAATAAATGTAATATATCACATAAACAACCAGAAAGGCAAAAATCACATGATCATATCACTAGTTGAGGGAAAAGCATTTGATAAGATACAGCACCCATTTATGATGGAAACATTCAAGAAAGTGGAAGTAGAGGGAGCATTCCTCAACATAATAAAGGCCATATATGATAAAACTACAACCATTATCATACTTTATCAGCAAAAACTAAAAGTTTTCCCACTAAGATCAAGAACAAGTCAAGGATGTTCACTTTCACCACTTCTGTTGAATATAGTATTGGACGTTCTATCCACAGCAGATCAGAGAAGAAAAAAAAATAAAATGCATCCAAATGAGAAAGAATTAAATAAAAGTTTCACTGTTTGAAGATGATATGGTAATGTACAGAGAAAACCCTGTACACTCCACGAAAAAAGTACTAGACCTAGTAACATAATTTGATAAAACAGTGGGATACAAAGTCAATATTCAGAAACTGAGGGCATTTTTGTACACCAAAAATGAAATATCAGAAAGAGAAATCAGGAGAAAAATCCCATTTGATATAGCAACAAGAAAAATAACATACCCTAGGAATAAACCTAATGAAGGAGGTAAAAGACTTTTCCTCAGAAAATTACAAAACATTGAAGAATGAAATTAAAGAAGACACAAATAAATGGAAGCATGTAACATGTTCATGGATTGGAAGAAGTAACATCATCAAAATGTCCATAATTCCCAAAGCAATTTATACACTCAATGCAGTCCCTAATAAAATACCAGTGACATATTTCACAGCTTTAGAACAAACACTTCAAAAATTTATATAGAACCATAAGTGATGCCGAATAGCCACAGCAATTTTGAAAAAGAACAAAGTAGGAGGGGTCACAATACTTGATATCAAACTGTATTACAAGGCCACTGTTATCAAAACAGTCTGGTACTGTCATAACAACAGACACACAGACCAATGGAACAGAATAGAGATCCCAGAAATAAACCCAAGTCTCTATGGTCAATTAATAGTTGACAAAAGGGGCAAAAGCATAAAATGGTATAAAAATAGCCCCTTCGATGAATGGTACTGGGAGACCTGGACAGGTACATGCAAAAAACTGAAACTCGACCACCAACTTGCACCATACACAAAAATAAATTCAAGGTGGATAAAAGACTTAAATATAAGTTGTGACACCATAAAAGTCCTAGAAGAGAACATAAACAGGAAAATCTCAGATATTACACACAGCAATATTTTCACAGGTATTTCCCATAGAGCAAGGGACATAAAGGAAAGAATAAGCAAATAAGACTGTATCAAATTAAAAATTTCTCTACATGGCTAAAAACGACATCAGCAAAAGAAAAGGGAATAAACTGTATGAGAAAATATATTTGCAAATGAGACTTACGACAAGAGTTTGATTTCCAAAATATATAAATGACTCACTCTATTCTATGCCAAGAAGTAAAACAATCCTATTAAGAAATGGGCAAAGGACCTGAGCAGACACTTCTCAAAGGAGGACGTACAGAGGGTTCAGAGACATTTGAAAAGATTCTCAGCATCTTTAGCCATCAGAAAGATACAAATTAAAACGACAGTGAGATACTACTTCACACCAGTCAGGATGGCCATCATAAACAAAGCTACAAACAACAAGTGTTGGAGAGGTTGTGGAGAAAAGGGAACCCTAGTGCACTGTTGGTGGGATTGCAGATTGGTGCAGCCACTGTGGAAAACAATATGGAATTTCTTCAGAAAACTAAAAATGGAACTGCCTTTTGACCGAGCAATTCTACTGCTGGGGTTATACCCTAAGAATCTGGAATCCCCAATTCAAAAGAACCAATGCACCCCAATGTTCATAGCAGGGTTATTTACAATAGCCAAGTGCTGGAAACAGCATAAATGCCCATCAGTAAATAAATAGTTAAAAAAAACTTTGGTATATTTGCACAATGGAATACTATGCAGCAGAAAGAAAGAAGAAGCCCCTACCCTTTGTGACAGCATTGATGGAACTGGACAACATTATGTTAAGTGAAATAAGCCAGGAAGTAAACATCAAATATCATATGATCTCACCTATAAGTCGAGTCTAATCAAGAAAAGTAACAGACAAACAAAACAGAACCAGAAACTTGGAAATAAAGAACAAACTGACAGTGACCAGAAGGGAGTGGTATAATAGGAGAAAGAAAGGGAAGGGTCAAGGCAAGGAACATGTATAAAGGACTCTTGGACAAAAACAGCAAGGGAGTGATTGAATGTGATAGAGGTGGTTGAGTAGGGCAGAATAGAGTAATGGGTGGGGGAAAATGGGAACAACTCTAGTTACACAATAATAAAAAAAGAAAAAGAAAACATAGAAATATCCTTCTAGTTTTGATTTGCTAAGATTTCTTCTTAATGATTCATTCCTGGATTTTATTACTTATTTGATTATATCTCTCTTTCCTGGATCTTTTGGAATAACCATTCTTTCATTCCTTGCTTTTTTTCTGTTAATATGCTGAATTACATTATAGCTTTCCTAATATCAAATCAACTTTTCATTCTTGAGATAAACACAAGTTTGTCATAGTCTATTATCCTTTTTATTAATGACAAATTTAGTTTGATATTATTGTATTTGTGTTTTGACTCATGTTTTTATATTCTCGCCATTTTTTTTGCCTAGTTTATGTATCAAGGTTATACCAGCCTCATAAATTAAGTTTGGGAGTGATTCTCGATTTTCTTCCATGATATATATTCTGTAAAATTGATTTATCTATTCCTTATATGTTCCAGGAAAGTTCTATATAAATGTTTCTTGCTGTGATAAATAATCACCAAAAAAATGTGGCAGTTTAACACAAGGTCCATTTATTATCCATAGTTCTGTAGGTTAGAAATCAGATGTGCATGGCTGCTTTCTTTGCTTTGAGTTTTACAGGCTAAAATTATCAGCAGGGTTTTTTTTCCCTTCTGGAGCTTCTAGGGTAGGATCTGTTTTGAGTCCCATCAGATCATGGTCAGAATTTAGTTCCATGCAGCTGTAAAGCTTTCTCTGCCAGGTGCACAAAATATTGGCTTCATTCAGTAGTAGTCCTGCTACTTCTATATAACCCTATTTGAGGTCCTTTGCCATTTGGCCACAGCTTGAATTCAGTCTGCTTGATTGTTCCTCAGCACCCAATTCTCTGCAAAACATCTAGTGCTGGCCAACACCCCTCCTACCATAGTACCATCTCTCAGAATTATGTAAAAGTTGATGGAATAATCTAATCCAATCCTTTGGATCCAAGCCAGACTTCTCAAAGTTTGCCCTGAGTTAGTGTGGACCACAATTCTAAAAGTCTTCCATATCCAAATCCTCAGAAGGCAGAGCTCAGCTATAGTTCAGAAGAATTCCAACAGAGTTAAAGGCCTGGGTCTGCCACATGACTGTAGGGGGTCATATGACAACTAGATCCAAAAAACCTAGAGGATCCAGGAGCTCATAGTTTTCACCTGAGGGGACTGACTCTACTATGTGGTTGTAGGAGATTCATGTTCATATAATTCACCAACAGTGATTCCTGAAATGCTCACAGGACTGAGAGTATTGAGCCTACCTCATGAAGCTAAGGTCCATATGACAGCAGGATCCATGTGACCTGCTGGATTGAAGTTATATGATGTTCAGTCTGAGCCTACCACATGATAAGAGCTGTCAATCAGAGAGACCATGTGATATAGGGATTCAAGAGCAAACTGTGTTGACCTGATCAGTAGGTCTGGGTCTACCCCATAGTTGTATCCTCCACATAATTGCAAGATCCACATGACCCATAGCCCTTGAAGACAACAATGCTAAGTTAATGGGAAGGTGGGCTTAATAGCGAGTATGGGAAACAGGGTACTGTCACTTAAAGGTAGGGATTACATGCTCTTATGGCTCAGAAGCCACCATATTTATGTGGTTGATAGGCCTGTGCCTGCCACATGGTGATGGGGTCTGTATGGCTACAGGATGCTTGTGAGCACTGGTGATAGGAACCATAATGTTCACATTTTTATGATAGGCTGAGTCTGCCTCATGACAATAAGGTTCCAAAAATCTGCATGGCTCAAGGGAACACCCTGTCATGTGACCCAGAGATCTGAGATTGTCACACTGGGGTTTTCCTCCTGGTGTGCTTCTATAATACACAGACTTGGACTTTTGTTCCCATCATCCCACTTTAAATGAGCAAATTATATGTGTTTTTTTCTAATAATACATAGAAGACATATTTATACATGAATACATCACAATGAACATAAAAGTGAAACAGATCCTCCCTAAAGCTGTAACAGATACCATACCACAGGTAGTACTGCAAGAGGCTAAACAGTGGGTACAAGTAAGCCTTGTGTACTTAATTTTATGCAGGACTTAAAGGTAAATAAAGCAAACTTAATAACTTAGTTTTAATTGTGTGCAGTAACTGCTATGTGCTAAGCAATCTAAAGGGTTAACCCATTTAATAGTGGCAGCTGTATGGAGTAGGTACTGTTATTATCCCAATTTTACAAATGGGGAGGTTGAAACAGAGAGGGGTGAAGCCACTTGCCAAAGAAGTCACAGAGTTTGTAGGTTGCAAAAAGCAAGGTTTGCCCTCAGATGTTTGGGTTCTAGACTCTGAGTTATAACCCCTTACAGGTTCCCCAAAGAAAATTAATATTAATTTAACCTTTCTGATTCAGACTAACTGGAAAGCCAGCCTCATTCCTGAAAACTTTCGATCATGACAGATCTCTTTGAAATGCCATTGAAATAATTTCAAGCATCACTAACTAAAACAAATCAAAGTTGAATCTGATTAAGGACCTCAGATCTGTTTTAATGTATAGATATAAATTTACCATTACTATGTCAAATATTTGCATATAAAAGGAGGTGTAAAGTGTTAGGTATTAGTTGGAAGTAATTCCTTTAAATAAATGCTAAAAAGAGACATGGAAAAATTTAAATATCATACCTGCCTCTTTCTTGAAATACAAAAGGTATAAAGGAGTGGATCTGAATTAATTAAATTTACTGTGTTTATATCCTGCTTGTATCTCTCTAGAAAGGTCACAGAAAGAAAAAGAATATACATCACAATTTAAAACACTTTCACTTTCAAGAATAACTGCATCTTTGTGTGTCCACAATAAATTCGATGTGGCCTTTCTGATTTGCTGATTTATGAAAACTTAATGAAATATAAACTGTGGGGTTATTTTGCTAGGTCCCTGCAGTGTGGCATGGCTACATAGGTAAGATGAAGATAACTCAACAGACCAAAATTTGCACCATGAATAAAATTGAATATACTAGTAAGAACATTGTGTTTGTGGTTCTAGGTCTCTTGAAGGAAGTTGTGATTTTTTTGGAGTGAAGGACAGGATGAGATTAGAGTATTTATGCAAATATATGAAGGAAACCCAAATTGAAAGGAATGGAAGGCTTCCCAGTAAAAGAACTAAATGAACTTGAGTTAAGCAAACTATCAGATATTGAATTTAAAAAAAAAAAGTTATAGGATGTACAAAGAACTCAGTGACAATTAGAAGGAAATGAGGGGGAACTACAACAGCACAAAAAAAAGGAAATAGAAACAATAAACAAGAACCAGGAAGAAATGAAGAATATAATATCTCAAATGAAAAAAAAAGTGCACTAGAAGGAATTACAATCAGGCTGGATGAAGCAGAGGACCAAATTAGTGAGCTGGAAGACACAAGAAAGCAATTACCCAAGCAGAGAAGCAGTGAGAAAAAAACTCAAAAAGTATGAAGATAGCTTAAGGGAACCTCAGGACAACATGAAACACAACAACATTCGAATTATAGAAAGAGCAGAAGGAGAAGAAAAGAAGCAAGGGATAGAAACTCTTTTTTGAAAAAACAATCACAGAAAACTTCCCAAACCTGGACAAGGGAAAAGCCATGCAAGTTCATGAAACACAGAGGGTCCCAATCAAGATGAACCCAAAGAGGCCTACTCCAAGACACATCATCATCAAAATGCCAAGTTTTAAAGAGAAAGAGAGAATCTGAAAGGCAGCAGAGGAGAATAAAGAAGTAACATACAAGGGAACTCCAATAAGAAGAACAGCTGATTTGTCAATAGAAACACTACAAGCCAGGAGAGAATGGCAAGAAATATTCAAAATAATGAAAAACAAAGGCCTGCACCCAGACTACTCTATACAGCAAGGATCTGAAATAAAATGGAAGGTGAAATAAGGAATTTCTCAGACAAAAGTAGACTGAAAGAATAAACCTCCACCAAACCAGCACTGCAAGATATGCTAAATGGATTGCTATAAGAAGAAGAAGAAGAAAAAGAGGGGGAGAGAGAAGAACATAGTAACAAAGGGGAGAAAATGAGTAAGTACTTATCAATAAAAACCTAAAATGTAACTGGATTAAATGCTCCAATCAAAAGATATGAGGTAGCTGATTGCATAAGAAAACATGATCCACACATATGCTGCCTATAAGAGACACACTTCAGAAAAAAAGAGCTACAGAGAAGGAAAGTAAAGGGTTGTAAAAAAATATTCCAAGCAAATGGGTAGGAAAAGATAACTGGTGTAGCAAGACTTATATCAGACAAAATAGAATTCAAAACAAAGACCATAAAAAGAGACATGGAAGGACACTTCAAAATACTCAAGGGAAGAAATTACCAAGAAGACATAAACATTATAAGCATATATGTACCTAACACAGGAGCACCCAAATATATAATGAAAATCTTGAAGGACTTCAAGAAAGATACAGACATCAACACAGTTATACTAGGGGATTTTAACACCTTACTCTCATAAATGGATATATCTTTCGAACAAAATATCATCAAGGATATTATAGTATTGAATAATGCCCTAAATCAAATGAGTGAAAGGTTATATATATACATACGCGTGCGCGCACACACACACACACACACACACACTCCATTCCAAATGTACATGGATATTTTCAAAGATAGATCACATGATAGGAAACAAAACAAGCCTCAACAAATTCAAAAAAATTGAAATCATATCAAGCATTTTCTTGGACCACAAGGGCCAGAAACTAGAGACCAGCCTCAAGGGAAAAAACGCAAAAACACTCAAATTCATGGAGATTGAATAGCATGCTATTAAACAATGAATGGGTTAATAATGAGATCAAGAAAGAAATCAAAAACGTCCTGTAAACAAATGAAAATCAACATGCAACAGTATAAAACTAATGGGACACAGCAAAGGTGGTCCTGAGAGGGAAGTTCATAGTAATACAGTCCTACCTAAAAAAGATAGAAACATTTCGAATAAATGACCTAACCCTACATATAAAAGTACTGGAGGAACAACAGCAAACAGTCCAGAGTGAGTAGGAAGAAGGAAATAACCAAGATCAGAGCAGAATTAAATGATATAGAGACTAAAAGAACAATTAAAAGGATGAATAAATACAGAAGCTGGTTCTTTGAGAAGATAAACAAAATTGACAAGCTTTTAAGCAGACTCATCAAGAAAAAAGAGAAAGGATGCAAATGGATAAAATATGATATGAAGGAGGAGAGATTGCAACTCATACCACAGAAGCACAAATTATTATAAGAAATTATTGCAAACAACTATATGCCAAAAATTTGAAAACCTGGGTGAAATGGACAAATTTCTAGAAAAAATGTAACCTTCCCAAACTGAATGAAGAAGAAGCAAAAAATTTCAGCAGACAGAAAACAGCTAGAGAAATCAAAGCAAAAATAAAAAAAAATTGTCCTGGCTGGTATAGCTCAGTGGATTGAGTGAGGGCCTGCAAACCAAAGGGTGGCCAGTTTGGTTCCCAGTGACTGCACATACCTTGGTTGCAGTCCAGGTCACTAGTACAGGGCATGTGAGCGGCAACCACGCACTGATGTTCCTTCCTTCTCTTCCTCCTTCCCTTCCCCTCTCTCTAAAAATAAATACATAAAATAAAATAGATTTTAAAAACATTTTAAAAAGATCAAAAAATTCCCAGCACACAAAGCCCTGGAGTAGACAGTTCCACAGGAGAATTTTACAAAACATTTAAGGAAGAGCTAACCCATAGCCTTCTTAGACTATTAAAAAAAAAACAACAATAACAACAACAAAACATAAAGAGGGAAGACTCCCAGACTCTTTTCATGAAGCAAGCATCATCCTAATCCCAAAACCAGGCAGAGGCACAACAAAAAAAAAGAAAACTGTAGGCCAATATTGCTGATCAACATAGATGCTAAATACCTTATCAAAATATTGACAAACTGTATCCAACAATACATTAAAAAGATCATAAGCCATGATCAAGTGGGATTCACCACAGGGATACAAGGATGGTACAATATTCACAAATCAATAAACATAATACATCGCATAATCAAAAGCAAAGACAAAAATCACATGATCACATCAATAGGTGCAGGAAAAACATTTGATAAAGTACAGCACCCATTTATGATAAAAAGACTCAGCAAAGTGGGAGTAGATGGAGCATTCCTCAACATAATAAAGACCATATACAGAAAATCTACAGCTAACATCATACTGAATAGGCAGAAGCTAAGAGCTTTCCCACTTAGATCAGGAACAAGACAAGGATGTCTGCTTTCACCATGTCTATTCAACATAGTATTGGAAGTCCTAGCCACAGAAATCAGACAAGAAAAACAAATAAAAGGCATCCAAATTGGAAAAGAGGAAGTAAAGCTGTCACTGTTTGCAGATGAAATGATAGCATACATAGAAAACACTAGAAAACATAGACTCCACCAAAAAACTACTCAACCTAATAGATGAATTTGGTAAAACGGAGGGACACATAGTCAGTATTCAGAAGTCAAAGGCATTTTTGTAAACCAACAATGAAATATCAGAAACAGAAATGAGGGGAAAAAACCCATTTGCTACAGCAACAAGAAAAATAAAGTACCTAGGAATAAACCTTACCAAGGAGGTGAAAGACCTATATTCAGAAAATTGCACAGCACTGAAGAAAGAAAGTAGGGAAGACACAAATAAATCGAAGCATATACTGTGTTCATGGATTGCAAAAATTAGCATAATCAAAATGGCTATACTATTCAAAGCAATTTAAATATTCAATGCAGTCCCTATTAAAATACCAATGACATATTTCACCAATATGAAGAAACATTTCAAAAATTTATATGGAAACATAAATGACACTGAGTAGCTGCAGCAATTTTGAGAAAGAAAAACAAAGTAGGAAGTATCACAATACCTGATAACAAACTATATTACAAGGTCATGGTAATCAAAACAGTCTGGTACTTGCATAAGAAGAAACACATTGATCAATGGAACAGAATAGAGAGCTCAGAAATAAATTCAAGTCTCTGTGGTCAATTAATATTTGACAAAGGGGACAGAAGCATAAAATGGAGTGAAAATTAGCCTCTTCAACAAATGGTTTTGAGAGATCTGGACAGCTATATGCAAAAATAAAAGGAAACTTGTCCACAAACTTGCACCTTACACACACAAAAACTCAAGATGGAGAAAAGACTTCAATATAAATCATGACACCATAAAATTCCTAGAGGAAATTTTCAGATATTCCATGCAGCAATATTTTCACCAATGTCTCCTAGAGCAAGGGACATAAAGGAAAGAATAAAGAAATAGGACTTCATCAAAATAAAAAGTGTCTGCATGGCTAAAGAAAACATCAGCAAAATAAAAAGGGAACCAACTCTTTGTGAAAATATATTTGCCAGTGATACTTTGGACAAGGGTTTGATCTCCAAAATATGTAAGGAACTGACATGACTCAACTCCAGGAAGACAAAAAAAACAATTAAAAAATGTTCAAAAGACTTCAACAGACACTTCTTCAAGGAGGACATACAGAGGGCCCAGAGACATATGAACAGATGCTTAGCATCACTAGCCATCAGAGAGATGCAAAGTAAAACTACAATGAGATACCACTTCACATGGGTCAGAATGGCCATCATAACCAAATCAACAAACAAGTGTTAGAGAGGTTGTGGAGAAAAGGGAACACTAGTGTACTGCTGGTGGGACTGCAGACTACTGCAGCCACTGTGGAAAACAGTATGGAATTTCCTCAGAAACCTAAAAATGAAACTTCCTTTTGACCCAGCAATTCTACTGCAGGGATTATAACCTAAGAACCCTGAAACACCAATTCAAGAGAACCTATGTACCCCAATGTTCATAGCAGAATTATTTACAATAGCCCAGTGCTGGAAGCAACCTAAGTGCCCATCAGTAAATAAATGGGTCAAAAACCTATGGTACATTTACACGATGGAATACTACACAGCAGATAGAAAGGAGCTCCTATGCTTCACGACAGCATGGATGGACCTGGAGAACATTGTGCTAAGGGAAATAAGCCAAGCAGCCAAAGACAAATATTATATGATCTCACCTGTAAGTGGAACTTTATCAACAAAACATACAGTGAAGCAAAACATAAAGAGACATTAGAATATCAAACAGATTGACTGTAATCAGAGCAGAGGGAAGAGAGCGTAACAGGGGAAAGAACAGGTAGGGTCATCAAGGAGTTTGTATAAAGGACCTATGGACAAAGTCAAAGTAGGGTACGATTGAGGGTAGGACGTAAGTGTGGGTGGGGTGGGGGGAGAGGTGGGAGAATTGGAGACCACTGTACTTGAAAAACAATAAAAAATAGCCAGGGTACATTCCTGGTTTGCAGGCCATAACCCCCAGCAACCGCACATTGATGTTTCTCTCTCTCTCTCTCTCTATCTCCCTCACTTCCATCTCTAAAAATAAATAAATAAAATATTAAAAAAAACAATAAAAAATAGTTTGTGATACAACTGGGGAAATTTGTATAATAGCGTGTTATTTAATATTAAGAAATTATTGTTAATTTTTAGGTGTGTTAATGGTATTTTAGTTAAAGGGTTTTTTTAATTCTTACCTTCTAAGGATGCATAGGACAATATTTATAGATGGACACCATGATATCTTAAATGCTGGAATTTCCCTCCAAATAATCCAGTCAGGAGGATAATAAGTAAAACAAGATTGCCCATAAATTTATAACTGTGCAGTTGTGTGATGGGTATTTGGGAAATCATTACCCTCAAAGGGGTAAATTTGGTACTTTTTAAATCATCTATTTAGCAAATATATGAGCACTTGTGTTCTGTTTTGAACATTTGAGCTTGAGGTGTTTGAGAGACATACAGATAGACTTGAAGAGAGGCCAGCTAGATTTGCAGGTGTGTAAGTCATCTGAAATGTCTGTTATAAATATTTTGGGGGCCATGTAAAGCATCATTGAGGCTACATGTATGAGTAAGGGTATGCAGAATCTAAAGACGTCTTGGAATCCACAGTTAAGGAATATCACACTCTATTAGTTTGTGCAGCGCTGTAAAGCTGTCTGTTTTTAAACTTTTGACAATGCTGTGGAAAGGGGATCAAAGAGGACATCATGCAGACCTTGATTAGACATTGGTGCTAAGTTTTGAAGTATTAGTATTATTTCCCTCACTTATGAAAGTAGGCTGGGAAACTCACTATTGAGGAAAGAGCATGAGTAAAGGTCCAATAGCATAAAATGAAATGGTGTATTTAGAGACTAACAAGCAAATCTTTTATTGCAGCAGCAGTGTTAGAGAAAGGCCACAAAGAAATCTGAGACCAATTATGCAAAATTTAATCTATACATAATGGGGAATGTGTGAAAGTTTTAAAGAAAATTAATAGGCATATTTATATTACAGGAAAACAATTCTGATATCATTAAAAGGGGTTGATTTAAAATAAGATTGTGGGTTTTATTTCTGTGTGATGAGATGATACATTAAGATATTAAACTAACTTTCCTGTACTTTCTTGTTTCTTTTGAATTTCCCTTCTCCCCAATTCATACAGTGTCTTTCACTGCCTTGGGGGAATAGTAAAAGATTCAAGTCATGCTTTTGAATTTTCAAAACTTATTTGAGCTACAGAAATCTAGAATGTTGAGCTTCTAAAGCCTCAACCTCGAAAAACTTGAAATATCAAGTTTATACCACAAATGATAGATCTGGAATAAGAGACCATTTTCCCACTCTAAAGACCCCACAGTCTGGGGTAGCAAGTAAGCAGTGAAGCAATGCAGTGAGATGATAATGGATCCCTGAAAAATGGCTCTGAGCAATACTTCCCACTAGATGAAATTTGATGGTTTAGGAATATGAAATTCCAGAAGAGTTTAGAGAATAACAGAGCAGTGCACTGGCTGGTGTGGCTCAGTGGATTGAGCACTGGCCTATGAACCAAAGGGTTGCCAGTTCCATTCCCAGTCAGGACGCATGCCTGGGTTGCAGGCCAGGTCCCCAGTTGGGGGTGTGTGAGAGGCAACCACATATTGATGGTTCTCTCCCTCTCTTTCTCCCTTCCTTCCCTTCTCTCTCTCTAAAAACAATAAGTAAATAAGTAAGTAAATAAATAAATAAATATTTTTTAAAACAAATAGAAGAGCAGAAATGGTCAGTGTGTCCCTCTCTGGGATGTAATGCCTGTCTTTCCATGTCCTCTGGTCCTAGCAGGGAATAGGAAGAGAAAATAGAGACAGCTACATTCAGGGTGTAGAAATATCTGTTTCCATTAGCACCAAAGCACAAGATATGTGAAAGGGTACATGCTGTACAGGTTTTCAAGAACAGGTCTGTCTTTATTTTGGACTCATGTACATGGACCCGTGTGGTGATTTCAGGGGTGAGGGATTATAAGGAGAATACATGGTAATGGGGGAAATGCAATAAAAAGAAAAAAAAAAAGAACAGGAAAGTAACTAGACAAATGAGTCCTTGTGATAAGTATGAGAAAGACATAACAGTGATCTTTATGGACCAAGACCACCATTCAGACAGGGGTGGAGACACACCAACAAAAATAGATGATGATGACAGAAAAACAGATGATCACCAAAAATAAAACTAAAAAAATTAAGGAGAGTAACATAGGGACTCTGAGATGACTAAGAAAAACTTGAGTGGTTGAGATTATTCATACAACCCATGTTATCAGGGCCAGAAATCAAAATTAAGTTTAGATGTAGGAAAAATAATGACTCACTAAATTTTATAAACTAAGAACTGTTAGCCTCTGCATCTCTGTTTCCAATATCCAAACCAGGGCCCAGAATACTAAACAGGTTCATAAATTTTTGCAACATATACAAAACCTATATTTTAAAAATACTGCAGGGCAGAAAAACATGGAAAAAACATAATTCCCTTATTCACATATAATCACTATCCACATTTTGGTATATTTCATTCTAGTTCACTATTTTTCATAAAATAGATACTAAAGAAACTATTTTACTTTTAATATTATACTGTCAGCATCTTCCTATGGCATTAAATATTCCATAAAATACCACTTGGCCTCTGACAGAAGCAACTAACATATGAACCTGTAAATATTTTCAACAAACGTCCTCTGTGAAGCAGGTTTAACACTAGGCCAATTCTGAATTAAGAGGAGATGAAGACAAGACTTTTAATCCAGTCCTTTAGGGAGTCACTGGACAGATCAGGAGAAATAATTAATTAGGGTTCTTCTGAATGAGGTCTGTTCTGCTCCAGCAGATACCCAAAATGTGGGCTCTTATTTCCACAGATAATGCTGAGCTTTGGAGCAATGGATGGGACTAGGGCAAGTTAAAACTCCACAAAGTTTACTATTCTTATTTAAAATCCACCATTTTTCTTAAATAGCTGTTTACTAGATTGTTGCAAACCTTTGGTTAATTTCCACAGTTCCATAAAAGTTGATTCTGATGATTTTTTGCCCATTTTTCCCATGGCTTTTATAGAGGAGCAGAATCTGGTGTTCCCCACCTTGCAATATTGCTGACACTACTCCACATTTTTTCCTGTTAATAAAGCACTTACCTTTTTGTAATAAGTAGGTCAAAAGAACTTTTTCCTAGTTTAATTGCATGACATGTTAAGTGTTTGCATGATGTGGAGAGGAAACAAATCTTTTGAACAAGAGCATAAAATGTGAAGCTGCTATTCTTTGAACACCATGTTACTATTATTGGTGTTCTCTATACATCAGATAAATGCTTTAGAGTAAAATATGAAGTATATATTTCTTCATAGCATTGTTGCAGAAATTTCCTAATCATTACCATTATCTTTGTACAAATAATTTAGAAAATGCTTGTCTAATCCAAAATAAAATAGGTAAAACAAAGTTATGGTATCTAAGATTTAACATTATAGGGCCATGTCTGTGATAAAAAAAATCATAAAATAACTTTAAATCAAAACATTAACAATATAAAAATAATAATGATGCTAGTGAGACAAGGAATTTTTCAGAAATTGGATAAAATAACTGTTGACTAGATGTAGGGGAAATGGAGGGGAGACAGGAGTAGACCTTCTCCAACTCAAAAGTCATCACTTCCCTTGTTTGTGAAATAAGCAAGTACCAAGGATATTAATCAAACATATACATTAAAATTATGAAATGTGCATTACCTTAAATAAGCTCTTGTGAAATGCAATGGTTAGCAGTGAATAAAGAAGCTGTGGTACATTTATACAATAGAATGCTACTCAACCATTAAAAAGAAGGAACTTTACCTTTTGCAACAGCATGGATGGACCTGAAGAACATCATGCTAAGTGAAATAAGCCAGTTAAGAAAGACAAATATGATATGATCTCACTTATTTGTGGAATATCATGAAGAAAATAAACTGATAAACAAAATAGAAACAGAGGCATGGATACATGGAACATACTGGTAGATTTCAGAGGGGAGGGGGATGGAGGCATTGGATAAAAGAAGGTGAAGGGACTAGCCAATGTATGTATATGCATAGCCCATAAACACAGACAACAGTGTGGTAATGGCCAGAGGGAAGAGGGGGGAGAGGGTTGGTGGAAGTGGGAAAGGGGGGGGGCATGGGGACATCTGTAGTAGTGTTAACAATAAAAATAAAGTTAAAAATGTATATTTAGTAAAGAATTTATTCTTCACACTTGAAAAAGACTTTCTGGACTTACTGACTTCTCTTGGGAACAGGATGTAGAGAACTTACTAAGTCAGTAAGCTGTTTGATGAAGAAAAGTGAAATATTTCAGATAGAGATGACAACTTGGTGGAATTAATACTGAATACATTTTTGAGAGGGAAGAAAGAAAATGGAAGATAAGGAGGATCCCCAAAGCACTGAATGAAGGACAGCTCTATGCCATAAGTTCCCAAATGGTCACAACCTTGAGAGTTTACGAATTCAAAACAGAACACTAAATGTCAAATTTGTTCACAATATTTACTTATTAAAAATTATTTATAATAATTTCTTCCCTTTGTTTTTCTACTTTACTGCTACATCTATTTCCCTGTGTATCTCAATTCTGAGATAAATAAAATGTGTGCCTATTATGAAAAAGTAGCATGTTTGGGTTCTAGTGAAAGCTTTTTTCCTGGCTTACAGACAGCTACCTTCTCAATGTCTCCTCACATGGCAGAGAAGAGGAGGAAATTGGGAGAGATAGATTGCATGCAAACTCTCTCATGTCTCTTCTTATAAGGGCACTAATCCCTCACTGGGGCTCCACCCTCATGATCTCATCTAAACCTAAAGATCTCCCAAAGGCTCTGTCTTGAAATACCATTGTATTGGAGATTAAAGTTTCAACACATCAATTTTGAGGGTACACAATTTAGTCCATGAGAGAAAAATAATTTATTATGTTTCATTCTTCTCCTATCTTGTTATTATAAATATTAAGAAAATTGTATGTATTTTTTATGTCAGTTTAGTTTAAAGTCAAGAGAGATAGTTATTAATCAAGTGAAAGTCATGAATACCAAAGTCTTAACAGATATATTTCTTGTTACTTGAGGAAATGTTCCTCTGAGAAGCAGGTGATAGCAAAATTCAAGTTCTCAGGTATTGGCAGTGAAGCCATTCAGTGGCTCTTCAGCAGGTTTACTGATCCATCTTTTGTCAGCTGGACTGTATTTAGAGGTTTATTGAAGCATTGTGATTTCTTCAAATTGCAATTTTAATGAGCCAGACATTTCATTTTTATCTTAATTCGGTGGCTTAACTCATTAATTGTTCCAGTACAATAATCATTGGAAAACTGAAGGATTCTGTGATCTAAAAAGCTTTGACATATACATACTTTTCATCAAAGGAATTTCTCTTACTTCTGAATTCAGTGCTGCCAAAATAACTTTTAAGAACAGAATAATGAATGTATTATTAATGAGATCAAGACTATCATTCTCAATATCACAGGGTGATAGTCTCATTTTGTAATTAAAAGTTATTTGGTTAAGATTATTTGTTAACACTGAGGCTGAAATACTTAATTCAGACGAATTGTGATCCATTAGTTATTCCCATCATATTGTACATTGAAGGGAATTATATTTATCATTAATCAAGAGAATTAATTTAGTGAAACTAGTGATGTGAATCCTGATATTTATAGGTTTGAAAAAATTGTTTTCCTAGGTTTATTAAATGTCTATCTCTAAAAACAAATAAAATTGTTTACTAAGTATGTGGAAAGCAAATATCTCTAAAGATGATTCATACTAAGGAGAGTTTTCCTCATAGGATAACTTAATTTGGAAAGAGGGCATGAGGACCTAGCCAATACCACCAGCAAGAAAGATTTCATTTCAGGAAAGTCACCATGTAATACTAGGGAGGTTCTAGGGTTCTCCTTTGACACTTTACATTGAGTTTCCCTGGTAAATGCTATGTCTTTTTTGTAAATGTTAACACCGATATTTCATTTATAGCACAGCAAGTTCTTAAGGTAGAGGGGAAAATTCCTTCATCTTAAAGATCAAAATAATTCTAAGTGACATCTTAAACAGCCCAAACACCTCTCTGGAGCACAAGGACAATTAGTAGTGAAGTGAAGCCTAGGCAGAAGAAATTTTGTTTAATTAAAAGGTTCTGTTTTCACTGCTGGATGTATGTTGTATAGGTTAAAATTAGCCTGAAATTAAATTCATTGACTTTGAATCATGTTGTTCACTTTTCCAAGTAGGTGGTTCAACTCTATTATATGCAACTGAAACATCAGAGAGTTAGAGTTTATGTCAAGCAAGAAACAACATCTAAATCTTTCAAATGAATCATTACCTCACTTTTGAATCCCAGATGGAATGTAAAATTTGTATTATTCTATTATTTCATAGAACTATTACCCTATAATGTCGCTTGACCCCAAAACAGAATTAATGAACCAATAACAATACTTAAATGCCAACCCAGTTCACAATTATCTTAGAGAGTTACAAAACAAGTTCTTGTTTTGTTTTTGTTTAAATAAAGCATTCAGTTAGCTGTCTTTTAAAGTAGAATTTCAGGAGAACTGGACATATGATTAGTAGCTGTTATCTTGTCTCTTTCAGACTATGTATCCATATTAATTAAATATAGTGCACTGTGGTAAAAATAGCAAAGGTTTTTAAAAAGAGAATGATTAACTAAAAATCAGCATATTTGCTTTAATGCTGTATAATATGTTAACTGAACTCAACCAATTAATAAACATGGATTTTTAATTATTATTTTATTTTAATTGTTGTTCAAGTACAGTTTTCTGTCCTTTACTCCCATCCCAGCCCACCCCCCCAACCCTCCCCATCTCCCTCCCATTTCTACCCCCCTAGTTTTTGCCCATGTGTCCTTTATATTTGTTCCTGTAAACCTTTCCCCTTTTCCCCTGAAATTCCCTCCCCTCTCCCCTGTGGTCACTGTCAACCTTAAACATGCATTTTGACCCTACAGGAAATCAAAATGGGTCTTAAGATTAGGTAGACATCCCAAGTGAAATGTGACAAAGAACTATATAAATTAAAGCTATCAACAGAATGCCATGGTTCTATAATTGTTTATTTAGTTGAAGGGTTTAGCCATTAGACTTAAGAGCATGGACTGTATCTTATTTATTTTTGTATCCCTTATTTGTTTTTGTACCTTATTTATTTTAACATAATGTCTGGTTCATAGTAAAATATTCAACATGTTTGTTAAGTAAGTAGATTAACAGATACAAAGCAACCACTTGAGAAAATAAAATTTTAGTTAAACTTAGGTTATGCATCTGTAGGGTTATATGTAAATTACAATGCCCACCAACTGAATTATATATCATCAAAGAAGTTGTTTGTTGATTAAATTTTCATTGAACTTCCAAAGCCATTGTGACCACATCAACTCACCAAAAGGTAGAGCTGTAACAATGTTTTCAACACATCAGTTTGATCCAATCAACTACAAAAACTAGATGGCAGCAAAATGGGAATAAACTCTCAGAAGTATCAGTCTTTCTACAGCCATTACCATGATGACAGAATATAGCTGATTCTTTTCATGGAAAGATATGGGCAAAACCATTCACTAACTTCTTAGTTCCTAAATTTCACAGAAACTTACTTAAAACAGGCAGATCTGTTGTATACATACACATAAATTCAGCCTCAGGTAGTAATCTGAAGATTTGCTGTAGGCAAATGCTTGTCTTTTCTGTCTAGTAACTAAACTAAGGAGGATGTAACATTTTAAGAAAAGAAAGACAAAAGTTAATGATTATATATGTGTATGCCACAAATAACAAGGATCAGTGAAAATATTATTTAAACCCTTGGTATCTGAAAGTTATTCTCTTATTGCTATTGAAAATGTTAACTTTCTATTTAGATATAAAGAAACCATAACTCACACTTCTATCTTTCAGTTAATTTCTCATGTAAATGATATTTCAGAATGAAGCTGCTCAATAGAATTGCATCATATACTCTCCTAAAATATTGGTGTGATAACATTCACGGTCCTAAGAAGTGATATTTAATCTCATACTACTTAGCCATTTATAGAAATAAAGATCATAGAACTAGAAAGGACCCTACAAACTTCTTGTCTTTGAACACTCAACATTTACTATGCAGATTTTATGTGGTGAGTCAACTAAACTCCAGAAAAGTTAATACTTTCTCCATGTATTAAAATTTGTTAGTGGTAGGAGGAAAGAAGGACTAAAATATATATGTGTGTTGCAAATGTTTATTATTATTATATCAAAACTATTGGGATCTCTACATCTTGTGCAAAATTAAGCGTTAACTAATGAGGATGCTGGCTATTCTATATTTTCCCTACTCTTATACATAGTAGTAAATTTTTTAATAATCCTTAAGACAATGGATTTCTTATAAGGAAAAGATTTTAGTTGAATTTGAATTTTAGACTAAACAACACCACTAAAACAATTTTGCTGTCAACATCTCTCTACTGATCCAACACTTCACAGTTCTTCCAGTCATGTTTTTGTACTTCAGTGGAATAATATGGTTAGGAATCCATCATCTTCATTATCATATGGGTTAAGTTGAACAATGTCCTTATAATATTTGTTTTTCTACATGTAAATTAAAGCCAAAGAACTGAGCCTGACATTGTGGACAAACAAACTAAAAAAAAGCAGAAAAAAATCAAATCTTGTCTACATAATAGGTCAGTTAGGTGGAATAACTAAAACTCTGTTTTGGTGGCTAATCTTCAAAAGTGTCTTTTTAAGACTTCATTAATTAGGCAACGAGTCAGTACAACCTGAAATAATTCATTATAAGATAATACCAATACTCACGATTTTTCTCTTCCCACCCCCATTACTTAAACCACCTCAGTTACATCCATACATATTAAAATTTTAAATGACCATATGGGTATTTTAGCTTTGAGTTTGGCTTATCAACAAGTACCTAAAGCAAACTGATTTAGACAGAGCCATCACTACTAATTCCTGTCTCTCATCTCACATACAAGTTGGGGCAAAAGTAGGTTTATAGCATTCATATAGAAAATAATGCAATAATTATTAATACAGGAATAAACTGTATCTCACATACTCAAAACTATAAACCCACTTTTGCCCCACCTTGTGTACCTAATATAAGAATCTCAATATTCTCTGTTATATAGAATCAAATTTCTGAGTGAAAAATTCTTGAGTTAACAAACAATTCTTATTTTCTGTTAACATCTTTCAGCATAAAATGCTATAATAAACTCACAGGATTTTCCTTTATCTTTCAACTTTTTATGCTAAAATGAGTGATTTTAAAAGAGCTAAATCCCTACCCTAGTTTATTATGAATCCTAATATAATTAACCATTATACTCTAAAACAAACAGTTTTAGTCAGGATTAATAGCCATGAGAGAAATATGTTTCATCATGATAAATATCCCATTGTATATAGGGATATTAGTAATTTCCAATACAGAAAACTACAGGGTACATTTGGAATGTTGAGAGATCTAAATTAAACACATGATTCACACTCCTGCCTTGCAACAATTCAGCTCAATATGATCTGAAAATGTTTTGTTTTTTTTAGTCTGTATGACACAAATAACCATGTGTTAATACCAACCTTGTAATTACATGAGAACTTGAGCCCCCTATGAAAACTATAAGTTGATTATTATCAAGTACACTATAAATGAGATTAGATTTCTTCTAAATTTTCAGAATAGTTACTAAGTAGTAGAGAATCTCAAATGGAGGAGAAAAGACCCTAGACTTAAGGTCCTGAGAAATCTTGTTCCTTTTGTGCAATGACTCTCTTGATTAGCATAGCAAAAGAATGCAGTGATACATACAAAATATAGTAAATTGACTAATTTGTACCTTGTGTAGTACTTAGTGAGCCCTCTAAATTTCTTTTAGCAATGAACAAATACAAGTATAAAAGGAAGAGATAGGAGAAGGAAATAAGGAATGACAATCATATTTAATATTAAGCTTAAATACTATTGTGTACCTGTGCCACAATATCCTTGTTGATTCTTTGTTTGGAAGATCTCTCCATTGTTGATAGTGAGGTGTCAAAATCCTCTACTATAAGTGTGTTACTATCTGTATCTTTCCTGAAGTCCTCCAAGATTTTCCTTATATATTTGGGTGCGCCTATGTTGGGTGCATATATGTTTATAATGTTTATGTCTTCTTGATGGATTTTTCCCTTTAGTATTATGATGTGTCCTTCTGTTTCTTTTTATGGCCTTTGTTTTGAAGTCTATTTTGTCTGATATAAGTATTGCTACCTTGCCTTTATTTTCTTATCCATTTGGTTGGAATAATTTTTTCTAACCCTTCACTTTCAGACTGTGTTAGTCTATTTTACTGACATGGGTCTCTTGTAGACAGCATATATGTGGGTCATGTTTTCTTATCCATTCAGCTACCCTATGTCCTTTGATTGGAGCATTTAATCCATTCACATTTAATGTTACTATTAAAAGGTATTTATTCATTGCCATTTTTCCCTTTGTACCTGTGTTCCTCTCTTTCTGACTCTGTACCTTCATCTTCTTAAAGCGGTCCCTTTAACATGTCTGGCAACGCCAAACCAGCAGGTTTGGTGGAGATGTATTCTTTTAACCTCCTTTATTCTAGGAAAGTGCTTATTTTGCCTTTCAGTTTAAATGGCAGCTTAGCTGAGTAGAGTAGTCTTGGTTGCAGGCCTTTGCTTTTCATTACTTGAAATATTTCTTGCCATTCTCTCCTGGCTTGTAGTGTTTCTATTGACAAATCAGCTGTTCTTCTTATTGGAGTTCCCTTGTATGTTACTTCTTTATTCTCCTCTGCTGCCTTTCAGATTCTCTCTTTCTCTTTAAAACTTGGCATTTTGATGATGATGTGTCTTGGAGTAGGCCTCTTTGGGTTCATCTTGATTGGGACCCTCTGTGTTTCATGAACTTGCATGGCTTTTCCCCTGTCCAGGTTTGGGAAGTTTTCTGTGATTGTTTTTTCAAAAAAGAGTTTCTATCCCTTGCTTCTTTTCTTCTCCTTCTGCTCTTTCTATAATTCGAATGTTGTTGTGTTTCATGTTGTCCTGAGGTTCCCTTAAGCTATCTTCATACTTTTTGAGTTTTTTTCTCACTGCTTCTCTGCTTGGGTAATTGCCTTCTTGTGTCTTCCAGCTCACTAATTTGGTCCTCTGCTTCATCCAGCCTGATTGTAATTCCTTCTAGTGCATTTTTTTTAATTTGAGATATTGTAGTCTTCATTTCTTCCCGGTTCTTGTTTATTGTTTCTATTTCCTTTTTTGTATTATTTTTCACTCAGCTCCTTGTAGTTGTCTGAGTTCCCTGTGCATCCTTATCACCATTCTTTTGAATTCTATTTGTGATAGTCTGCTTTCCTCCATTTCATTTAGCTATTTTACTGGAGAGTCTTCCATTCCTTTTGATTGTGGCTTATTTCTTTGTCTCTACATTTCAGGTGACTCTTTTTGTTTGTTTCTGCGATTCCTGATGTTCTGCTTTTCCAGCGGTCTTCATAGGGTGAACTTCTATGGTAGGATTTCTGTGGGACTCAGGGACGTGGTCTCTTTCATCTCCCTATCTGGATCCTCTAAGTTTTCCCTTTCTTCTGTTTGTGTCAGCTCTCTTTTTGTACTTGGGCTTTACCAGTTGGTGGCTCTCTGTTGGTGGGTTCTCCCCTCCAGCGGGTTTACTGGTATTCACAACTCCCTCCTTGTCTTGTATGTGATCAGGTGCAGGGCAAAGGTTAAATGGAATAATACAGCAGAAAATTATTCTATGGTATTTAAAGTACTAACTAGTGGAGAACAGATAGGAGGTCCTTTGGAGAAGTAAAGCAAAAACCATTATATTTCACCCAACCAAGCCACTTTTCATATAAGGTGAAAAAGAGATAAGACTCTTAGTAGAAGACAAAAAGAATGTTAGCTGACTTTAGAATGCAGGTCACTTATGTGAGGTTAGATTATGGGATTTAGTGAGAGTATGGGATAGACAGTTGATGTAGTGTGTGAGCATATAATGTTAACCACAACAGTAATTAAGCTTAGGAAGATGGCAAAGTGGATTAAGACCAGAGTAGGGTCCTGGGATTTGGAATAACAATAATATGATTAGAAATATATAATCTCCTGGCTGGCATAGCTCAGTGGATTGAGCGTGGGCTGTGAACCAAAGTGTCGCAGGTTCAATTCCCAGTCAGGGCACATGCCTATGTTGCAGGCCACAGCCCCCAGCAACCGCACATTGATGTTTCTCTCGCTCTCTCTTTCTCCTTCCCTTCCCTCTCTAAAAATAAATAAAATAAATTTTAAAAATCTAAAAAAAGAAACATATAATCTGAATAAAAAGAATAAAAAGTAAAAGATCTAGAGTTTCATGTTATTGGAATACAATTGAAGTGAAAGAATTGAAGTGCAATATGAAGGGGAGAATAAAGAAAATGAATCAACAATGAAATAAAAAAAACAAACAAAAAAGCTAAACAGAAAGAAGAGAAATACAAAATAGAAATAAAAATTAAAAATAAAAGTAACAAAAAATGAAATTAAAAAATAAAATGCAAGTTATAAAGGATAGTGAAGTGAAAGTTGTCTCAGCTGTTGGTGTTAGCCTTCTGACTTCTTTCTGGATCTGGCTTTGGTCTTCTCATAGGTCTAGGTCTTTTTGTCTTACACTCAGAGAAAAAAATGAATTAAAAAAAAACCTCTTGCTGACTTTAAATCTGCCAAGAGGGTTTTTTGTTTGTTTGTTTTCCTTGATGCTGCAGGTTGAGGGGCGCTAGGTTCTGTTGGGTTTTTGTTTGTTTGTTTTTTGTTTTCACTTTCCTGTGTTTCCACAAGGACAGGGGCTTGGTCTGGGCTACAATATTCACAGGTGCCCAGTTTCAGGCCCAAGCCCTCAGAGCATTGTGGGGACCACACCATCCACTGCGTTTATGCACCAGGCCGGGCTTCTAATCTGCCTCATTGTGCAACACTTTGATTAGTCTCTGAGGTTCACTGAGTGGGAGCTAATTGCACCCCTCCTTCTCCCTTTATTGGCCTGGGCCTGTTCACACAGAAAGTCCCTTCAGGGCAATTAAGTTCCCCTGTTGAATTAGATCTCTCTGGGCACTGCTGTCTCTCTGAGCCCCAGTGCCCCCTTTGATCAATCCCTGAAGTGCGGTGCATGGGAGCAAATCGTGCTCCCGCCCCTATTCACTGGCCCAGCCACTTAGTGGGAGAGGCCCTTGAACAGTGGCTGAGTGCCTTTTGTTTGAGTGAATTCCCTTTGTTTGTGGCAGGCTGTTTCTTTCAAGCACCTAATTAGCCAGGTCTAATTAGTCATACTATGACTAATTAGTCATAGTATGACTAATTAGCCAGTCTGGAGACTATCTGAGTCACAGTCGGTCATGGCCCAACTCTTATCACTTCTCCAGGTGTCACCCAGCTCTCCAATTTCTCAGATAATGTCCCAGCCAGCAACCACAGTCCCAGCCTGGATACACCACCAGCTGTGTGTCTCTTACCGAGTCTTTTTCCCTCCAGTGACCTTAAGCATCCAGGTCTCTACTGGCACTGGTCGGCAAACTCGAACTCATTGCTTTAAGAGGAGAGGGAGCTGCAAAGTCAGAATCACTGACCCGGTTCTCCCCAGATGCTCCTGTGGCAGCAGAGGTATCCAGCATAGGACCCGAAGACCTTCCCCTTAGCCCACAAGATCTCCTTACCATACATTTTTAAATATCTTCTTCAGCCTTTGTCTTCCAAACCTCATATAAGCTGGAATTCTGTTGGTTGCTCAATCTGTTCCTCTCAAGATTGGCTAGGTGTCCCACTTGGCTGCAGGAACAAGTGGGTTTGGCTCCCACTTACCTCGCCTCCTTCTTCTCCTCCTCACCAACTATTTTAGAGTTTATTTGAATCAGGATCTAAATAAATCTATACAGTGTAATTGGTTGATATACCTTTTAATGCTATTTGTCCTTTTATTTTTATCCATGTTACTTATTGTTCATTTGTCCTATAGATTTTTTGTAATCTGGATTTTGTGCATAGAATTCTTGTGGTTCAGGTTTTTTCCCTCTGATTTCTGTATTTCTTATGAATTAGTAGTTGGATCTTGGGAACTGGTCAGATTAGGTTTAATTTTTTTAAAAGAATGCTTATGGGCAGTGTTAATTTATTCCAGTAAGAGACACTTCATTTCTGGTTATATATATATATATTTTTTTTTTTAATTTTAGCAGCCACTCATAAACATTACCTAGTTTTTTTTCCCGTAGTGGTTGCAAAAATGGTTATATGCTATGGAATATTTCTACAAAATAAAAGTTCCCCTCATTAACTTTTTGGTTGTGGCAACATTTTTTCAAGCAAATAGATGTGTGTTATCTTCCAAAGTTTATGCTGCATCTTGGAATCTGGGTAGGGTCAGGAGTGGCAATGGAGAGTTTGAAATATTCCTCAAGCAAGTCTTCTTTCACCTTATGAACCACTGGGAGATGATAGCTGTTTTCAAATAGTTAAAGTGATTTAAGTTGGAAGCTCATTGTATTCAGTTCCAGAGAACAGGGCTAAGACTGATTTTGAGAATTAAGGAAAGACAGTTAATCTATATTTAATAGGAAGAAAAATCTGCCAGCAATTAGAACAGCCCCAAAACTTAATGGATGGATTACTTTGTAGAACAGATAGCTGCTTATTATTGGCATGCTCAAGAAGAGGTTAGATGAGTCAGGGACATTCTAAAAGAGATTCTTATACTGGGTAAAAATTTAAAAGTCTTTTTCATCTTTCAGTTTCTATGATATTAAAATGCTCCTGAAGAACCAGGGAGAAGAAAGACATTCAGAAATTACTCCATGGTGACTGTCTAAGGAATCAGTTTTGAATATTTGCAGTAGAACTTTTTGATCCAAAAAAACAAATGCTTTTTAGAAGTTAAAAAATGGTTTTCTTATTTTGCTTAGCACAATGCTTTCCAGTTGCATCCATGCTGTTGCAAAGGGTAGGAGCGCCTTCTTTCTTTCTGCTGCATAGAATTCCATTGTGTAAATGGACCATAGTTTTTTGATCCATTCATTTGCTGATGGGCATCTAGGTTGCTTCCAACACTTGGCTATTGTAAATTGTGCTGCTATGAACATTGGGGTGCATAGGTTCTTTTGGATTGGTGTTTCCGGGTGCTTAGGATATAATCCTAGCAGTGGAATTGCTGGGTCAAAAGGCAGATCCATTTTTAGTTTTTTGAGAAAATTCCATAGTGTTTTCCATAGTGGTTGTACCAGTCTGCAATCCCACCAACAATGCACTAGGGTCCCCTTTTCTCCACAACATAAGGCAGGCAGTGAAAGACAAATACCATATGATCTCACCTTTAAGAGGAACCTAAATAACAAAACAAAGAAACAAGCAAAATATAACCAAAGACACTGAAATAAAGAACAGTCTGACAGTGTTCAGAGGGGAGAGGAGAGGGAATTTCAGGGGAATTTCAAGGGAAAAGAGGAAGGGTTTACAGGAAAAAGTATAAAGGACAAATGTATAAAAACTAGGGGTGGGTGGAAATGGGAGGGAGAAGGAGAGGGCTGGGTGGGTGGGTTGGGATGGGAGTAAAAGATAGAAAATTGTACTGCAACAACAATTAAAATAAAATATATATATTAAAAATGTAAAACAAAAAAGAAAAGAAAATTTCTGTCAGATGTTAAAAAAATGGTTTTAATATGCTCCTCATATTTTGTTTGCTTGTTAACACTTTGTAACTCTTGACCTTTACCTGTAGAGATGTGATAATACTTTTGTTAACAACTCACAGTTTGTTCCCAATTGAGAACTTTTTCCTAGAAATCATAACAACAGTACAATATTAACAAATGGTACTAGTCCTGTGGAAATGTTAGACTGTGTGTTTTGCTACTGGAGAGGAATTCCTGTACTCAGAGTGGTATTTTGAAAAAAATCAACTCAATATTATAAGTAATTTTTTGTGTTCTTGTATTATCCTATGTGTTTTATTCAGGACAGTACTTCCAAGTTACGTTAATAAATACCTTCTCAATCCCACTATAGAACAAGTGGGTTCCATGGTCAAATTTATTGAGAAAATTAGTTGTTTATTCATTCATTTGTACATCTATTCATTTATTTTTACATCAACCTCACAGGACCCTATAGGGTGCTAATTGCATTGTTAATATTCAAGGAGGATATACTACAGTATCTATAATTTCTCAAACATATTTGATCACAAAACATTTGTCTTTTCTTTCAATTTTTAAAGTATTTTTCCATTTCCATGTAGTCCCCTTATACCCTTCTTCCTCCATAATTACCACACTGTTGTCCATGTTGTTCTGTGATACATAGACAATTTTGAAAGAAACAAAAAAAATTGAAATCGTCAAATTCCTCATTTTCTTTCATCTCAAATCCAATTCACTGGAAAATTGTGTTGTTTATACTGGCCAGAGTCTGATCTTTCTGATCAACTGCCAAAACTCTGAACTTAGCCACTATCATATGTGATTCCTTCTTCATATCCATAGATTGCTCTCTCTTTAGGTATCTTCATGGATTTACTCAAATGTAACCTCAGGTATATTCAGAGCTTTATTCAAATGTCACCTCCTCAATTTATATAATATTGAATCTGTCTTTCTCCCTCCACACTTTTTTTATTTTTCAACGTAGCACTTATGACTATCTAACACACTATTTGCTTTGCCTATCTCATTATTGCTTTTATCCTTCCACTAGAATGTAAATTCCTTGAGTATTAGGACTTTGTCCTGTTTCTTGTTGTATCTCTAGCATCTAGAAGTGTTCAAGGATATGATAGATGTCAAATAAATATTTCTTGAATATATGAATGCAATTGCTGACCTGCAAATGTTAACAGTAAGAGGACATGTGCATCATAGTGTGCTGCAAAAAACATTGGCTTTGTAGTTAGTCAGAAAGGGACTTCTTTACTGGTTCTGCCACTTATGTGCTGTGAGACCTTCAACATGTTACTCAATAACTCTGTGCCATACCTTTATTACATGTGGAAATAATGATACATATGCCTTAAATTTATTGTAATTATTTTAGCAGTGTATTATATTATTTATGCTATGTAACAAAAACTTATATCAAGTGATAAAAAAGTATTTAAAGTAGCTAGTGCATATCTAGCATGATTTTTATTAGAAGGCTCAGTACAAGTTCTAGAAAATTATTATAATGAATACATTGAGTCACCTTTCCTTCTCTTCTTCCTCCTTATACTCCACTCAGTCCTGGGGGTACGTTTTCACCAAGTTATCTTGTTTTATCTTGTGATCTGCAACAATATTTATGAAGTTGTGTTAGGGTGAGGTCTGTGAATAAGGAAAACATTGTTTTCCCTTTTGTATGAATCAAACAGGCCTTAATTTTGTATGAATCAAACAGGTCATGACAAGCATTGTTGTTCAATAAACACAACTAACAGTGTGAGATGGACATTTGCTAAGAGGGAAAATTAGAAACGATAGCATCAGAGAGAATGGGAACCTGGCAAGTATGATGTTATCTATAAATTCCTCCTTCGCAATTACATTCAAAATCACATTGAGTTACATTAGATGATCGGTTTCATTACTCTATAGTCATACTTCTTCTGTAACCCAAATGCTATTGGCAATTTAGTTGCTCACCATGTTCATGAGATGCGACTCTGAATGACTTTTAACTATTTTTTAAATCTAATCTTCCCTCAGAGGCCCAAGATTTTCCATCAGTGAGGATAGTCACCCCAGTGTATCTCAGACTGTGTATCTAATCCCACTAAGAAATTCCTGAAATGTTAATGTGGTAACATTGTTAAAAAAAAGTGTATGACCATTTGAGGAACAATGCTCATTTGATTGTCTCAATTTTGTTATGTTTATGGAAAAATTGTTCTCAACGGCCATAGTTACACATTGGATACACTGTTATATCATTATACTCTTAAATATATCTTTATATTCCCAAGGCCCTCTGATTTTTCATACATACACTAGCTTTATCTATATGACAAAAGCATTTCCTGCTGGAATGAAAACCAATAGAGATGGCATTTTCAGCCATTTTGATGGATGTAGATCAAGAACTCCATTACTGTGACAGTAACCCTTATATTTACAGATGACTTTTAAATTGATCTGTAGAATGTTTTGATACCACTGCATATAAACATAATGTCATATTCATGTAAATACTGCTGTTTCCTTAAGTGTCCCCAGTCTTTTTTTTTTCTCTACACATCCTGCCCTAGTTTTTATTGTATACACATTCTATTTCTCCTTTGGTTATCTTGCATAAAATTGTAAGTTGGTAATTTTCAGAGACATCTTGTATATTGGGTGGTGACTGAGGGATGTGATCTTTAGTGAAGATATCTTTATTACTGAGGAATAGTGATTGGAAACAAGAAAGAAAAGAGATGGTTTGGCCATTTCTGCCCATTTATTTTGCTTGGCAGAGTTTAATTTCTTACTAAGTTTTTTTTTCTTTTTTTGTGTGCTGAAGTGGACAGTTAGAAGCAGAGCTATGTCTTTTACTGCAGAAGTATATAACCCCATATCACTTTAC
This sequence comes from Phyllostomus hastatus, assembly GCF_019186645.2. Taxonomy (NCBI): domain Eukaryota; kingdom Metazoa; phylum Chordata; class Mammalia; order Chiroptera; family Phyllostomidae; genus Phyllostomus; species Phyllostomus hastatus. Next base: position 18,950,004 of record NW_025334022.1, read on the forward strand.
TTCAGTGCAGAATTCCTGACACCCTTTGATCCAAAGTTTATCTTTGTTAAATACAGTAAGCAGAGACAGATTTACTTTGAAACTAGAGGAAGTTTAAGCTACGGGGCTCATTACTTGCACTGGCTCTTCCAAGATCCCATACTCAATTTTGTACTTGTAATTTTGTATTATTTTTCTTAAATTACCTCCTCCTCCAGCTGTAGAGTTTAACACCCAAAAAACTGAGTCCACCATTGAAAGTAATCACCTCTTAGGTCTCTTCTACTCATTTCCCCTTAAAGATTTGCTACAACCATTGCAGTGTTTCTGGTGCCATTCCTTTTGTCCTTGATCTGTTCAGAGCAAGTTGAAGGCCAAACCTTAACTGTCATATGGGTTATTTTACTCTATCCAATGTGATTTAATCCTAGAGAATTGAGAAGTCTTTTAAGATATATTGATGGTTGTGGTTCTGAGAAAATGTGGGAAGAGTCAGATACACTTGATGTCTATGAAGATGTTGATGTTAGTTAATATTTCTAAGCCTCAGTTTCCTCATCTGCAGAATGGAAACAATAATATTTATTTTTCAGATTTGATCTGAAGATTGAACCAAAAATCTAGATGAAAGTATTTTATTCAAGTGGTTGGCACTTACTTGGTATCAACACATTTAAATTCTACTTCCTTTTACTTCAGCCATAGCATGACACAGCAGAGAAAGTTTGTCACAGACAGAATATTTCCCATCTGCCTTTTGTGGAACATTTTCTAAACTACAAGAGCTAGAAAAATGCATGTCATTAATCTGAAAAGGCTAGTGAGCCTGCAGGAGGGTATGGAGGGAGGATACCACTGCTTTATTTGAGAGAGTGGCAGCAGACAGAAAGGGCATTGACAGCAGCATCCCTGTAAGTCACTCTTCTTCAAGCTTTAGATTCTGTTTGGCTCTGATAAGAATGTGTATCCTTCCCATACCCACTATGCTCAAAGTTTGATTTTTTCTCCCTTTCTGTATTGTTTCCTATATTTACAGAGTAAACATTTGGTCTTAAAGTGGGAAAATGAATCTTTGTTGGGGTGGAGGGGTGGCATAGAATTTCATTTATTAAATGGACACTTCAGATGACTACTACAGGAAACTATTGAATCAGGATGTCTGGGTTCTTTGTATCTTTTCCAAGAACTTTTCTGTCAGAGTATTCATTTTGAAAACTTTTGTCAGCATTGCTTATAGGCCTGTTTTGAACATTAGCGTTTTGAAAGATTGTGTAATATCTTGCCTTAAAAGTTAAGAAAGTTAACCACCTAGTATGTGTTTTACCCTAGGCAAAGGAGAAAATTTATTATAAGTGATAATGGGTAGATACATTATGTCTGTGGTCTTGTTGGGAATGTTTTATTCCCAAGTTATATGGACATTTGGCTATTATACATTTTGTCTATGCAGAAATAGAAAGAACATCAGGCTGGAGGTAAGGCAACCTGTATTCTAATCTGAGCTCTATACCAATCAAATCTCTGGCTTTTAGGCAGGTCATTTTATTTTGTGTTGTGAAGAAAAATGAGATAATATATGTACAAGCTTTGTAAGTTTAGAGGAAAACATACAAACCAAAAATAGTAACTTTTCATTAACATAACTATTTAAGCATAAGTTTGAGACCTTTGATAGTTTTTAGAAAAAGAAAATGTAGAAAAATGGCTCATTAGTATGAACTTAAAACTCTGAATTAAATTAGGTCACCAAACCTGGATATTATTAATATCTTTGTAGAAATGCCTTCATAAGATTATAATTTAAAATTATGCTGTTTTTATTAAGGATATATTTTAAAAATAGCTAGTGAAAAAATTATTTTGAAAGAACGTTGCCTCTTAGGTTAAATGTTTCTTATATAAAGGGGTTCAGGAAAATTTCCTCTAATGACTTAGTTTTGGGCAAAAGCAAAAAATATCTGTATGCAGATGAATTGTAATTTTTAAGTATATTTTATTGATTATGCTATTAGTTGTCCCATTTTGTTTTCCCCTTCCCCCCCTACCCTGCACTCCCCTCCCACCAGCATTCCCCCCTCTTAGTTCATGTCTATGGGTCATACAGATAAATTCTTTGGTTTCTCCATTTCTTATACTATTCTTAACCTCCCCCTGTCTATTTTCTACCCACCATTTATGCTTCTTATTTCTTGTACCTTTTTCCCCATTCTCCCCTCCCTTCCTCCCTGCTGATAACTCTCCGTGTGATCTCCATTTCTGTGATTCTCTTCCTGTTCTAGTTGTTTCTTATTTTTTTTATTCAGTTGTTGATAATTGTGAGTTTGCTGTCACTTTACTGTCCATAGTTTTGATCTTCTTTTTCTTAGATAAGTCCCTTTATCATTTCACATAATATGGTCTTGGTGATGATGAATGCCTTTAACTTGACCTTATCTGGGAAGCACTCTATCTGCCCTTCCATTCTAAATTGTTGCGCGTGGGTCACCAGCCAGCAGTGACCACGGAACGCTGTGGATGGCTTGACGATAAACACGCGAGAAAAAACAACATGCACAGAGACAAACTAGTTTCTGTGGGGAAGTAGGGATGAAATGGCCACCCCCCCTAGTGGGGAGCGCGCCGATTTACAGTCCATACCTGCTTTTATTGGGCTCATTCTGCATAATAATTCAGGTAAAGTACAGTACTCATTCGGGGGAAGTAAGGAACCATAGAAAACAAAGAACTCTGCCGGTCTATTGAGTTGGGGGTCAAAGAGCTGTAAGACTGAGGGACAAAATAGCTTCCTCCTAAGACCCTTCTCATTCAACTGAGAGCATTCTAAACAAAGAAGGTTTCACAATAATTTACATGTTCTTTCTTAGGCCTGATCACCCTGGGGAATCTGCACTTCTCAGTACCGAGCTGCACCACCCTGTCATTGTTTCAGGCTTAGGTGGAGCAAGGGAACTAAGGCAACTGGGAGACAAGGAGGTTTTTTTCCCAGATGCTGAGAACTCAGGCTATGTCAAAGCCGAGGAGTGAGGGTCCATCATCCCCTTTTGCTGCAGCCAGCCAAGTCCTTCTTTTGGGGGGCCTCCCAAAGTGATCGTGCCTGTCTTAGGTTGTTCCCCCGTGGGGAATCTTACCCGTCTTTGGCTAACCGACCAAGCTTTGGGGGGTTCAGTCATGAATAAAGCAGCAGAAGCAGCATTCCTGCCAGGGAGATAAGCTTTTGTCTCCTTTCTGGCTTACGGTTCCAAGGGCATTCCCTTAGCCTTAGCCCAAGCGGGGGTTTCAGCTTCTGATACCAGTCAGGGCGGTTCCCAACACTAAATGATATAGCTTTGCTGGATAGAGTCATCTTGGATGTAGGTCCTTGCCTTTCATGACTTCAAATACTTCTTTCTAGCCCCTTCTTGCCTGTTAGGTATCTTTGAGAAATCAGCTGATAGTCTTATGGGAATTTCTTTCTAGGTAACTCTCCTTTTTTAACCAAGCAATGACCACTAAATGATATTTTTATTTTTGCCTTATCTTTTAGGAAGTTCATAGTTAAATATAAGGATGAATTAGATTAATTAATTAACCTCAGTGTAGTTTTCTCATATAATTGTATTCTTTCTCAAACTTAGAGTCTTTTTGTGTAAGTGCCATGCATAACAAAGTGCTTCAAATATTTTATTTTTTATAGTAGTCATGTGGATAAATATTATTTCTGCATAAATATAGTGGCTCATTTGTGGCCAAGGTATTTGGTTTGATCCTATGTAGGCAATTGAGTATTGCTCTATTCAAAGATAACTCTGCATTGACCCTAACTGTGGATGACTATATGCAAACTTTTGGCTACAAGGAGAAACAGGAAAAATGGGGATTAAATAGAATTAAGCCATTGCTTATACTATAAAAACAGCTAAAACCATAGGCTATCAATGATAGAGTAGTATAATCCACTGTAGAAATGAACAATAGCCATTTTTGTTATTGATTCCCTGTTGCAGAATTATATTTTGCCTTTGTTGACTGAGTAATGCTCATGGGACATTAAGACTTGAAGATTCCATTTTCCCACCCTATTTTATCATGATATTGGGATAGTAGAATAAAAGAATTTGTGTGCTATGTTTAAGCAAATGGGCCAGAGACACACCATTTTATGGTCTTTCATGAACCAGGAGCATCAGAATGTATTAATATATTACTTTGTGCTCAAGAAAATAATTACAGAGACATTGGTAGACTCCTAAATTACATCAATGATTTCAAAAGTAGTACTCATGGGCTTTGAGGGCAATGGATTTTAAAGTTCACTAAAGAAGGCTTTGAATTTCTTATTTAGATGCAGGACAGTGGACAGGAAGTTGGAAGAAAGGGTCCAATGTACCTTTGTGAGAGCTTGCTATTGAGGACTAAATTTCTAAAAGAACTGAACGTCTTCCTAAATAAGAAAGGGTTACTCCAGTGGAACAAGCTCTGGCTTCCAAAACTCCTTTAGACCTAAAAAATGGCATGCTTATGAACAGTCAGTCACCTGAGGCATTGCAGAAAGGCTGAATGAGCCACATAGCAAGGCAAGAATGAGAAGAGGAATCTTTTTAACACAGTTATTAAGAGATTAAGTAAATGCAAAAATTTGTCTTCTTCTTTCTTTTCCCCCTCCCTCCCACCCTCTCTTCCTTCCTCCCTCCCTTCCTCCCTCCCTCCCTCCCTCCCTCCCTCCTTTCCTTCCTTCCTTCCTTCCTTCCTTCCTTCCTTGTACATTCCCACTTTTCTAGGACTATGTTAACATTAACAAAACCTATAGCTGGCCGTGCACAAACTGGGGAATAACCACTCATCCCCAAAATATCTAGTCTCATTCAGCAACAATTTTTCTTCTTGAAACTGAAGGTAGGATGGGAGATAGCTTTTGAGAGTTTGATGGGTAGAAAGGATGGAAGAAGGTGCACCATTTCAAGAGAATAAATGAACTATGTCATAGAAGTGGGAATGGCTTGTTTAGGGGAAAATGACAACAATGATGTGTATTTGACATAACTAGAATATTCTCACAGAATTAAATTTTAGAAGTACACTGGGATGCAGGTAGACACACTGAAGGACAATAGTAAAGTTTCCTGAGATGTTTAGGGAAAAAGTCAAGAAAAGCTTACCATTTGAGAATGAAATTAATTCAAATCAGCACATATTGATGGAGTTATTTATAGACTTGATCTACAAATACTTGTGTTGCTAAAGAGTCTTAGAAAAATACTGTAGTTTGATCAACAGCTTCCCAGTTTCTATCAGCCTAATCAAGCTGATCAGAGTATATCTTTAGATTAAATTTGTAATTAAAGAAAGCTTCACCTTAATTATATTATTTTATTTACAAAAGGACCGAAGTGTCAAGGTCTGCCTGAGGTTACTCTCAAATTCTAGAAGAACAGTGAGAAGCCATGGGAAGTTTGAGAATGGAAGTATAATGTAATCAATTAACTCTTTTGGAAATCAGTTTGGGAGTAGTAGGAAGAATAGACTAGAGGAGTAAGAATTGGAGGAAAGGAGATTAATTAGAAAGCAATGATTCTTACCATTCATATAAAATCACTTGGGCCTGGATTTTTGTTTGATCAAATATTTTCAAACTACTGAATCAATTTCTTTAATCATTATAAGACTATTTTGGTTTTTGTGTGAATTTCTTTTTTTTTTTTTTTTGGTTCTTACATGGTTCTAAGAATTTGTTGTTTCATCTGTGTCTTCAAATTTATTGACATTATATTGTTTGTACATTCCCTTATTCTATGTAATTTCTGTTATAAATGACCCATGCCCATTTTTTCATTCCTAATATAGTACTAGTGTTCTTTTTCTTGGTGATTAATTGCCAGTTTTTTCTTCCTCTTGTAGTCTATGAACCACATTTTGACATTATTTGTCACCTTTACTTTATGTCTTAGATTTTACCAACTTCTGATTCTGGCTTTATTTCCTTCCTTCTATTTTCTTTTTATTTAGTCTGATGTTTCTTTTCCAACATAAATTGCATGCTTAGTTCATGAATTATGAGGTCTTTTTCTTCTTAAATTATTTTTGAATTAAGCTATGCATACAGAAGACTATAAAAGCATATATACTCAGGTTAATGAATAATTATTAATAACCAGTGTTCAGGTCAAAAGGTGGAAAACTACCAATTCCAATAAGCCTCTGTGCAGTTATTCTTGATTACAGTCTCCTTTCTGCCCTCTAGATGTAACCACTAGCATGACTTTATATATATATGTATATATGCAATATATATTCATGCATAGGTATGGCTATACATTTCCATATATAGATGTGTTACTGTATATCCACATATAGGTATGTATGATTTGTATTTATTAAAAATCTTATTACCTAAATATATATTCCTAAATAGTATAGTTTAACATCTGTTTTTGAACTTTACATATAATGGAATAATACATAATGTATCCTTTAGAAATTTTATTTTCCCCACCTAATATTATATCTTTTAGATTTGTTTTTTCAACTTTCAGTGTTCTGGGATATTCAGTATTGTGAATATATCACAAGTCCAGTGTGCTGTTACTAAACATTTGGTTTATTTCCAGTTTTTTTTCTATCACAAATAATCCTGCTATGAATATTCTTATCCATTTCTTTTGAGACACATGTGCAAGAACTTCTCTATATAGTAGGTGCAGGATTGTTCATCCATAGGGTTTGTGAAAGTGAGCCTTTAATAGAACATGGTAAATGGTTTCTGTAAATGTTTGCACCAGCTTCTACTCTCACCAGGTACAATTTACACTTGTACAGGCAGTATACAGTGTATGAGAGCTCTCATAGCTTCATACTTGATCTTTTTAAATGGCCCCAATCTGGAAAGTGTATAATGTATTTAATTTTGTTTTATAATTAGCATTCCCTGATTGCTACTGAGATTGGTCTTCTTTTCATTTTTTTCTTAATATGATCATTTAAAGCTGTACATTTTTATCTCAGTACTGTTTTATTTGTACCCCATGTATTTTAATGCAATGCAATTTCTTTATTTAGTTCTACATATAATATAATGGCCATTATGAGTTTTTCTTTCACCTAGGAATTACATTAAAATTTGTTGTTAAACTTCCACTTGAAGGACATCATTTTGTTTTTATTTTCTCCAACAAATGCAATGACTAGCTCTCTTGACAGGGATTTCCCCCCCCCCAGAAAGTAATGAAACTTGTAATCACTTAATAAAAAATAACAGTATGATGTGGGGAAAAATTATATTGCAGTAGATGATGGATAGGCTTCTGGGTTCATTCTCTAAGGATACATGATTCAAATTGATGCCTCAACAAAATCACAAATTACAATGTTTTTATTAAAAATTTTAAATTAAAAGTGGCAACATTTTAAAGTGAACAGGTACAATATATGAACTATGTTGGCATTTACTCAATAAGTTCAGTGATCTTTCACATGTGTTACATAGTTAAACTATAGTAGTCCCAACAGTAGTCCTGTGAGGTAGGTAATATTTTGCTTATCTTATAGATGACACGGTTCAGATTTCTTAAAGGCCTGAACTAAAACTGTGGGAGTATAGTTTTTTGGACAAATATGACAAAATTGCAGAGGTAATATAGTTAGGTGTCAGAAACCATTTTGAAATAAACTTAATATTAACTTAGATAGGCATCGTAAGGAGCAGATTTTAGATGGGGAAAAGGTGAGTTTGGGGAACTACAAAAAATTTCATTTTTAACTATGCGTGGAACAGTATGAAACATATATTTAGAGGTAAAAAGTCAACATATGTCTACATTTATCCAGGGAGAGGTGATGATAAGAGCCATATGAGAAGATGTGAGTATCTAAGTTGAGGAATGGCAATTGTGAAAAAAACTTTGGCCTGGGACTCTGTCTACATTTAAAAGATAAGTGGAGGAAACAGAAAGAGTTAAAGAAACTAAACTTAATGCAAAAAGATGTATAAGGAAAACTATAGTTTCATGACAGCCAATGGAGGAGAATATTTGAATAAGGGAAGGGTGTGGTTGCCTCAAGTGCTGTATAGAAGTTGGTTATTAACACTAATGTTAAGAGCCCATGGAATATGATGATTAAGAAATCATTGGTGACCTTATTAAAAGTAGCTTCAGTAGAGTTAGGGGGCAGAGAATAGATTGTAGTAAATTTAGAAATGACTGAATGGTGAGAAGTAATGGATTTGTTCTTCTTGTAGTTTGTAATGAAGAGAAGAAGAAAGGGGGAATTTAAGGGAATGGGAGGCACAGTGTAGTGTTGTTATAGGGTTTTTTTTTGAGGGGGGTGGTTTGTTTTCTTAATAGTGATATTGGACCATTATTTTAGTGGAGAAAGGAAGTTACCAATGCTGAATAAAAGATTAAAAGTTCATAAAGCAGAACTACAAGAGGAAATATGTTGTAGTTGGAAATTTTGCTATAAGGCTATCAGCTGATTTCTCAAAAGAAACCTTATAGGAAAGAAGGGGCTGAAAAGAATATTCCAAGTCATGAAAGGCAAGGACCTATGTCCAATATTACTCTATCCAGCAGAGGTATCATTTAGAATGTGAGTTTGTTGTCATTTTACTGTTCATAGATTTTGATATTCTGTTTGTTAGATTTTAAAATTTCATATAAGGGCTTGGTAATGATGAACTCCTTTAACTTTACCTTATCTGGGAAGCACTTTATCTGCCTTTCCATTCTAAATGAATATACTTTTTATTAGAAGACATAGGTTATGGGTTTTCTAATCCATTGTGGTGGAGCTTTTCCTAGCAAGTTTGTTTTGAAATGGCTGTCACACATTTAGAGGTTGGAATTCATACAATCTCATGCTATCCCTATACAACACATATGACAAGGTGAGGTTTTTATCAATTAAACCATTGATCTTGTAGACATATTTGCATGTTAGCTTGAAAATGAGAAAATGCTGGCCATGACAGAACATAAATCAGACTCAAAAATAAAACACGTTTTTACTTCTAATGTGAGCTGTGTCTCTTAAACAGAAAAACAGGTAAATTATATGAAACCTTTTCTGTAATGAGAGCAGATCAAGTACTTTAATAATACTTTGCAAATCTTAAAAAGAGCTCCTGACAATAATACATCAACTTTTGAAGCTGTATGAAGCAAAAAATTAATGCCTGCCAAATAAATGCCAGCCTTTTGTCCCAAAGCTAAAATTAATAATGATCATCAAACCCTCTACCATGTCCAAAAAGAAGAAATCTCTAACCTGTGCTTAATTAATGCTCAGTGTATGCAATTAGCACAACAGATGAAGGTCTACCAATTACCTTTGAAAATAAAGAAAACTCTTCTCCTAATTAGTCTCTTTATAAAATATCCCTAATATTTTTATTCTTTTCAAAGACTAATTTTTCAGTGTAAGAAATCTAATATGCTGAAACATGAAAAATGTATTCTGTATCTAAGAAACAAAAAACCTTTGAGAAATTATAGCAACTTTGAAAAAGCTACTGGGCAGTGCACAGGTGAAATTTTCAATCATTTCTTTTTCCCCCCAAAGGTATATTGTTGTATCATTCTGATCATCTAGTCAGTTTATTGTTTGAGGGCGTTCATTATTTCTAAGTCACATGAGGAAATGTATTGTTCAGTTGCAAGCAAAACAGCAGTCTCAAATGCCTCAACACAATGAGTACCCACTTGAATTAATATCTTAATTTGCCTTATGCTTATTAGAGGACATATGGCAGGTTTCCATCTTGGCTGTGAAATGCTCTGATTTTAATTTTGGTAAAATCCTTAGCAGTCACCTCATGCTGTACTTGACGGGAGCCTAATTTCCAACCTTCTGTTAACAAGGCCTCTTCAATGAGTATGATGTTTTAAAATGAAATTTGCATATCCACCATGCAGTGATTCAACATCCAGTCTTATTTCTTCTTTGTTACTGTGAAACATGATGCAGATTAGAGAAAGAATTTGGTTCAACACTTTTCCTATTTCTCCACTGATAAATATGTTTGGAGAGATCTGTAATTATGCTAACTTCCTTGTGTTATCTTCTGATGCCTGGAACTATGGAACAAGAGAATTCACAAATTTTGGAAAATAATAAAATGGTTCTCAGCAAGGCAATCAAAGGAACACATTCAGCTGTGAAATTCATCTTGAATTAATCTCAAGCTATACAAATACTTCATGTTTGTCCAGCATCAGAATTACTGAAAGGAGGGAGAATGGAAGATGTCCATTTAATGATAATGTATACTTTTTTGCTATTTGAGTAACATGAATTTATCCTTAAATTTGAAGGCCATAAGAGAAAATGCAAAATGTTGGCAAAAGGACTAGAGGAGCATTATACTGGTAGAGCAGACTGATAGGGAGAAGCAAAAAGAAAGGGAAATATTGTGTTAACCTCAGTTGGATTGATTAGGGTTTAGATTAGTGCCATGTCTCTGAAAATGTAAAACAAGCACTAGGCCCTGGAAATTCAGAGGTAATATAGAGGTTTCAAAGTGATTTTCAGGCAATGTGTCACTACCAGTAGTAATGCTGAGAGTGATGAGCAATTAGAGGTGTGGAAGCACTCTGACCACAGTCTAATATTGGGTCATAGAAGATAATTCAACAATGATATTTTATGGACAGTTAGAACCAAGGGACTAAAAATTAATGGAGAGGGTAAGATACAGATTCACTGTGTCCAGGTGAAACTGAAGCTAAGGAAACAAAGACACCCTCTTCGAGTGAATGTAAAGAAATGAAATGAACCTCACTTCTAAAATTTTATGAGGAGTTTGTTAGAAGAATAGTCTTATGTAGTAGGGAGCATTCCCAGAAAAGGCCTTTGGGCATGCCACTTTAGAGTCTCTTGCAGTGCCATCTTCTGTCCACAAAGAGCTCCATACTGTGCTATTGTTTTGGTATTGTACTTTATCAATATATAGTGAGTGAAATAAAATAACAGAGGGCATTCATTCACCAGCAACTAGGATGAAAATGTATTATTATAAAAGGCTCAAAGGTATTCAGAAGTCTCTGGCCACTTATGTAGTTAATTCAAGCAACATAACTCTCGTTTTGCTAAAACATCACTTTAACAAAAAAGCATTGGAATGAAAGTTTATCTTTTCAGGCAATGATGATGAACAGGGCAGTATTGGTAATGGCTCCAGTAGTAGCAGCGGACTACAGGATTTAGGCAGTATTTGTACAGTGAATAACAAGAAACAAAATTAATTAAAAGTATGTATAAGTGTGGCTTTTATATTTATGTTTGTGTATATTTCAACTCTATTTCCATCTGCAGAAAGAGGAACACCCTTTACAAATTGTTCATTGAATTCTTTATTTGTTCATTGAAGTGATGCAAATTTTCTAAACCATATTACTTTTCTGGCTAAATATAACTGTTGCACAAGAATATGTTCCAGAAAATCATGCCCTTTAGGAACAGAATGAGTAGGTAGGCTCATTTATATTTTAAATAAATGCCTTGTGGGGAAACAACACTTTCTTGAATTTTTTTTGTTTTTAAATAACTATTTTATTGTTGTTCAATTATAGTTGTCTGAATTTTCCCCCATCCCAGCCAAACCCACCTCTCCCCTTGATTTCATTCCCCCTCCCCCATTTTGTCCATGTGTCCCTCATAGTAGTTCCTGAATACTCTTCCCCTCATTATCCCCTCTGGTTACCTTCAAATTGTTCTTAATTTCTATGTCTCTGGTTATATTTTGCTTGCTTCTTTCTTTTGTTGATTATGTTCCAGTTCAAGGTGAGATCATATGGTATTTGTCCCTCACTGCCTGGCTTATTTCACTTAGCATAATGCTCTCCAGTTCTGTCCATGCTGTTGCAAAGGGTAGGAGCTCTTCTTTTCTCCCTGCTGCATAGTATTCCATTGTGTAAATGGAATAACTATTGTGTACCATAGTTTTTTGATCCACTCATTTACTGATGGGCACTTAGGTTGCTTCCAGCACTTGGCAATTATAAATTGTGCTGTTATGAATTATGAACTTCTTGTTACTTCTGTAAAAATCTCTAACTTTCTTTTTTTAAAAGATTTTATTTATTTATTTTAGAAAGATGGGGAAGGGAAGGAGAAAGAGAGGGAGTGAAACATCAATGTGTGGTTGCCTCTAGCATACCCCATACTGGGAATATGGCCTGCAACCCAGGCATGTACCCTGACTGGGAATCAAACCGGTGATGCTTTGGTTCACAGGCCTGTGCTCAATCCACTGAGCTACACCAGCCAGGGCCAAAATCTCTAACTTTCTGACACAAAGTCATGTATAGTAAAGATCAGGAATGTTTGTTTTCACTTCCCCTAGGAATATTTTATGGTTCACATGCCATGACAATCAGATCTGTAGCCACTTATGGAGTTAATTATTATTCAAGAGGGACAAATGGTTACAGCTGAAATGAAGTTCAAAGGTAAAGCCCCAAGGTTCCAGGAAGCATGGAACCCTATCTCCCTAGACACTTCCCACATGTTTCCCTTGGAGACACTTTTAGAGCTTAAGAACTGGAAATACCTGAGTTTTACCTAACTCTTGCAAAAATATATTTAAATTCTTCAAGGTTAAGGTAAGAATCTAGGCTAATTTTCATTGCATCTCAAAGGTGTCAGATTTTTGTCCACCTTCTCCTTGCACTAGGAAAGGGGGATGGCATCTTTCTTCTGCATATAAACAGAGAATGTCTATTGTTTTCCATCATTGCTTATGAAATATCTGATACTTGAGAAGAAATTTGACATGGCTCTCATTGTATCACCTCAGGATAATGGTTGAGGATTAGGAGGAAGGAAATGCTTATTATTGACTGTAAGGATTTTGTCTCTGATCCAGAAGACTTTAAGCATTAATAAATATAGATATTAAAAACCCTATAGCAGACCAAATGGTAAAATTAACTTTTGTAAAAAGGAATAACACCACAGAGACAATTTTTGAAGCTTTCCAGATTTAATATGAGGCATTGTTCTAAGTATTATAGCATCCTATATAATTGTAGTGGTTTGTGCATAGACCCTATAGTGGCAAAACCTGGTGGAGCTTACTGTATACCATGGGAAGACAGGCTTCATAGAGACCATGATGTAGCCTTTAGCACTTTACCCACAAACCTTCTGTTAAAGAGAGAAATTTAAAAATCAAGTAGTTACTTCTGGCCAAGATGGAGGCATAGGTAGACACACTGTGCCTCCTCACACAACCAAAATAAGGACAACAAAAATTTAGAAACAAAAAACCCCCAAACAGTACTGACAGAAAACTGACCTATATGGAAGTCCGACAACCAAGGAGTTAAAATAGACACATTCATCCAGACTGCTAGGAAGGATGAAGTTGGGCAGTGGAGCAGAGAGGGGTCATGGCAAAAAAATGGTGGCTGGGGGAGCCTGGGCAAGGGGTGGCAGCGGGTGGACCCAGTGATGCAGTGAATTGTGGAGAGGCACGGCGTGCAAGGCAGCTGGTGGACTGGGTGGTCCTACATTTGCACGCAGATAAACCAGGTGAAACTGGGAAGCTGGCAAGACAGACCACACAATCTGGAGCTCCAGCATAAGGAAATAAAGCCCCACAACTTCTGACTGAAAACACCTGTGGGAGCTGAGGTGCCGGGACAGACTCCCAGCCTCACAGGGGAGTTTGGTGGAGAGATCCACAGGGTCCTAGGACATACACAAGCTTACCCACATGGAAATCAGCACGAGAAGGGCCCAGTTAGCTTGGGGGAAGTGGCAGAAGGGACTGAAATCTGACAGAGTGGAGCAAGTGCCACTGTTCCCTCTAGGACCCCTCCCCAACAAACAGCGTCACTACGCAGTGACGTGGGTTGCCCTGCCCTGGTGAAAAACTAAGGCTCTGCCCCTCACTACTTAACAGGCACATTAAGACAAAAAAAATGGCCCAAACAAAAGAACATATTAAAGCTTCAGAACAAATACAACTAAGTTATAAAGAGATAGCCAACCTAACAGATGCACAGTTCAAAGCACTGGTGATCAGGATGCTCACAGAATTGGTTGAATTTCATCACAAATTAGATGAAGAAATGAAGGCTATGCTAAGTAAAGTTAAGGAAAATGCACAGGGAACCAATAGTGATGGGAAGGAAACTGGGACTCAAATAAATAGAGTGGACCAGAAGGAAGAAAGAAAGAACCAAACAGAAAAGAATGAAGAAACAAGAATTCAAAAAAAAATGAGGAGAGGCTTAGGATCCTCCAGAACATCTTTAAACATTCCAACATCCAAATTATAGGGGTACCAGAAGGGGAAGAGGAAGAGCAACAAGTGGAAAAGTTATTTGAACAAATAATAAAGGAGAACTTCCCCAATCTGGCAAAGGAAATAGACTTCCAGGAAGTCCAGGAAGCTCAGACAGTCCCAAAGAAGTTGGACCCAAGGAGGAACACACCAAGGCACATCATAATTACATTAGCCAAGATTAAAATGAAGGAGAGAATTCTAGAAGCAGCAAGAGATAAGGGGACAGTCACCTACAAAGGAGTTCCCATCAGACTGTCAGCTGATTTCTCAAAAGAGATCTTATAGGCAAGAAGGGGCTGGAAAGAAGTATTCCAAGTCATGAAAGGCAAGGACCTATATCCCAGATTGCTCTATCCAGCAAGGCTTTGCTTTAGAATGGAAGGGCAGATAAAGTGCTTGTCAGATAAGGTCAAGTTAAAGGAGTTCACCATCATGAAGCCCTTATTATATGAAATATTAAAGGGATTTATCTAAGAAAAAGAGGATAAAAAACATGTACAGTAAAATGACAGCAAACTCACAATTATTAACAAACACACCTAAAACAAAAAACAAAAACAAACTAAGCAAACCACTAGAACAGGAACAGAACCACAGAAATGGAGATCACATGGAGGGTTAGCAACAGGGGAGTGGGAGGAGGAGAGAGGGGGAAAAGGTACAGAGAATAAGTAGCATAGATGGTAGGTAGAAAATAGGGGGAAAGCAAGAATAGTATGGGAAATGTAGAAGCTGAAGAACTTATGACACATGGACATGAACTAAAGAGGGGGGAATGTGGGTGGGAGGGGGTATGTGGAGTGGAGGGGAGTGAGGGGGGGATGGGGCAACTGTAATAGCATAATCGATACAATTTTTAAAAAGCTAAAAATCATGTAGTTGATGAGACTGGACAACTAATTTAAAAATTCCAGAGCCCATTTTTTTTTCACACACAGAAAGAATATTATGGTAATTATTTACCTCAGGTTTTTCAGTTTACATCATAGTCAGCCTCATTGACTCAAAGCTTCATAATGTAAATGTATTTGTGTTTTATAATAGTCTATCATTGATTACTTGATATTTACATAAAATTTATAAATTATTAATATTTTATAGTTTATAAATTGCTTTAGAATTGATTAGCATTAGCAAGGGGTGCAGAGTGGAGGAGGATAAATTAAGAAAATAATGAGACAGCTGTAATAGCTTAATCAAGAAAATATACTAAAAAACACAAAAAATAGAATTTATTAGCACAGTAAGTCCTTCCAATGGATATATGAGGTAAACACTGATTCCCATTACTAAGATGGAGAAAATGAGCTAAGGGAGGTGACAAGGTTTACCACAGTGATAGAGTGAGAGTATGGCTTGAATCCAGGATTTTAGACTTCAAGTTTATATTTGATTCAATCACAGGATAGATACTTATCATTATCTTAGAAAATTCTGAATTATTGTGGCAGCTTATGGAAATATTTGTAGAAGCATTTACATGTAGGCTAAAAATGCCATAGAGATTAAGATGATGAGGAGAATGGTGATTTTAAAAATGTTAAGCAACTTCTTTGGCACCCTGAAAAAGAATATGCTCAGAACACATATTCTACTGAATTCCATACTAAACTCCACTGTTATCTGTTGATAGAAACCAGAAAATCTATGACTTCACATTTTGAGGTACTACATTTTACTGGTTTGATCATTTAAAATGAATAATTTGGCTTTTTCATGAGAAATAATTTTCAGTGAAAGGAATTATAAGTCCATGACTTCAGTAAAAAGTTGTCCACTTTACCTTGCTTTTAAGTCATATTCAGTAGTTTCTAAAGCACTGAACTACACAGATTGTTAGGCTATGCAGTGGATATGTGTTTTAGCCCACCTGTCATCTATTCCCCATTTCACATTTCTGACAGAAGAACATGTTGTTTAGTAGTGCTCCAGAGGTACATGTAGCTGAACAATCCTCCCCTTTATTTTTCATGGGCATTCCTCTAATAAACCTCTTTCATATACAAGTCCATCTTGCCTCCTGCTTCTCACAGGAGCCAAACTGACACAGCCATGATTGTAGAAACATGTAATCCAAGCTGCTATTGAAAGCCTTCCTAGAAACTCGCTGTAGGATGAAGCTGGCACACTGGCCAGCAGTGGGAAAATGTAGGGGTCGTGATGTTGTCAATAAAAGGCTGCATCAACCAACCCTAAATTTGTCTTATTTCTGAACTAAGTATTGTGTGGTTTTGACTCAATTCCTTGTTGTTTAAGTGAGTTTAAATGTTTTCAGTTATTTTCAGACAAAACAAAAGTTTGGTGAGTGCTTAGCACATTGTATGAACATAGCAATTGAGGAA
This sequence comes from Phyllostomus hastatus, assembly GCF_019186645.2. Taxonomy (NCBI): domain Eukaryota; kingdom Metazoa; phylum Chordata; class Mammalia; order Chiroptera; family Phyllostomidae; genus Phyllostomus; species Phyllostomus hastatus. The sequence continues at coordinate 18,966,591 of NW_025334022.1, forward strand.
GTCTAGTCTTTGCTTAAAAGAATGGAATTTATAGGGAAGCTTTTTAGTTCAAACTCCAGATTCAACACTTACTAGGAATCTTCTCTGAGCCAAGTAATTTTACATCACTTTTCTCATTTTTTAATCAAATATATATTTTATTTATTTTCACATTTTTTATTATCGTTCAAGTACAGTTGCCTCCATTTTCCCCCACCAATCACCCCACTACAGCCATCCTCACTTCCCACACTTCACCCTAACCCCCTTTGGTTTTGTCCATGTATTCTTTATACATGTTTCTGAAAACCCATCCCCTTTTACCTCCATTATCGCCTCCCACCTCCCTTCCAGTTACTGCCAGTTTGTGCTTTATTTCAATGTCTATGATGATATGTTGCTTGCTTGTCTGTTTTGTTGATTAGGTTCCACTTATAAGTGAGACTATATGGTATTTGTCTTTCACCGCCTGGCTTATTTCACTTAGCATAATGCTTTCCAGATCCATCCATGCTGTTGCAAAGGTAGGAACTCCTTCTTTCTTTCTGCTGCTTAGTATTCCAACATGTAAATGTACCATAGTTTATTTTTATCTATTTATTTACTGATGGGCACTTAGGTTGCTTCCACCTCTTGGCTATTGTAACTTATGCTGCTATTGACATTGGGGTGCATAGGTTCTTTTGGACTGGTGTTTCAGGGCTGTTAGGGTATAATCCCAGCAGTGGAATTGCTAGGTAAAAATGGCAGTTCCATTTTCAATTTTCTGAGGAAATTCCATACTGTTTTCCACTGTTGCTGTACCAGTCTGCATTTGCACTAAAAATGCACTAGGGTCCCCTTTACTCCACATCTTCTTCAACACTTGTTTATTTATTTGTTTATGACAGCCATTCTCACTGGTGTGAAGTGGTGTCTCATTGTGGTTTTACTTTGGACCTCTCTGATGGCTAGTGATGCTGAACATCTTTTCATAGGTTTATGGGCCCTTTCTATATCCTCCGTGTAGAAGTGTCTGTTTAAATCCTTTGCCCATTGTTCAATTGAGTTGTTTGTCTTCCTGGGGTGGAGTTGTGTGAGTGCTTCATATATTTTGGATATCAAACCTTTGCCCGTAGTATCTTTGGCAAATATGTTTTCCTATATGATTGGTTTTCTTTTCATTTTAATGCTGTTTTCTTTACCTGTGCAGAAGCTTTTATTTTCATGAAGTCCCATTTGTTTATTCTTTCTTTTATGTCCCTTGCTCTAGGAGACATATTGATGAAAAAATTGCCGCATGAAATATCTGATATTTTCCTGCCTGTATACTCCTCTAGGGCTTTTATGGTATCATGGATTATACTTAAGTCTTTTATCCACCTTGAATTTATTTTTGGGTATGATGTAAGTTGGTGATTGAGTTTCATTTGTTCACATGTAGCTTAGATGTCCAGATGTCTCAATACCATTTGTTGAAGAGGCTATTTTTACTCCATATTATGCCTCTGACTTTTTGGTGAATATTAATTGACCATACAGACTTGGACTTATTTCTGGGCTCTCTAGTCTGTTCCATTGGTCTATGTATCTGTTCTTGTGCCAGTCCCAGGCTGTTTTGATTACAGTGGCCTTGTAATACAGTTTGATATCAGGTATTGTAATCCTTCCTCCTCTCTTCTTTCTCAAACTAGCTGCAGCTATTTGGGGTTGTTTATGGTTCCATATAAGTTTTTGAAATATTTGTCCTATGTCTGTGAAATGTGCCATTGGTATTTTAATAGGGATTCTGTTGAATCTATAAATTACTTTGGGGACTATGGACATTTGGATTATGTTAAATCTTCCAATCCATGAACATGGTAAATGCTTCCATTTGTTTGTATATTTCTTAATTTCTTTCTTCAGTGTTGTGTAGTTTCCTGACTACAGGTCTTTTACCTCCTTCGTTAGGTTTATTCCTAGGTATTTTATTTTTCTTGTTGCTAAAGCAAAAGGCATTGTTTTCCTCATTTCTGTTTCTGATATTTCATTGTTGGTGTACAAAAATGCCTTAGATTTCTGAACATTGACTTTGTATTCCACTGTTTTGTCAAATTCACTTTTTGGGTCAGTAGTTTTCTTGGTGGAGTCTACAGGATTTTCCATGTTTACTATCATGTCATCTGCAAACATGACACTTTTATTTCCTCCTTTCTAATCAGGATGGCTTTTATTTCTTTTTCTTATCTGATCACTGTGGCTAGGACTTCCAATACTAAGTTGAATAAAAGTAGTGAGAGCAGCAGCTGTTATCTTGTTCCTGATCTTAGTGGGAAAGTTTTTAGTTATTGCCCGCTGAGCATGATGTTGGCTTTAGGTCTCTCATATATGGCCTTTATTAAGTTGAGGAATGCTCCCTCTATTTCCACTTTGCTGAGTGTTTTTATCATAAAGAGGTGCTGTACTGTATCAAATGCTTTTTCTGCATGTATTGATGTTATCATGTGATTTTTGTCTTTGCTTTTGTTTATGTGATGTATTACATTCATTGATTTGTAAATATTGTACCATCCTTCCATCCCTAGGATGAATCCCACTTGATCATGGTTAATGATCTTTTTAATGTATTGCTGGGTTTGGTTTGTCAATATTTTGTTGAGGATATTAACATCTATGTTAACTAGCAACATTAGCCTGAAATTTTCTTTCTTTGTTGTGTCTTTATCTGCTTTGGGATTAGGATGATGCTGGCTTCATAAAAAGAGTTTGGAAGTATTCTGTCTTCTTGGATTTTTTGGAACAGTGTGTGAAGTATAAGGGTTTGATATTCCTTAAATGTTTTGGAAAATTGTTCTGAGAAACCGTCTGTTCTAGTGCTTTTGTGTGGTGGGAAGTTTTTGATTACTGCTTTAATTTTCTCAGCTGTTACTGGTCTGTTTGGGCTTTCTGCTTCTTCTTGATTAACTTTTGAAAGATTATATTTCTCTAGAAGTATGTCCATTTCACCTAGGTTTTCAAATTTCTTGACATATAGTTCTTCATAGTAATTTCTTACAATCCTTTTTTATTTCTGCGATATCACTTGCAATCTCTCCTCTTTCCTTTATGAATGTGTTCATTTGGGTCTTCTCTCTCTTTTTTTCTTGATGACTCTGCTTAAAAGCTTGTTGATTTTATATATGTTTTCAAAGAACCAGCTCCCAGATTTATTGATCCTTAGGATTGGGCTTTTAGTCTGTATGTATTTTAATTCTGCTCTGATCTTCGTCATTTTCTTTCTTCTACTTTCTTTGGACTGTCTTTGTTGTTGTTCCTCCAGGTCCTGTATATGCAGGGTTGGAGTGTTTATTTGAAATGTTTCTATCTTTTTTTTTTTTACATAGGCCTCTATTGCTATGAATTTCTCTGTCAGGACAGCCTTTTCTGTGTTTCATAAGCTTGGGACTATTGTGATTTCAGTTTTTTTTTGTTTCCAGAACCTTTTGATTATTTCCTTGACTTCATTCTTAACCTATTTATTGTTTAATAGCATGCTATTCACTCTCCATGAGTTTGAGTGTTTTTGAGTTTTATCCTTGAAATTGATTTCTAGTTTCAGGCCCTTGTGTTCAAAAAATTTCTATATATGATTTCAATTTTCTGGAATTTGTTGAGGCTTGCTTTGTGTCCTATTATGTGGTCTATCATTGAACACATTCTATGTGCATTTGAAAAGAGTATGTGTTTTTCTTCTTTTCACGAAAGGTTCTACATAGTTCAATTAAGTCCTTTTGATTTAGGGCATTATTCAATGCTATAATATCCTTATTGATATTTTGTTGAGAAGATCTATCAATTTTTGAGAGTTGGGTGTTGAAATCCCCTACTATAATTGCATTGCTGTCTATACCTTTCTTGAAGTCCTCCAAGATTTTCTTTATGTATTTCAGTGCTCCTATGTTTGGTGCATATATAGTTACAATGTTTATGTCTTCTTGATGGATTCCTCCCTTGAGTATTATGAGGTGAACTTCTGGGTCTCTTTTTATGTCTTTGTTAAAGTCTATTTTTTCTGATATGAGTATTGCTACCCCGGCTTTTTTTTTTCCTGTCCATTTTCTTGGAATATTTGTTTCCAGTCCTTCACTTTCAGTATATGTAGGTCTTTTGTTCTGAGGTGGATCTCTTGTAGGCAGTGTAAGTGTGGGTCATGATTTCTTATCCATTCAGCTAATCTATGTCTTTTCATTGGAGAATTTAATCCATTTACGCTTAAGGTTATTATTGATAGCTATTATTCATTGCCAATTTTTTGTACCTGTATTCATCTCTCTCTCACTCTTTTCCTTCCTGTTCTTAAAGCAAACACTTTAGTGTCTCTTGCAGAGCTGGTTTGGTGGAGGTGTATTCTTTTAGACTTCTTTTGTCTGGGAAGCTCCTTATTTGGCCTTACATTTTAATTGACAGCCTTGTTGTGCAGAGTAGTCTTGGTTGCAGCCCTCTGGTTCATTACTTGGAATATTTCTTGCCATTCTCTTCTGTCTTGAGCTGGTTCCATTGAGAAATCAGCTGCTAGCCTTATTGGGGCTTCCTTGTATGTTACTTATGTTTCCCCTTGCTGCCTTTAAGATTCTCTCTTTGTCTTGTAATTTTGCCATTCTAATTATGATGTGTCTTGAAGTGGGGCTCCTGGGTTCCTCTTGATTGGGACTCTCTGTGTTTCCTGGATTTGTGTGACTTTTTCTCTCATCAAATTAGGGAAGCTTTCCGTCATTACTTTTTCAAACAGGTTTTTATCTCTTGCTATTCTTCTCCTTCTGCTTTTCCTATTATATGGACATTATTATGTTTCATGTTGTCTTACAGCTCACTTATCACTTGTTCATTATTTCTGAATCTCTTTTCCTTTTCTTGTTCTATCTCAGTGTTTTTTTTCTACCTTGTCCTCCAGCTCACTGATTCAATTCCCTGCTTCATCCAGCCTGTTTGTAATTCCTTCTAGTGTTTTTTTTTTATTTTTGAGATTGTATTGTTCATTTCTTCCTGTTTATTTAAAGAGTTTATTTATTTAGCTTTAGAGAGGGGGGAAGGAAAAAGAGAGAGAAGGAGAGAAATATCAATGTGTGGTTGCCTCTTTCATGCCCCCCTGCTGGGGACCTGGCCTGCAACCCAGGCATGTGCCCTGACTGGGAATCAAACTGCAACCCTTTGGTTCAGAGGCTTGCACTCAATCCACTGAGCTACACCAGCCAGGGCTTTTCCTGGTTTTCGTTTATAGTTCTACTTCCTTTTTCATGCTGCTGTAGTTCTCACTCAGTTCCTTGTAGTTGTCTGAGTTTCTTGGGCATCTTATAACCATTATTTTGAATTCTATGTCTGATAGTTTGGTTACCTCTATTTCATTTGGCTTTTCTAGTGGGTAGTCTTACATACCTTTTGATTGCATGTTCTTTTTTTTGTCTCCCCATTTTAGATGCCTCTTTTTGTTTGTTTCTGTACTTCCTGATGTTTTGCTTTGCTAGCTGTCTTGGTAGGGTGAACTTCTATGGTAGGAATTCTATTGGGTTCAGTGTTGTCTCTTTGATCTCCTTGTCTGGATGCTCTAGGGTTGCCCTTTCTTCTGTTCATGTGGACTTTCTTGTACCTGGATTTTTACCTTTTGGTGGCTCCTTTGTTGGCGGTTTTTCTCCTGCAGCAAGTATACTGATGTTCACAGCTCCCACCTATTCTTGTATGTGATCAGTGGCAGAGGGTAGGCAAAATGGATTAAGACAGTGAGAGAGTATTTTATGGGATTTAAAGTACCAGCAATTACAAAAGAAAAATGAGATTCTTTGGATAAGTATGGTGTTAACTATGATGTTTCACCCAACTAGCAACTTTTTATGAAAGGTGAAAGATAGATAAGACTCTTGTTGGAGGGTAGGAGGATTGTGAGCTAAATCCAGAAAACAGAATGCTTGTGCAAGGTTAGATGATGAGATACAGTGAGAGTAAAGGGCAGAAAATAGGCATAGTGTGAGAAAGAATAGCGTTAATCACAACAATAATAATGCTCAGGATTAAAGTGGAGTGGGCTAAGATCAGGGAGGGTTGTTGTGTAGTATATACAATTGTATGGAACAACAATTATTTACAATGGTACCGGAACAACAATAATATGACAAGAAATATATGATTTGAATAACCAGAATAGAAATTACCCAAACAAGAGTTGTGTGTTATTGGAACATGGGTGAAGTGAAAGAAGGAAAATTAAAATACAATAAAAAGAGAATAAGGAAAACCAGTCAAACAATGCAATTTAATAGAGAAATAAAGTGAAGAAAACTTAACATAAGAGAAATTAAAAAGTACTAATAAAATAAAAGTGGTAAAAATAATGAAAAATAATAATACACATAAACAATACAATGCCAGCTCCATGGGATAGCAATGTGACATTTGTCTCAGTTTCTCAGTTTTTGTGGTTAGCCTTGTGCTCCCCCTTTGGATCTGTCTCTGGACCCTTCATAACTACATATATTATTGTCTCACTTGGGGGAAGAAAACAAAGAGAGGAGCAAAAGATAAATTAATAGTAATAACAATAATAATAATAAGCCTCCTGCTGACTTTAAACCTATTCAGCGAGTTCTGCTGGTCTTCCTAGATGCCACAGGGAGAGGGTGTCTGGACTTTACTTTTATCCCTTCCTACATTTTTGAGAGGATGGGGACCAGGCCTTGGCCACAATCTTCACATTTTCTTGGCCTCCAGCGCAGGTCCTCCCTCAGCTGCCAGGCTCCAATCAGACACTCAGCTGTGCACAGTGTAAGTCTATTTTGGGTGCACTATTTTACTCAGCCACTCAGTCTCAGGTGTGGGGCTCCAATCAGCCTCTGGGCATGCAGAGTGAGACAAGCTCAGGAGCGTGGTTCCACTTAGCTGTTCAGTCTCTGGGTTCACACAGCTCAAATCACCCTCAGGGTGAGCCAGCTGCTTTTTGAGAGTTCCTTACAAAGCAGCTACCCACCATTCTTAACAAGTGCATGGCTTTTCACACAGCTCAACTTTCCAACCAGTTTGCAGTCTATCTAAGTCATGGTATGACATGGCCCAACTCCTCCCTTCTCCAGGTGTCTCCTGGCACCTCAGTTTCTCTGGTGTTGGGATCCACAGTCTCAGCAGATGTATACCACCTCTGTGTGTCACCCAGTTTGTCTCTATTCCCCCCAGTGACTTCCAGCATGCAATTCCTTCCTGGTGCCTGGCTGCCCTGCCTGCTCTGGTAGGGGAGGGAGCTGGTGATCTAACTCTCCTCCCTGTATCTTTTGGCAGGCACTGGACTGGGGGCTGCAGCAGCCTTGGTCCCTGGGCAGATCCCTGGGACCTTACTGTCCCAGCACACTCTCCTTACCATATGTTTTTCAATGTCCTCTGCAATTTTTGGCCTCCAAACTTCATATAAGCTGGGATTCTGTTGGCTGTTCACTCTGTTCCTCAGAAGATCAGCCAGGTGTTCCAGCTAGGGACAGGGAGAACTGGGCTCCACCCCCACTTACCTTGCTGCCATCTTCTCAATCCATTCTTTTTATTTGATTGTTTTTTTTAATGGTAGCTGAATTTGTAGCTGAATTTATTAAAATGACTGCCAAATGCCATACTACATTCCTGACTTATTTATAACTGTGCAACTTGTCCTGGGAGTAAAGTCCAGGTGGGAAGAGAATGTACCTGGTCTCTGCAGGCATAGCTCTGAGGGCTTAGTGCACCTTCCCTTGGGCACTGGCTGTAATAGGAGCAAGCCAGTGAGTTAACAAGGAGTTCTCCATCATGTCACAGCCACCTCTGTGGACACTTGGGGTGGGGTTGAGCCACTATGGCAGGTACTGGCCACTATCAGTACCAGAGGATTTGACCTTTCTGATCCATCCTTTTCCTTTTACCTGAATGAAGCTAAATCTACTATTCCTTATGAGAAGTTACAGAATACTTTATTCAGGAGTCATATACTTGAAATGAAAATGCCCAGCAGGAAAGAGGCATATCCATGGAGTTGCAAAGTAACAAAAAATCCATCAACTCCTAAGTCATCTGAGAAAATTTTCACAGCCTTTGGGGAATAAAAAACATTAACTCCCACTTTAAAAATACATGCAAAGTTAGCTACGTGACAGGTATGAAAAAATGGCAATGAATAAATACCTATCAATAATAACTTTAAACATAAATGAATCAAATGCTCCAATCAAAAGACATAGAATAGTTAACTGGGTGAGAATGCATGACCCACACATATGCTGACTACAAGAGACCCACCTCAGGACAAAAGACCTACACAGACAGAGAGTGAAGGATTGGAAACAATTTTTTCCAAGCAAATGGACAGGGAAAAAAGCCAGGGTAGCAATACTCATATAAGACAAAATAAACCTCAAAAAAAAGGGCCATAAAGAGAGACCCAGAAGGTCACCATAATACTCAAGAGAAGAATACATCAGGAAGACATAAACATTGTAAATATATATACACCCAACATAGGAGCACCAAAATTCATAAAGAAAATCTTGAAGGACTTCAAGAAAGCTAGAGACAGCAATGCAATTATACTGGGGGATTTCAACACCCCACTGTCAAAAATAGATGGGTCTTCCAACAAAATATCAACAAAGATATTGCAGCATTGAACAATGTCCTAGATCAAATGAACTTAACTGATTATATATATATATATATATATATATATATATATATAGAGAGAGAGAGAGAGAGAGAGAGAGAGAGAGAGTGAAAGAGAGAGAGAGAGAGAGAGAGAGAGCGAGAGAGAGAGAGAGACTTTCATCCCAAAGAAGCTAAATACATATTCTTTTCAAATGCACATAGAACATTTTCAAAGATAGACTACATCCTAGCACACAAAACAAGCCTCAACAAATTCAAGAAAATTGAAATCATATGAAGCATTTTCTCTGATCACAAGGGACTGAAACTGGAAACCAACCTTAAAGAAAAAAACTCAAAAACACTCAAACTCATGGAGATTGAATAGCATGGTATTAAACAATGGATTGGTCAAGAATGAGATCAAAGAAGAAATCAAAAAGTTTCTGAAAGCAAACAAAAATTAACTCACAACAATCCAAAACTTCTGGGACACAACAAATGCAGTTCTGAGAGGGGAAATTCATAGTGATACAGGCCTACCTAAAAGAAAATAGAAACATTTCAAATAAATAACCTATCCCTATGCCTACAAGAGGAACAACAATAAAGACAGCCCAGAGCAAGTAGAGGGAAGGAAATAACCAAGATCAAAGCACATTTTAATGACATAGAGACTAAAAGCACAATTCTAAGGATCAATAAATCCAGGAGATGGTTCTTTGAAAAGATAAACAAAATCAACAAGCCTTGAAGCATACTCATCAAGCAAAAAAGAGAGAAGGCCCAAATAAACACAATTAGAAATGAAAGAGGAGAGATTACAAGTGATATGACAGAAATACAAAGGATTGTAAGAAATTACTATGAAGAACTGCATGCCAAGAAATTTGAAAACCTAGGTGAAATGGATAAATTTCTAGAAAAATATAATCTTCCAAAACTGAATGAAGAAGCAGAAAGTCTGAACAGACCAATAAGAGCTGGTGAAATTGAAACAGTAATCAAAAAGCTGACACACAAAAGCTCTGCATCAGACAGTTTCACAGGAGAATTTTACAAAGCATTTAAGGAAGAAATAACCCCTATTATGTATGTATTACATTTATTGATTTGTGAATATTGTACCATCCTTGCATTTCTGGGATGAATTCCAATTGGTCATGGTGTATGACCCTTTTAATGTATTTTTGGATGCTGTTTGACAATATTTTTTTCAGGATTTTAGTGTCTATGTTCATCAGTGATATTGGCCTGAAGTTCTCTTTTTTTGTTGTGTCTATCTGGTTTTGGGATTAGGATAATTCTAGCTTCATGAAAAGAGTTTGGGAGTCTTCCATGATTTTGGATTATTTGGAATAAAGCATATGATCATATCAATAGATGCAGAAAAGTTATTTGATAAGGTACATCATCCATTTATGATAAAAACACTCAGAAAACTTGGAATAGAGGGAGCATTCCTCAACATAAGAAAGGTGCCATATATGAGAGACCTACAGCCAACATCATACTCAATGGGCAAAACCAAAAATCTTTCCCACTAAAATCAGGAACAAGACAAGGTTCTCCACTTTCACTACTTCTATTCAACATAGCATAGGAAGTCCTAGCCACAACAATCAGACAAGAAAATGAAATAAAAGACATCCAAATTGGAAAGGAGGAAACAAAACTGTTATTGTTTATAGATGACATGATAGTACACATAGGAAATTCTATTGACTCCATCAAAAAACTGCTTGACCTAATAAATGAATATGGCGAAACAGCAGGATATAAAGTCAATATTCAGAAATGAAAGTCATTTTTTTCTATACCAACAATGAGACATCAGAGGCAGAAATCAGGGGAAAAATTCCATTTGATATAGCAACAAGAAAAATAAAGTACTTAGGAGTAAATCTAACCAAGGAGGTAAAAGACCTATACTCAGAAAACTACACAACGCTGAAGAAAGAAATTAAGGAGGACACAAACAAATGAAAACATATACCGTGTTCATGGATCGGAAGAATTAACATTATCAAAATGTCCATACTACCCAAAGCAATTTATAGATTCAATGCAAAACCTGTTAAAGTACCAATGGCATATTTCACAGATATGGAACCATAAACAACCCCTAATAGCTGCTGCAATTTTGAGAAAGAAGGGCAAAGTAGGAGAGATCACAATGCCTGATATCAAACTGTATTACAGGGCCACTGTAATCAAAAGAGCTTGGTACTGGCATAAAAACAGAAGGTAGACCAATGGAACATAACAGAGAGCCCAAAAATAAATGCAAGTCTCTACAATCAATTAATATTTGACAAAGGGGGCAGCAGCATAAAATGGAGTAAAATTAGATTTTTGAACAAATGATATTGGGAGAGCTGGACAGCTACATGCAAAAAAATGAAACTCGAGCACCAACTTACACTATACTCATAAATAAATTCAAGGTAGATAAAAGATTTAAATTTAAATCATGACACCATTAAAGTCCTAGAGAGAACATAGGCAAGAAAATCTCAAATAAGTCACTCAGCAGTATTTTCTCTGATATGTTCCCTAGAGCAAGGGACATAAAGGAAAGAATAAAAAAATGGGATCTCATCAAAATAAAAGCTTCTGCACAGCTAAAGAAAACAGTATTAAAATAAAAAGAGAACCGACCATATGGGAAAACATATTTGCCAATGATACCTCAGACAAGGGTTTAATATCCAAAATATGTAAAGAACTCACACAAGTCCACTCTAAGAAGACAAGCAACCCAATTAGAAAATGGGCAAAGTACTTGAACAGACACTTTTCCAAGGAGGACATACAGAGGGTCCAGAGACGTATGAAAAGATGCTCAGTATCACTAGCTAGCAGACAGATGCAAATTAAAACCACAGCGAGGTACTACCTCACACCATTGAGAATGGCCATCATAAACAAAGCAACAACAACAAGCATGGGAGAGGTTGTGGAGAAAAGGGAACCCTAGTACACTATTGGTGGGATTGCAGACTGGCACAACGACTGTGGAAAACAGTATGGAATTTTCTCGAAAATCTAAAAATGGAACTGTCTTTTGACCCAGCAATTCCACTGCTAGGATTATATCCTAAGAACCCTGAAACACCAATCCAAAAGAACCTATGCACCCAATGTTCATAGCAGCACAATTTACAATAACCAAGTGCTAGAGGCAACCTAAGTGCCCATCAGTAAATGAATGGATCAAACAACTGTCGTACATTTACACAACAGAATTCTATGCAGCAGAAAGAAAGAAGGAGCTCCTACCCTTTGGGACAGCATGGAAGGAACTGGAGAGCATTATGCTAAGCAAAATAAGCCAGGCGGTGAAAGACAAATACCATCTGATCTCATCTTTAACAGGAACCTAATCAACAAAATGAACAAGTAAGCAAAATATAACCAATGATACTGAAATTGAGAACAGGCTGTCAGTGACCAGAGGGGAGAGGGGAATGAATTTCAGGGGATAAGGGTGAAGGGTTTGCAGGAGTGATTATAAAGGACTCATGGGCAATAGCAAGGGGGGATGGAAACAGGGGAGGGAGGGAGGGAGGGAGAGCTGGAGTGTTGGGATGGGGGGAGGCAGAAAACTGTACTTGAGCAACAATAAAAAATGTAGGAAAAAAACCTGAAAACACAAATTGAGCTGTGTTATATGGCCCCACTAAAAATGTCCCAATGCCTAATTTTCAAAGTACTTTATTTTTAGATAAGATCAGGTGCATTCAGGGTGGTATAGCAGTAGGCTCAAGGTATTTTATTTTTTGTATATTTTATTTATTTTTGTGTATTTTATTTATTTTTATTTTATTTTTTGAAGTTAAAGTCTTTTTATTAATTTTTTAAAATTTTTACTAATATTGCCTTGGCTGGCGTAGCTCAGTGGATTGAGCGCAGGCTGCAAACCAAAGCATCGCAGGTTCGATTTCCAGTCAGGGTACATGCCTGGGATGCAGGCCATTGTCCCCAGCAACTGCACATTGATGTTTCTCTCTCTCTCTCTATCTCCCTCCCTTCCCTCTCTAAAAATAAATAAATAAAATCTTCAAAAAATTTACTAATATTTTTAAAACTTTATTTTAATCATTGTTCAAGTACAGTTTTCTGTCCTTTACTCCCATCCCAGCTCACCCACCCATCCTTCTCCACCTCCCTCCCATTTCCATCCCCTCTAGTTTTTGTCCCTGTATTCTTTATATTTGTTCCTCTAAATCCTTCCCATTCTCCCCTAAAATTCCCCTGAGATTCCCTCCCTTCTCCCCTCTGGTCACTGTCAGCCTGTTCTCTATTTCAGTGTCTTTGGCTATATTTTGCTTGTTTGTTTGTTTTGTTGTTTAGGTTTGTGTTAAAGGTGAGATCATAGCAGCACAATTTACAATAGCCAAGTGCTGGAAGCAACCTAGGTGCCCATCAGTAAATGAATGGATCAAAAAACTATGGTCCATTTACACAGTGGAATTCTATGCAGCAGAAAGAAAGAAGGCGCTCCCACCCTTTGCAACAGCATGGATGGAGCTGGAAAGCATTATGCTAAGCAAAGTACGCCAGGCAGTGAAAGACAAATACCACATTTTATTTATTTTTAGAGAGAAGGGAAGGGAGGGAGAAAGAAAGGGAGAAAAACATCAACGTGTGGTTGCCTCTCACGTGGCCTCCACTGGGGACCTGGCCTGCAACCCAGGCATATGCCCTGACTGGGAATCAAACTGGCGACCCTTTGGTTCACAGCCTGTGCTCAATCCACTGAGCTACACCAGCAAGGTCTCAAGGTACTTTAGTTTTAAAATAAGTTACAGCACTAAGCTTCTGGCCTGTTTTGCCAATGTACAAGCTACTAGTGCTTGCTCAGAAGCTGAGGGACACTGTTTAGTAGCATTTGAAAATTGAGTGAAAATACATATAAAACAAACATTCAAAAGCAACAAGCAAAATATAACCAAAGTCACTGAAATAGAGGACAGGCTGACAGCGACCACAGGGGAGAGAAGAGGGAATTTCAGGGGATATTGGGAAGGGGTCACAGATAGTGTGACCCCCATGTCCCAGCCTTTCATATTGTTCCATCTATGCCAGCACTACTTACAAAGACATTTCAAAACTAGCAATTAATAAGTTAAGTGTTCCCCACTAATCCTTTAATTCAAGCTACCCCTGCAGTAACAGCTACATGAATAGCATCTACACATTAATATAAGCTGAAGCACAGGCTGCTGAGTGGCATTTCATTTCACTCTTCAAGGCAGAAGTCACAGGCAAAGTGCTGATGTCCTGCTCCTCCACTTTGGGTGGAATGTTGTGGTCCTGGACTTGCTGCATCAATTGCCATGTTGGTCCTGACATCACATAGTAGATAGTCGACCTCTGGAATCCACTGAAACTAGAAGCAGCAGTAACAGTGTAAACACTCATGATTTCCAAGAGCACCCAGTCCTCCACAGTTATCTTGGGCAAGCCACAGCATTCTATAATGCAATCAAAGTCATCACATATTGATCCTCCCATTCTGGATAAATAATAATTCTCATCTGCTTTGGGCCTCTTCTGCAGAAGGGGCTTCATGTGTGCATGATCACAGAGAATGTAATTAAATGATCCGATACTCCATCATTCACATAATACATAAAGGTTTTTCCACTTGACTCATCTTCATCATCAGAGTCTGTTTTTACCTTTAATATGAATTTTTTGACAGTGATATTAACTGCAAATGTGAAAGATGATGCAACATAGTATCTGCTTGGCTCAGCTATGAGTGTCACTCCTGAGTCTTACTGAAAATATGTGTCAAGAGCTGCATTGATTATAGTGGTGATTTCTTCAAATTTAAACTTTACCTACTCAGATCCAGGAAAGCTAACAAGATGGTCTGCCAAAGGTCTCAGGGTCAGCACAGCCACTTCCCACGTGGAAGCTAACACTATAGACATTAACATTTAACTCTTTTGCCTATTCCAAAAGAAGTCGGCTGGTTTTGAGTGTGGCACCAAATTTCACACTAGATGATAGACTGCTTTGGAATCATCAGCAGCAATCTGCAAAACCAACTTTGCCTTTGGATGTGCCTGGGCAACTTTCACCAACTCGACTTCATTATTGAAATTCATCATCTGGACTCCATTATTGACAATATATTTAATCTGAGGTACTTGTTTACAAGGACTTGCGTAGATAATCCTCTCTGGAGGTACTGCAAGAACTGTACCAATTGTATTTCAGTGTTGTTGGCACAATGAAATCCCATCCCAATGGCAGCGAGAGTCTTCATTGTTCTGCTGTTCTTGCATTTGACTGTATAAAAGGAAGTGACCCAAGGAAGAGTTTTTAACCATTTCAGATGTTTCTTTAGTAAGTCTCCCAGGTCCACAACATGGAAGGCATCATTGTCATCAGGAGAAATTTCATTAATTTTTTGGTCCAGAATGTCCTTGGCCATAAAGCCTTCATCAATGAAATGGCAGTCAAACTCTTTATTACTAACGTTCTTCATAGTTTCTGGATGTTCTTCTGAAATTCAACAAAAAGGAAAACTAAGATGGACTTTTAAATTATTGTGAGCTTTTCAGAAAGGTATTTCTACAGGAATTCTAAGCCCCATGAAAGACAAGTATTCTCTTATGCAGCCGTAAAATTTCCTCAGAGCACAAGGGAGCCTCAAGCAGACCCAATAGAGGCACTGCCACTGCTGCCACCACTGCCAAACACACAGGACCCTGGCCACCCCTGTCAGCCACTTGCCTGCACGCCATCCCACTCTCTCCTGTGGAGGACCACCATCAAAGGTGGCCCTGGAGTGCTTGCTGGAGGATGGGCAGAAGCAGCAGAGGCTGAGGGAATTGACCTCCATTCTTTTTAGATAATTAAAGAATTAAGCCTAGTAGAGTGCAAATTGGAAGAATGTTATGTGTTGTTATGATTTGTTAATTGCTTATTTTTACAAAAGAAAAATAGTTCAAAACTTTCAGTGATTTTTTAAAACAGTGTAACCATACTTGCTCAAGTGCAAAATGATTTGATTAGATACAGTAGAAAAAGCAAAGCAAAACAAAACAGAAACAAGTTTATTTAATTCAGTCAACTCTTTGTGATGTATATTAATCTAAATGCCTGTTTGGGCTTTTGTCCAGTTCTGTGATCCCAGATGAAACTAGAGTGTTCTTTTCACATTTCAAAAGGTTTTTCAAATGTTGCATGTATTTTCTGTTTTAAAAATATGATATGCCCTGGCTGGCATGGCTCAATGGACTGAGCTCCAGACTGCAAACCAAAGGGTTGCTGGTTCGATTCCCAGTCTAGGCACATGCCTGGGTCGTTGGCAAGGTCCCCAGTAGGGGATGCGCAAGAGGCAACCACACATTGATGTTTCTCTGCCTCTCCTCCTTCCCTTCTCCTCTCTAAAAATAAAATAAATAAAACATTTTAAAAATGAAAATAAATATATAATCCATTTTCTTTTTTATGTAGGAATGTTACCCCATGGAGCAGTTGATAGAGGTAGTAGGGAATCTCCCCATTTGTGGGATGGTGTTACAGAGTGGGTCTTACACTGAGCACTGGAAAAGCCCTTCCTCCCTCCCTCCAATACCAGATCTGGGGTGGGACCAGTGGAAGGCAGGCACATGCACCATAGAAGTTAAAATGGTGGCAGCAGCAGGTGCTGGGCCAAAGAGACCTGTCAGTAAAGCCTGGGAAAAGAAGGGATTGATTGGGAAGTGTACTCACCTGAAGCATACAAAAGTTTAGGAAATTAATTGGTCATTATGAGAAAGTGCCCTTCCACACCCAAAAGTAATATGGTCCCAAGGGAACAAAAAACCTCTTGCTCTCTCTTGCTTGTGACTGGCTTGCTCATGACCTGCATTCCAACAGTGGACTTGCTGTTCTTTCCATGGGCCACGTGACCTTAGTAGCCACATGGCCCACGGACTCCAGGAAGGAGCCTCTTATGCTGACCTGCTGATGCATTTACAAGCATGCTCATGGGCTCTTTCCTGAGAACATGTGACCTTTGTGGCCCTAGTAGCTGCATGGCCCATGGCCTCCAGGAGGGAGCCTGAAATTGACAGCAGCCAGGAACAAGCTGAGCTACCTGGTGACCACTTAGCAGCCACCTGTGGGGTCCAAAGGATGGGACTTTAAATTGGAGCAGGGACTCTGGAAACTGGCTTTTGTCTTGCTTTTGCTGAGATGAGCTTTGAGACAGGATTCTGCCATTTTCCCAGATCGTGTAGCACCTGAATAAAACTTCTTTCCTTTTACACCAGCATCTGCCTCCTGAGTTTGGCTTTTGTGGCAACAGACAGACAAACCCATTTATTTTTGTTTGTTTGGTTTTTGTTTGTTTGTTTTTTGGTAACAGGAACATTAATAATTTCAAAAGTAAGAAAGGAAGCCAAATGAAACCAATGATCAACAGATTTGGGTTCAAAGAACCAGTTTTCAGTTCTGCCATTTAGAGTGAATATTTGTGAATGATATTACTACCATACAATATAGATAGAAGTTCTAAGAAAGTCCCTATTTGTGTCATTCATGTTCTGTTTTTCTCAATATTTTACTTGAGAAGCATAAGAAAATAATTTAGCATCCAAATAGCAAAGAGAGTTTTGTTTTTAAAAGTGCCTCTACAACTTTAACTGCCATTTGTTTACAAGTTAGAGTTGGGAAATTTGTTTCTGGCTATAATTTTCCTCTTTAAACTACAGCAATCAACATTTTGGCAGAGAATTTGAATCATGATTTTCAGTTTGTATGCATTTTTAAGGCATTGCTTGCTTGCTTTTCTCTCTCCTCCTCCTCCTTCCTTCCTAACTCTCTCCTTTTCTTCTTTTCTTCCTTCATATGCCTTCCCCACTCCAGATTTAAAGAAATGAAGAGACATAGTCTTAAAACAGCTAGGTGAAATAATTATAGTAATTAGATTTCTCATTATTTCCATATGATTCAAAACCTTGATATTTTGATTGCCAGTGTGATGATGCATAGTGGCCTGAAATGATGAGAGAGGAGGGGGAGGGGAGAGAGTAAGAGCAGGAAGGAGAGGGAGGAAGAGGGAAGGAAAATGGTGGTAGGGGATGAAGAGGAGAGAAGAAGGGGAGAAACAGAAGAGTGAGAGAGAAAGAGAAAGAGAATTTTCTTGAAAGTTGTAAGGTTATATGTCATAGTAGAAAGTGAAATGCACTGGGAGACCTGAGCTCTCAGTTCAGCCATAACGCAAGCTCACTATTATAATGTAGGTAAGTCACTTCACCTGTCGGGGGTTCAGTTTCCTCATCTATAAAAAAATGAGGGTCTTTACCTGTAAGGTCACTAGAATGTAAATTCCATGAGAATAAAAATTTTGTCTCTTTTATCCACTCATGTGTCTCGAGCACCTACAACAGCATTTGACACAGTGTAGATGCTCAATAAACATTCATCAAATGAGTAAGGTATATTCCAACTCTATTGTTCAATAATAATTTAATAATTGTTCGAAAAAAGCACATATAACAGCAGTAGCATGATAACCTCCAATTTAAACTGGTGGTAATCTAGTGTGTTTGCCTACTTTCTCTCGATGCACAGCCTCTAACATCTCCAAAGATAATATTATAGTGGTGCACTGATAGTTGC
Organism: Phyllostomus hastatus; assembly: GCF_019186645.2. Taxonomy (NCBI): domain Eukaryota; kingdom Metazoa; phylum Chordata; class Mammalia; order Chiroptera; family Phyllostomidae; genus Phyllostomus; species Phyllostomus hastatus. Next base: position 18,984,783 of record NW_025334022.1, read on the forward strand.
CTAAGTTTTAATATCTTCCCCTTATGCTCATCCAAAAGAAGCATGCAGGAAACCTTGTTTCTACTCCTGGATTTTTCATTAGCTGCATGAATTCAGTCAAGTTTTTTAGCTTGGGGAAATTTTTTTCTCATATGAAAAATGTCAGTATTAGATTTCTTTGATCATAAATTTATTCATACATTCATTCATTCAACAAACATTTATGGAATGCCAGTGTATGTAAAGGATTGAAATGAATAAAGCAACTGATTAATCAAATCATTAAATCTCTAAAATTCTGCAATTGTAGAAGTGTTTTTATAAGTTCAGATATAAGAAGGAATTGCTAAATTATTTCCTGATTTTGGCTTTCTAATTTTCAGTTATATTTTATTTCAGAAGGAAAAATAAGTTATTATATTTATATTAGTTGTTTAAACTCCTACATTTATTTATTCATATTTTAATCAAGGAAATGGAGATTAATTAAGCTATTTCAGCTTTCTTCATCAGCAAGGACTAAGTGTTGATTCTAGTGCACATTAGCTTTTGTTGGATTTATTAGATGATGGTTTTTAAATATCTGATTATAATAACTCACAATATTATGTATAAGCACATTGCTATGAACAGAGCTTTTAATACCACATTGTATTTCTTACAAGTTTTCTTTTTTCTCACTTCAGGATTGAAAAGAAATACTGGCATTTTCTAAGATGTTCTCCCCTCACTGACTCTGTGATATAAAATGGTTATAATTTGCCATACTTTCATGGTGTAAAAAGGGGGAAAATATTACCTGATTTCTTATACATACATGTGGGTGCTGTATGGATATTTTATGATGATGGGAGTGATGGGCATGATCCATTTATGACCCACATACCTTTTCTTTATATCTGAATAACTTTACCATGATGTTTTTAGTTGGTGTCAATAATGCACTGTGTTCTTATTCTCTTTTTTGGCCTCACTGCTTCATGAACTTGTAAATTCAAACTGAGCCACTATGTCTCAGAATGTCACATCACAGCATGGTCTTCCTGAAGCTGCAACTGCTGGTTCTTGTGTATTAGCTACAATATCTTATTGCTTGGGTCTGGACATCAAGGGGTTCTTGGTCATTGTGTTACTACTAGGTTGGGCCAGACATTCACCAAATGGTTTGGTAATGAGATTGGACTCCTTTTGTTTAAAATTGTCCATAGTTTTGACTTATGACTTGGTTTTGTTTAAAGAAAATGCTATTTGTATTTAGGAAAAGAATATATATATTACTTTGGGTATTTGACTTAGAGATGCACTTGGGAAGCCTAGGGATGGGCACAATATTTTGGATAACCTGATGATCATGGTTGAAAATTATCAAGATTCATAAAGGGAAACCTTAGCTCCTTCCATGACCTATATAAATATTTTATTATCATTTTTGAGGTACAGAGCTGTTCTAGTAGTGTGGAAGATGAATGAATTAGGTACAAATTTGATAAAGCAATTAATATGAAAGGATATAAAGCCTATATGAAAAATTTAAGTGATAAAAGATAGGTGTATGTAAGTGCTCAAGAAGTTCACAAGATGAAGAAATAATTTCCAGTTAAGGAAACAGAGGAGGCACATAGGAAATGGCACTTGAATTTGATTTTGGACTTTGAGTGGGTGCTGATGTGCAATCCAGGTGGGAAGTAGTGAGAACAAAGGTATGGAAATTAGGAAGTTCAGGGTATATACTGGAAACAGTGACTAAAAGTAAGATAAGGTAATCCTTCTACTAAATTACTGAGTGTTTGAAAATAAACCTTACTGTTTCTGCAACCAGTTTTGTCATTTCTTCATTTTTTTAAATATACCAGTACTTAAACATTTGAAATGCTGCAAATATTTTTCAAACTCTGAAATGCTAGACCTAAACTCCAATTTCTTTTCACTCCTAGAAAGAGCAGTTTCTTCTCTCCAACTTTGATTTTTTCCACCTGTCATCTTCTTCCTATTTCTTTCTGTTTTCTCTGAAATGATGACCTTACTCTATTAGCTAAACTAACTCTTCTGTTTCATTGTTTCTAAAGGATCATCTTCAGTACTTTACACACATAAACCTCTCCCAATGTAAAACATAAAACAAATCCCTATATGTATGGCTTTCACTTTTTTTATTTAAAAAGTAAATTTACCAAAAGTATTCTTTACTTGATGGCTCCATTTTCTTCCCTTATATTTACTTTTCAACTCCCTGCAACCTGACTCCCTTAATCATGACTCCATAAAGTGCATGGCCAATGGAAATTAGGTGGAGATATTATATGCAATTTGCAGAAAGCACTCTCATAAGATAGGGGTGTTCTTTCTCTCCTTTCTTCTTCATGCTTGCTGAAATGCAGATATGATGGTTGGAGTTCAAGCAGTTATTTTGGATCATGAAGTAAAAGCAATGGCTTGAAAATGATGGAACAGCTCATGGAAAGGGTCTATATTTCTTATGACTTTGAGAATCCACCATAGCTGCCCTGAACTGTCTACCTTCAGATAGAGAAATATTTTTGTATATTTAAGCTACTCTTATTTTGGATTTTCTGTCACTTTTGGCCAAACCTACACCTAACTAACATAATGGGTAATGTTAACCATTTTCATGGCTTATAATATTACTTATGTATCAATGATTCCAAAACTGAGATCTCTGTTTTTCTCTTGAACTTCAGGAGATTCAGGATTTTCTGCTTAATCTATCCACATATATGCCCAAGCAAATCTCATATTCAGCTTGTTTAAAGATAAAATGATTTTTTCTAATTCCCTTCCTATATTTCCAACTATAATGAATATGACCCAGAGTAGACACTAGACATGAATTATAAACTTTACCACCTCTTGAACTTTATTTGTCCCCTCTTAATAATCTCCACTATTACAGCCTTACTTTAAACCATAATCATCACTCTTGCACTACTTCCATAATATTCTAACTTATCTATCTGCTTCAAATCTTCTCACATCTCTAATCCATTTGTTTATCTGTCACCACAGTTATGTTTCTGAAACAAAACCCTGTTTATTTCTGAAAGAAATACTATCTTACTTAAAATTGTTCAATGGCTCTACATTACCAACTGGATGAAGGAGAATCATTTTAGTATGGCTTCAAGGCCTTCCATGATCTCTATCCTGCCAATGTCTCCAGCTTTATCACTACTGAAATGCCCTTCTGCTATACATTATTCTTTCCACACTTTTTTCTCTGCTTTTAATACCTTTCCCCACCTTCAGCTCTATATTTAAACTTTAATTGAATAAGAATATACGCACTCAGTTCTATTTTTAAGTATATATTATTGATTATGCTAGTACAGTTGTCCCATTTTTCTCTCCCCTTTATTCCCTTCCACCCTATACCCTGCTCCCACCATCATTCCTCCATCTTAGCTCATGTCCATGGGTCATACATATAAATTCTTTGGATTCTCTATTTCCCATACTATTCTTAACCGTTCACTGTCTATTTTGTACCTATTATTTATGCTTCTTATTCCCTGCACCTTTTCCCCCATTCTTCCCCACCCCTCCTTGCCGATAACCCTCCATGTGATCTCTATTTCTGTGATTCTGTTACAGAACAGACCCAGAGGGGGTGGTGAATAATATACTATTACCAAATGGACCTACCCTTGTGCTCCAGGGGTCCCCCACTATGTATTAGGTTCACCTTGCCTGAAAGACGTCTCTCAATGCCAGAGATTGGTGAAAAGGAAAGGAATTATTTATTTAAAGAGTTATACAAACTTAAGAGTAATAACTTAATGTCTTCATTGAGATCCCAAAGTCCTTTAGAATACCCACAAACACACAGTTCTTCCTTCCCTCTCTGCTCAATCCGGGGTACTGTATCTCAGAAAAATAAATACAAGTTCGTGATCCTCCTTTGTCCAAGCCACTCGGTCCCAAAAAGATACCGCATGGCTGCTGCTCTTGAGTTTAAATCCCAGTGCCAATCTTCCTCTGCCACACCATTTTGGACTCCTCCCACAATTGGCTATAGCTGCCAACATTCCCATATTTTTCTAGATTTACTGGGCTACCATATAAGTCCAGGCAGGTGTGGCCCTGTGGTGTGGAGCCAATCATCTCCAAGCTCTTATGCAGGCTCTGTAGTCAGGGGGAGTTACCTCCCAGTTACATAATGAGTTGAAGTCACTCCCATCCCCCCGGGCTCAAAACATGGCCACAGCTGTTTAACATATCTATGAAACCAGTTAAAGGTTATAGATATGGTAAATGACCATGCCAGAGGTTAGCTGCAAAACTGTTAACTGTTGCTATTCAAAACAACTCTCAATGGCCCTGCTCCACGTGTCCCATCCCCCAGCTCACACCTGGAGTGTGAAGAATCTCATATACATTGTTCTGATATTTCCTGGACACCCTGAGTTCTGGCCCCATTACGAATCCCTATTTGGGGTCCCTGCATTGGCTGCACTCTGTTACAATTATGTTCCTGTTCTAGTTTGCTTAGTTTGTTGAGGTTTTTTTAGGTTTAGTTGTTGATAGTTGTGAGTTTGTTATTATTTTACTGCTCATATTTTTTGTTTTCTTCAATTTCTTAGGATACTTCCTCTAAGATTTCATATAATAAGGGTTTAGTGATGATGAATGCCTTTAACTTGACCTTATCTGGGAAGCACTCTATCTGCCCTTCCATTCTAAATGATAGCTTTGCTGGCTAGAGGAATCTTGGATGTAGGTCCTTGCCTTTCATGACTTTGAATACTTCTTTCAAGCTCCTTCTTGCCTGTAAGGTTTCCTTGGAGAAATCAGCTGACAGTCATATGGGAACTCCTTTGTAGGTAACTCTTCTTTTCTCCTGCTGCTTTTAAGATTCTGTCCTTATCTTTAATCTTGGGTAATGTAATTATGATGTGCCTTGGTGTGTTCCTCCTTGGGTCCAACTTCTTTGGGACTCTATGGGCTTCCTAGGCTTCCTGGAAGTCTATTTCCTTTGCCAGATTAGGGAAGTTTTCCTTCACTATTTGTTCAAATAAGCTTTCAATTTCATGCTCTTCCTCTTCTCTTTCTGGTACCCCTATGACTCCAGTGTTAAAAAGTTTAATGTTGTCTGGGAGGTTCCTTATCCTCTCCTCACTCTTTTTGAATTCTTGTTTTTTCATTCTGTTCTAGTTGAATGTTTATTTCTTCCTTCTGCTCCAAATCATTGCTTCGAGTCCCAGTTTCCTTCCCTTCACTATTGGTTCCCTTTATATTTTTCTTTATTTTACTTTGCATAGCCTTCACTTTTTCCTGTATTTTGTGACCATACTCAGCCATTTCTGTGAGTATCCTGATTACCAGTGTTTTGAACTCTGTGTCTGATAGGTTGGCTATCTCTTCATCACTTAGTTCTATTTTTGGAGCTTTGATCTGCTCTTTCATTTGGGCCATATTTTTTTCTCTTGGCACACCTATTATGTAGTAAGGGGTGGAACCTTAGGTATTCCCCGTGGTGGGGTACCCAGGTCATCGCCTTGTGGTGCTGTCTGTGGGGGAGGGGTCAGAGGGAACAATACTACTTGCTGGGGTCTCCATCAGCTTTCAGTCACTTCCCCCTCTACCCACAAGCAAATTGGGCCCTTCTGGTGCTAATTCCCAGGTAGGTGAGTTTGTGTATATTCTAGAACCCTGTGGGTTTCTCCAAAAAACTCTCCTGTGAGGCTGGGAGATTCTCACACTGCCATTACTCCCACAGGTTTTTACAGCTAGAGGTTTTTGAGGCTTTCTTTTATTTGGCTGGAACCCTGACTTGCACAGTCTGTCTTGCTCCACAATTGTTCCTCTTGGTTTATCTGCATGTAAATGTGGGACTACCCAGTCCTCCAGCCACTGCCTTTCCATGCATCCTCTCTGCCCCAGCTGCCCATCTCTGCCCCTCCTACCAGTGTAAATAAATATTTCTTCTTTAACTCCTTGGTTGTTGGACTTCCACACAGTTTGATTTTCTGGCAGTTTTGGTTGGTTTTTGTTTTTAGATTTGTTGTTGTTCTTATTTTGGTTGTTCAAGGAGACAAAGTGTATCTATCTACACTTCCATCTTGGCTAGAAGTTGCCACACTCAGTTCTATTTGTAGGTCTTCTGTGAAGACTTTTCTCACCAACCTCAGGAGGAATTGACCATCCCTTCAGGGATGCATCACTTCATTATAAGACTTCTATACTAATATCCACAGCACTTGAAGATAATTGAGAGTAGAGAGTAGGTTATATTCATCTTTGCATCCTTAATCTTACCAAGGTACCTGACACAACTTCATATCTAGTAAATATTTATTGTATTAAATTAGTTGGGTGGATTATAATAGCATTAGAAATTTGAAGTAAATTTTAATCAGAGGGATACAAAAGGGATAAAATCATCAGGATTTATTAACTGATTGGATTAGTGAGGTAAGGGAAAAAGAAAGGCCAAAGATTACTCTGATATTTTCAGCCTTGATAATGAGAGGATGTAAACAAATATAAGGAAAATAGGGGAGGAGCAAGTTTAGGATGGGAGATGAAGATTGCTTTGGGCATCTTAAGTTTGATATACAGATGAGAACTGGATGAAAATGTCCTGGAGTGTCATTAGACACCCTGCACAAGTAAAATATCCTCCTACTGGATTATTAGTGGACAATTGTATTAGATGTCATTAGTGTAGGTTAAGAGAAAATACTAAGAACCATGAGATTCACAAGACTAAAAACAAACAAACAATCAAGCCATGAGTCAAGATTCATATATGGACCAGGAAACAGGCATCATTGGGAATAAATGAGCTTCTTTCATCATGGAAGGCTCTCTACCACTATACCAGAGTCATATGAATGGCCATTATGCTTCAGATTTTGATCTGTGTCAGAGGAGACTCTTGTAGTTTAGATCAAGACTTATATCTGATCCCGAGATACTTGAGAACTAAACTTTAAATCTTTCTGTCAATAGCAAGAATATAAAAAATGTGTTAAAAGCCTCCTCTCTTAATATAAATAAATTCGTTTATCAAAAATTATTGGAAAAGCTTGACAGTGCACTTATAAGAACCAGAAACATCAAGAAAACCACAGATTTTGTTTAGGGCTTCATCTACACCCATTTCTTGCAAATATACCAAAATAATTAAAAAGGGTCTTTATAGTAAAATTATTCCCCACCTCATTTTAATAAGGAAAGAAGGAAAAGAAGAGAACAGCCTCAGTTTAGATGCTAGGAATTATTCAGAGACCTTTGGTGCAGCCCACCAGAAAAATCTCTTCAGAATTATTGTCAAGTTTTGGTGCAAGTATCTGAAAAATCAATCTCCAAGTTGAGCCAGAATTCTATAAATGAATTCAATGAATTAATTGTTTGCTTAGCATGCTAAATCCTGAAGTTAAAAATTAAAAGAGACACATTTCCTGCCCTTGGGGAACTTGGTGTAGTGAAGGAAATCTATGCCTAGGTTCAGAAATACTTTCAAAGCCAGTCATTTCAAGAAGACACTAGCAGAGAGGCAAGTGTCTTCATATTTTGCATATTTTGCATACATATAACAGAATTGTTCCCTTTGTGCTCAGAGCCCCACAGTTGCAGAGCGCTTACTATACTGAATGATATGAAAACTCCTCTGATTTTGAATCGTTATCTTTTGAGAAGGTCACTGATCCATAGAGATATAAAAGCATTCTTGAGCTGAGGTCCCCATCTAATGGTTTGTTAGTTTGAATTAGCTGGATAAATTAGCTGTATATCTTGATTAGCCGGCTAATGCCATCATGTGTTAGATACATGTATTTCGAAGTAATCATAATTTATTACCATCTAATATGCTATAAGGGCTTTTCTTATTTATCATGCCATTGTCAGAGGAAGAGGCCAGAATCAAGGAGGAGTTCAGGATCAGAAAGGTCACAGCAAAGTAAATGCAGGGCATAGCTAGGTGTGACTCAATAAGATGGGAATAAGAACAAGAATGAGCATTGAGGAAACAATATATATCATTTATTGAGGTGTTTTTCTGAGTCCTGAACATATCATCTCATTTATTTTCACTTTGCTTTATTTTAAAAAAAATTACAGGCACTAACATTGAGTTAGAGTGATTAAATAATTTGCCCCAAATTCCATCACTAAAAATTGTTACTAGTGAAATTCAAACCAAACTCTGCCTGCCACCAAAGCCATTGTTTTTAGCGAAGTATCTTCAACTGTCCTAAAGTTGAAAACATGATGAACCAATCAAAGGTGTAAGAGAAGAGAGTTAGGTGGGAGAAGAGAAGCACCAGTGTATACCTCAGGCACAGATGTTGGGCGAGGAACGTAGAAGAGAGGCAAATCAACAATGAGTTACTGACCAAAGTTGATGGGTCCTTTGCCCGATGCATGCAGAGAAGCTAGAGTATGAAGCAACAGATTTTTTTGTAGAGAAAAACATTTTAAAAAATGTGAGGTAGCCTTACAAGTAGTCCAGTGACAAGGCTCAAATTGGTCTCCTCAGGTAAAGATTTTAATTTAAGCAAATTTAAAGAATAAGGTGAGGAGAGGCTATACATATTCATTAATTTTAATTTACAGGTTTGATTGGATAGTCTTGGAACTAAGCCATCTAAGGTAGGAATGTGCAAGAAGGCAGGAGGGAACAAAATAATTTCAGTCTGGTGGAGTTTAATTGGTCAATCTTCTAAGTGTCCGTGTTTGTTTGGTCTAGGCACCAGGTCTTCCTTATTGATGGTCCTCTCACTTTTTAAAGGGTTCCAGATGGCAAAAAGCAGTACCTGTTACTTGAGTTCTGTGAATCTTAGATCCCCTATGCGATTGAGGTCAACTTGGGGTCATGTTGCTGTTAGCTGTGCTTGTTAAAACCTCTGGACCAATTTGATCTAGTTAGGTCTGGTGGTCTCTAGAGTGTTGTGAAGAGGTTTGATGTTATCTACTGAAAAACACTTAAAAAAAAAAACCCTAGAGAAACAGAAACTATTAGCATCTGGTTTCAGTGTTAGTCTTCTCAGGAGCTACCTTATTTCAGTGTTAGGGCTTGTTTACAATAATGCAGAGAGTTTCTGGGGCACTAAATACCTCCTCCTCTTAACTTGCATGTTAACATATGCTAATGATTTCTTTTTATAGTTGTGATTTGAAATATTAATATGAATCTGATACTGTGATTGAGAGTTATTAAAAATAGAATTCTGGAGCCAGGGATAGAAACACTCTTTACCTGAATGGGAAATATCAATACAGTCCTATAGTAGCTGTACAGGTTTTTTGAGGGATTGGGGGATGCAGGGAGAGGCAGATGGGAGGACTATGGCAAGTATTATAAGTTATATATCTTAAAGAAATTTTGTAGTCATCTGAATAAGATTTCACTTTCAGGATTAAATCTTGGTATCATAGCATTGTATTCTGAGCTTTTCCATTTTCATCTGTCTCTGATTTCATGCCTTATTTCCTTTGAAGAACATGATGGTACAATATCCATAATATCATAAGGATCTGTGCCTAGCCCATTAGATATATTGCACTAATGGGACTTGACAAAGATTATTTTATTGAGTATAGAATTGTTTGCAAGTTTCAACATGTGTTAAGTCAATGTAGGTAGGAGATACATAGATGCCTTTACTTATGGAATTATCATTCCACAGTACTCACCACTGCTTTCAGATTGCATAAGCCCTAAGAACTGTCATGTGTTTGTGTTTAATTGCTTGTTTAAATTTCACAATGGTTTTTGTTATTGTAATTTTTTAACTTTAAAGAATTTGATGTTGTGATACTCTATTTTTTTGGGGGGGAGCACTATGTGATAATTCTCTTTATCTATCTTTGATTAGGGGTTGATGTTCAGACACTTTGTCAAATAATTGGTTGTGTTGAATGTGAGGAGTGTCAATAATAACTATTACTTATCAGTTATTCATATGTAAAAGTGTATGTAGTTTGTGGCTACAACTATTCATTGCAGTGACTAGTTCACTATTTCTCAAAGAGTGGGTTTCCTGAACTATCTGTTCAAATGCCCTGGGGTGCTTAATGAAAATGCAGATGTCCTGCTTCTACCCCAAAGCTGCTTATCCAGTAGGTCTAGGGCAGTGCTTAAAATCTATGTATTAACAAGCTCTCCAGTTTATTTCATTGCACCTCAATAACTATGATACTAGGCAACTGTTTGTTGAGTACTTACTATACTGGGCATTGTGCCAAGCACTATATATATAATTTAATTATCAACCCTGTGATACAGGGTGTTTTTGTTGCTATTAAAAGAGGAAACTAAAGTACAGAGAAGTTAAGAAACTTTTAGAACCACTAGTGATTTTATCCCTTTGACTGAATTTACTTGGTACCAAATTATTCAGGTAGTTCATTAAAAATTTCAGGAAACCTGACCCCTTTGGTGTCAAATAGAGTAACTGAACTCAAAGGTCAGAGCCCCATCCTCTTGTGTTTTCCATTATGCAAAGCTAAGTATGACAATTCTGCTGGTGGGAAGTCCATGGCTGTATCTAATGGCTTGCATACTTACAGGGGTGTTCTGCCTTTCTTAATACCCTGAAAAGAGGGTAATGGAAAACTGTGGTGATATTTTCAGCGAATAGGGTTTGGCTTTCTTCTGTACTGTGCTTTCTTTCAGATGTGTATGCTCTTAAGAAGCTTTCGCTATTAATCAAATGGAGTAAAATAGGGTATTTACCCAACATCATATTGTATATATTATTAAATAATCAGAACAATAGATAATTAAAAAATAGATTGCCAGTTCTTAATTATTGATATTTTAAGACAATAGAGTATAATGGAAATGACTGGATTCTGTGGCTCTGTGACCTTTTGAGGTCCAGAAATGGGATCATAAATGAGAGATATATATAGGTCGGTATCTAGTTCTATCTGCATACAACACCCAAAAGAGGAATTGACCAAAGTCTTCCCTTTGCATATACAGAAGACTAGCACAACAAAAAGCACATGTTGAATTGGAAGCAGGTTTGATGAAAGGATGGAAAGAAGGGAAAAAGGAAACATGCCTGATAATCTCTCTAATTAAGTATAGAATTCATTAGAAGGAAATTCATAGAAAAATAATTTAAGGGTATATAAAATCATTTGATGATGTGTTCTTCATGTTGACTAAGAACTGTTTTAATCACCCTCTTTGATTAAGAGTAGCTACATGTAGGTTCCTTGCACAATAAAATGTGAATTTCTGTGTTGCTCCTTATTTATTCTTGCTTGTAGTGTATTCATGAAAATATTCCCTATGTATGCAGATCAGGGCCTGGATTGCCATGGCAATATTTTAGGTTTTATTATATGGATGGTTATTTAATTTACAAAAATTAAATCAAGAAGACTATACTCCACCCTGACGTTAGTTGTGGGAAATTAAATGCCCTAAGAAATCAAAGTCATTTTGTCTAAATAAGCATAATAGATAAGAGTCAAAGAGTCAATGGCATTAGTAGCGTAAGCTTTAAAATATGAAATGAAGTCTATACACTGTAAAAATGTAACCTACTTCCTATGTATAAAAACAAAATAATCAATATTGGTATTTTTGGTGAATGATTTAACATGGTCCATTCTGGATGAATGAAAATATTTAAGCAAATTAAATTCCTTATATTTAACTAGATTATTATATAAACTTAACATCATAGATATGCAAACATACATATCATAGCTAGAGGTTAATTTTTCTTCCAGGACACCTGATAACAGAAAAAGAAGTAAATATGGATTCACACCTCTCAATTTGCACCAAAGCAAATTTCAGATGAGTCAAATATGTAAACATAAGTCATGAAAGTACTAAAATAAAGGGAAAAACCCAAGTGAATTTATACACAATCTTGAAGTTTGGTAGACATTTATAACTAGGACAAAAAAACAAAAGTTATGTATTTGATTATATACATATTAAAATGTAAAAAAATAAAATGTGCTGTTAGTGAAAAATGAATAAAGTCTAAAAGGCAAACTGGGAAACATATTGGTACACATATGATATAGGGAAATGTTAATTTACAAAATACTCCTATATACCAATAAACAAAATGAGGGACAACGAAATATAGTAGTCCCTCCTTATCTGTGGTTTCACTGTCTACAGTTTTAGTTACCTATGGTCAACCAACATTTGAAAATATTAAGTGGAAAATTCCAGATATAAATAATTCATAAGTTTTAAGTTGCGCATCATTCTGAATAGCTGTGATGAAATCTCATTCTGAATCCCTCCTCACCCTGTCCTGGCCAGGACATATCGCTTTGCCCTGCGTTTACATGCTGTATATGTACCCTACTATTTAGTTACTTAGCTTCTGTCTTGGTTATCAGATTGACTGTTACAGTATCACAGTACGGTCGTCCCTCACTCTATCGCAGGTCACTTATTGCAGCTTCACTATATCGCGGTTTTTAAAAAATATATATATCTAATTCTGTATCATGGAGTTTTTGCTATCTTGTGGGATTTTGCAGTATACAGGTATTTATATAATATTTATGATTTTAACTATTTTGCCTAAAAATTTTAAAACAGTATTAAAAATATAAAAAATGTTAACTCAAACATATTAAAATAATATTAAATCGAAATAAAATACACTATGTATTTCATCAGCAGATGAATACCATACTGTACATGATGGAAATGCAGTATGCCACTACCACTTGTGCAAGTTTGCCAATGTGAGATTGTACACGGCACACTATTGGCTGATGCAATGGAAGGTGACCAACCACAGCACTGTGTTCTGTATCCTGGGTGCTGATTGGCTCAGTGACCATAGCATCGGTCTGTCTGCTCTCCCTCACTGTGCCCATACGTTCAGCATCTCTTTTTGTCCACTGCACATCAACCTCTGATCACTGCACATAGTGTTGCTCTGCAGTGCTGTGTTTTAGTGAAATTTTCATAAAAGTTTGAATTTATTTCAAGCCCTATGATGCCACCCAAATGTTCTATGCCTTCTAAGGCTTCTGGCAGTGAACGCAAGCACCAGAAGAATAGGTGGTCTTTTCCACCAAAGAAAAGGTGGAACTTCTCAACATGTTAAAGGAAGGCAAAAGCTATGCAGCTATAGGCCGCCATTATAGGATCAACAAATCTACTGTTTCCTACATAAAGAAAGATGAGAAGAATATTAGGTCTATGGCAACAATGACTTTTAACAAGACTGCAAAGAGGGTGATCACTTTTCTCAATAAGGCCATTGTGAGGATGGAGTCGGCATTGGCCCTGTGGATAAATGACTGCAGGAAGAAGAATATCTCGCTGGATACCAACACTATTTGGATGAAGGCCAAAAAACTTTATGATAGTTTTGCAGAAAGCATGGATGTTCATGATGGTGATGAGGATGAAGACAAGGACGACAACACAGAAGCAGGACTGTCGAGTGCTTCTCCCACCAGACCAGCCCCATTCAGTGCCAGCAAGGGCTGGTTTGACCAATTTCAGAGATGCTTTGGACTCAAGAGCATTTCTCTGTATGGAGAAGCTGCCTCTGTGGATAAAAAGCAGTGCCAACAACTCCCCATGACTATGTTCATCACTCAGACGAAGAGATCAGTTATGCCTACGTCTTTAGGCATAGTGGAAATAGAAGTTATGGCCCAGGGCAAAGACACTGCACCACCTGATGAAATGCCTGATGAAGTGGTGCCTTCAGAAGAGCTGTAATGCTCTTTTTGTCTGTGCAGTGCATTCATCTCATCGTCATCACCTTCATCACCATCAGTGCTGCACAGCTACATAATTCATGATCTTCATCATTCAAGTTGCAGTATATTTCACTTGTGAGTACCCATATAGAATTTTATATGTTGTTAAAATTACATAGGTTTAAGAGTGTAGAAAGTGTTTAAGAGCATATGAAGTATTTATAAGAATGTGGGAAAGGTTAATAAGAGAGTGGGAAAGGTTTATAGGCATGTGGGAAGGGTTTATAAAGCCATAAAATATACATAAATAATAAAATAAATATAATGCCACTACTTTATGGATTTTCACCTGTTGCAGGAGTTTCTGGAATGTAACTCCCGAGATAGGTGAGGGATCACTGTAATTATGTTCAAGTGACCCTTATTTTACTTGATAAAGGACACAAGGCACAAGGAAAGTGATCCTAGCAATTCAGATGTGCCAAAGAGAAGCTGTAAAGTGCTTCCTTTGATTAAGAAGGTGAAAGCTCTTGACTGAATAAGGAAAGAAAAAAATGTGTATAATTGGGAACCCCCCCAAAACCAGAATTATCTTCTGGAGGACAGGTTCCTTGCACTACAGGCTTCTGCCTCTAGGTGAGTATTCTAGGAACCCATCTGTAACAGTGTTGTGAGAGGCTGTGTTCAGCTTCAGTGAATTTTTTTTGAAGAGTCTTTCAATGCAATGCATTTGTGCATTTCCCAATGGGTGATTTTTGAGTGCACCTGCCCACATTGTGCTGTGAGTGTTCAGCAGTTTTTGAATAAAAATGGCATGAACCCCATACACCACCCTCCCTATTCACTGGATTGCCCCTAGTGACTATTTCGTTCCCCAGATGACAAAAGTCCTCAAAGGAAAATCCTTTGCCCAAGCAGAACAGGTGAAACAAAAAAAATGACAGAGGCATTTAAAGGCATCAAAGTCGATGAATTCAAAACCTCTTTTCAGCAGTGGGAAAACATCTTGATAGGTAAATTGCATCAAATGGAGGATACTTTGAAGGTGAATGAAGTTTAAACATGTAAGAATAAATATACAGTTTTTTATAAAATGATTTCATTTTGGGGCTCCCTCTTGTATGCTGGGGTTGCTAAGATGTACAGTAAGAAGAAATCTTCTATCCATGAAATTATGAGGGAAAAAGAAATCTGTGCTAGTTTTACTGTCACCTCAACCTGCAGAAGTTAAGGCTATGGTGAATGATAAGTGCTTAGTTAAGATGGAAAAGGCATTAAAGACATGAACATAAAACTTGTTTCAATTGACTGTAATGTGTTGAGCCAGAAAGCATTGAACCTATAGCAAGACTTCACAAGGGATCTGCTGAAATAAGTGACACTAAGCCATTGGCTTCAAGTAAGGGGTAGTTACACAGATTCAGGAATAGGTTTTGTAATGGGGTCCAGAACTTGGTGAATCCCAGAATTTAGATATCCTCCCCCACCCAAGTCTGGTTGGGGGAAGGGAGACATGGAGCAGGGCCATTGAGAGTTATTTTGTATATCAGTAATAACAAGCCAGCTTCATACCTCATACACAAAAACAGTTATTTTCTATATCAATAACAGCAGACTAGTCTTCCAGTCTAAGTGGAGCCAGAAAGTATGCATAACTTTAACCTATGATGTAATTGGGAAGCAGCTCCCCCTGGTTACAGGGCCTACATGACAGCTTGGAGGTAGTTCACTCCACACCACACACCACACTGCCTGGACTTACTATGGCAGCCCAGAAAGGCTGAAAACTGAGGAAGTGCTGGCAGGCATAGCCGGTTGTAGGAGCAGTCAGAAATGGGGTTATGGAGGAGGTTTCAAGCTGGGATTTAAAACTAAAGGTGGGCCACTGCGAGGGACAGGGAAGACAATGCAAGACCATGTGGGAAGAAAAGGGGTGAAAGGACTCCCACTGGTGGGCCATGAGAAGGTACCACGTGGTTTTGGATTGAGAACTGGAGATCATGGTGGCAACATAGCTGATGGAGCTGGGAACCATGGGAGACCTGCCCAAATAAGCATGGATTACTGGGAAGAACTGGGAGTCTAGCCAAGCTATGGACTTCTATTTCTTTTTCCTGAGATATGGTACCCTCATTGGCCTGATTGGGCAAAGGGGGAAAGAAAAAGTGTGTGTGGGGGGGAGTGTTTTAAGGGACTTTGGGATTTTAATGGCAACATTCTGTCATTATTCTAAACCTGTATAATTTTTTAATAAATAGTTCCTTTCCTTTTCACCAAACTCTGGCATTGAGAGTCACAATTCTTAACACTTGGCAGGGGGCAAAGAATCCACAGTTACAGAAGACCTTGGAGGACCCCACTTGTTTTGATAAGAGTATCTGGGCTTCCAGTGGGTCCATTTGGTAACAGTTCCATATTTTATCATCTCACATCATCACAAGAAGAATGGTGAATACAGTACAATAAGAGAGAGAAAGGGCACATTCATATAACTTTTATTACAGTACTGTATAATGTTATAATTATTCTATTTTACTATTAGTTGTGATTGTTAATCTCTTACTGTACTAATTTGTAAATTAAAATTTATCATAGGAATAAACATTTTACACACACACACACACACACACACATATATATATATATATATATATGTGTGTGAGGTTCAGTACTATGCGTGGTTTCAGGCATCCATTAGAGGACTTGGAATGTATCCTCTCTAGATAAGGGGGAACTATTGTAATAAAATTCACTAAGGATATAAATAGGCTACTTACTTAAAGAGAAATATAAGTCTGGAAAAGAAATATGGAATGATGCTCAACTTTGGTCATAATTAATGAAATGCAAAGTAAAACAAAGAAATTCTATGTCTCATATATCATAGCAAAAATGATTAATAAAAATAATAATTAAAAAACCATAATACCTATTTTTTGAGAAATAGAAGAAGCAGATACTCTGTATTATTGATATTAGTATAAATTAGGGCAGCCCTTTTAGGAAGCAATTTGCAATATCTATCAAAATTCAAAATTACTTGAATTCCTTAATTTCACTATTAAGAACTCAACTAAATGATACACCAATAAAAGTGTGCCAAAATATTGCTTACAAGGATATTCATTGCAGCATTATCTGCAGTAATAATAAAATGAATAACTTAATGTCCATCAATAGGGAATTGGTTAAATAAATTATAGTATCTTAATATAATGCAAAAATTAAAGGCATGAATTAGACCTGCTTATGCAGATATGGGATGATACCGGGTTGGCCAAAATGTCCGTTTAGATTTTCCCATAAAATAAAAGACACAGTTTTTATTTTCACCAATAACTTTATTGATTGCATATTTTGAGTATGTTGGTTCTCTCCTGTGTGGTGAGACACTGATTGTTCTCATTTAATGTCTCGATTTGATCACTATCAACTTCAACTGGTCTACCTAACCATCCAGCAAGAAATCTCCAACACAAAACTTTGCCAACCACTTTTGACACATTCAATCAATCATAGTACCTATTCCATACAATGCACAAATCTCCTTTTGTGTGTGTGTTTCAAATGTTTTTACCTTTCTTGAAATAATAAAGCATAATATGCCAAAAATGTTGTGTATTTTTTCCATCTTCGATATTAAAATGGCTACACAAAAATTCAACAATTTTGATTTTTTTTAATGCACAGGGTTATGATAGCTATCACAATATAATGTAACAAAATTGTTTCAAATGAAGTTAAAGACAACTAAGAGCTTTTAGAGGCATCTTATGGAAAAAAACAAGTGAACATTTTGGCCAACCAAATATATTTTTAAGTAAAAACAGTAAGTTACAGCACAATGTAATCCCATTTGGGTAGTGAGTGGTGCAAGAAAGACCTACACAGGCAGCTCTTTTTGGTTTGGTGGGCTACCTGGGATCACTTTTATCCCAACAACAAGGGCAATTCCACAACCCAAATTACTGCTGGACTAAGAAGAGCTTCTTACTAACAGGAAGGTTTCTACCTTCCCATGGGTTCCAAGCCCTCCAGGTTTTGGGCACCTAGTGTTCCCAGCACTTCTTGAATAGCTGATATTCATACCCTTTAACGTTGAGGTTCACAATATTTTTTTTCTCTCTGATAAGACCATTTTTTGGCTTACCCTCTAAAAATTTAGGAGAGGCAGTAGGCATGGCCCCTCTTCTGGTGTACAGCTATGATATTTCCAGTAGACCCTGGGCTTCTCTGTTGGATGCCAATGGAAGAGAAACCTCATGACTCCTCTTGCTGACATTTAGCATCCCCACCAAAGTCTTTTTCTTAATTTATCCCACATTACATTGCTGAATTTCCTCTCAATCACCATGCCACAATATATATTTTCAGTTATGTCAAAAATGTTTTTGAAGACTATCCAAGGATCTATTACAAGGAATTAAGGAGATAGAAGAGTGATTTGTATGGACAAGGGGACTGTTATATTGATTTTCCACTCATTTCATTAGAGAGTTGATTTTTTAAATTGTTTTGCTTTATCTTTAACTTTTTTATTAGATTAGAAGTACAAAAATAATTCATGCTTATATAGAAGTATAGAAAATAAAAAATAATCTTTTCCTGCTGTGATGCTTTCCCTGTTCCCATTCTAGATAACCAATGTTAAGAGTTTGGTGTATATATTTCCACACCTTCTTATATATTTGTGCAAACATATATATGCATATATGAAAATTTTCTTTTGGAAAATGAGTTATTCAGATTACTTTAAAAATTGTTATTTTCACTTTTTTTAAAGATTTTATTTATTTATTTTTAGAGAGAGAAGGGAAAGAGAGAGAGAGAGAGAGAGAGAGAGAGAGAGAGAGAGAGAGAATGAGAGAGAGAGACATCAATGTGCAGTTACTGGGGGCCATGGCCTGCAACCCAGGCATGTACCCTGACTGGAATTGAACCTGTGACACTTTGGTTCGCAGCCCACACTCAATCCACTGAGCTATGCCAGCCAGGGATGTTATTTTCACTTTTATATCTGATTGATCCTTACATATAATTTTAATTAGCTTTTCATAGCTGCATAAATTACATAGAGTAATGTATTTTACCATACCCCAATGACAGATATTCCAAATAATAAACAGGATAGCCAAACATGGGATTGCTGGATCAAAGTTTATACATATAGCCTTTTAAACAGATCTGGCCAGACTATTTTCCATAATGTTTAGCAAT
Organism: Phyllostomus hastatus; assembly: GCF_019186645.2. NCBI lineage: Eukaryota > Metazoa > Chordata > Mammalia > Chiroptera > Phyllostomidae > Phyllostomus > Phyllostomus hastatus. Next base: position 19,003,653 of record NW_025334022.1, read on the forward strand.
TTTTTCTCTCACCAAAATTGTATGAGTTCCTATTTCTTTACCCTTTAACTGCAATGAAAGTTATTAACCCTTAAAATGTTTCTCAAGAAGGTTTAGGGTGGGGATGGTATATCATTGTTTTGATTTGCACTTTTTGAATCAGTAAAGTTCAGCAGCTTTTCATGTTAGTTGACCAATTTGAATTTCTGTTCAAAGGTGACCCTCCTCAATGTTTTGACAAGTAATTCAAAAACAGAAATTTCTGCTTTAGCTGGGTATCTCAGTGGGTTAGAGCATCATCCTGATGTACCAAGGTTGTGGGTTTGATCCCCAGTCAGGCCACATACAGGAATCAACCAGTGAATGCATTAAAAAAAGTGGGACAATAAATTAATATTTTTCTCTCTGTCTAAAAATCAATAAATAAGTTTTAAAAAAGAAAAGGTGGAAATGTCCATTTTACAAATAGTCCCTGTTATTTCAGAGGTAAAATTTCCCCCACTCATTTTATGCAGATAACATAACTGTGATATCAAAACTGATAAAAATAAAAGAAGAAAAATATGTTGGTGTTTTTTTTGTCCTCAATGCACAATATAATCATTTGGGGAGTTTTTGAGAAAAGCTCATGGCTAGGCCTTATGTAAGAGTTTCTGATATTTTTTTAATTTGAAGAATGACCTGGAACATATGTTTCCAATGTAGTAGAGACCAATGTTTTTATTCATATAATGCCAGATTCTAAATGAAAAATTAATAAATTGAATCAAGTGATTCTTCAAAGGAATAATACCCTATAATTGCATAAAGTTTATCTAAGATATAGCAATGCTTCAACATGAGCAAATCTACCAACATAATTCATTATTCTGAAAAATTGAAGCAGAAAGACGATATAGTTATATGAATACGTGGGTAACTGTTATTTATTGAAATTCAGTCATCAGTTCTAGGAACATATATGAGTGTATTTGGACTAGAAACACATTATTATGATAAAAATAATTATTACAAACAATAGAAACATTATTGCAAAATGTTATATAGTTAAGTTATTGAATTTCCCTTAAAGTCAAGATTAAGTCAAGGATGATCATAATAATCAGTAATATGTACTATTTTAGACATCTGGCTAATGCAGTATGACAGTGAAGAAGTGATGAAAATTTTGTAAAAAAAGACATGTACAATTATGTCATGCAATTGTATGTATAGCTAGAAAATCCAATGAACTATAAAAATACAAGTGTTTACAAGATAATTTTATAAAATAAAAGCATAAATTTTAAACATAGAAAACAAAAAGCCCTTCTTCATATTAAAAATAAGCAGTTAGAAAACCAAATGGAAAATTTATCATATCCATATTAAATACAAAAATTTGAAATACTTAAATCGAATAAAGAAAATAAGTTCATCATCACCAAGCCCTTATTATATGAAATGTTAAAGGGATATCTAAGAAAAAGAAGACCAAAGATACGAACAGTAAAATGACAACAAACTCACAACTATCAACAACTGAACCTAAAAGAATAAAACAAAAACAAACTAAGCAAGCAACTAGAACAGAAATAGATTCACAGAAATAAAGATCACATGGAGGGTTAGCAGCAGGGGAGTGGGAGGGTGATGGTAGGCACAAAATAGATAGGGGGAGGTTAAGAATAGTATGGGAAGTGGAGAATCCAAAGAACTTATATGTATGACCCATGACATGAACTAAGGTGGGGGAATGATGGTGGGGAGGTACAGGACAGAGGGGAATAAAGGGGAGAAAAAAGTGGGACAACTGAAATAGCATAATCATATAAATATATAATAGCATAATCAAAATAAATATATTTTTAAAAAGAAAATATAGGACTTATGTGAAGATAGCTGGAACATTTTTTGAAAATTTGAAATAAATCTATCAAAATGGAGAGCTGTACCATGTTCCTCTAGAAAAAGAATATTAATAATACCAATTCATCCTAATTTTCCATCCAAATGTAATGCAACTAAAATACACAGATGTACACACAAACACACTTTTATTGGAACCTGATTAAATTAAGTTCAAATGGAAGAATTAATGCCTGAGAGTATTTAAGAAAACTATGAAAACGAAAATGCCTCATGGGAATTAATTTTGCCAGATATTAAAACTTAACTTATAAACCCATCAGAAGATAAGGATAAATGATAGATATTATCTATCTAGATGTTCTTCTTGACCAAACTTTAGTCAGACTCTTGGCAAGTCCTCTTCTCAATGAGTCCTTGACCTTGAGCTTTAGTGTTGCTTTTTATCTGGCCTGCACTGCCTAGTTTGTTTGTTTGTTTGTTTGCTTATTAATCCTCACCTGAAGATACATTTATTTATTTTAGAGAGAGAGAAAGGGAAAGAGAGAGACAGAGAGAAACAGAAACACTGGTCTGTTGCCTTCCCTATGCATCTGAACTAGGAATCAAACCTATGTATGTGCCCCATCAGGAGATGGGGCAAACCTGCAACAGTTTGGTGTATGGGAGATGCTCTAACCAACTGAGCGACCTGACCAGGGGTTCTGCTGTCAGTTTAGAGAGAATCTGCCACCCTTTGTATCTGACCACCCTCGGTGGTCTTGTCAAATTTCTCATTCCCCACCATCTCCTAGGTATTATCTGATCACCCTGGCCTGCCTTCAGCAAACTTCTATTAGGTCAATATAAACAAGAATTTCCCCTTTCTCAATGTCTATTTTTGGTAATTTTTCATTCACCACTTTCCACTACTCCCTACCTGCTCCTTGTTTATAAATCTCCACTTGTCCTTGCTGTATTTGCAATTCAGCCCAGTTCTATACTGAGGGTTCTAGTCCCTTATTGCAATAGTCCTGGGTAAAATCTATTTTTACTGCTTTAACCACTGAAGGGACCTGGTTTTCTTTAACAATATAAACTGGAGAGCAATGCCTAGTCCAGAAACAAACCTGAGTGTGTATATGTTGGAACTTTGTATTTGACAAACATAATCTTATAATTCTGTATTGAATTGATGTTTCTCTAAAATAATGGTATTGGCATAACTTGCTATCTATATAGAAAAATACATATCCTTATTTCACAATATATACAAAAATAAATGCAAAATGGAATGATGACAGAAATGTCAAAATATAAAATATCTTATTAGAAGGAAGTTTAGTGTTTTTTTTAATCTTTAAGCAATAGAGAAACTATAGATGTCATAAATGAAATTTTGATGATTTTTTTAGGTAAATAGTTTAAACTCATATCCTCTTAATATAAAGTAAAATAAACCATGAACAATGTTGAGAGACAACAAACAGAATATCTTTCCAAGACTTTTATCAGATTACTCTCCCTAATCAACACAGACCTCAATAAAAAAAAAAGAAAGCAAAAAAATTTCAAGAGAAAAATGGGCAAATTATATGAAGAAATAAACCACAGAACAGGAAATGATGGCATTATTTGCATTTTTAAGCCACGTATGTATATAACTTATATGTAAAAACCACAGTACATTTGTGATTTTTACCAAATTATTCATGCTAAAAACATAAATATTTCATATAACATGGCTTACATTGGATCAGATTCTTCATTTGTATGAGATTTTATGAAAGTCATAGAAGGAAACTAAGAACAAGACCCCAATTAACTAAGGAGAAATTTGGCAGTTTTAATTATGAGCTTTGATTTTATGACACTATCCCGTTTTAGACATTCATTTTCTCAGTGAAGATGTTTTAATGCCTCCCTAATGATACCAACTGTTTAATCAGCACTTAGTACACATGCTGCCCATGAGACTCTACATATTTTATCTCATTTAATCCTCTGAATAATTTATGAAATAGGTGCAGTTATTATCTGCATATTGAGTGTAGGAAACTGAGACTCAGAAAGATGAAGTAACTTGTCCAAAATGAAATAGTGGTGATGAAGCAGGGCCTTATACTAGGTCTTTCTGACTCTATAGCACATTCTCCTAACTTTTTAACTGCATATGTTCTAAAATGATGACCATATGGAAATCATACCATTTTCTGAGCCTGGATGCCTGAACTGTTTATATGTCAATGCTCATTCAGTTTTGTTTTGTTTTGTTTTGTTTTTCCTCGTGTCTTTTTGGGAACTTGCAACACTATGTACTGTTGAGAAACTGCAAATATGTGTGCACAGCCCACACTCGTGTGCATAGCCCACGCTCATGTGCACACATACAACTTTACACATAGTTTCTATGAAATTATGGATCCTCTAAAGCCTGCCCTGGGTCCCCATGTTGTGATTCTCACTTTTTCCCTTGGAAGGTTAGGAGATAGGGAAATATTGGTGTCACTCTTTATGCAAAAGTATAATTTTAGGGGAACTGTATTGACCTATTTTACATACTTCACAACTGCTTTATTTTTATGCAAATATAGAATAAAATGGAAGTTTGGGGTTTATTATTAAAAGAAATTAGGGGAGGATGCCCTGTGAAAGAAGAAATAAAAAGAATTTTTATGTGCTAGACCTCTCTCTATCTAGAAAAGATATGGAACAATTCACATCTTTGAATTTTGAGGCATCACTTGTTAATAGTAATGTTAGGAACACAAAATATTTTTGTTATAACTATGTCACTAAACACACACAGTTATACACAAAGCAGTGCTATTAAAGAGAATGATTTTACCTACATTTCTTATGTCCAGTTTAAGAATTTACTTGTCAGTCCTTAATATGTCTTAAAAACCCTAAGGGGTTCTTATACAAGCCCAGTGCTAAAATAATGCATTTGCTCTGTGTACTAGATTCTTGTTAAATGTAACGGACAGCTACTTTGAAAACTGCAGTTTAAGAAGAAAATCAATGCCTTTTAACCTCATCAGTTATAATGGTTTCATCATTGACAGATGAGCCTATAACTGCATAACATATACAAGGATATTTGATTAACCAAGTGCCTTCTATAGTGAAATCTAATATCCAGTTTGTGGCTACTTATATAACAGATAAGAAAATCTGGGATAGTGTGATACTTTGGTTGAGACTGAATAATGGTAAAAGCTCCTCAAAAGCAGTAACAGAAATGTGAGTTATTGAACATGATGGGATTTTAAGAAGTGTGTAGATAGTAATGGATCCCTTTGCATAACAGAACTGATGAAAGCACAAGCTTGATGAATAAGCATCAATGAAATAGACTATTAGTTTTGTTTTTGCTCTTTTTTTATCACCCCTATATATCAGCCAAAATATTTATTCAGCAATGACATTATATGAGTTGACTTTGATTTTATAAATGATATCTAAACATATGAAGAGTAGTGATAATACTAGAATGAAGTAGTCAAAGTAAAACAGCTGCATCTTATATGGCTTGCTAGTGCATGTGGTTTGTTTGGGTCTTGGCGTAGATTGTTTGAGACATTGTCATTTACTTAAAAGTTAAAGATGATGGAGAGCATGATGACAGCTAGGGGTGGGGGGAGGTTGGGGGTGGGGGAAATGAGCAAAAAAATGAAAAAGGATTCATGGATATGGACGCCAGTGTGGTGATTGCTGCGGGGAGAGGGGTATACCAGGACTAAATGGTAATGGAAAATAATACAATAAAGATTATATTAGAGGGTTCTGGTCAAGATGGAGGCATAGGTAGAGACCCTTCACTTCTTCACACAACCAAAAGGAGGATAACAGCCAATCTAAAATCAATAAACAATCAGAAGTGCCAGAAAATCAAACTGCATGGAATTCCAACAACCAAGGAATTAAAGAAACAATCAAACAGAACAACCAGACTGGTAATAACGCACGGATAGGCTGTGGACCACATGGGCAGGGCCAGCTGAGAGAAACCACAGTGAGGTTGCAGACTGTGTGGGCAGGGCTGGCTGAAGAGGAAACTGAGACAGAGCTGACTGCAGACTACTGCAGATGTTGGTGTGGGAAGGACTCTCAGTCTCAAATAAGAGTTCCTTGGAAAGTGGGCTAGAGTTGAGCAGGTGAGTCACATTGTTTCCTCTCTGGCCCCTCCCCCACAGGCAACACTGAAGGGCAGCAAAGAGGGTTGCCCTGCCCAGGTGAATACCTAAGGCCCTGCCTCCTTACGACTTAACAGGTGCACCAAGACAAAGAAATGTGGCCCAAATGAAAGAACAAAGAAAAGCTTCAAAAAGAGAGCTAAGTGATGAGGAGATAGCTGACCTATCTGATGGAGAATTTAAAGCCCTGGTAATCAAAATGCTCACAGAACTGACTGAGCTTGGTTGAAAAATGACAGAAACAAATAAAAGATACCCAAAATGAGATAAAACAAAATAGTCAGGGAACCAACAGTGACAGGAAGGAAACCAGGACTCAAAGCAATTATTTTGAGCAAAAGGAAGAAATACACATCTAACCAGAACAGAATGAAAAAACAAGAATTCAAAAAAAAAATGAAGAGAGGCTGAGGAATCTCTGTAACAACCTGAAACGTACCCATATCTGAATTATAGGGGTGTCAGAGGGAGAAGAACAAGAGCAAGAAATTGAAAACATTTGAACAAATAATGAAAGAAAACTTCCCCAATCTGGCGAAGGAAATAGACTTTGAGGAAGTCCAGGAAGCCCAGAGAATGCCAAAGAATTTGGATCCAAAGAGGAACACACCAAGGCACATCATCATTAAGTTACCCTAGATTAAAGATAAAGAGAGAATCCTAAAAGAAGCAAAAGAAAAGGAGAGAGTTAACTACAAAGGAGTGCTCTTAAGGCTATCAGCTGATTTCTCAAAAGAAACTTTGCAGGCAAGAAGGGGCTGGAAAGAAGTATTTGAAGTCATGAAAGGCAAGGACCTACATCCAAGATTACTCTATCCAGCAAAGCTTTCATTTAGAATGGAAGGGCAGATAAAGTGCTTCCCAGACAAGGTCAAGTTAAAGTTCATCATCACCAAGCCATTATTATATGAAATGTTAAAGGGACTTATCTAAGAAATTGAAGATCAAACAATATGAACATTAAAATGACAACAAACTCACAACTATCAACAAATGAACCTAAGAGAAAAGAGAAACAATGAAAACAAAAACTAAGCAAACAACTAGAACAGGAACAGAATCAGATAAATGGACATCACATGGAGAGATTTCAGTGGTGAGGAGGAGGGGGAGAATGGGGAAAAGGTACAGGGAAGAAGAAGCATAATTAATAGGCATAAAATAGATGGGGAGAGATCAAAAATGGTACAGGAAACAGAGAACTCGAAGAACTTATTCATACAACCCATGGACATGAACTAAGGGGGGGAATGCTGGAGGATTGGGGGGACAGGGCAGAGGGAGGATAAAAGGGGAGAAATTGGGAAAACTAATAGCATAATCAATAAAATATACTTTAAAAAGATCAAACTAAAACATGAAAGTGCCTCATTTCTGTGTACTTGTGGTAGCTGACATCTATGTGCACCAGATTTTCCTTTGAAAAATTTACCTCAGTGTGCCAGAATTTGAGTTTCATGGCTTCTATTTTACTTTTACTCATGTCTTTATAATACTTTCACTGGTGAAACGCTTGCTGATTTTTGAATTGCCAAATAATTTTACATTTATTTTGGACCTAGAAAAAAAATTCATCACATTGAGGAAGGCTTAGTATAAAAACACACTCAGTCTTGTTCCACTAAATCATTATTTAGTTTATAGTCATTAAAACATCTCTTGTTTTCTTAGGCTGAAGTCACTCAGAGGGTAGACAAGATAGTGCAATCATTTAGCCAAGGGCACATGATCAATGATCACGTAAATAGAGAATTTTCTAAACTAGCCTAAAATCCCCACATTTCTAATTTGTTAAAAAAATTATCTGTAGAACTTCCTTGCCTTCTAGAGAATTTTTTTTGAAGTCTTGGATTTCTACATTAAGCATATAGCCTGAAACCCATAGGCTACATGCAGGTGGCTGCTGTTTTGTCTACTGAGCTTTATTTGGTTTTCCCTAATCAAAAGCTTCTGTATTATATAATTGCATGAATAGATGGTTCATTCCATCTCAGTGCCAGACAAAGCAATAAGCTCTGATGCACTGATGTTAAGGGACAACCATTACTTTTTCTCTCTAGATATTATAATTGGCCAATGCCATTGCTGTGAAGACCCCATTCACCCTAATCACACTTTCTGGGTATAATAATACTTGCCCCCTTGCATGATAATACACTTATCCTATTAACCAAAATCTAATAAAAAGCTGCTTTCTAGTAGCATGACTATTTAGCTATATCTCCCTAATTCTTACCAGCATAAGATCAGAAAATAGGGAAAATATATGTACATGCATGTGCACATGTATGTGTTTCCAGGCTTAAGGAGAGTAAAAGAATGGGTTTTTCCATTCTTAAATTAGGTTTGTTACAATAAGGCAATAGTAAGTAGATAGTTAAAAAATGAACCATGGATTATATTTCCAAAGATAGAAAATGATTACAAATTTCCCCTTTTCACTGAAGTCTCAATGAATTCTTTTTCTGATGAAAGGCCGCTAAAACTGCGCAGGTTCATTTCTACTATTGTGGGAGCTAAGTAGTTACATTAATTTACACTGATGCTCAGGCTCTATTCTGTGTGCTGCATGAGTTGAATCAAGTCCTGCATCATATTACAGATAACTTAGGAATTTCAGTGTTCTATTTACAACAGTGCATCCTTGCTGCTTCCCTCTTTACTCCCTGAAATTTCAAAATAATAATGAATGGTTATAACTATGAATAATGTGTTTGTGAACAGTGTATTAAACCAGGGATCAGAAGACTAATATTTAGATCCCGGCTTTCCCAATAAGTAGATGAATGATTTAGGGCAAGCCACTTTCCTTCACTATGCCCCATATTATTTTACAAATGTAAGAGATTTAGATTCTTTATGTTCCCTTCTATCTCTAAATATCCATGATGTATTCTTTTAAGACTACATTTACCAGACAATAACGTTTATTATGAGGGATTATTTTTCAATGTCTCCACAAAATATGGTTTTGATATAGTTACAGAATTATAGCAGCCATTTTGAAGACTTCTGTCCTTTTTTATCATATTGAGAAACAAATCAGCATTGAAGTATAACCATATCTATATTTTCATTTAAGGTGCAACTCTTTAGCAGTGCAGTAGTAAATAAGCTGACAATTTATTAACAAAAGAGAAGTTCATAATTTGTATGAGTTAATATTCTTTCCTGTGATACATTAATGCCCTTCAATAAAGATCATCCAATTTTGTTCCCACACTCCAGGAGACAAGTTTAAAATGTATTTCAGATAATAGTGCTTATGTTTAATGATTTAGAATCAAAGGAATCTATGAAACAACCCAGAAGGCATTTTTTTAAAAGGAAATCCTTGCTCTAAAGGGAGGGAGCTTATGTTAGAGACACTGATTACTCAATGTAAAGATGCAAATCATTCATTTTTCTTTCTTACTGTTGTTTCCAGATTCCCTTAATTAGAATGCCTCTGAAACATACTGTTTATGTAATCTGGCATTGGCAGGACACAAATTTAAGGCTCTTTATGGTGATGAAGATAAGACAAGAAGAAGTTCAGTTTATATGGCTAATTTTCATAGGTTCAGTCAGTCAGTCATTTTTCAAACATATCAAATACATCTAAGTGCCAAGAACCTTGGTTTGACCTACATGCTGTCCCTATTAATCACTTAGTATTCTTTCCCCTTATTTTAAAAAAAATTCTGAATTATATCAAGCTGTTAGAGATGAATAGAGAATAAATAAACAAATGTTTTGTACTCACCATTAAAGTTTACTATTTTACTTAATTCAGATATTTTTTAAAAATTATAGAAACCTTTCCTTTTCCCATTACCTTCACTTACCCCTTAAGGCAATCGACAGACTTCATTTGATGTATTTTCATACATATGCATGTGTCTACACCAATTTATAGATTGATTTACATATTTTAAAATTAAACATAAATTAGGTCCTCTGGCCAAGATGGAAGTGTAGGTAGACATGCTTTGCCTCCTCGCACAACCATAAGAAGGATCACAGCTAACCTCAAAACAAAACTCAACCAGAACTGCCAGAAAATCAAACTATGTGGAAGTGTGACAACCAAGGATTTAAAGAATAAATATTCATCCAGATGGGTAGGAGGGGCAGAGTCAGGGAGTGGAGGCAGAGAGGACAAGGACACGGTGTGGCAGTGATAAAGTAGCAAAGGTGGTGGCTGGCAGAACGGGCAGTCCCACATTCACCTGTGGTAGATAAATCTGTGAGGGACACCTGGGGAACAAATGATATCAGCCCCAAGCCAGACCACACAGTCCAGGGTTCCAGAGCTGGGGAAAGGAAGCCTTGTAACTTCTGGCTGTAAAAACAGTGGGAGTTGGAGAGGCAGAAGAAACTACAGGCATCTGAAAAGAGTCACTGAAATGACCCTGCATGGTCCTAGAATGTATGCAAACCCACCCACTCTGTGATTCAGCACTACAGCAGCAGCCAGACAGGCACCAGTTGCACACGGGAAATAGAGGAAGCAACTAGAAACAGGGCAAGAGCGGAACAAATGGCATTGTTTCCTCTCTGACTCCTCCCCCACATACAATGTCACAAAGTGGTGAAATATGTTGCCCCACCCTGGAGAATTCCTAAAGCTCTGCCTTTACAACATAACAGGTATGCCAAGACAGGGAGCCAAAGCAGCTCTACCTAATACACAGAAACAAACACAGGGATGTTGCCAAATTGAGCAGACAAACACAAATGAGCAGACAAATTGAGCAGATTTTAACTCTGCATCTGATAGGCTGTGACCCATATGTGACCCAAATGAGAGAACAGATCAAAACTTCAGAAAAAGAAGTTAGTGAAATGGAGATAGCCAGCCTATCAGATGCAGCATTAAAAACACTGGTAATAAGGATGCTCAGAGAACTCACTGAGTATGGCAAACTCATAAGGGAAGAAATGAATGCTACACTAAGTGAAATAAAGAAAAATCTACATGGAAACAAGATTGAAAGGAAGGAAACCAGGGTTCAAATCAACAATTTGGAACATAAGGAAGAAATAAATAGTCAACTAGTACAGAATGAATAGACAACAATTCAAAACAATGAGGAGAGAATAAGAAGTCTCTAGGACATCTCCAAATGTGTCAACATCTGAATCATAGGGATGCCAGAAGGAGAAAAGGAAGAGCAAGAAATTGAAAACTTATTAGAAAAAAATAATGAAAAAAAAGTTCCCTAATCTGGCAAAGGAAATAGACATACAAGTCCAAGGAACACAGAGAGTCCCAACCAAGTTGGACCCAAAGAAGGCCACAGCAAGACACATCATAATTAAAATGCCAAAGGTTAAAGATAAAGAGACAATCTTAAAAGCAGCAAGAGAAAAGATGAGAGTTACCTACAAAGGGGTTCCCATAAGACTATAAGCTGATTTCTCAAAAGAAACTTTACAGACAAGAAGAGAATGGCAAGAAGTATTCAAAGTCATGAAATGCAAGAACCTACATCCAAAACTATTCTATCTGGCAAAACTATCATTTAGAATGGAAGTGCAGATAAAGTGCTTCCCACAGAAGGTAAAGCTAAAGGAATTCATCATCACCAAGCCACTATTATATGAAATGTTACAGGGACTTATTTAAGAAAAAGAAGATCAAAACTATGAATAGTGAAGTGACAACAAACTCACATCTATCAACAACTGAATCTAAAAAAAAAAACTAAGCAAATAATTAGAACAGGAACAGGATCACAGAAATGGGAATGATATTGTGGTTTATCAGCTGGGAGGGAGAAGAATGGGGGGAAAGGTTCAGGGGTGAAGAAGTACAAATAGGTAGACACAAAATAAGGGGTTAAAATAGCATAGGAAATAAAGAAGCCAAGGAACTATTATGTACAACCCAGGGACATGAACTAAGCCAGGATTGCTGGAGGGAAGTGGGGAACCACGTAGGGGGGAGCAAAAAGGAAAAAACTGGGACAACTGTAATAGCATAATCAATAAAATATACTTAAAAATAAAAGTATACATAAATTGCATATAAATAGTAATAAATAGTGTCATTCTAACTGTATCATTCTGCAACCTAATTTTTTTGTTTGATCTTATGTTTTTGAGCTTAAATCCATATTGGAACAGGTAGCTCTACTTCTTGCATTTTAATTGTTATGTTACTATTCTATTGTTGGAATATTCCACTGTGTGTCTTTTCTTTTGTTGATACCTGTTTAGATTCTTTATGTTTTTTGGGGGTACTACTTACAGCTCTATAAGATATTGTAGGAATATTCTTATACAAATGTGTGAGTTTCTCTAGTTCTATACATAGTACTGATCTTGTTAGATCAAAGAATATGTCTATCTTTAGATTTACTAGATATGTCCAAAATACAGCTGTCCAAATAATATACATGAAGTTATTTCATTCCCATCAGTAGTATAGGAGTGTTCCCATTGCTACACAACTTTACCAACATGCGGTGGCTTAGGGTTTTCTTTACTTCTTTGTTCTCTAAACATAAAATAGGGATTCTTGTTTCCTTGGATTTTTGACAAAAGTCAGCTGTTAAAATTACCAGGGTCCAGTGTCATTATTTGAGGGATGATTTTGTTAAAGATTTTATTTATTTATTTTTAGAGAGGGAAGGGGGGAGAGAGAGAGAGAGAGAGAGAGAGAGAGAGAGAGAGAGAGAGAAACATCAATGTGCGGTTGGTTGCTGGGGGTCATGGCTTGCAACCCAGGCATGTACCCTGACTGGGAATCGAACCTGCGACACTGAGGGATGATTTTTTTATTACTGATCTAATTTATTTAATGGTTATTGGTTTGTTCATGCTTTCTATTTTTCATCAGTCCATTTTGATCATTTATATTTTTTAGGCAATTTTCATTTCATTGAAGGTTTTAAATTTATTGGGATAATATTGTTTATCATATTTTCTTATGATTGTTTAACTTCATTTCCTCTGTAGTTATATTCCCTTTTGGGTTTCTAATATTATTTATAAATGAATTTTGTACTTTTTGATTAGTTTTGTTAAACTCTTTTATCAGTGCTTTTTTTTTTAAGAAACAGATTTTGGTTTTGTGAATCCTCTGTATTATTTGTTTTCTAATCCATTACTCCTTTCTGTTACCTTTTTACTTTTCTTCTATTTTCTGTAGGTTTATTCTGTTTTATAGTTTCTTTTTTCTATCTTTATTTGAATAAATGCACATACTGTTATAAATTTTCCCCAAATATCATTTTAACTGTATCCCACAAGTTTTGCCAAATAGTACTTCTGTTGGTCAGTTTCAAATATTTTGTATTTCTCACCATTGGTCCTGTATAATGAGTAGAGCAGTTTTAGTCTCATTGTTCCTTAGTAGCCTGACTCCTGTAAACCAATGCTTGCTTTCGGGTATGGGGCCTTGATGCTCTATGCCAAGGATGTCAAACTCATTTTCACCGGGGGCCACATCAGCCTTGTGGTTGCTTTCAAAGGGCCAAATGTAATTTCAACTCCATAACAGTTAAGGAGCAGTTACATCTATACTGTCCTAAAACTATTTTGGCCTTTCGAAGGCAACCATGAGGCTGATGTGACCCTCTCTGAAAATGAGTTTGACACCCCTGTCTATGCCTTCAGTTTTGCTTACTTCATTACATTTCGGTTGTGGTTCTGGTGCATGAGTATGTTGATCTTTTTTTGATCCAAGCTATATCTTTTAGATTTTGCATATTTTTCTATCAAAACTAGATTTACACAAATCTCTGCGTCATCTTCACTAGAATTCCCTTTGGTCCACTGTCTATACTGATCATTTTCCTATCTCAGACTTTATTAGCATGACCAGTTAGAAAACTGGGAGTCATCAGTGTTTATATTCAAGACAATACAGTGTGTTGATTAAAAGGAAGCGGGGGGGGGGGAGGGTCAGTTATGTAGATATTTGGTCTTATATTGACAAATATAAGAATGGATATAGGAAAAAAAGATAATTTTCTTTGTCAATGCAGTTAAAAGATCCATGTCTCCACTTCCCAACAGAGTTTAATATAAAGTCAATTTAGATAGAGATGATATCCTAATATCTGCAAAGGAGGTGATTCTGAACAGTCCCCTCAGGATGTAGCAATAACTTGTGGAAGGAGAGTCCTGATCTATAGATAAGATAAAACCTGTGCAGTTACAATTCAAAAGATGTATGGTATTTGTCTTTCACTGCCTGGCTTATTTCACTTAGCACAATGCTGTCCAGTCCCATCCATGCTGTTGTGAAGGGTAGGATTTCCTTTGTGGTGGGGGGAAAATGGAGACAACTGTGTTTGAACAACAATAAAAATAAAAAATAAATGTAAAAAGCAGATATAGCTGATGTGTGATTGAAACATAGGCTTCCATTTTCCCCTGGTGATTTGGATTTTTTCCCTTTGAAAAAGGATTTGTCTACTTTAGCATGTATCTCCCTTTAGCATGAACTATTCTGTAGATTACTGTAGATAGTATTTTCATCTTAAAAATAAGTTTTCCAACCAGTGAACATGAGTTGTCTTGCCTTATATTTTCATATTTTAAAATTTCTTTCCGAAATATTTTTTTAGTTTTCAGTGTACAACTTTCACCTACTAGATTAAATTTATTTCTAAGTATTTTATTCATTTTTATTCTATTGTAAATAATTAAAATATTGATTTTCAGATTTTTCACTGTTAGTAGAGGAAATTCAACTGATATTTGTATTTTGATTTTGTAACTTGCAACTTTGCTGAATTTTTAAATTAGTTCTAATGGGTTTCTGTGTATGTGTATAATCTCTAGGGATTTTTTTTACATGTAAGACCATGTCATCTGCAAACAGAGACAATTTTAGTTTTTCCTTTCCAACTTGAATGTCTTATTTCTTTTTTTGACTAATAGTTATGGCTACAATATACATTACTATGTTGAATAGAAGTGGCAAAAGCAGACATCTTTGTCTTGTTCTTGATTTTAGAGGAGAAGCTTTTTGTTTGTCACCTTTGAGTATTATAATAGCAGTGCGTTTTTAATATGTACCCTTTATCAGAAATTATATTTCTGGTTTATTGAGTGTATTTATCAGAAATGAGTGTTGTATTCTGTTAAATGCTTTTTCTGCATCAGTTGAGATAATCATGTGCTTCTTTTCCTTAATTCTCTTAATGTAGTATACTAGAAAGCTTTGGTTTTATGTGTTGGATCATCTTTGTATTTCAAGAATAATTTTTACTTCATCATGATATACAGTCCTTTGAATATGTTGCTGAATTCATTTGCTAATATTTAATTGAGAAGCTTTACATCAATATGCACATGGAATATTGGTCTGTGATTTTCTTGTATTTTCTGTGCCTAACTTTGTTAAGAGGATAATGCTGGCTTCATAGAATAAATTAGGAACTGTCCCTTCTTCTTCAGTTTTTTGGAAAAGTTTTGAGAAAAGTTGGTATTTAATTTGTTTCTAAAGGTTTCAGAGAATTGACCAGTAAAGCCACCTGGTCCTAGGCTTTTTTATGTATTTGAGGTTTTGAATTATGGTTGAAATCTCCTTATTTGTTATAGATCTGCTCAGAGTTTCTATTTGTTCTTGAGTCAGTTGTATTGGTTTGTATGAATTAGTCAATTTCATTTATTATCTATTTGTTGGTGTACAATTGTTCATAGTATTCACGTATAATATTTTATTTTTACATACCTGTAGTAATGTCCTCACTTTCATTTCTGATTTTAGTAATTTAAACACTGTGTTGTGAAATTTTTAAATCTTTTCAAAGAATTACCTTTGGTTTTGTTGAATTTCTTTATTGTTTTTCTATTCTCTTTTATATTTATCCCACTCCAAATTCTATTATTTTTTCCTTCTGCTAGCCTTTCGGCTTACTTCATTCTTTTTCTTTATCTAGTTCCTTAAGGTATGTAGTTAGGTTGTTAATTTGAGCTCTTTCTTCTTTCTAAATGTATGCATTGAAAAGTATAGATTTCTCTCTTGGCACTACTTTCACTTGAACCCATGAATTTTAAAAAAAATTTATTTGTTTATTTTTTAGACAGAGGGGAAGGGAGGGAAAAAGAGGAGAGAAACATGAGTGTGTATTGCCTCTCACAGCCCCCCACTGGGGACCTGGCCCACAACCAGGGCATGTGCCCTAACTGGGAATCAAACTGGTGACCCTTCAGTTCATAGGCCAGCACTCAGTCCACTGAACCACACCAGCCAGGGCGGAACTCATACATTTTTATATCATACTATTTCATTTTTATTTGTCTCAAGGTATTTTCTAATTTCCTTTACGATTCATTGGTTGTTTATGAGTTTGTTGTTAAACATCCACATATCTGTGGATTTTCTAGTTTTTTTTTCTGTTGTTGATCTCCAGTTTTATTCCATTATGATCAGAAAAAGATTCACGGATTTTAAACATTTAAAATTCAGTAAGTCTGTGTTATGGCCTAACACATTGTCTACCCTGGAGAGTTTTCCATGTGCACTTAAGAAAAACGTGGTAGAGTGTTCTCTGTTAGTCCTAATTGGTTAATAGTATTCAAGTTCTCTATATCCTTGTTGATCTTTGGTCTGGTTGTTTTATTCAATATTGAAAGTAGGATTTTAAATTTTCAAAGTATTATTGTAGAATCACCTGTTTTCCCATTCAATTCTGTCAGTTTTTGCTGGCTATATTTGGGGCTTCTTTGTTAGACTGCACATATTTATAATTTTTAGATACTTTGCTGTTCTGACCTTTTGTCAATATATTCTTTTGTCTTGTAATATTTTCTTACTTAATGTTAATTTTTGTCTGACTAGTTGCCTTTTGGTTACTATTTGAGTAGAATGACTTTTCCCATACTACTATTTTTAATTTCTTTATTTCCTTATATCTGAAGTGAGTCTCTGGTAGATAGAATGTACATGGATCTGTTTTTAATCCAATCTGTCAATCCCTATGTTTTAATGGGAGAGTTTAATTCATTTAGATTTAATTTGATTAATTATGAAGTATTTATTTCTGCAATTTAGTAATTTTTTCTGCTTGTCTTACGTGTTTTCACTCCTCAATTTCTCTATTACTGACTTTTTGTATTTAGTTTATTTTTTATAGTTTACAATTTTGATCTCCTTTTCATTTCTTTTCTGTATATTTTTAGTTATTTTTCTAGTGGTGATGTTGGGGATTGCAATTAACATCTTAAACTTAGAACAAATTTGTTTAAATAATACCAACTTAATGTCAATACTATAAAGACACTCTGTTTCTATATATCTCATTTTGTTCAGACATTGTTTCCTGATTTCTTTTAGTTCATATATTTTAAGACAGTTAATTTAACATCTTTGACTAATATTTCCAAAGTCTAGATACCCTTGATGATAGACTCTGTCAAATTATTTTTTTCCTGTGAATGAGCCATTCTTTCATGTTTTTTCATATGTTTTGCCAATTTTTGTTGAGGCTTGGACACTCTGAGTGTTATCTTGTGGTAACTCTGGAAATTCTCTCATTCTAATGATCTCACTTATAATGGATTATTATTTTTTGTTTGTTGAGAGCCGGAGCCATCTTTTTCTGATTTTCTGAACTAGTTTTGCAAAGTGTGTATTTTTTGTTGCATGTGGTCATTGAAGTTTCTCTCATTTTCTTTGTGGTCAGCCAGTGACCTTAAAAATACTTCCTCTAGTGTCTGACTCCCAGGAGGGAAAAAGGGTTCTTGTGTATTTAAATTGCTTTGTGGCTGGAAGATGCCTTAGCCCTTTGGTACTAAAGCAATGATTGACTTCTATATCAGGACCTCAATGATTAAAACAGCAATCAGCCATGAAATTACACAATTCATATCTCTGGAGGACAATGTTTTCATTGCCCATCCTGACTCCAGTAGATTGTATCAACAACATGGGCTGCAGTTGCATAGCTGCCTACCATGGTATTGGTGGACGGGTGGTGGGGGGGTAATGGTAGCTGGAACTGGTAAAGGCTAAAATTGGTGAAATTTACGAACTTCTTCATCAAACTCTTTCCTGGATGCTGCAAGTGTTCTAACAGACTCTGAGCTCCAAAATAATTGCTTTAAACAGTTCCTGCCAGTTTATTTGTTGTTTCTGTGGCAGGATGGATTCCTGGAATATCCTACTCTACCATCTTCCCTCACATCACTCATGAATTATTTTCTGTTGTTGTGTGGGTTTTTGTCCAATTTTTATTTGAGTGTAAGTTTATTATGAATTTTTTTATTTTTATTTTTAAGAGCTCAATGCATAAGAAGCATTGAGCCTTTGTCTGACTATTTTTCTATTTTCTCTTTGCTATTTAATTTTGTTGTTACTAATGTACATTTTATTTTATTTAAGATTTTATTTATTTATTTTTAGAGAGGGAAGGGAGAGAGAGAGAGAGAGAGAGAGAGAGAGAGAGAGAGAGAGAGAGAGAGAGAGAGAGAGAGAGAGAGAGAGAGAGAGAGAGAGAGAGAGAGAGAGAGAGAGAGCCATCAATGTGTGGTTGCTGGGGGCCATGGCCTGCAACCTAGGCATGTGCCCTGACTGGGAATGGAACCTGCAATGCCTGCTTCGCAGCCCACGCTCAATCCACTGAGCTATGCCAGCCAGGGCCTAATGTACACTTTATATATGTTTTGAAGTATACTGATTTTTCCTTTGAGAATTAGAAAGCTCTCCCCTCTTTTGAAGGTCAATTACATATCTACCTACATTTTCTTCTAGATGTTATGATTTAATTTTTTATATTTTATTTTTAAACCCTGTAGAAACTATTTGGATATATAGTATGCAGTAAAAATCTAATCTAATTTCTTTATAAATTGTGAGCTAAAGTTTCCATCACCTTTCGTTTAGTATCCCTCCCTTTTAATAATCATCTTTATCATAAATTAAATTGATATTCCAGTGTCTTATTCTGGCCTATAAGTTCTAACTAATGGTATGCTAGCCAATTCCTTCATCCATACAACTTGGTTTTAAAACTGTATTTGAGGTAGATTATATTATTCTAAATCACTCCATCTCCAGTGAAAAGATTATATATTCACATCTTTTGCCATGAACTTTGAAGTTCTACTCTGATTTCTCGGAGTGGCCATGTGACTTGATTCGACCATTGATTTTAGGAAATGTGATACAGAGAAAGGCTTTAAAAGATTGGCTTGTTCTCTTTCAGTTTTGGGACTTCCATAAAGAACATACCTACATCATCCTACCAGACATAGGAGGAAGATGATAGCCGTATAGAGTGGAGCTGCCTCAGCCAAGCTGCTCTAGCTAAGCTTAGCCTAGGTTAGCTAACACTTAGTCAACCTCCAGATGTTTAAGAAATCTTAGTCAAAATCCATAAAGCTGAATAGCCTGGACTATACTAGATTGACAAGTTCCTAACTGATTCGCAACCACGTGAGCCAAATAAATGCCAGCAAGACTTTTGTTGTTGCTTATTATTCAGCAATAACTAACTAATTCAATAATACATTTAAATATATGATAAGGCCCTGGCTGGTATGGCTTGGTGGATTGAGGGCCGGCCTACAAACCAAAGGGTCACTGGTTCAATTCCCAGTCAGGGCACATGCTTGGGTTGTTGGCCAGGTCTCCAGTAGGGAGCTCATGAGAGGCAACCACCCATTAATGGTTCCCTCTCTTTCTCCCTCCCTGCCCCTCTCTCTAAAAATAAAAATAAATAGAAAACCTTCAAAAATGAAAATATGATAGGATATTAATCCATTTTATTTATTTACTAATTTGCAAAAGTATTTTGTAGCTGTTCTTGGCTGTTTATCCTGGTTTGCTTAAGAATGCAACTATTTATGTTCATGTCTTATCTTTCACTTTGACCCATTCTAAGAGATTTTTGAAAGCAGAGACTAATTGATTCACTTTCAGTAGTATCCATCACAATACTCATAGCTTTTTTGTTCATAATGATACTACCCAGTCGTTGAATTAAACTGAGTGACTACAGATCAAATTGTAGAAGCACATAGTGAATCCCTATATCACAATTTACTTGATTACTTATAATGAAATTTAGAATGTTTGGTACCAAATAGATGCAGCCTATATTTATCTGGATTTTCTTTTACTGTGTGCCTCTTCTTCATCATAGCAGTGATTATTATGATTTATATCAAATGGCATATGCTACCTTGGGTTATGATGTTAGTCATAATATAGGGGCTACTTAACTAGTTTTCATCTGTTTTTCAATTTTACTTTAGCTTACTCCCTTACTGATTACTCTGGAATCACCCTTACTTTTTTATTTTTATTTAAAGGAACTAAGCAATATTTGGATATACATGAAGGCATTTGAAACAGGTGGACAACACTGATTCAGCTCAGTAAATAAGAATGTTTGTGGATTCTTCATGGGCTTTTCGTGACCTCATGTAATGCTTTTGAATAGTAGCTAATTAAATTCATTATATATAATATGAACTGAATTTCAAAATTGCCAGGCTTTTGATTTTTGCTTGAAAAAAAGAAAAAGTAAGGCAGAATATCAGGTCTTGGTGAATATATGAACAATATAATGCAAACAATGTTCTTGAGTCACAATATATTTTTACTGTTTCTATCAGGATTTGTTTGATCCATCTTCCCTCTAGTATTTGTCCCACTAGAGATCTTATTAATGGTGGTTTTTTTGTGTGCACCTTTCCCTCTTTCCATTTGTTTGTAGAGCACTTTAATTGCCTTTACAGATCTCCACTACAACTAAATATTTTCATAGGCAGCTGATGATAAATGGTCCTGCTATTGTGTTTAATCATTCCTATTAGATGTTATAGTAAAACTGAATTATGATTTTAAGTTAAATTAAAGAGTAATATATTACATTTGTTTTCACTTAGAAAACCTCATTAATTTATGTTTTATTTAGTAAAACTAACCTCTTAAATCATGTGTCCAAAGTTTAAAAAATATGTGTTTTCCTAGAAAACAAAATAGTTCGAAAAAGGTGACTAATTATTAAAGTGATGATAGCACTTTTGGGACACTCTAGTCGTGTTTTAGGATGTGTGAGAAGCATGTAATTTCCCTAATTTTCATTCAGTCAAGCTGAATGAAAATGACATTCTCATGACATTTTGTAGGTCATATGACCTTGTCCAAGTCTCTTAATACTTCTGAGCATCTGTTTTTACAAATTTTTGTTTTACAAACTAATCATCTTACTCTGTGTATGGTAAAGCAAGGTAGCCATAGTACTTTAATAATGATTCCCCTGAGATATGCAATACAATTGTGATAAAAGTATACATTAATATAGAGTCAATATGCTACTCTGCTTCCATCTTCTGAGTCATACAAATATAACTGCTTCTGTGTAATCAATGTAAATGATGCCTCAAAAATACCTACATCTGACTAGGGTATGTGGTGAAATGAGGGTGCCTAAAGCATAGTGCCTATTATATAAATAAACAGTCAGTAAATCTTATTGTATTAAAATGATCTCAATAAGACAGCACATAGGGATTGTTTGCTATTCATATAAATCTGCTGAGGAAAAGACATCTCTAGGTAGAAAAGATCTTGTATTTCCACTTTGATTTGAAAAGATAGTCTGTGAAGACAGTTGCACACAGGCAAATCCAAAGATGATGATTGAAATAATGGAAGGAAAACCCACTCATTAAGTCTCCTATAAATTTAGCCATGACGTTAATTTTTTAAAAAGGAATTCTCTTTTGTTTTTCTCTTTCCAAAATGGTTGCATGCTAGAGTACAAACATTTTCAATTGCCCTTGGTTCCCTTAAATTGCCCCCACATTTACCCATTGTACTCCAACTTTTGTTCTCTTTCCATTCCTGATGCAGAATGCAAAAAAGTATACCTTACCCATGTTTTTTGGTAAAAGGAGAAAATCTAACATACAGCCTAGGTCCTAATGTTTTGCTAGAAAATAATGAGTCAGAATCAAGGGCTAGACAATAAAAAACACTGTCCAAATATTCAGATTAGGGGAATAAGGAAGTTGAGTTCTAATATAAAAGGAAAAGTGACTAGTCAAATTGAAGGACAAAATAAAGTGTTCACCATGGATGTTAGAATAGAGAGAAACTTTGTTAAATGGGCAATTCTACTTATGATCCCATGTTCTTAAAGGCTTTTGCCTCCTTTTATGAGCATTTAGGACCAGTGACCCCACTGCTGAGTTGATGTTGGGGACTAAAACTGAATGTTGGCTGTCTGGCATCAGGTGAGAATCCTGGAGGACTGGAGGCAAGTATAGAGGCCAATAGATTGTTAGAATGATCTATTCTGACTTTGTGCTTCATGGACTTCCTACTACCTTGAATTTGTTACTTAAATGCATTGTATGTGTTTTAAAGTAAGAGTCTGCAATATAGAAGATTTTCAGTGGTGGAGAAAGTTAAGGTTGTTTTTCTATATTTGAACAGATAGTCTGCTTATGGGATACACCATAATGATTAAAACTCAGAGTCGTAAAAAATTATGGTCAGATGGTCATGAAGAAAATGCTGCTGAGTGGTCTTTACTAGAATGAATATGTCAGTCATCACAGAACCAGAGCAATGTGACCCAGGTTTCCTGGCAAAGTCTCAAAAAACAGCAGCATATTTGGTGAATGATATTGTTGAATACAGCATAATATTCAGAAATTTAGACAAGGGGTACCTGGAAAAAGAAAGAACAAAAGGGAAAAATGATAATGAGAAGAACACTTTGCTTATTGCCAGTGATAAAGAAGATTCCTAATGTACTCATTAATATGACATTTATTTTTCTAATTTTTTTATTCATGTTCAATTACAGTTGTCCCCATTTTCCCCCATTGCTCTCCCCTACCCAGCTGACATCCTTCTCCCACTTTCAATCCTCCCCACCACTATCCTCATCCCTGGATCCTTTGTACATATTCCTTGACTTGACCATCCCCATCTTTCCCCCATTATTCCCCTCTGCCCTCCTCTCTAGTCATGGTCAGTTTGTTCTTTTCTTTTTTTCCTCTTGTGTATATCTATTTTATTTATGTATTTATGTATGTATGTATGTATGTATGTATGTATGTATATTGTTGTTAAAATATAGTTGTCTCGCCCTGGCTGGCGTAGCTCAGTGGATTGAGCGCGGGCTGGGAACCAAAGTGTCCCAGGTTCGATTCCCAGCCAGGGTACATTCCTGGGTTGCAGGCCATAACCCCCAGCAACCGCACATTGATGTTTCTCTCTCTCTCTCTCTCTCTCTCTCTCTCTCTCTCTCTCTCTCTCTCTCTCTCTCTCCCTCCCTCCTTCTCTTCCCTCTCTAAAAATAAATGAATAAAATCTTTAAAAAAAATATATAGTTGTCTCTATTTTCCCACCACACTTGCCCCATCTACCCAAACTCATGACCTCAATCCTACTCCCCTTTGGCTTTGTCCATGTGTCCTTTATACATGTTCCTTGATGATGCTTCCCCTTCCTTCCCCCATTATCCCCCTACCTCATCCTTCTGCTACTGTTTCTTTTTTATTTCAATGTCTCTAGTTATATTTTACTCACCTTGTTTGTTTTTTTAATTTTTCAGATACTTTATTTTTTTAACTTTTTATTGTTGTTCAAGTACATTTGTCTCCATTTTCCACCCACCACTCTCCCCCTACCTGAGCCATCCCAACATTCCATCCATGATCCTACTCCCTTTGGTTTTGTCCATGTGTCCTTTATAGAAATTCCTGAAAATGCATCTCCCTTTTGCCCCCACTATCCCATCCCTCCTCCCCTCTAGTTACTGTCAGTTTGTTCGTAATTTCAATGTCTCTGGTTATACTTTGCTTGCTTGTTTGTTTTCTTGATTAGGTTCCATTTATAGGTGAGATCATATGGTATTTTTTTTCACTGCCTGGCTTATTTCACTTAGCATAATACTCTCCAGTTCCATCCATGTTGGCATGAAAGGTAGGACTCCTTCTTTCTTTGTGCTGCATAGCATTCCATTGTGTGAAAGTACCATAGTTTTTTGATCCATTCATTTACTGATGGGCTCTTACATTGCTTCCAACACTTGGCTATTGTAAATTGTGCTGCTATGAACATTGGGGTGCATAGGTTCTTTTGAATTGGTGTTTCAGGATTCTTAGGGTATAATACCAGCAGTGAAATTGCTGGATCAAAAGGCAGTTCCATTTTTAGTTTTCTGAGGAAACTCCATACCGTTTTCCACAGTGGCTGCACTACTCTGCATTCCCACTAATAGTGTATTAGAATTCCCTTTTCTCCACAATCTTGTCAGCACTTGTTTGTTGATTTGTTAATGATGGCATGAGGTGATATCTCATTGTGATTTTTTCTTTTTTAATTCTATTTTTAATTATTTTATTGTTCAATTACAGTTGTCTGCACTTTCCCCCCACCACTCACCCCCACCCAAGCCAAGCCCACCTCCCTCGTTTACTTCTCCCCTCCCCCTTGGTTTTGTCCATGTGTCTTTTTAAAAAATTTTCACTTTAATTGTTGTTCAAATATAGTTTTTTGCCTTTTAACCCCATCCCAGCCCACCCCCACCCCTCCCCACCTCCTTCCTGTTTCCACCCCCCCTTGTTATTGTCCGTGTGTCCTTTATACTTGTTCCTGCAAACCCTTCCCCTTTTCCCTTGAAATTCCCTCCCCTCTGGTCACTCTCATTGTGATTTTAATTTATATTTCTATGATGACTAGTGATGTTGACAATTTTTTTCATGTGTTTGTGTGTCTTCTGTATGTCCTCCTTGGAGAAGTGTCTGTTCAAGTTTTGCCCATTTTTAAATTGGGTTGTTTGTCTTCCTGGAGTGGAGTCATGTGAGTTCTATATGTATTTTGGAGATCAAATTTCTGTCTGAGGTATCATTGGCACATATATTTTCCAATATGGTTGATTCTCTTTTCATTTTGCTGATGTTTACTTTAGCTGTGCGGAAGCTTTTTACATTGATGTAGTCCAGTTTGTTTATTCTTTCCTTTATATCCCTTGCTCTAGGGGTATATTCATGAAATTATTGCTTCCTGGAATATCTGAAATTACTTGCCTCTCTTCTCCTCTAGGACTTTTATGGTGTCATGACTTATATTTATGTCTTTTATCAATCTTGAGTTTATTTTTTTAATGAAGTAAGTTAGTAGTCTAATGTCATTTTTTTTTCATGTACTTGTCCAGATCTAAAAACATCATGTGTTGAAGAGGGTATTTTTTCTATATTTTATGCTTCTGCCTACTTTGTCAAATATTAATTGACCATAGTCATATGGGTTTATTTCTGGGCTCTCTATTTTGTTTCATCAATCTAAGTGTCTGGTCTTATGCCACTAACAGACTGTTGTTATTACAGTGGCCTTGAAATATAATTTCATATCAGGTATTTTAATCTCTCCTACTTTGTTCTTCTTTCTCAACATTGCCAAGGCTATTCAGGGTAGCTTATAGTTATATATATATGAAATATTTCTTCTATATCTGTGAAATATGTTATTGGTGTTTGAATAGGATTGTGTTGAATCTATTGATTGTTTTGGGTGGTATGGACATTTTAATGATGTTAATTCTTCCAATCCATGAAAATGGTACATGCTTTCAATATTTTCTGTCTTCTTAATTCATTTCTTCAGTATTTTATAGTTTTCTGAGTACAGGTCTTTTATCTCCTTGATTAGGTTTATTCCTAGGTACTTTATTTATATTCTTTCTATAGTAAATGGGATTCATTTCCTAATTTCTCTTTCTGATATTTCATTTTGGTGGACAAAGAGCCATTGAATTTCTGAATATTGACTTTGTATATTGCTGTTCCACCAAATTCATTTTTTAGGTCCAGTAGTTTTTTGGTGGCTACAAGGTTTTCTATGCACTCTGTCATGTCATCTATAAACAATGACAGTGTTACTTCCTCCTTTCCAATTTGGATGCCGTTTATTTCTTTTTCTTGTGTGATTTCTGTGTCTAGGACTTCCAATACTATGTTGAATAGAAGTGGTCAAAGCAGACATTCTTATCTTGCTCCTGACCTTAGTGGGAAAACTCTTAGTTCTTGCCCATTGCATACGATGTTGGCTGTAGGTTTCTTGTATAAGGCCTTCATTATGTTGAGGTATGCTCACTCTACTCCCACTTTGCTGAGTGTTTTGACCATAAATGAGTGCTCTACTATATCATATGCTTTTTCAGAATCTATTGATATGATCATGTCATTTTTCTTTCATTTTTTATGTGGTATGTTACATTTATTGATTTTTAAATAATGTACAACCCTTGCATCTCTTGGATGAATCCCACTTGATGATGTTTTATTATCTTTTTAATGTATTCATGAATGCAATTTCCCAACATCTTGTTGAGGATTTTACCATCTATGTTCATCAGCAATATTCGCCAACAGTTTTTCTTTCTTTGTTGTATCTTTGTCTGGTTTTGGGATTAGGATGATGCTGGCCTCATAAAAACAGTTTAGGAGTCTTTCATTGTATTGGATTTTTTAAGAATAGTTTAATGAATTTAGGGGTTAGCTCCTTATTAAATATTTTGTAAAATTCTCCTATGAAACCATCCAGTCCAGAGCTTTTGTGTGCCAGGAGTTTTTGGATTACTGCATCAATTTCACTAGATATTATCAGTCTGTTCAGGCCTTCTCCTTCTTCTTGATCCAATTTTGGAATATTATTTATTTTTAGAAATAAATAATCATATAGTTGTTCATAATAATTTCTTACTATCCTTTGCATTTCTGTTACATCAGTTGTAACTCCTCTTTCTTTTCTGATTTTATTTATTTGTGTCCTCTCTCTTTTTTCCTTGATGATTCTAGTTAAAGGCTGGTTGATTTTGTTTATCTTTTCAAAGAACTGGCTCCTGGATTTATTGATCCTCTGAATTGTTCTTTTTTCTCTATGTCATTTAATTCTGCTCTGATCTTAATTATTTCTTTCCTTCTACTTGCTCTGGGCTTTGCTGTTTTTCCTCTAGTTATTCTAGATGTAAGTTTAGGTTGTTTATTTGAAATGTTTCTGTCATTTTTAGGTAGGCCAGTATTGCTATGAACTTCCCTCTCAGGTCTGTCTTCGCTGTGTCCCATAGGTTTTGGGCTGTTGTATATTCATTTTCATTTGTTCCCAAACATTTTTTTATTTCTTCCTTAATCTCATTGTTAACCTATTCATTTTTAAAATAATGTGTTTTTCAGCCCCCATGAATTGACTCTTTTTGAGTTTTTTCCTTGAGATTGGTTTCTAGTTTCAAGCCCTTGTGGTCTGAGAAAATGCATGATATGATTTCAATTTTCTTGAATTTGTTGAGAATTGTTTTGTGTTCTGCCACATGGTCTATCTTGGAAAATATTTCAATGCATTTAAAAAGAATGTATATTTTGCTTCTTTGTGGTGAAGGCTTTTGTATATATCATGTCTATTTGATCTTGTATGGTGTTCAGTGCCACAATATCCCTGTTGATTCTTTTTTTGAAAGATCTATCCATTGCTAACAGTGGTGTTTTAAAATCCCCTCCTATAAGTGTATTGCTGTCTATGCCTTTCTTGAAGTCCTCCAAGATTTTCCTTATATATTGGGTGCTCCTATGTTAATGCATGTATGCTTACAATTTTTATGTCTTCTTGGTGAATTCTGCATTTGGGTATTATCAACTGCCCTTCTCTGTCTCTTTTTATGACCTTTGTTTTTAAATCTATTTTGTCTGATATGCATATTGCTACCCCAGATTATTTTCTTGTCCATTTGTTTGGCATATTTTTTTCAACCCTTCCTTTCCAGTCTGTGTAGGTCTCTTGTTCTGAGGTGGGTCTCTGGTAGACAGCATATATGTGGGTCATATTTTCGTATCTATTCATCTACCTTATGTATTTTAATAGGGGCATTTAATCCAGTTACATTTAAGGTTATTATTGATAGCTACTTATTCATTCTTTCTCCTTTGTACCTGTGTTCCTCTCTGTCTCAACCTTTTTCAGCCTCTTCTCACAGCAGTGTCTTTAGCATATCTTGCAGTGCTGGTTCAGTGGAGGTGTATTCTTTGAGCCTTCTTTTGTCTGGGAAACTCCTTATTTTGCCTTCCATTTTAATTGAGAGTCTTGCTGGATAGAGTAGTCTTGGTTGCAGGCCTTTGTTTTTCATTACTTGGAATATTCCTTGCCATTCCCTTCTGGCTTGTAGTGTTTCTATTGAGAAGTTAGCTGCTAGCATTATCAGAACTCCATTGTGTGTTACATCCTGTTTCTCCCTTGCTGCCTTTAAAACTCTCTCTTTGTCTTTGAATTTTTCCATTTTAATTATGATGTGTCTTGGAGTGGGCCTCTTTGTGTTCATCTTGATTGGGAACCTCTGTTCTTCCTGGACTTGTGCAATTTTTGTCCCTCATAAAGTTAGGGAAGTTTTCTGTCATTACTTTTTCAAACAGATTTCCTGTCCCTTACTCTTCTTCTTCTCCTTCTGGTATCTCAATTATGTGGTTATTATCATGTTTCATTTTTTCCTTAAGGTCCCTTAACCCCTATTCATTCTTTATGAGTTTTTTAGTCATATTGTTAGTCTTTGGGAATTTTTTCTGCCTTGTCCTCTAACTTGTTGATTTGGTCCTCTGCTTCATCTAACCTGCATTTTATTCCTTCCATTGTGTTCTTCATTTCAGATATTGGATTTTTCGTTATATATATATATATATATATAACAAGAGAGAGAGAGAGAGAGAGAGAGAGAGAGAGAGGGAATACTCAGAGTGCAGGATGAGAACCATGCTAAGACAGAGAAAAATGAACATTTTTTAAAAAAGGAAAGGGCAGGAGTAATGCAAACTGGGGCAGCATGTGGGAACACTGAAATTTGTGATTTGAAATACAAATATATTCACTATCTAGAAATAAGATGAAGAACTTTAAGAACAACCACCTTGCCCTGGCTGGTGTGGCTCAGTGGATTGAGCGCAGGCTGCAAACCAGGCATTGCAGGTTCGATTCCCAGTCAGGGCACATGCCTGGGTTGCAGGTCATGACCCCCAGCAACCGCACATTGATGTTTCTCTCTCTCTCTCTCTCTCTCTCTCTCTCTCTCTCTCTCTCTCTCTCTCTCTCTCTCCCCCTTCCCTCTCTAAAAATAAATAAATAAAATCTTTTAAAAAAAGAACAACCACCTCATCCACAACATATGAGTAAAGATTGATAAATATGGAGAGAAAAATAAGGTATTTATGAATAGGGGATGACTAATAAGTATAAGAAATGGTTTTGAGAGGCTGGAGCAGGGAGCAATAGTAAGAGTGAAGAATAGAAACACTTCATAACAAAAGAGAAAATATAGTTTAAAACAAAAATACAAAGAGGGAGGAAGGAGGTAGTATTTGAGTAACAGAAGGGAAGAGAAATATATGATATTGGAAATAGACTATATTATAAAACCTGGTGCCATATTTTGCCCAAACTTGAAGTATATGAAATGAATGTCAAAGAGCTAAGCAGGAGAGAAGATAGTGCCTTTTTCGCCTGTCTCTATTTTCTCTGCTGTACTGTGTTTAGTAAATTGGGGCCCAAGGAGCTGTGTAGCATGTAGTGTCTGGTGAGTAGTGACTAGTGAAGGGCCCCATAGTGTTTTTTCTTCTTTCTTTAAGGAAATGGATGTAGTAGGAGACTTCTGAGCCTGGCCTCACCAGTCTGCAAGCCTGATTTTAATTCCTACCATGTTCTTGAATTCAGAAATTGTATTCCTTATTTCCTCCTGGCTCTTATTGATAGTTTCTATGTACTTTTTCATACTGCTCTAGTTTGAAGTAAGTTCCTTGAAGCTTCCTTGGAGTTCTTTGAAGTTCTCACTGGGTTCCTTTAACTTCTCTATATCCACGGCTTTGAACTCAGTGTCTAATAATTTCCTTGCCTATATTTCATTTAACACTCTTTCTGGGGATTCCTTTCATTTCAATTAAGGTTTGTTTCTTTGTCTCCCTATATTAGGGGTGACTCTGCTGGTTTGTTTCTTCTTCTTCTATTGATCTGCTTTTACTAGCAGTCTTCGTCATGTGCACTTCCATGGTAGGATACCTGTGGGATTCAGTGATGCAGACTCCTTGATCTCCTGAGTTTGATGCTCTGGTTATGCCCTTTGTGCTGTTTATGTTGGCTCTCTGGTTGTAATTGAGTTTTGATTGTTGTTGGGTCATTATTTGGTGGGTCCTTCCTTCAAGCTGGCTGACTGAGGGTCACTCAATACACCATGTCTTATATGCTGTTGTGCAGGTGTTGCCGAAACAAAATGACACAGCTCAGGAAATAAACCCACACCCACACAAATAATTCCCACCCATAATCCCACTATCAGCAGCAAATGAGCCAATATTAATAAGGGTGTAAATGTATTAAAACTATTATAAGAAAAGAGAAGTGAATAATAGATAAGTAACTGAAAGAAAAATGATTTTGAGAGGGTAGTGGGAGGAGCACTAATAATTATGGAAAATCAGAGCAATGAAAAGAAAGTAAAATTTATATTATAAGTAAAAAAGGGAATGAAGAAGGTGGAATGGAGAAAGGGAAGGGAAACATGTAGTATTAGATTTAAATAGAAATTAAAAAAAATAAAGTGAGAGAGAAAAGATAAAGGAAAAAAGTAATTGAATAATAAAAAATAACCAAATTGGAGAAAAAATATCCACCACAGCACTATCAACATCAAGTGAGTTAAGATGTGTATATGTGGGATGGAATAAGAGAGGAAAAGAAAGAATGAAAAGCTTAACAGATGTCTAGAGGAAAGGGAAATGATTTTGTGATGATAAGGGAGAAAGGAATACTAAGAGTGAGGAACAAAAACTAGACTAAGACAGGGAAAAATTAAAATTTGAGACAAAAAAAATTGAAAGGGCAGGATGCAAGAAAAAATAGAAAAGAAAAGAATACGTTAAAGCAGGAAAAGCTAAAACTTGATATGAGAAAAGGAATGGACAGGATAAAGACAGAATGAAGTAAAAGGGGAATGGTAAAATTTGAGATTTGAAATACAAGAATAGTAAAGATTTGGAGATAAAGTTGAAAAAATGCAACAACATCTACCCTATCCACAACCAAAAAGCAATGATTGATAAAGCTGAAGAGAGAATGTGGGTATTTTAGGAGAAGGCAAAATAATGTGAGATGATCATTGACAAGAAAATTGGTTTTAGGAGGCTGGATGGGGAAGAAATAGTAAGAGTGTAAAATGGAAATGAGTTGTAGAAAGAGAGAAAACAAAATTTAAAAATGAAAATAATGACAGAAAAGAAGATAGTAAAATTTGGTAAGTGAAGGGAGGAGCACAATATGAGAATTGAAATAAACTATAATATAAAATCTAGTGGCATAATGTGCACAAACTTGTAGGACAATAAATGAATGTTATAAAGCTATGCAGGAAAGAAAATACTGTAAATCATGGAATTTACCATGGTGAATTTGGTCTTTATGTTATCTAGAATTTACCACTGCTTTTTCTTTCTGGATCCACCTCTGGTGACATCAGATAGTGTCCCAGTCCAGCCTTAGGCAACCTTTTTGAGACTACCAGGGATCTACTGTCTGTGGCTGATTCCTTCAGTTGTTAGTCTAGTCACTGTTCACTGAACAGTCAGACTTAAGCACCATAGGATGGGGCAGAGTAACTCCTGGGAGCATGGTTATTGCTTTCCCTCAGGCTGATGCCACTCAGAGGGGAGTGGTATACCTGAGCAAGATGGCTGTTGCAGTATGGGGGATGACTCAGCACCAGGATCCTGGAGGCTGGTGTCTCAGTTCTCTCCCCAGAGCCACTGTCTACAGGATCTCCTCAAGCATCCCTAGTCCACTCTGCCCCACATTTTTCCAAGCCCAGGATAAGTCGCTACATATGAATATTTATTCATTGGTTCTTTAGATGTCTTTCTACATCTCCACATGTCTGTCTCTAGCAGAAAGAAACCCTGCCACTTTTTAGAACTGGATGATATCTGTGTAGTTTTTGGGCTCTGGTTCTGTAGGCTGGGGAGCCGAGCTTGGGGTTTAGACCCCACACTTCTCAGAGGTATTTTCCATGCTGCTGAAATATCTCTCTGGCATTTCAACTGCTGCCTTGGGAGCCCATCCAGTCCTTTCATGTCTCCTCTGCACTCCCTGCCAGTCATGTTGTGTTGAAGCTGTTTCTTCTGTCTGTCTGTGGTTATAAAGCTTCTCTCCTGCTGTTGTTCAGTTGTTTATTCTGGATGATTTCTGCACAATTTAGTTGTAATTTCAGATTGGTCCTGGGAGGAGGTTTGTGTAACCTGCACTCACCCTTCCACCATCTTAGACACCCCGTGAATATAAACATTTCTAAGATAATATTTTTCCCTTTCAAAAATAGATACTTAGTTTTTTCCTTACACATCAGTTTGTCCAGTGTAGGGACATATCCATGTGATACTATATAATGAGCATGAACAGTTAAAATCCTTGTCCATTAACCAGTGTTTGACCCATGTCACAGTGAGTCCACCTATTTGATAGGACCAGGGAAATGCTCCACAGCCTTCCTTACCCTATTTATCCCTGGTCTCTGAGGGTTCTGGAACACTGGATTACCAGTTGCTCTTATTGATATCAATTTCACTTCTTACTTTAGCAAAGAAGCAAATGACTGAGAGCACTTGTCACAAGAGC
The DNA here is from genome assembly GCF_019186645.2 of Phyllostomus hastatus. NCBI lineage: Eukaryota > Metazoa > Chordata > Mammalia > Chiroptera > Phyllostomidae > Phyllostomus > Phyllostomus hastatus. The sequence goes on from NW_025334022.1 coordinate 19,036,260, forward strand.
TTCTGGGGTCCCTCTGGTTCTTCCAAACACTGTACAAGTCTACTTGAGGACAATGACAACTACCATCATTATGTTATCTCTGAATCCGTCTGGGTCAGAATTTGTTTCATTTAAATAAATGAGAACATTCAAGAAAGATGGATACATCTCACTGATGGAGCAAATAATAAGGGGAATCAAGTGGTGGGTTAAAGTCCATTTGTATTTGTTGCGCGTGGGTCACCGGCCAGCAGTGACCACGGAACGCTGTGGATGGCTCGCCGAAACACACGCGAGAAAGAACAACACATGCACAGAGACAAACTAGTTTCTGTGGGGAAGTAGGGACAGAATGGCCACCCCCCAGTGGGGGAGCGCGCTGATTTACCGTCCATACCTGCTTTTATTAGGCTCATTTTGCATAATAATTCAGGTAAAGTACAGTACTCATTCGGGGAAGTAAGGAACTATAGAAAACAAAGAACTCTGCCGGTCTATTGAGTTGGGGTCAAAGAGCTGTAAGACTGAGGAACAAACTAACTTCCTCCTAAGACCCTTCTCATTCAACTGAGAGCATTCTAAACAAAGGAGGTTTCACAGTAATTTACATGTTCTTTCTTAGGCCTGATCACCCAGGGAATCCGCACTTCTCAGTACCGAGCTGCACCACCCTGTCATTGTTTTAGGCTTAGGTGGAGCAAGGGAACTAAGGCAACTGAGAGATAAGGAGATTTTCTCCCAGACACTGAGAACTCAGGCTATGTCGGAGCCGAGGAGCGAGGGTCCATCACCTCCTTTTGCTGCAGCCCCCCAAGTCCTTCTTTTGGAGGCCTCCCAAAGTGATCGTGCCTGTCTTAGGTCGTTCCCCCCGTGGGGAATCTTACCCGTCTTTGGCTAACCAACCAAGCTTTTTGGGGTTCAGTCATGAATAAAGCAGCAGAAGCAGCATTCCTGCCAGGGAGATAAGCTTTTATCTCCTTGCTGGCTTACAGTTCCAAGGGCATTCCCTTAGCCTTAGCTAGGCGGGGGTTTCAGCCTCTGATACCAGTCAGGGCGGTTCCCAACATGTATTGATGATATAGTCAAAGTCAGATTAGCCATGGTTTTAATCTAGGATCTGCTTGTTACCAACTGGTCATATGACCTTGGGTAATTACTTAATCTCTTTGAGACTTATCCATGTAAAATGAGGACATTATGTAACTCCCAGGTTTCTGTAAGAAGGAACTGAGGTGAATGGCATACAGTAAGTATTAAAATAAGTGACACTTCAGATTATTTTAGAACACAGTATCTGTAAGCTATGAAAGATGCTATGCAGGCAGGCAGTCATCTTCAAGGTTATAGGGTTCCATGACAGACTGAATGGGCTAAGTGCTGGAGAGAGAGGAGGCTTTGCAGGTGGAAGGAACAACACAAGCAAAAGAATAATGGTGTGATAAAAAGGAACATACTAGACCAGATTTTTTAAAAAGTAACAGAGTTGCAAACAATCTCAATTTCTTGTAGGCCAACCCCAAGAAAATAGAAGAGACTCTTAAAATCAGCTTGTAAGCATTAATTTTTATGTTTACTATTCTTGTTGCCAGAAAGCTGATTAAGTTTGAAGTACAATCAGTTTTCTCAGGAAATGGTGTGGGTGTTAATTAGAGTTGTGTGAACCTAGCAAGTTTCAAGTATCAGTGCAGTCAATGAAATTTTAGCCACTGTAACTTTGAGAGCCTCTCTCAAACCATGAAGTTTTAGATTTTTTTCCAGATATCAAATAAAGAAACCTATTAACTATAGAACCAGATATTAACAGAATTAACATTTACAACATTTCCTGAAGGGGGAAAAGGGAGATTTGGGGAATAAAATCACTTAAACATTACCATTGCTATTCCCCCAAATGCAGAAACATGACATATTTCATTAATTGAATATACCTATACAGTGTTAGTCCAGTTTTTTTATTATATCCTAAAATAAGTGTTTAACATTTTAAAGGCCTTCTGGAATATATTGATGTTCCTGAGTGTAGGTAGATGTAACTTAAAATGGTGCTCCTTAGAATACTGGAATTATACCTCCAAATGTCTCCCTACTGATACCTGCGATAATCTTTAATTATTATTCTGACTTGAGATTTTGATGGTCCCCATTAAGTTCCTAATAACTTTAGGAGTGATAATATATTAAGCTACAATGTATAGTTAAACCTTAAGTGAGAGTTCATTGACCAGATCCTTTCCAACAAAACTTTATATTAAAAAGAAGTTTTCCAAGAAGGAATATAGGAAATTATCTGGTGGGAGTGAACTTGATTAGTTAGGGAGTGTTGGGGGCCTGCAGCATAAAGATACTGTGGGGATACCTGGATGATGGCACAAAATTATCTGTGAGTAGGAACAAATCTGAAAGAAGAAGAATAAAAGTTTGGGGGAAAATTTTAGCAAGAAATTACTATGTGCTAAGCATTGGGTGTGGCACACACATTTAGTTTTTTCTTATATGCTGGAGTAAGTCATTACATACTTCACAATTTTGCTTAGGGCCAGCTATGCATATAGCTGTGAGTTTTGATTCAATTTTTATTTAGAGTTCTTGTATTTGACTTTCCAAGTGTAAGAACCAGTAAAAAATAAGACAAAATTCCTTAATGGACACCAATAGCTTTCTACCAGGAAAGGAATTAAACAATATTTGAGCAGCTAGATCCTAATGAAAGGGAAACATTGCCCTGTAATTTTTTTTCTGGCTGTTTGAAGTCATTCAAATCCATCAAATTATCCTGCCTTATCTTCAAAGATGTGGAGATACTTTTGGATACTATATTCTAGCCTAGGCATACATTTTAGTGAAAATTCAAGTTCAGTAGTGAGTCCTTATAGCAGAAATACTAATTCTACTCTTTCAAGTAGTGCTTGACATTTGGTGTTAAAGACACAAGAGAAGAATGTTCAATCATATAAAATGGACAATGACAAATCTTGTGGGTCAAGATTTCTTTTAAATTTACTTCTTTAATGATTGACACTGCACTCAGAACAAGTGATTTTCATCTTTTTCACCTTTTTCTAGAGCATAATACTCCAGTAATTAAAATAACTAGAGACAATAGCTAGTTTTATATTCATGCAAGTGGGATTTTACCCTCAGAATTTTAGCCTTCTGGGCTATTTTGTCACCTGTGCCTCTTCTGCAATTTGTGGTGCTAGTATACTGTAAGTTCTCATAGCAACAAGTCTTTGGATTAATTAGGATCTGCACATATGAGCTGATAAAAAATGTACACAACAAATACAGTAATATAAATATACTTATATAAAACACTTTAGCTCTGTACACTCATAACCATGACACCAATTTGACACTTGAGAAGATAATAACTCTGTTGCTAGCTGGCAACAAAACCTTCTTGTTTTGTTGTTCAATGAACATTCTGTTGTTCTTAAATGAATAGGGGATGGAGGGAGTAAGTGTGCTGATATCAAGAATTGCATATGATATCAATTCCATTTCAACCAAATACAATTATGTATGACATGCATAGCACCATTTGGAAATGATTTTAATTATGTGTTTCCAAATATGTCAGCTTAATGGACTTAGTTGATCCTAAGTAGTGTGAAATTCATAATTTTAATGGGAAATTATTGTTGAAATTGCACTCTTGCACAATCAAAATGCCCATTTCCTGAACAAATATGACATTCCAAATAGGCAGATGGTGAAGTGATAAAGAAGAGGAAGGAAGTGAAAGAAAAAAAATGTCTCTCAGTATGGTGTAATAGGTGTTGTCTTTGAAGTATGTTCTTTGATCAAAGAGAAAAAGACCTCAATGGATCAAAATGTGTCATTCTGATCAAAAGACTTTGGGTGATTTTATGTATGAAAAGTCCCTTACAACCCTGTCTTAGTATACTGATATTTAGGTCAATGATATTATGGAGGTCCAAATACACAGGGAAATTCTCATCATCAGGAGAGAACTTTGATCCTAAACCTGTAGAAAAAGTATCACCCTCATTGTCATTATGAAAGGTTAACAAGGAGATAAGAATCCAAGACTTTGGTAGAAGCCTCAAGTGTGGAACCTGAAATGATAATGAATTACCAGCTTTCCTGTGTTTGCTTCTATATATTAGGTAGAGCTGCATTGACTCCCTGTCTTGAAAGTGTTGCCTAATGTAGTAGGTGTCCTGTAGGGTCCAGTGGCACAGCCTCCCCTAGCACCCAAGCTGGGTGTTGGAGTTTCACCCTTCGTGTGGGCTGAGTACACCCTCCTCTTGTAGTTGAGCCCTTGTTGCTGCTGGCAGGTCAGTGGGAAGGATTTAACCAAGCCACTCAACTGCAAGGACTGGCTGTGACCACTAACCACCAACGTCTGCCCTCCATGGAGGATCAGCTATGCAGAGGCAGTGTAGTGGTGCTCCAATGTGGTCTGTAGCTGTCTACTGGAGTTTCTCAGGTGGTGCAAGCTATGGGCAGTCCCCACCTGTGTTTTGCCTGGAGCCACACTATCTGAGCTATAAAGCAATCTGTAATGACAGTTATTTGTGCTGGGCTTGGAGATTCCCAGGTGAAGCCAAGCTGTGAACCTAAGCTGACTTGCTGCTAGTGCTGTGCCTGGGGCCACTTAACAAGAGGTATGGGGCTGCTGTTGCTTGTTTGAAAGGATTTAGGAAGTTGTGAAGCATGAGCCAAGATTATCAATTCATATGGAAAAGCCACTGTTGTTAACAGCTGCAAATTATGTAGGATGGAGCCTCAGGGGATCTCTAGCACAGGGTAAATGGTATTAGCCATGTTGATGGAGTCTCAGATATAGCTCCTGCTTGCAGCCTACAGGTTTTATGGTTCTGTTGGGGGAGGGTTAGGGACAGTTAAGAGACAAAGAAACATGGCCCAAATGAAAGAACAGATCAAAATTCCAGAAAAAGAATTAAACAAAATGGAGATAGGCAATCTATCAGATGAATCAAAACACTTGTTATAAGGAATCTCAAGGAACTTAGTGAAGAACTAAACAGCATAAAAAAAGATACACTAATTGAAATGAAGGATACACTAATTGAAATAACAATTTTCAGGAAAACAACAGTAGAGTGGATGAAGCTGAGAAGCAAATATATGATTTGGAACAAAAGGAAGAGATAAACAACCAATCAAAACAACAAGAAGAAAAAAGAATAAAAAAAAATGAGGTTAGTGTAAGCAGCCTCTGGGACAAGCATTCCAACTTTTGCATCAAGGGATGCCAGAAGAAGAGAAAGAACAACAAATTGAAAATCTATTTCAAAAAATAATGAAAGAAAACTTCCTTAATATGGTGAAGGAAATAGACATACGAGTCCAGGAAGCACAGAGTCCCAAACAAGATGGACGCAGAGGTCAACTCTAAGACACATCATAATTAATAGGCTAAAAGTTAAAGACAAAAAGAGAACCTTAAAAGCAGAAAGAAGAAAGGAGCTACTGTAGCGTAAGTGGAGGCAGTCTGATTTCCTCACCCAGGTGTCTGGGTAGCTAAGGGGAGTAGCGTTCCCATAGCCTTGGAGGGGCCTGATAACCCTTGTTCTCATAGCCTTGAGACTGGGTCTGGTAAACTGTTCCCATAACATGAAGTGGGCTCACACATGCAGAATTATGTTATGTTATATAATTTCTGGCATCTTAATGGCTTTGAATATTTTTCTGTCTACATGAACACTATGAACCTGCCTGGCCTTGAAGGGTGGCAACACAGCTACCTACCTGGAGTTCCCATAAGACTGTCAGTTGATTTTTTTTTTCAAAAGAAACTTTGTAGGATAGAAGGGATTGGCAAGAAATATTCAATGTCATGAAAAGCAGGCACCTACAGCCAAGATTGCTCTACTCAGCAAAGCTATTATTTAGAGTAGAAGGGCAGATAAAGAGCTTCCCAGACCAAACAAACAAACAAACAACTAAAGAAATTCATCATCGCCAAACTAGTATTATATGAAATGGTAAAGGGACTTATATAAGAAAAAGATCAAAACTGTGAACAATTAAAAGGCAATTAATGCATACTCAACAATTGAATCTAAAAAACTAAGCAGAGAGAGAATATGGAGGCCAAGTAGGTGGAAGCTGTGTCCACTTGCTCTTGCCCCGACTCAGATATTTGGCTGATTTTCCAAAAAATGAACTGGATATTTAATGGACTTTTAGCTGATATGAAGTTTGGAGGCCAAGGAGTACACAAGATGCTTCACTACAGGTGGTAAGGAGATTTTATAGGTTGAAGGGGAAATAGCACATGTGGGGCACCTGTAGCCATGGAGAGCCTAATGAGAAATTGCAGCTTTGTGGCTCCCTTCCCTACCAGGACATAGAAGCCCCACACCCAAGCCAGGAGTGACTTGGATACACAAAGTCGGGGATATCCAGGCCACACACAGGAAGCAGCATACCCATAGCTGAAGTGACAAATGCTAACCAGGACATTGTCAGAGGGAGCTATCTTCATCTGGGCCAGGCAGAGGCAGACCCTGGCCAACCTTGATGGTGAGAGACTTTTGGCTTTTTGGAGAGATGGTGTGTGGAAAGCCAGACAGTGGCTCAGTGCTGCAGTTGGACTGCCCAGAGGGACTTTTTAAAAGGGAAGCTGAGGTGTGCTGGGCAGGGACCCTGTGCACAGCTGTCCTGCCAGCAAGGGGAAAGCATTGATGGTGCAGTTTGCTCCAACTGAATGCAGCTGAGCAGTGAGATCAGAAAGGTGAACAGCAAGGGGAGGTCTTGGCTTCAGCACTGTGCAGCTGGCAGGCCAGAGGCTGTGCAGAGTGGAGAGTTCAGGACTGTCTGCTGTGAGGGCAATCAGCAGGAAACTGGTCAAGTGAGAGTTGAGCACCTGATATTATTTACAGCCAGACAGAGAGCCCCTTCCCCTGCAGAGATCAAACTTCTGGGAAGGAAAGAATGCCCACGGCCCCCACCTCCTGCAGGATCACAAGCACCACCAACAGGGAAACTCTGCAAAACAGGCAGGTCAAGCTCAAGAAACCCCTTCAGGGTGCCTATCCACAAGAGAAAGACAGAAAGAAAAACACCCAAAGGGCCCATTTTGAACTCCTCTCAGGGAGAAAAAAAATACACTGGATCCTAGAGCCCTATTCCACTGAGGCCAGCCAAGCAGGTGATCAAAAACCAGTGCAGCAAGGGGGAATTAGGGCCCTGCCCAGCCTTGGCTTGCACACAGAGCTGCCATCAACACCAAGCAGGAAAGAACAGACTCTCTTTCAGATTGGCCCCTCTCTTGAAATGGACAGCATAAAAAAACTATAATTTATTGGAAATAAGCTAGGATAGACCGAGATGGGTGGTATAAGGGTGGGAGGAACACATCCAGAATTTTCCCAGAAGACTAAACGATGTCTCCCAGGGGAGACCTTGGGGTCCCATCCCACCCATCCCAACAGAAAATCCCTCTAGAGAAGGTTGAATGTGAAACAGGTGGTGCTGCCAGAAGTTGGACAACCCATCATGGGACCTTCAGCTGATAAAAATCCAGAGGCAGGTCCATTAAGAAAAGACAGAGGAAGATAGTGGCAATGTAGATGGGAGATGGACCCACTTGCTCATGCACCCAACTGGGACACCTAGCAGATCTTCCAAAGAACAGAGTGAACAGCCAACAGAATCCCAGCTGATGTGAAGTTTGGAAGCCAACGTGTACAGAAGATGCTTTTAAACAGCCATGGAGATTTTGTAGACCAATGGGAGGGTCCCTAGGCCTTGCACTGGAGACTACAGCTGCTGCAGGGACATTGGAGGAGAGTCAGGTCAGTGATAACAATTTAGCAGCTCCCTCCCCTCCTAGAACAGAGAAACCCCAGAGCCATGCCATGTAAAGACGCTGAGGGGATAAAAAGAAAGTAAGTGACACACAGTGGGTGGCACACCCTGGCTGGAGTGGTGGTCGCTGGGTGGGTCAGTACCAGAGTAATTGGGGAGCCAAGTGACACCTAGAGCTGGGAGAAGAAATGGGCCATGACTGACCATGACCCAGATAGACTGGACTGGTCAGAGATTTGGTCTGTGTGAAAAGCCGGATGCTTGTTAGGAGAGGCAGCTGACACCCAAGGGGACTTTTTTCAAAAGGGGAACTGAGCTGCCATGCAAGAATTGCATGTGCACAGGGACCTCACATGTGTAGCAGCCATGCCAACAAAGAGGGAGGGGTATGGCCGCAATTTGCTCCTACTCAGGGTGTCTCACTCTCAGTTTGGTAAAAGGTGGGCAGCATGGGCTTGGAGAAGCAGTGGTGCCCAAAGAGGCTTTGTTCAATAGGGGAACTGAGCCACTGTGCAAGGGGGGACATCATGCTCATGCAGCTGCCAGGCCAAAGAAGAGGGAGGAGAGTGGCCACAATTTGTTCACTCTCAGTACACCTCATAGACTAACCAAAGAGTTGCCAAGAAAGGTGGGTTATAGGCACTGACCTGGCTCATATGTGCAGAGTGGACAGTGAAGGCCACACAGTGCTCTGAGGGCATGGACTGGAAACCAAGCACCTGTGAATACCGTAGCCCAGACTGAGCCCCCATCCTTGCAGAACCACAGAAAAGGGAAAATTGGAGCTCGGCCTCCCTCTGCCTGCAGGATCCAGGAAGACCTGAAAAACAGGCTTGGGTAGTATAAAATTAGCAGGGGCTTTCCGCCCACCCCCCCAAGAATAAGATAATAAGACCTAGCACTGTGAGAAAAATGGAGACAGATCCAGAAAGAAGTTAGAAAGCTAACACCAACAGCTGAGGCAAATTTCATTTTGCTGCCCTTTAGAACTTGCATGTTTTTATAAATTTCATTTCTTTCCATTTATTTAGTTTTGTTCTGTTTCTTTGTTTTTATTGTTTGATTTTTTAATCTCCCTTTCACATGGCATTCTAATTGTTGTTTCACTTCACTAATATTCCAAATAACACACTACTCTTGGTCTTTTACTTTCTATTTTTATTTATCAGATTATATATTTCTTATCATACTATTGTTATTCCAAATTCCACACAGCACCCTTCCCTGTGTTTAATCAATTTCACCATCTTCCTGAGCTTTATTACCATTGAAGGTAACTTTATTTTCTCTCACACTACACCAAGTTGCTAACCCTTACTCTCACTATTTCTTCTCGATCTAAACACATATAACTGCTCTTTTTTCTTAAGTCAGCTCACATTCTTCTCCCCTATTAATAAAAGTCTTATTTCTTTTTCACCTTTCATAAACTGGCTAGTTGGGTGAAATATCACAGTCATTGCTATACTTCTCCAAAAGAACTCCTATTTTTTCACCATTTGTTTGTACTTTAAATCACATAGAATACTCTCCCGGTGTCTTACCCCATTTGGCTTTCACCCTACCCCTGATCAGTTGAGGGAGGAATTTTATTTTATTGTTTTCTCTTTCCCTTTTTTTCTTTTCCTCCTCTCTCAACCTAGGCTATACTCCTTACTCTTATTAGTTTGCTTCCCTCAGCCTCTCAAAATCATTTTTCTTTACTGCAGATATCTCTTATTCTCTTTTCACATTTCTACAATACTCTTACACCCATTCCACCTTTCTGAAACTTCATTCAGCTGTCATTGCTATTAGCCCTTCTGTGGTTTTTCTGTAACTGTGCTCCCATTGGTCCAGAACTTTTTCAATTTTACTTCAAACCTCATAGTATACTCTTACCTCTTACCACATTGTTCCCACTGTCCTTTTGTGTTTTACTTAGATTGTAAATTTTGCTCTCTCCCTTTCTTTGCCTTGGTTCTATCACAATTTTTATCAATTCTCCTCCCTCTTACACACCATATTTTCCCCTCTTTTAGTCATCTCATATTCCCTTTGTCATATCTTGTAATATCCACAATCTCTCTTTACCTTTATTAATCTTAGTTCAATTGAGGTTGAGATTGCTGATGTGGTTGGGGGGGGTTCTTTTTGCTAATATAGATATGGTTTTCTGGTAACACTGCTTTGTTAACCAACACCTGCACAATAGCATAAAAGACAACATGGGAGTTGTGTATAACAGTAAATCCACTGGAGGGGAGAACAAACCAACAAAGAAGCCACCAATAAGTAAAATCCAAGTACAATAAGAGAGAACACACCACTGAGTCCCACGGAACACCTACTACAGAAGTTCACCTTATGAAGACAACAGGCAAAGCAGAGCATCTGGAATCACAGAAGCAAACAAAGAGTCTCCTAAAATAGGGAGACAAAGAAAGAACCCACAATTGAAATGAGTGGAAGATTCCCCAGTAAAAGAGTTAAATGAAATGGAGGCAAGCAAATTATTAGATATAGAATACCAAAGAATGGTTAAAAGAATGCTCAAGAAACTCAGTGAAAACTACAAAGAACTCAGTGGGAACTACAATAGTATGAAAGTGAAATGAAAACTATAAGCAAGAACGAGAAAGAAATGAAGAATACAATACCTGAAACAAAAAATACACAGGAAGAAATTACAAGCAGGCTGGATGAAGCAGATGACTGAATGAGTGAGCTCTAAAACAATGTAAAAAATATCCATATAGAGCAGCTGCACAAAAAAAGACTAAAAACTATGAAGACAGGTTAACAGAACTGCAGGACAAGATGAAACGCAACAACATAGCATCATTGGAATACCAGAAGGAGAAGAAAAGGAACAAGGGATAGAAACTCTGTTTGGAAAAATATAGACAGAAAAGTTCCCTAACCTAGAGAGGGGAAAAGCCATGCAGGTTCAGGCAGCACAGAAGATCCCAATCAAGATGAAACCAAAGAGGTGCACTCCAAGAACATTATAGTGAAACTGCCAAATTTAAAGACAAAGAGAGAATATAAAGGTAGCAAGGCTTAAACATGAAGTAACATACAAGGGAGCTCAGATAAGGCTAGAAGCTGATTTCTCAACAGAAACACTACAAGGAAATGGGAAGAGATGTTCCAAATAATGAAAAGCAAAGGCCAGCAACCAAGACTACTCTATCCAGCAAGGCTCTCAATTAAAATGGAAGACCAAATAAGGAGTTTCCCAGACAAAAGAAGGCTGAAAGAATATATCTCCACCAAACCAGCACTGCAAAATATTCTTAAGGTACTGTTATAAGAAGATGAAGAAAAGAGAGAGAGAGAGGTACAAAGAGGGAAAATGAATAAGAACCTATCAACAATAACCTCAAATGTTAATGAACTAAATGCTCCAATCAAAAGACATAGGGTAACTGAATGGATAAGAAAACAACCCGCATATATGCCCTGTACAAGATACCCACCTCAGAGCAAAAGACCTACACAGACTGAGAGTGAAGGGCTGAAAAAAATATTCAAAGCAAATAGACAGGAAAAAAAAACCTGGAGTAGAAATACTTATATCAGAAAAACATAGACCTCAAAACAAAGGCTATAAAAAGAGACACAGAAGGATATTTCATGAATGGCAAAATTCACCAAGAAGACATAAATATTATAAATATATACACACCCAACATAAGAGCACCCAAATATATAAGGGAAATGTTGGAGGACTATAAGAAAGATATATACAGCAACACACTTATACTAAGGGAATTAAACACCCATAATAAAAACTGGATTGATCTCCCAAACAAAATTTCAACAAGGAAACAAGGATACTGTGGAATTAAACAATGCCTGAGAATAAATGGACTTAACTTTTTATGTGTGTGTGTGTGTGTGTGTGTGTGTGTATATATATATATATATAACCTTACACCCCAAAGAAGCAAATACACACCCTTCTCAAATTTACATGGAACATTTTAAAATAGACCATGTGATAGGATACAAAACAAGTCTGGACAAATTCAAGAACATTGAAACCATACCAAGCATTTTCTCAGACTTGCACAAGGGCCTGAAACTAGAAAACAATCTCAAAGAAAAATCTCAAAAACACTCAAATTCATGGAGATTGAATAGCGTGCTCTTAAAAAATGAATGGGTTAATAATGAGATCAAGGAAGAAATCAAAAAATTTCTGGAAACGAAAAAGAACACATAACAGTCCAAAACCTTTGGGACACAAAGACAGACATGAGAGGGAAGTTCATAGCGCTACAGGCCTCCCTAAAAAAAGATAGAAATATTTAAAACAAACAACCTACCCCCATATCTAAGAGAACTGGAGGAACAACAGCAAACAAATCCCAGAACAAGAAGAGGGGAGGAAATAACCAAGATCAGAGCAGAATTAAATGACATAGAGACTAAAAGGACAACTCAAAGTGTCATTAAATCCAGGAGCTGATTCTTTAAAAAGAAAAACAAAATTGACAAACCTTTAAGCAACTTCATGAAGAAAAAAAGAGAGAGGACCCAAATAAATGAAATAAGAAATGAAAGAGGAAAGATTGCCACTGATATCACAGAAATACAAAAGATTGTAAGAAATTATTATGAACAACTATGTGAAGAAATTTGAAAACTGGGTGAAATAGACAAATTTCTTGAAAAATATAATCTTCCAAAAGTAATTTAACAAGAATAAAATAATTTAAAAAATAAATCTCTCTTAAAAAAAAAACTAAATAAAAAAGAACCAGGAAGTGTGAACAGACCAATAACAGCTGGTGAAATTGAAGCAGTAATAAATAAAACTCCTGGCACACAAAAGCCCTGGACTAGATGGTTACACAGGAAAATTCTAAAAACCATTTAAGGAAGAGACATCCCCTATCCTTCTCAGACCATTCCAAAAAATCCAAGAATAGGAAAGACTCCCAAACTGTTTATATGAGGCCAGCATCATCCTAATCCCAGAACAAGATAAAAAAGAAAAAAGAAAGAAAACTACCAGTCAATATCACTGATGAACACAGATGTTAAATACTTAACAAAATATTGGCAAGCTGGAACCTTCTATATATTAAAAAGATCGTACAACATGATCAAGTGGGATTCATCACAGGGATTCAAGGATGGTACAATATTTGCAAATCAATATGCAATACACGACATAAACACAAAGAAAGAGAAAAAAATCACATAATCATATCAATACATGCCAAAAAGCATTTGATAAGCTACAACACAGTTTTTGATAAAACTACTAATAAAAGTGGGAGTAGAGGGAGCGTATCTCAACATAATAAAGGCCTAATATGAGAAACCTACAGTCAACATCATCTTTAACTAGCAAAAAATAGAATTTTCCCACTAGGATCAGTAACAAGGCAAGGGTGTCTGTTTTTACCACTTCCATTCAACATAGTATTGAAAGTCCTAGTCACGGCAATCAGACAGGAAAAAGAAGTAAAGGACATCCAAATTGGAAAGGAGTAAACCAAATTGTCATTGTTTGCAGATGACATGAAAGTGTACATAGAAAACCATATGGATTCCTCCAAAAACTACTCAATCTAATAAGTTAATTTAGCAAAGCAGCAGCATACAGAGTCAATATTCAGTTATTAAATGCATTTTACACCAACAATGAAATATCAGAAACAGAAATCAGGAAAAAACTCCCATTTCCTATAGCAACAAGAAAAATATAGTACCTAGGAATAAACCCATCCAAGGTGGCAAAAAAACAAACAAACAAAAAAAACAGTACTCAGAAAATGGCACCACACTGAAGAAAGAAATTAACAAAGGCACAAATAAATGGAAGTATATGTTGTGTTCAAGGATTGGAGGAATTACCATCATCAAAATGTCCATACTACCCAAAACAATTCTAGATATAATACAATCCCTATTGAAATACCAATGGCATATTTCACAGGTATAGAATGAACATTTCAAAAATTTATGTGGAACTATAAATGACCCTGAATAGCCATGACAATTTTGAAAAAGAAGAACAAAATAGGAGGGATCACAATACTTGATATAAAACTACACCCAAGGCCACTGTAATTACAACTTCAGTAATGACATAAGAATAGACACATAGATCAATGGAGCAGAATAGAGAACCCAGAAATAAACCCAAGTCTCCATGGTCAATTAAAATTTGACAAAGGGCTCATGAATATACAATGGAATAAAGATAGACTCTTCAATTAATGGTGTTAGGAGGACTGGACTGGTACATAAAAATATGAAACTAGTCCAGCTTACACCATACACAAAAATAAACTCAAGATAGATAAAGGACTTAAATATAATTTGTGACATCATAATGTCTTAGAGGAAAAACATAGGCAGGAAAATTTCAGATATCCCATGTAACAATATTTTTACTAACATATGTAAGGCTCTTCCCCTTAGCTATGTAACAGGCACACTGAGACAAAAAAATATGGCCCAAATGAAAGAACAGATCAAAGCTCCAGGAAAAACACAACTAAGTGATGAAGAGATAGTGAACCTATCAGATACACAGTTTAAAACGTTGGTAATCAAAATGCTCACAGAAATGGTTGAGTATGGTCACAAAATAGAGGAAAAAGTGAAAGCTATGAACAGTGAAATAAAGGAAAATGTACAGGGAACCAACATTGATGGGAAGGAAACTGGGAGTTAAATCAATGGTTTGGAGCAGAAAGAAGAAATAAACATTCAATCACAACTGAATGAAGAAACAAGAATTCAAAAAACAAACAAACAAACAAACAAAAAACCAAGGAGAGGCTTAGGAACTTCCGGGACAACTTTAAATGTTCCAACATCCAAATCACAGGGGTGCCAGAAGGAGAAGAGGAAGAACAAGAAATTGAAAATTTATTTGAAAAAATAAGGAAGGAAAACTTCCCCAAACTAGTTAAAGGAAATAGACTTCCAGGAAGCTGAGAGATTCCCAAAGAAGTTGGACCCAAGGAAGCACACACCAAGGCACATCATAATTACATTACCCAAGATTAAAGATAAGGAGAGGATCATAAAAAGCATCAACAGAAAAGGAGATAGTTGCCTAAAAAGGAGTTCCCATAGCACTATCAGCTTATTTTTCTAAAGAAACCAAACTTTACAGGCAAGAAAGTTCTGGAAAGAAGCATTCAAAGTCTTGAAAAGCAATAATCTACACCCAAGATTACTCTATTCAACAAAGCTATCTTTTAAAATGGAAGGGCAGATAAAATGGTTTCAAGATAAGGTCAATTTAAAGAAGTTCATCATCACCAAACCCTTATTATATGAAATGTTAAAGGGATTTATCTAAGAAAAAGAAGAAAATCAAAACTATGAAGAGAAAAATGACAACAAACTCATAACTATCAATAACTGAACCTAAAAACAAAACTAAAACAAAAAATAAACTAAGCAAACTAGAACAGAAACAGAATGACAGAAATGGAGATTACATGGAAGGTTATCATCAGGGAGGGAGAGAGGGGAGAATGGGGACAAAGGTACAGGGAAAAAGAAGAATAATTGGTAGGTACAAAATAGACAGAGGGAGGTTGAGTAGTATAGGAAATGTTGAATCCAAAGAATTTACATATACAACCCATGGACATATACTAAAAGGGGACAAATGCTGGTGAGAGGAGGGTGTTGGGCAGAAGAAAATAAAGGGGAGAAAAAAAACTGAGTCAAATGTAATAGCATAATCAATAAAATATACTTTAAAAAGAAATAATAAATACAATTATTTTGATCACATGAAAATGCTTTATAACAATAAAAATTAAACTGAAGAATCCAGCCTCTGCAAACATTGAACTTGTTTCTGCCTTAAGAAATAAAAAATGTTTTCAGCAGCATAGGAGAAATAACAATTTATATAGCATAATATATGCATCATTGTCATAATTTTTTAAGTAATATTAGAGAAAAGACCAGTTGGGATATGCAATTATTTTGCTGCCATAAAAATTTAACATATAGTCTTTTTATCTAAATTTTAACCTGATTATGTATTTGACTGAGCACATATTATTGGGAGATACATATATAATGAAGTGAGGAAGGAGGTAAACAACTGCCTAACTAGCTAAATGTCTAGAATCAGCCCTGGTGATCAATGTGGTAACAGCCAGATTCCATTTGATCCTACTTACTTATAAAATGTGATAGTATTATTAAATGAATGTTATTCATATAAAATTGTGTGTGGTATTCACAGTGATTTTATGTGCATCTGAGAATGCTTTCCTAAAATCATAGCAATATGCATGTTTTATATACATATGTTCACATTTCAGAAAGGTCTAAAGTCACTGAAATAGAATGAAGATAGTATCATCTCTACTTAAAAACATATATTTTAATTTGGACAAAATGTGTTTTTTAAAAATTATAGCATATTTATTTTGGTGACCCTCAAACTTGTATTTCCAGCCTAGACATTTCCACAGAGTGTCAATTCTGTATAGTCAACTGTCTACCTACATATCCCACTCATCTTTCACATGAACATGTCCAACATGGAAATCATGCATTTCTCTATCCAAGCTTCTTTTCCTTGTGCTAGTTCCACCTGTGGTAGAAATATACACTTTTACATTCAAGTTGAAACCACATCCTAATAATTTTACTTTCTTAGCACTTTTGTTACATGTTACCTCCTCTACGCCCTTATTGAGTTCAGTCTCTACTCATCTCTTCCACCTCTTCTAATTGTATACAGTCTTGGCTTCCTCAAAACTCTTCTGTCTACACTGTTTCTTGAGTTATCTTTTATGGAATTTATGCGTGTATTTGACCTTAGTACTCCCCTAACTAAAGTATTTTATTGGGACTTTTATGCTATTTTTATTTTTAAATAATTTTTTAATTTTAATTATTGTTCAAGTAGTTTTCTGCCTTTTACACTCATCCCAGTCCAACCCCCCAGCCCTCCCCACCTCCCTCCCTTTTCCTCCACCCCTTTGTTACTGTCCATGTGTCCTTTATGCTTGTTCCTGCAAGCCCTTCCCCTTTTCCCCTGAAATTCCCTCTCCTCTCCCCTTTGGTCACTGTCAGTCTGTTCTCAATTTCAGGGTCTTTGGTTATATTTTGCTTGTTTGTTTGTTTTGTTGATTAGGTTCCTGTTAAGGGTGATATCACATGGTATTTGTCTTTCACCACCTGGCTTATTTGACTTAGCATAATGCTTTTTGGTTCCACCCATGCTGTTGCAAAGGTTAGGAGCTCCTTCTTTCTTTCTGCTGCATAGAATTCCATTGTGTAAATGTACCATATTTTTTTGATCCATTCATTTATTGATGGGCACCTAGGTTGCTTCCAGCAATTGGCTATTATAAATTGTGCTGCTATGAACATTGGGGTGCATAAGTTCTTTTGGATTGGTGTTTCAGGGTTCTTAGGATATAATCCTAGCAGTGGAATTGCTGGGTCAAAAGGCAGTTCCATTTTTAGTTTTCTGAGGAAATTCCATACTGTTTTCCACAGTGGTTGTACCAGTCTGCAATCCCACCAACAGTGCACTAGGGTCCCCTTTTCTCCACAGCCTCACCAGCACTTGTTGTTTGTTGATTTGTTTATTTACTATCATCTTACTACCAATAAATGATACTTTATTGGGACTTTTAGATAAACATGTGTGTTTATCTGGGCCACTTCTTGAAGCCTATAAAACATGGTAGTAACTGCAACTGAGAAGGTATAACAACACAGGGACAAAGAATGGAAGAGGAAACCCAAGACTAAGCATAACTACACATTTTGGTGGGGGGGCATAAATATATATAACACAAGAAGAAGTCTCAGAATCTAAAGGCAGAAAGTAACTTTACAGGCAGAATTACTGGTTTTGGCTTTCAGATAGAAACAAGAATACTGAATAACTAGTAAGATTCCAGATTCCCTTAAGAACTCACTTTCCTTCCTTTTTAGGCAACAGTTTTAGAGTAGAACATATATATTTTCCAAAAATTCTTTAATACCTTAAAATATATGTGATATGCATGTCAATTATAAGTATAAATATAGTTTTATTACAATACATATGAAACATAATCATTTGTTAGCCTGGGCAATTGTGAGTATCACTGTTGTTCTCTTGCAAGCTTTATGTGTGCCTTTCAGGCAACTCAGTGTTCAGAAAGTAGATTTTAATAAATATATAATTGACTTTCAATGGGAGTGTGCAAATTGGCTTTTTAAAAAATATGTTTATTAGCCCTGGCTGGCATAGCTCAGTGGATTGAGCGCGGGCTGCGAACCAAAGTGTCACAGGTTTGATTCCCAGTCAGGGTACATGCCTGGGTTGCAGGCCATGACCACCAGCAACCGCACATTGATGTTTCTCTCTCTCTCTTTTTACCTCCATTCCCCCTCTAAAAATAAATAAATAAAATCTTTAAAAATATATGTTTATTGATTTTAGAGAGAGAGAGAGAAACATAGATGTGGGAGAGAAACACTGATTGGTTTTCTCCCATTCACACCCCAAGCAAGGATCAAACCTGTAACATAGATATGTACTCTGACCAAGATTTGAACTGCTAACCGTTTGGTTATGGGATGACACTCCAACTGAGCCACACTGGCCAGGGTATAAATTGGCTTTTTTATTGAAGCCGGTTTATGGCATAGTGTATTTCTAGAACCTGTTATCTGATATATCTTAGATCTTTGTTGATAGGGTTTTGAGATCCTATTGTATTGTAGCAGTTAGTGTTTAAGGAAGAGCAGCAGATAGAAACCATACATAAGGGGTGAAGATGCAGAGATCTGGGAGAGGTCACAAACTGTAGGTAACATACAGTGTGGAACTGCATAAGAAATTTACAGCCTGCCTTGTATTTTGGTAGGTTGCAGAGAACGACTAGTGAAGCATGGATATCGTATACAGAAAATCCAGTGTTTTGGGAAAAGAAAGATAATAAGGCTGAGATAAAGGGTAGGTAGGTTATAAAAGAGGATGAAATTATGTTTCATGTGAGCAGGGTATGTGTTGTGATTTTGAGTCCTTTTCAATTTTCATCTCTCTCTAGTGCCAACTTGGGAGGCATATTATCATGACTGAACTGGAGAGCTGACAGCATACCAGAAAGTGTCATTGTATACTTTGGGACTACTGAAGATAAAAATCATAATACTTTTTTTTGCACAAGCACCAGAGGAAATTAACCTCCAAATACAACTGAGGAATAGGTTCTGTTATAGCTTGTTTATGGATCAGTAGACTGATGAAATATGGTGAAACAATATAAGTGGACCAAAAATGTACAAGAATGCAGTCCTTGAGCAGAAAATAAATTTGAGCCCTGCTTATCAACTCTTGATTTAACCAGAGACAGTTCTATCCCAAACATGAGATTCAATATAGAAGCATGAGGGAATTAAGAAGTAAAATCTGATGAGTATTTTTTCTGAAATATTACAGCTGTCCTTCCCAGGGCTCTAGTCTTGAGATCGTGATAGGTTAAGATATACATTTTGTATTTTTCTGGGAACCCTTCATGGACTATTTTCATATCAATGACAATGCAGACAGAAGCACAATAGTTTTAAAGAACATACTGCTTAGTATAACTTTTGTATAGTACAGCTACACTGAGGAACAGCTAGCAATGTTCATCTGAATTCTTTATCATTTCTCAAAAGAATTACCATTTTCTGACATGATCTCTTTTCTTTTTTAAAAAAAGATTTTATTTATTTAATTTTAGAGAGAGGGAAAGGGAGGGAGAAAGAGAAGGAGAGAAATATCAATGTGTGGTTGCCTCTCATACGCCCCCTGCTGGGGAGATGGCCCACAACCCAGGCATGTGCCCTGGCTGGGAATGAAACCTGCGACTGTTTGGTTCACAGGCCAGCACTCAATCCACTGAGCCACAACAGCCAGGGCCATAATCTCTTTTCTAAGAAAGGTATATCAGTGGTGCATATTGTAACTCTGCTTCAGCATCTGAACTCTGTTCTAAAGATCAAAACATCAAGATGACCCCAAAAAGAAATAGTGATATGGTTATAAACAAGTGTTTTAAAATTTAAAAACCTGATATCTTGTTTCTCTCTTTCTTTTTTTTAAGCATGAAGCATCATCTCATACAGCCATGAACATAAACTGTGACCAGTTTACTGAGTAACGCTGTACTCAAAAGAACGTGTAATGATATATTTGTGTTTCCTTTCTTGCCTTTGCATTTAATTTTCATATATAGCCATGTTTGTGCAGTGACTTTGAACGTGTCTTGTGGAGGCAGATGGCCATAGAAGTTTAACAGCAAAGACAGGAGAGGGGGACATGATAACCGGGGGAGGATGTGCTGTGCATTGTGGACAGGGCCAGAATATATTGGAGGAGGGGGAAGCAGGTTCTGATAGCAAAGGGAGCCAGGGTATGTGCTTTGTTTGCTGAAGAAACTAGCACATAGATAAGGAACTGAGTTTTGATTATCTCCTCTTTATAGCTAAAGGACATACTTTTAAATGGATTCTTGACATACTTTTCATTATAGTTTTATAACAGTCATGCCAACGTATTGTGTTTTAATCATAGAAAATGGACTCATTTGGGAGACTGCCCAGTACAGGTATTCACTTCAGAAGTCTACCTCTTCTATGGTCTAGGGATTGTTGGGTTGGGTAGATGAGATGTTCTGAAGATGATATCAGAGGTAAATAATTTCCTGGATACAATTCTTGTTGCACAGAGAAGTGATTACAAGGTCTTTTAGTCTGTTACATAAATTAGATGGATGTGTGCCCTCATGCAATCAATAATTAGAAAAATAGATGCCAAGGATAAATGTGACAAGTTTTCAAAATGTTCTTGGTAAAGACAATAGCAACACAAATACCAACATATATGACACTTTCTATGTTCCAGGAACTCATATAACTATTTTACATTTCTTATCTCATGCAATGCTCAGGAAAGCCTGTGACATGGGCACTAATATCCTCATTTTACAAAAAAGATTTGAGATTGAATCCCACATAGGGTGGTTCCAGAGTCTGCACCCTTTATTGCTTTGAGGTACTGTCTCTCATAAGACAAGGCTATGTGTTTCTTGACTTCCTGTTATGACAGGACAAGAGCTTAGGCTTATTTGTGAGCAAGTGAGGTTTAAGTCTGGCTTAGCTAAATCTCCCCTCTCCTACCTTTCAGCTTCCCCAACTCCCAACCTCTAGTGTCCCATGCTTTGCCACTTCCATATGCTTTTGTTCTAATAGGAAAACACATGATAAAATGTATCCCCTAATGTATATATTATGTGATCCTTCTCAAAAATATATTCCTTCAGGTATATAAAAAGGTTAACTCTCCCAGAAATATTTGCATTTTCAAAGAGGATGCACAGAGAGGAGACTGGGGAAATATCGCACAGGCAAGATTTCTAAAAGTTCCTCAAATTGCAAAAAGGTAGATAATTACATACTTCCCCTACTTTAATTGGCAGTCTATCTTTATGTTGCTATCAGGACTTCTTGCCAGATGCAAAGGTCATAAGAAATTAGATAGTTTTCATCTCACTTGAGAGGGTCCTTCCTCCTCTAATCACCTTTAATTCATTACTATCCTCTGGAATTTTATGGAAAAGAAAGATCCTTACCATTTGTGGTACAATAGGGAATAGTTCCTGGCTCACTGGTTTGCCTGGTTTAGCAAATTTAAATACATGATTCCAGTGCAAATTTGTATTTCATATAATGAACAATTTTTAGTATAAATGCATCCCATGCAATATTTGGGGCACACTTATACAATAATTATTTGCTCTTTATCTGAAATTTAAATTTGACTGGACACCTTGTATTTTGTCATGTTACCATACTCAGGGTGAATTTTAATTGTCTTTAAACAAGAAAAATTTCTGATTTGCAGATATGTTATGGTAATCTGAGTATGAGATGATGAGAGCATGAAGGAGAGTGGTGTCTGGGGTGAAAGGGACAAATCCACCCTTTCAATGGAAGAAGACTCAAAATGTAATTGCTTACCTGTGAGGGGATGATAAAGAGATCCCAGGGGCCTTGCACAGAAGTTATAAGTAACAAAGCAAAAGTCATTATAAAAGACTAAAGCCAGAAACAGAGATTTTGGTTCAACCTTGGGGAGAAAACAAGTTGCATAAATAATTGGAACAGAGAATAGGTTGAGTTGAGGAAGTTGAATAAGGCTTAAGAGATTAGCCAAACTTAAACATTATTTCAGGCAATGATCCAGAAAACTGAAGGTCATTTAGTTTGCTATTGGATAACTAACAACCAGAAATACCATAATAAAGAGAAAATGATAATCTTTTGATGTTATATAGCCATACTCCCATATAAAGATCACACCTTATATTTAATAGTTTATTTAAGATGACCAAAGTATGATTGTTTGCAACCAATCTAAGACTGCAAAATGCCACATGCATAGTCTGTTATGGAAAAATGCTGAACATCAAACAGCTATTTTCTGAGGTCAAAAAATTCTTGAAGAATAAAAATTAATCCATGTTCATTGGGTTATGAGTTTGTTCCCCCCCTCAGGAGATGAACTTCAAAGAGTAGATGCCAACTAATGGCTGAATTAGGAAATACAAGTTAGATTTATAAAATTGCTTTTAACATGAATCTTACTTTCTGTTCTAGCGAGAGTGTCCATTAGCTATTTTGATTTATTTCATTATAGTTTGATTTCAAAAATTAATAAATCATTGTTCATATGGTAAGGTGAATGAATACCTAATTAGGTAGCTTTTGCAAGACATGGATACTGAGAGGTGGAATACAATGGGAGAAAAGCATTTTAAATACGAAGACAATTTTATAGGGCATACACAGTGGTGTAAGAGGAGAGTTACTGTGGGGACTGTAATCCTGAATTTCATGACTTATGTGATTTAATATTGTAGCAGGACTGTGAGATTTTTTTCCTTTATTTTGAGAATGATTTATTTGTGAGTAATTAAGAAAGAATCAGTCTCAGATATGACTTGAATCTGCCTAAACTAGAAGGGTCCTACATCTTTTAGGAAGATAGAAGGAACAAATAACAGTATGAAAAGGTAATCTCAAAGTACGTGAGTTTAACACACTGCAAGCTTTCACTGTAGAAAAAGATAGAAAATGATTTTGCACTTTGACTTCATTTGCAGCTGAGGACTTCCAAAATACTTGAAAATGGGCACAAAAGCTTTAAGACTTTTCTTGAAACTCCACAGGTCTAGTCATCACAACAGTGAATCAATTTCAGGGGACAGGATGCAGCTGAATGAAAGTGTCAACAAAAAGCAAGAAAGACTACAGGAATATGGATTTACTGAAGTATAACTTTCAACAGTGAAGTATGACTAACACTGTCTGAGAAACAATAGCAGCAGACAGGCAAAGTGTGTAGCAGTCAGTGTATGAGTTGCTTTGTTCTTGGAAGCACTCTGGAGCCCTGGCTGGTGTGGCTCAGTGGGTTGAGTTCTGGCCTGCAAACCAAAGGGTGGTCATTGGTTGGGTTCCCAGTCAGGTCACATGACTGGGTTGCAGGTCAGGGCCCTAATGGGGGGGGGGCGTGCAAGCAGCAACCACACATTGATGTTTCTCTCCTTCTCTTTTTCCCTCCATTCCTCTCTCTCTAAAAATAAGTAAACAAAATCTTTTAAAAAAGAAGCATTCTGGGGTCAAATGGTTATCAGATTGCATGCACACACAATGGTGTGTCAAGTTGACCAGACATTAACCTGCTACTTGTGCCTTCACATTATGCATTTTAATGGAATGGAACTTTACATTCAATTAGTGGGGTATTTTTACCACAGTTCTGAACATATGAATGTCTCCAAAGAGTTGGGTACTTAACATATTTTATATTGATTAGCTTATTTTTCTATGGATATGGCCACACTCAATAGGTTTTGAGGCTATGCCAGCTTAGGCAATAGATATTCCAAATAATAACCTTTACTTTGTACAGTTTGTACTAAATTTTGATAAGGTACAAAAAACCCACACATACACTCACATTGGTGGAGATCATATATAGGTTAGGTTCCTTCTGGCTCCTTTTGGAGAAGGATTTAAAATAAGTGCTGCTGCCTAAACAAAGTTAACTGAAATTAGTATGTTGATTGGTATTAATGCTAATGTTAATACATACTAGTGCTTTCTGGCTTCATGTAATTTTAGTTCAAGAGGTGTCATTTCTAAAGTCATCAATGTATGTTCCTGAAACTTGTAAATGCAGTATGTACTGTACAGAAAATAAAATTAAAATTATTGCTATAGATGATAAATAGGGAAGCAAATGGTGAATGGAATACAATTTTAGAGTAAGAAAGATATAAAAAATAAAAAGAGATTAAATGAAATTTACCCTTCAAGTCATGGAGTACCAAGTAAATATACTTTATATTTAAATATAATATCAGTAAAAGAATCTGCTTAATGGGAGAAAATACTATTAAACTTTTGAAACAGTGCTTAGCAAAAGTATAAAGAAACAAACAGTGGAAAATGAGTTAAAATATAGTCAAAACCAAACACAATTACAGTCGACACACAATATTACAGGTGTGCAACATAGTGACTAGAAATTTATATAACATGTGAAGTGATCACCCCGACAAATCAGGTAACTATTTGACACATAGTTATTACAATATAATTGACTATATTTATTGTACTATATTGTAATTTATATCCCCATGACTATTTTTATAACTGGCAATTTGTACTTCTTAAGCCCTTCCCCTTTTTCACCGAGCCCCCCAAGTTATCTTCACTCCAATCTTTTATAAGGAAATAGTCAGAAAAGTGACCATCCTGGTTTTGGTCAACTTATAATAAAAGTGGATTACTCTAGAGAAGAATAGAAAAGGAGAGACAAACAACAGGAAGCCAAGTTTTAGTTTTTCACTGAAGGCATGTACATTCAAATGAACTGCCAAGATTTGGAAGCAGCCCAAGTGCCCATCAGTAGATGAGTGTGTAAAAAAGCTGTGGTACAGCCCTGAACAGGTGGCTCAGTTGATTGAAGAGTTGCCCTGTGCACTGAAAGTTGGCAGGTTCAATCCCTGGTCAGGGCACATAACTAGATTGTGTGTTTGATGCCTGGTTGGGGCTCCTATGATAGGCAACCAGTTGATGTTTTTCTCACACATTAGTGTTTCTATCTCGCTCTCTTTTTATTCTCTCTCTCTCTCAAATCAATAAGCATTTCCTTAGGAGTAGTATTGCATTTACACAGGGGAATACTACTCAGCTATAAAAAGAAGGAAATCTTACCTTTTGTGTGGCATAGTTGGATCTGGAGAGTATTATGCTAAGTGAAATAAGCCAGTCAGAGAAATAAAAGTACCATATGAGTTCACTTGTGTGTGGAATGTAATGAAGAACATAAACTAACAAACAAAATAGAAACAGACTCATAATACAGAGAACAGACTGACAGCTGTCAGGAGAGGATTGGGGACACTGGGTGGAAAAGGTGAAGGGATTAAGCAAATAAAAAAATATCATAAACATAGACACCAGTATGTGATTACCAGTATGATGAGAAGGCAAGAGCATAGGGCAGATAAATGATGATAGAAAGATACATGATGGGGGGTGGTGAACATACAAAACCATGTACAGATGATGTATTATAGAATTGTACCCCTTAAATGCATATGATTTTAATAGCCAATGTCACCTCAACAAATTCAATTAAAAATATAGAGAGATATAGAATGATAAAAATCAAGCAAATAAGAAATTAAAGAAATAGCCCTGGTCAATTTGGTTCAGTTGGTTCGAGCATCATTCATAGAATGAGAGGTTGCATGTTCAATTCCCAGTCAGGGCACACGCCTAGGTTATGTGATCGATCCCTGGTTGGGGTGTATGAGAGAAGGCAACCAATTGATGGTTCTCTCTCTCATTGATATTTTTCTCTCCCATTGATGTTTCTATTTCTCTCTCTTGCTCAGAAAACAATGAAAAAAAAATGTCCTAGGGCGAAGATAAAAAATAAAAATAAATAAATAAAAGAAACAAAGGAATGTATGACTGAGGCAAAAATCCATAAACAAAATATTTGAATGTGATATATGTTGCATGAACAGACTTGACTATTAACAAAATGCTAAAAGCTTATGCATATAAAAAAATTAAAATGTCAGAAGACCAAAATTTGATAAAAATAATTGACATAATGCAGTAGTTACTTTACCTGAATTCTTGTTCTTTTTAATCACCATTTTCTCATGAAATGTCTTCCTTGTAGTGGAAAAGCAGTGTTTTACTAAGATAGCCAGGAGAACCTTTTTAATTGAAACCAAACAGATTGAGCTCTATTTCATCAGACTGATATAAACCAGAAGCTCTATGAAATGAAAAACTAAAGGGAAAAGATTTCACAGAATAAAAATAATTTAGAAATAAATGCATTATAGAAACA
The DNA here is from genome assembly GCF_019186645.2 of Phyllostomus hastatus. Taxonomy (NCBI): domain Eukaryota; kingdom Metazoa; phylum Chordata; class Mammalia; order Chiroptera; family Phyllostomidae; genus Phyllostomus; species Phyllostomus hastatus. The sequence continues at coordinate 19,062,454 of NW_025334022.1, forward strand.
GATAAAAAGGGAAGAATTCCTTAAATGTAAGTCAGGATGAAACTGGTACAGACAAAAGTAAAAGAAGAAAACAGTGAAAATGAGCCATCCATAGGAAATAATGTGCATTGATGCCCAGACATTTCAAGTTGTGTCAGCAATTTCCCAAATACTGTAATTTTCAGGGAGTTCTAGAACTTAAATATAATGTATAGACTCTCAGTTTGTACAAAGGGGATTTTTATAGTTTATTCACTAATTACAGAAAAATAATCAATTTGGCCCCTTTGGCTCTTTAAACTACAGTTTTTAAAGAAGCTGTAGTGTATTTTATATATCACTTTTCCCGCTTGTTAAGAAACAAAACAAAACAAACTTTCTAACTTCATGTAAATTTGTCCTGAGTTTTGGAACCTACATTAAAAACTGAGATATATTCTTGCATTAAAAACAACTTTTGTTTTATCTATAAAATAGACTGCAAAAACATGAATGTCAGAATAACATACACATATGCCTATACTTACCTTAAACATGAAACTGAATTTTTATATATAACTTTTTAGGACTTTAGAATAAATCCTAGAACTGAAGTCTGGAAAGTCTCTTTTTTAGTTTTTCCTGATTTTGCCCAGTATTTGCATTTTATAATCCTCTTTGGATGCCATACTAATACTTATGAGACTAAAAAACTACACCCTTTTTGCTGTAAGGTGTGCTTAAAAGAATATTTTCAAAGAAATGCTTCCATTTAATTTTAAATTAACAATTGGAGAAATGGAGTCAGATTTGCTACATATAAAGAATTCTGCCATTACAAGCCTAGACCATTCACAGTGTCCAATACAGACTTGGCTTCAAATCCTCCTCAATGAACCCTGACTGGTGTGGCTCAGTTGTTTTGGTGTTGTCCTGCAAAGGTCATGATTTCATGCAAAGGTGGTCCAAGATTGGGGTTTCTCAGCAACTGACTGAAGTTTCTCTTTCACATGTTTCTCTCCCTTTCTTTCTCCCTCCCTTCCTCTTTCTCTAACACAAACACACAAACAAACAAATAAATAAATAAATAAATTTTAAAAATCCTCTTTAATGATTAAGTATCAATATGTCTATCCCCTGCTTGGAGAGCTTCAAACTTCCTCTGATATCATTTTCTCCTATCCCCCAGTATAATATCTTTAGGTTTTATCACCTAAACATTTTAGAGCATCATTTTTTAAATTATTTGTTATCGAGCAGCTTATTACCCAGCTTATGGATTATCTGTTTTTTTCTTGTATTCCTCTTTCTTGCTGACTAGCTTTTAGGACTTTACTCCTTTTAAACTTGTTATATTTTAAAAGGAGTAAATTATTTGAACAAATAATGAAGGGAAACTTCTCCAATCTTGCAAAGGAAATAGACTTCCAGGAAGTCCAGGAAACCCAGACAGTCCCCAAGAAGTTGGACCCAAGGAAGGACACACCAAGGCACATCACAATTACATTACCCAAGATTAAAGATAAAGAGAGAATCTTAAAAGCAGCAAGAGGAAAGGAGAGAGTTACCTACAAAGGAGTTCCCATAAGGCTATCAGCTAATTTCTTCAAAGAAACCTTACAGGCAAGAAGGGGCTAGAAAGAAGTATTTGAAGTCATGAAAGACAAGGACCTCCATCCAAGATTCCTCTATCCAGCAAAGCTATCATTTAGAATGAAAGGACAGATAAAGTGCTTCCCAGATGAGGTCAAGTTAAAGGAGTCCATCATTACCAAGCCCTTACTATATGAAATGTAAAAGGGACTTATCTAAGAAATTGAAGAAGGTCAAACAATATGAACAGTAAAATGACAACAAACTCACAACTACCAACAAATGAACCTAAAAGAAAAGAAAACAACAAAACAAAAACTAAGCAAGCAACTAGAACAAGAACATAATCAGAGAAGTGGACATCACATGGAGGGTTTTCAGTGGGGAGGGGGAGGGGACAAATAGTTGGGGAAAGGTACTGGGAATAAGGAACACAATTGGTAGGCATAAAATAGATGGGGAGAGAATAAGAATGGTATAGGAAACATAATTTAAAAAAACTTATGTGTAAAACCCATGGACATGACCTAAAGGGGAGAATGCTCGAGGGTTGCTGGGTGCAGGGTGGAGGGAGGATAAAGGGGGAACAATAGGGGAAACTGTAATAGCATGATCAATAAAATATACTTAAAATAAAAATGAGGTTTTTAAATTTTATTTTAAAATAAACTTTTTATATACTATATATTTTATCATTAGCATTTTTAATTCTAAAAAGGATATGGGATAGACATAAGTACAAATGAGAATATTATAAATATTTCATCCAAGGAAGAACACTCCTATATAAGTCATGGTATTTCTTTACATTGTCAATGATAAATGGCAAATACAAATTGGTAACAGAAGGAAAACTAGAAGTTTCACCCATATGTGGAAATTAAACAGCACATTGTTAAAGAACAAATGACTCAAAGAATAACTCACAAGGGAAATTGAAAAATATTTAGAAATTAATGAAAACAAAATTTAAGCGATGCAGTGAGAACAGTGGGAGGGGTGAATTTATAGGTGTAAATGCCAGCATTTAAAAAGAAGAAAATCTCCAGTTAATAACAACTTGTACACTTAGCTTGTATACCTTCAATGTACAAGAAAATGAAGAACAAAGTAAATCCAAATCTAGCAGAAGAAAGGAATAATAAAAATTAGAGGAGAGTTCAATGAAATAGAGAATAGAAAAACACTAGACTCAAAACCAAATGTTTGTTCTTGGAAAAGATCAAAAAGTTGACAATTCATTAGTTAAACCTCCAAATTAAAAAAAAAAGATAGAGTATGCTAATAGCTAAAACCATGCCTAGTGACCTTACAAAATTTAAAAAGGGCTACAAGAGTATACTACAAAAAATTGTACCCTGGCAAATTTTATAGCTCAGATGAAAAAGACAAACTTCTGGAAAGATGCAAATTACCAAAAATGACCCAAGAAAAAATAGAAAATCAGAACATCCTACAACTATTAAAGAAATTGAATTAACAAAAACCTTCCAACATAGAGAAATCCAGGACTATAAGATCTCACTAGTGAATTCTACCAAACACTTACAAAAATAGAAGAGGAGAAAACACTTTCTTATTTTATGAGGCCAACATTACACTTATACCAAGGCTATACAAAGGCACCAAAAGAAAATTGCTGACACATATCCCTTATGAACATAGATGCATAATCCTCCACAAAGTACTTTCAAACCAAATTTAGTAGCATATTAATAGGATTATTACAGCCTTGGCCAGGTTGCTCAGTTGGTTGGAGCATTGTCCAGTATGCCAAAAGGGTTACAGTTTTGATCCCTAGTTAGGGCATGTGTGTGGATGTGGGCAGCCAATAGATGCCTGTCTGTCTGTCTGTCTGCCTCTCTCTCTCTCTCTCTCTCTCTCCTGAGAATAAATAAAAGTCTATTCAGGTGAAGGTTAAATAAGTAAATAAATATTATTATACACCATGACCAAGTGAGATTTACCGAATGAATGTAAAGTTGGTTCAACATGAAAAAAGAAATTAATGTGATACATTACATTAACAGAATGAAGGAAAAATATATAATCATTTTAATTTATGCAACAAAATCATTTAACAAAATCCAAAACTTTTTCATCACAGGAACACTCAACACACTAGAAATAAAGGAGAACTTCAGCATGAAAAAGGGCACTTATGAAAAACCCACAGATAACATTGTAGTTAGTTGTGAAGCCTGAAAGCTTTTTCCTAAAGATCAGGAACAATTCATGGCTGCATGCTTGCACCACCTCTGTTCATATTGTATTGGAAGTCCTTTTTAGAGCAATTAGACAATTAAAAGAAACAAAAGAGCTCAAAATTGGAAAAACGGTAAAATTATTCCTATTGACAGATAACATAATCTTATATGTTGAAAATGTCAAGGAATCTACAAAAATGCAACCTATTTTTATTATAGTTTGAATTTTTTCCACCAAAGAGTTAGGTTTGAGTTACCTCCAGTACACCAGAATGTGGCATTACTTATGAATAAGGATATTGTAAATGTAATTAGTTCAGTTGAAGCCCTACAAGGTAGGGTTACCTTTAATCCAATATGACTCTTGACTTTTAAGAAAAGATGTAGATACACAAAAGAGGAATGGCATGTGATGATGGACATATAAAATTGTACATACACCTACCATACAAGCCAAAGAATACCAAAGATTGTCAGGGCTACAAGAAGCTAGAAGAGCATCTTGAAAGAGCATGGCCCACCCCATACCCTGGTTTCAGATTTATAGACTCCAGAACTAGGATAGAATAAATTTCTATTGTTCTAAGTCACCTAGTAAGTAGTAATTTGTTATTGCAGACCTAAAAATCTAATACAGATTGTAGTATCAGGGAGTGACACACTGCTGTAACATATGCCTGAAAATATGGAGTTGGCTTTGGTATTGATTAAGGTGCAAAAATCAGAAGAATTTTGAAGTGCTTCATTGAAAAAAATCACCAATTGCATTGATAGTTGGAAGAAATATGAACATTAAATAGACTCATGGTGAGTCCTTAGATGGAAATGATAAACATGTTTTTGAGCACTGGAAAACACATGATTCTTGTTATAAAGTGGTAGATTTGTGCCCTGACCAGTGTGGTTCATTTGGTTGGGCATCATCCCACAAAGCAAAGATCACCAGTTCGATTCCTGGTCAGGGCACATGCCTGGGTTGGGGTTGGGTTTCTGGTGGGGGTGCATATGAGAAGCAACAAGCAATGTTTCTCTCTCACATAGATGTTTCTTTCCTTCTCTTTCTCCTCCCTTCCCCTCTCTCTAAAAATAAAATAAATAAAATTGTTTTAAAAAGTGGCAAGTTCTCAACTGAATTATGTTTTACTTTTGGAAGGAAAGTGAAATTTGTAAGCAGTGAGCTTAGATATTTAGCCAAAGAAGCAAAATGTAGAAGGTTCAGCTTGGTTTCTCCTTGTCATTTATAATAAAATGGGGGATGAATGATCAAATGAGGAAAAAACGTAAACACAATGGCACCAGCACCTGATGATTTAGAAGATACTCTGTCTACTCAGATAGTATGCTCTGTGGGAGTAGGGTCAAGTGTATAAATGAACAACAATTTACTAAGATATTAAAAATGTGACATTGATTCAATCAACCATCTCAGCAGAACCCAGGAACAGAGATGTGGTTATCTAGGAAGTATCTGTGGGGAACCCTCTTGTCTAATGGCTGGACCTCTATAAATTAGATGGGAGACCAACAAGTTCTTTGAAAAAATTTTACCAGCAAAAATACTTCCAGCCTGGATTGAAAGCAACAGAGATGGGAAAAAATGAAGGAAAAATGACTCTAAAGACAGAGCCATGATGCAACAGACAGGGCTTTGAGCCACAGAAAGTTATTCTCAGCCCTCAACATCTAATAAAGTTTTTCCTGCAGTGTTTTGGACTTGCTTGGAAACTGTGGCCCATATTTTCCTTCTTATTTCTCCCTTTTGTAATGGGAGTGCCTACTACACCTGTCTCACTACTGTATTTTAAAAGAAATAAATTGTTTTCTTGTTTCACAGGTTTACAGATGGAGAAGAATTTTGCCTCAGAATGGAGCATACTCAGAGGTTCATTTGTGGTTGATTTAGATATATAGATGAGAATTTGGACTTCATAGAAATTAAAAACTTTAGTGTAAAAGAATATTATCACAAACGTTAAGACAATCTACAAAATAGGAAAAGTGTTTATAAATCATATTTCTGAAAAGGATCTATTACCCAGACATAGAAAAACAAATGTACCAACCAAACCAAACAACCTAGTTTAAAAATGGGCAAAGGAATTGGATGTGCTAAAAACCACTGAAATGCATACTTTAAATTGTGAATGTATGGTATGTGAATTACATCAATGAAGGTGTTGTATTTAAAAAGTATTTAATTAGGGGAAATGAGTGGCTGTGATATTGGATTAGTCAATGGTTTCTTAGATATGATATTTAGGCATAACCAAAAAAATAGATAAATTGATCTTCATCAAAACTAAAAGCTTCTGAAAAGGATGCCATCAGGGAAATGAAAAGAAAACCCACAAAATGGGGGAAAATGTTTGTAAATCAAGTATCTGAAAAAAGTCTAGTATCCAGAATATGCAAATAAATCTTAAAAGTAAACAATAGAAAGACAAATAACCCCATTTAAAAAATGGGCAAATGATCCAAATAGACATTTCTCTAAAAATATACAAATAGGCAATAAGCACATGAAAAGGTATGCGACACAATTAGCTATCAGGGAAATGCAAACAATTGCAAATTCAGATCACAATGGGATACCACTTCACACCCATTAGGATGCTTGTAATAACAAAGAAAAACAATAACAAATGTTGATGAGGATGTGAAAAAATTGAAACCCTCATACATAGCTGGTGGGAATGTTAAAAGGTACAGCCATTGTAGAAAACAATTTGGCAGTTCCTCTAAAAGTTAACATAAAATTATCATATGATCTAGCAATTCTCTTTCTACATATATGCACAAGAAAAATGAAAACATATATCCACACAAAAATGTGCACATAAATGTTCATTGCAGCATTATTCATAATAGCCCCAAAGTGGAAACAACCCAAATAAACTTCAATTGATAAATGGATAAACAAAATATGATGTATCTCTTAAATGGAATGTTATTGGGCAATAAAAAGAAATAGGGTAATGCTACATGAAATAATGTTGAAGATCCCTGAAAGCATTATGCTAAGTGAAAGAAGCCAGTCACAAAGGAACACATATTGAATGTGTGAATTTATATGAAATATCCAGAGTAGGCAACCTAGAAACAGATACTAGGTTTTTAGTTGGGTTGCTGTGAGGGAATGGAGAATGTCTGCTAAAAGTGTGTATGTAATACATACACATATACACACTCACATGGACCTATGCATTTTTCATGCATGAGAATGTATATCTGAAAATCATCTGAATAAGCTCTTTGCAAGATATATTTAGTTTAGGTAATTTTCAATACAAATAGTATAGAGAGCTGAAAAGTCATTTTTTAATTCATATAATCATAATCTTCTGAAATCTTTGGTATCATCAGAGGTTGTTAGGCCTGATACTTGTCCCATATATAGTAATATATGAAAAGTGTTTCAAACCTCTTTGTCCCACTAGCTACAATTCAGACTTCAAATTCTTACCTCTAATTGGAGTTACTCTTTCAGGCTCCTGGGGGAGCAATAGTACCCTGTATCTCTATGGTATGTTACCATTTCAAAGTGCTTTTGCAGACATTATCTTACTGAATTTCACAACAACTTTAGGTTGATCTTGCTGTTATACAATTTTTGTAGCCAGAGAAAACCAATGATTGATGAGGTTAACTTACACACCTAGGGACATACAAGGAATGGAAAAGTTGAAAGTAGAACAGTGACAGTCCAATTTTAAGTGCACTTGCCATGGTATCCAAGAATCGAGAGGCATCTATTCAAATGTGACTCCAATTGGGGAACAGAGAGAAAGGGAGAAGTAGCATAGTATCCCATTAGTACCAGAAAGCTATAGAACTGAACTGCTTTCTTAGACTCATTAGCTGTGGTACAGGACAGAGCAGGCCCTGAGTTATGGAAATTTTAAGAGATTCGAATTTGAAAAAACAAACAAGTGGTAACTCAGACTCTAAGAGACATTAGAAAATAAATATAGTCAGTATTCCTAAGATATTTTACTCACACAGAAAATAACCTTTAATTAGAAATAGACATTTTATTTATTTTATTTTGCTCTGTTTCAGCCATTTAGATGAGCACTGGCTATATACAAACATGATAGGAAGATGCACTCTGTGAGTATGCACATGTAGACTGTGTTTTTGTTTTTATAATTATATTTAGAACATTATAGGGAGTTATAGTAAAATCTACATGTGCTGTTTTCTCAGGAAGAACTCTAAATTTCTCTGTCTGTCCTATCCTTACCACAAAGAGTTTAAGCCTTTGAAATATTTACTTCTGATTTTCTTTTGATAAAACATTGCTTTTCATTGCATTTTCTTTTTTTAACTCTTCTTCAAAATAACTCTGTATTGTGCTCTGTAATGTTTTCTTTATCCATTTCTGCAAATGAGTTTGCCTTGTGTCCTATATAAATAAGTCAAATGCATTTTTTTTTCATTTTGAATTGTAGCATTTCCTTGTCTCAGGTGCTTATGTAGCTTATTGCTTTGCAATTTTGATCTCTCTCTCTCTCTCATTACTTTATTGTTGTTCAATTACAGTTGTCTTCATTTTCTCCCCACCACTTCCCGCCACCCCAGCCAAACCCACCTCCCTTCCTTGCTTCCACCCTCCCTCTTGGTTTTGTCCATGTGTCCTTTATAGTAGTTCCTGAAAACCCTTCTCCCCAGTGTCCCCTCCCCTTCATATCCCCTCTGGCTATTGTTAGATTGTTCTTAATTTCAATGACTCTGGTTATATTTTGTTTGCTTTTTTCTTTTGTTGATTATGTTCCAGTTCAAGGTGAGATCATATGGTATTTGTCCCTCACTACCTGGCTTATTTCACCTAGCACAGTGCTCTCCAGTTCCATCCATGCTGCCCCAAAGGGTAGGAGCTCCTTCTTTATCTCTGCTGCATAGAATTCCATTGTGTAAATGTACCATAGTTTTTTGGTCCACTCATCTGCTGATGGGCACTTAGGTTGCTTCCAGCACTTGGCTTTGTAAATTGTGCTGCTATGAACATTGGGGTGCATAGGTTCTTTTGGATTGGTGTTTCAGGATTATTAGGGTATAATCACAGCAGATTAATTGCCAGATCAAAAGGTATTTACAGTTTTAGATTTCTGAGGAAATTCCATACTGTTTTCCACACTGGCTGCAGCAGTCTGCACTCCCACCAACAGTGCACTAGTGTTCCCTTTTCTCCACATCCTCTCCAACACTTGTTGATTTGTTTATGATGGCCATTCTTACTGGTGTGAAGTGGTATCCCATTGTGGTTTTAATTTGCATCTCTCTGATGGCTAGTGATGCTGAGCATCTGTTCAGTTCTTAAGACCTTCCATAAATACTTCTTTTAAGTTTGACCCCTACACATTCTCCCCTGGACATGGATAATTTTGTAGTTGGTTTATGATTTGAGCAGTTTTAGCTTACTCTTCCTTTGATTTTACTCTTACTCTTTACTCTTGATTTTACTTTTACTCTTACTCTTGCTTTTAGGATTGACTCCTAAATTCAAACCACTCTGCTGGCCTCCAGCTGTTTCTGCTAACACTAAGCCTATAGGGCTTTAGCTTTCTGCCACTAGAGCTATGTGTATTTGGGAATATCTTTCTGTTTTTGAGTTATAATTTAATTCTATTGTGGTTACAGAACATTGTTTTTATAATTTCCCTACTTTATAATTAATTGAGATTTTTTTAAGATTTTATTTATTTATCTTTAGACACAGGGGATGGGAGGGAGGGAGAGGAAAAGAAACATCAATATGTGGTTTCTTCTTGCACGCCCCCTACTGGGGGCCTGGCCTACAATGCAGGCATGTGTCCTAGACTGGGAATCGAACCAGTAACCCTTTGGTCCGCAGGCCAACACTCAATCCACTGAACTACACCAGCTAGGGCTAATTGAGATTTTTCTGAGGTTCATTTTATAGTTATTTCATATGTACTTAAATCCGTTGTCTTCTTTTGTTGGGTAAATATTCTACAAGGTTTCCATTTGGTCAAGTGGATTTTTGTGTTGTTCAGACCTTTTCTATATCATCCTGGGTTTTGGTCTACTTTTTCTATTGATTATAAAAAAAAAAGCCCACAAAGAATTTTGGAATTTTCAACCACAGTTTGGCCTTTTTAAAATTTCTCCATTTAGCTTTATCATGTATTTTAAACCTCTATAATTAGGTATATACACATTTTGGATTTTTATATTCTCTGAGTGAATTTACTTACTATTATTAGGAAATGTCTTTTCTCCTGGAAATATTTTTTGTCCTGAAGTCAAATTTGTCTGATAAAGCCACTCCATTTATGTTATGAATAATGTTTTCATGGTGTTATCTTTCTTCACTCTTTTACACTGAAATTATCTATTTTTATCTTTGAAGTGCATGTTGTAGATCATACCATTTGTCCTTTTTAATCTATTGTATCTCCATCTTTTACTTGGAGTATTTAGACTATTTATCTTTAATGTAATTAGTAATAGAATTGCATTTAAAACTACCATTGTGGTTTTTTCCTACATGTCCCATATATTTTGTTCTACGTTTTGCAATATGTACATTTACATTTTCACAGAATACCTTCAAATACTATTATACCACTAATACATGAGATCTTTATAATAGTATGCTTCTGATTTCAACATGTTTTTAAAAACACAATAACTTGATATTATTTTTACTTTAAACAATCAGTTATCCTTTAAAGAAGTAAGAAAAATGAGATTTTTACATTTACCCATGTATTTACAACTTCTTCTTCATTCCTTACTGTAGAAAACAGGTTTCTATTAGTTATTATTTCCTTGTGCTTGAAAATTTCTTTCAACATTTTAGTAATGAAGATTTGATGACCACAAATTATATCAGTGTATTTTTGTCTGAAGTGGTATTTTGCCTTCATATTTGAAGACTGTTTTTACTGGATATAGAATTCTTCTTTGACACTTTTCTATCTAACGATTGCTATGATTCTGATCAAAAGTCTGGCATCATTACTTTGACCTTTGTGCCTCTAGATAGATTTTCACTGAAAAAATATAAAAGCAAATTTCAATTACATGTACATTAAGTTTCTGGATATTTTATCATGTCACTAAGGCTCAGTTCTGTGTTTTCAGTGTTTTTTTTTTCTGTGCTTCTATTTAGACAGTTTTTATTACCATGTATTCAGATACACTGAACTTTTCTTCTGCAGTGTCTGATTTAAGCCCATTTGCTATATATTCATTTTAGATATTGTAGTTTTTATCTTAAAAAGTCCTACTTGGTTCTTTTCTTATCTTCCATTTTTCCTCTAATTATGTTTATTTTTACAGTAGTTTTATACTAGTTATTTTACACTTTCTTTTTATTATCATGTATAGGACTTCAAATTCTTTTGTTATTGATTGGTCCTTTTCCTGCTCATGGGTCTTATTTTTTTTCTTCACCTATGAATTTTTATTGGATGCTGGTCACTATAATTATACATATTTGAGTAGTGGCTTTTATGTTATCTTAAATAATGTTTTACTGTTTATAGCAGGCAATTAAGATACCTGTTCAACAGCTTGATCTCTTTGAGTTTTTCTTTTAAGCTTTTTTAGAGTGCTTCTACATAGTCTTTACTGCTAGTTTAGCATCCCTACTACAGTATGACATTCCTTTCTTCTCTACCAAATATCTTGGCCATTCAATTAGAACTAACAGATCTTGCTGTTCAGAATTTGAAATTCCCCCCAATCTCTGTGAAGTCCTTAGTTTGTAGCTTCTCAGTTGTTATTTGTCTCACCTCATGTTGTTTCATTCTATTCATGTGTGGTTTAATATTCAGCAACACATGCAAGAGGATCCTTATGCATAATTTTGGAGCTCTTTGCTGTAAACCTGCCACCTTTCCAGTACAGAGCCCTACAAATTCTAGCCCCAGTAATCTTCCAAAATCCTATTTCTGTCCCCTCAGACAAATGAACCTCTGTCATAAACTTCTGCCACACTATACTTAGGTTTTCCTTTTATATACCCTGGTTTAGAAAGTGCCTCCCAGTATAGAGCCAGAATAATTATCTCTTGTTTCTGTTATCTCTTGGGTCCTAGTCCTGTGCTATCCTTTGATCAATTTCTAAATATTGTGGTTTCATATTTATTGTCCAGTTTTCTAGTTATTCATGTTAGAAAGGCATGTGTGGTTCCTATTATTCCATCATGGCTAGAACCAGATATTTCTCTTATGCTTTGACTTGTGTTAGATCCCCTTTCTATGGAAAATAAAATAAAATATCATATTATCTTTCAAAGATGAAGCACAATCCCGGATATTAAGATTTCTCTCCACAATTTTGATAAGATTGTCTGAAATTAAAAATGACTGTAGGAAATATTAAATTTATAATTGCAGTCACACTGAATTAAAAAGCAGGGAGAACAAAGTGTATAGGTATTTTCAAACCAAAATACCAGAATTTCTCACAGAGGTTGAAAACTAAGTCTATGGTACAAAAAGAGGAATTTAACTTGAATAATTTCTGTGTTCATGAGGATTAAAAATCATGAATCTCTCTGATGGCTAGTGATACTGAGCATCTTTTCATATGTCTCTGGGACCTCTGTATCTTCCCTTTCAAAAGTTATTTTAGTTTTGGGAAAAGCCAGAAGTCACAGGACAACAAATCTGGACTATAGGGGGACTGAGTCACCTGGGTGTTTTGATGTTTCCCAAAAAAACTCTGCACAAGATGTTATACATGAGTGGGCACGTAGCTGTAATGAAGCTGTCAATCACCAGTTGCCCATAGCTTCAGCCTTCTGAAACATTAAAAGTTTCCAGGGATGAATGTTCAAGTTTAGTGCAACATTTGATGCAGATTCATTGCTCTCCTCTCTGTCATTTTGAATGCTACAGACACAGATCACACGCATGCTCACTCAATGCCATCTACTGCCCCCACTGACTAGTACAGCGATGTCATTATTGTTCATGCATGCACTTTCCAGTCCACTCTCCTTGGCTGCCAGGTTACATTGATGTCACCTAGATTGTTCTCATTATATTAACAATGGCTAGATTTTTTCGGGACAGATCTTGTATAAGTTATGGGCCATGGTATTACTCAAACTTACAGAGCAAGAAAAAAAATTGAGAATTTAGAATCTTCCTGGAAAAAATTGGGAGTTAAGAAAGATTAGTCTCCATTTTGTAAGAATGAAGGATCAATTTTGTAAGACATTTAAATAAACTGTAAGGCAGTATTTTATGTGGTTAACAACATAAAGTCTTCAGAACATTAGCAAACAGAAGTTATTTATTTTGATGAAGTCTCATTTGTTGTTTTTTTTTATGTCCCTTACTCTAGGGGACATATCAGTGGTAATATTGCTGCGTGGAATATCAGATTTTCCTGCCTGTGTTCTCCTCTACGACTTTTATGGTGGAGTGACTTATATTTAAGTCTTTTGTCCACCCTGAGTTTATTTTTGTATACAGTATAAGTTGGTGGTCACCTTTATTTATTTTTATTTTTTTGCATGTAGCTGTCCAGGTCTCCCAACACCATTTGTTGAAGAGGCTATTTTTACTCCATTTTAGACTCCTGCTCCCTTTGTTGAATGTTAATTGCCCATAGAGACTTGGGTTTATTTCTTGGGTCTCTATTCTGTACTATTGGTCTATGTGTCTGTTCTTATGCCAGTACCAGACTGTTATGATTACAGTGCCCTTGTAATATAGTTCAATGTCAGATACTGTGATACTTCCTAATTTGTTCTTCCTTCTCAAAATTTCTGTGGCTATTCAAGATCATTTATGGTTCCATATAAATTTTTGAAATGTTTGTTTTATATCTGTGAAATATGTCATTGGTATTTTAATAGGGATTGTATTGAATGTATAGATTGCTTTGGGTAGTATGGACATTTTGATGATGCTAATTCTAATCCATGAACACAATACAATTTTTAAAAAAGGATATAAAATCTAACCAGTGTACTTTTGTTTTTTCCTGGTTGGTTACTTAGCTATGTTTCCTTGTGCAAGTTACTTAATTGGAACTTCATTTCCATATCAGTAATATGCAGATAATAACCTATTTTTAACAGAATATTCTTGTTGTGATAATTCAGAAATGTAATCCATACAAAGGGCTTACAAGAGTCCCTGACTCAAAGTAAATACTCAGTAGAACTATTGTTATCCATTTTTAAGATAAGCTCAAACTAAAACTTCTGGCCAAGATGGAGGTGTAGGTAGATACACTTTGCCTCCTCACACAACCAAAAGAAAGACAACAACAAATTGTTTTCATATTTTTATTGTTTTTCTAGTATAGTTGTCTCCACTTGCCCCCCACCAATGCCCCCACTCCAGCAATCCCCACTTCCCACCCTTGATTATACCACCATTTGGCTTTTTCCATGTGCACTTTACACAGACAACAACAAGCTGAAAAACAAAAATAACCAGACCTGCCAGAAAATCTAACTGTATGGAAATCTGAAAACCAAAGTGTTAATGAAGAAACATTCATCCAGACTGGTAGGAGAGGTGAAGACAGACAGCTGGGGTAGAGAGGGCTCGCAGCAAGATGGCAGCTAGAAACCTGGGGGTGGTCAAGGTGGTGGCTGGTGGACCAAGCAGTCCCACATTGGCTTGCAGAAAAACCAGGAGGAACAACTGGAAAGCAAGACATATAACACAACCCAGGGTTCTAGTATGGGGATATAAAGCCTCAAAACCTCTTACTGAAAAAACCTACAGGGTTGATGCAGAAGAGAAATTCCCAGTGTCACAGGAGAGTTTATTGGAGAGACCCACAGGGTTCTAGAATATACACAAACCCACCCACCTAGGAATCAGCATCACAAGGACCCAATTTGCTAGTGGGTAGTGGAAGAAGTGACTGAAAGCCAGCCAAGAGCTGAGTAAATGGCATTGTTCCCTCTCAGACCCCTCCCCCACATACAGAACCACAATGCAGTCCCACCCTGATCAATACCTAAGGCTCCGTGACTTACTATGTAACAGGTGTGCTGAGACAAAGAAAATATGGCCCAAATGAAAGACCAGAAAAAAAAATACACCTATGCAATAGAGAGATAGCCAACCTATCAGATGCATGGTTCAAAACAATGGTAATCAGGATGGTCACAGAAATGTTTGAGTATGGTTGCAAAATAGAGGAAAAAGTAAAGGCTATGAAAAGTGAAATAAATGAAAATATTCAGGGAACCAACAGTAACAGGAAGGAAACTGGGACTCAAATCAATTGTTTGGAGCAAAAGGAAGAAATAAACATCCAACTAGAACAGATTGAAGAAACAAGAATTCAAAAAATGAGGAGAGGCTTAGGAACCTCCAAAACAACTTTAAACTTTTCAGCATCTGAATCATAGGGGCGTGAGAAGGAGAAAAGGAAGAGCAAGAAATTGAAAACTTATTGGAAAACATAGTGAAGGAGAACTTCACAAGTCTAGCAAAGAAAATAGACTTCCAGGAAGTCCAGGAAGCTCAGAGAGTCCCAAAGAAGTTGGACCTAAGGAAGCACACGCCAAGGCACATCATAATTACATTACTCAAGATTAAAGATAAAGAGAGAATCTTAAAAGCAGCAAGACAAAAGGAGACAGTTACCTACAAAGGAGTTCCCATAAGACTATCAGTTGATTTCTCAAAAGAAACCTTCTAGGCAAGAAGGAACTGGAAAGAACTATTCAATGTCTTGGAAGGCAAGGACATACGTTCAGGATTACTCTATCCAGCAAAGCTATCATTTAGAATAGAAGGGCAGACAAACTGCTTCCCAGATAAGGCCAAGTTAAAGGAGTTCATCACTAAGCCTGTATTATACTAAATGTTAAAAGGACGTATCTAAGCCCTGGCTGGTGTAGCTCAGTGGATTGAGTGTGGGCTGGGAACCAAACTGTCCCAAGTTCGATTCCCAGCCAGGGTACATGTCTGGGTTGCAGGCCATAACCCTCAGCAACCACACATTGATGTTTCTCTCTCTCTTTCTCTCTATCTCCCTCCCTTCCGTCTCTAAAAATAAGTAAATAAGATCTTAAAAAAATTTTAAAAGGACATATCTAACAAAAAGATGATTAAAAATATGAACAGTAAATGACAACAAACTCACAATATCAACAATTGAATAAAAAAACAAAAACAAAGCAAACAACTAGAACAGGAACATATTCACATAAATAGAGATTGCATGGAAGGTTATCAGTGGTGGAGGGGGAGGGGGAGATGGGAGAAAAGGTATAGGGAATAACAAACATAAGTGGTAGGTACACAATAGATAGGCAAAGGTTAAGAATAGTATGGGAAATGGAGAAGCCAAACAACTTATATGTATGACCTATGGACATGAACTAAGGGTGGGGGGAATGATGGTGAGAAGGGGGAAAAGTGGAGGGGAATAAAGTAGAGAAAAATGGGACAATGGTTATGGCATAATCAATAAAATATACTTTTTAAAGATAAAATCTTTTAAAAAGATAAGCTTTATCTTCAAAAAATAATCATCAACAAAATTATTTTAATCATAAAATTGCTAAATAAGAAGCAAGGCAACTATGGTGGTACTGTATTCTTATTTTATTCTGGTGTGTTTGTAAGTATCTTAGCTAGAAATATGTGTAAATTTGATGATTGCCTGTGAAGGGCCTCATTCAGGTAAGAGCTGCTTTTTTATATTTTGGTATCGGCCGTTATTTTTGGCTGATATTTATGATTCAATGTCACTGGACATTTTATCACAGAAACATAGCCCTTTGTACTTTATTATCTTAATATGATAATTGATACATTTACAATCAATCACATTTTGTTGTGTCATTCCTTATGTTTCATAATGTAATAGTTTTCAGAAATATTCTCTTGTTTAATTGTTTTAAGATTTTATTTGTATTTATTTTTAGAAAGAAAGGAAGAGGAGGATAAGAGGAACATCTGTGGGTTGCCTCTTGTATCTCCCCAAATGGGGACCTGGCCCACAACCCAGGAATGTGCCCTGACCAGGAATCAAACAGATGACCTTTTGATTTACAGACTGATGCCCAACCCAATGAGCCATGCCAATCAGGATTGTGTTGTTTAATTTTTTAATTCTGTATATATTGAGGCAGTGCATTGCTAATTATTTAAATGTTAATATACTAATCATGTAAATTGCAAATTTTATATTTTAAATATTGGCTACAACACTTGGGTTACCAAATTCAATCTCTGAAAGTCTCAAAGAAAGGCAATAAATATTCCAGGCAAAACTATAATATTCAATCTTATGTGAATGGAAAAAACTACATCTCATTTCCTTTTTCTGTAAATAAAGACAGACATAAAATTGATCCAAAAATTACATTAAGTTTTTATGGACTTGTTCCCAGAAAAATGCTCTTATTGAAAAGAGGACTGCAAATGGATTCCTTTAATTATTTAAAGAAAATGATTTAATGATTTAGCTTATGAATGCCTTGAAATATTTTTACCATGTATATTTTAATTCTGTATATGGTAGAGGTAAACTCTCAATGAGAGTAACCAGTTTATGCTCCCTTCACCTTTTAAGAGAGAAAGTACAGATGGTAGTTGGGAGGAAGGCAGTGGAATTGTTAAATAAAGTATCAAGACTGTGCCAAAATATAAAGTGAATTTGGTAGGTGCTTATTTTTACTGGAGAAAAAATGTGTCAGAAGTATATTTGAAGTGTATATAGTCAATTTAGTAGCAAAGTTTAGATGTGATGTATTTGTTGATCTAAAGAAACCATTGATTCAATTGAAGGGTTGTATCACAAACTATAAAATTGTACTGTTAACAAAAATCCAAAATAGGTTCTAATCACAACAAAGCGATTGGACTATTATCTCATTCAAAATCAGAACTAAAAAGTTTGTTGTAGAAAAGACAAAATGTACAAATTATCATTTAGATACCATGGGGAAAACAAAAAGATGAATAAACATAAATATCTCTACAAAGGGGAAGTCATGTTATAATAAAATGAATGGTGACCACTGCAAATAAATACAACACAATCTTTTTATGAATATTATTTTATGAAAATAAAAATATAATTTGCAAATACAAGTAATATAGTATGAAAAATAATAATGTTTAAAAAGATGAAAATCCCCAATTTTCTTACACAAATTGAATCTGGTTGGTAGACCATTTAAAAGAATGAAATGGCAGCTAAATTTCTCATTTTACAATAGAAGAGAGAAAGACAGGTTAAATAATAGTTTCAGGTTAAAAATTGGAAATGTTTATGTAACATTTATTAGATCTGAATGACTGTATGACGTGGCACATATGATATGCAATGAAAGAACAGATAACTAGTAAAAGAAAAATAAAATGGGTGAGTACACAGATAGGATAAATACATAAGAAATAATAAAGGAAACACATTTTATGTAAACACACATGTTTATACCAACATTGATTTTTATTCTTTACAAAGAATTTATATAATTTTGAAAAAAGATTTTATGTTTAGGGAGAGGGGAAGTGAGGGGGAAGAGAAGGAGAGAAAAATCTATGTGAAAGAGAAACATTGATCAGTTGCCTCTCATATGCACCCTGACTGGGGATCACAACACAACCCAGGCATGTGCCCTGATTGGGATTCAAAATGGCAACCTTTTGCTCTGTAGGATGACACCCAACTGACTGAGCCACACCTTTCAGGACTATATAATTTTTATTAAGCATTTGAGCTAATGTGTAATAATCTTGAAAATAGATGTTCAGTGTTTGCTGGAAACAGGTATTTATTTCAATAACCTTATTTTATTAACTCAAGACACATTGAGCAAATATTTTAACTTTCATGCATTTTTTGTTTCCTTTTTAAAAAGATTTTATTTATTTATTTTTTAGAGAGGTAAGGGAAGGAGAAAGAGAGAGAGAGAGAAACATCAATGTGCAATTGCTGGGGGCCATGGCCTGCAACCCAGGCATGTGCCCTGACTGGGAATCGAACCTGCGACACTTTGGTTTGCAGCCTGCGCTCAATCCACTGAGCCACACCAGCCAGGGCTTTTTTGTCTTTAGTATAATTTTAATGACATTACATGATGGCTTGTCATATCATTGCCATATTTCATTAAATCTATTCTAGACCACTATGATTGTGGCTGGGATGCCAAATATATAAGATTATTGAAACATCCATGTATAATAGAATTTGGAGGTAATACACTTCTTGTTTACTATTTCAGATGATAGACTTTATGTCATCACTATCAATCACTGTTTTACCCTATAATGTTAGTGTACTTTTACAATTGTGAATAAGTGAAATTTTGTTTTTCTTAATTTAGTACTTGTTAATATCATATATGTACTTTTTACAGGTGTCCTTAGGGACTTGATTTTTGCTTTCCTTTCTTGCTGCTGTGATTGAGGTTATTTGCTCTCAGCTACTGTTGCTATTTATAATATTTTGGTATATACTTTCTCATTAGTGATACTAGTCCTAGCTTGCTGTATCACTACATTTGTAACAAAGTACACTTAACTAGAGTTCTTCTTGATAACTAAAAGACTCTTTCACCATTGTCTCCCTTTGACTTAACTTTCCTGGAAATGAATTGTTTATGATAGGGAAATGCTTCAGTTCTCCCAGCTAATAATTTGGTATAACCCATGAGTTGAAATACAGAAATTCTAATTAAACTTCATTACAATTGTATAGTTAAATATATTATACTCAACAGTTTAGGTTATTTAAATTAAAGATATTATAACAGTATATTGCTTTGTTCCAAAGAGTCTGTGCCCTTATTTTATGAGTTTGGATGGAAGCCATCAAGGAATTAGGAGTAACATTTAAAGTTGGATTTCAAACTACCTGAAAAGTGCTATATTATATCATAAACTGGTTCTTTTGAAAACTAATAATGACTTCTTTTTTGACAAATGATGCTTGGCAATTATTTTAATATTCAAGCAATATGGAAGAGTATGAAGAAGAAAATACAACCATTTTTGTAAAACACCATAATCTATCAATAACTAGTATTAATAGTTGATGAAAATATTTCAGATATACATCTCATTTATGTAAACATACAGAATGATAAACAAAAAGAAATCTACATAGAAGGCTAGATATGGAAGGACAGAAGGATGAATGGATGGATTGGTGAATGGATAAGTGGATAGATATAAATATTTTTCCAAATGGAGGTGTCTCCCTCTTTTTTCTCTCACTCTTGTTCTCACTCTTTCTCTCTTGCTATCTTCCTTTGTGATTTACTTTTTCTAGTGGTATACTTTAATTGGTCTTTTTTTCAGCTTTTGTGTATTTACTATAGATTTTTGCTTTGTGGTTACCATGAAGCTTGCATAAAACTTAATAGTTTGTTTTAATTTAACAGCTTACCTTCAATAGTGTTTATAAACTCTACGCTTTATTATTCACCCTATATTTCATGCTATTAATGTTACACTTTGTATCTTTTTATATTGCACATCTAATTAATTATTGTAGCTTTTATTTTCAAAATTATTATTTTTAAACTTTAGCATTAGAGATAAAAGTAAATCATACAACATTACAATGTTAGATTATCATGAATTTGACTATGTTCTTATCTTTATCAGTGAGTTTCATATGTTTATATTGTTGCTTAGTGTCCTTACATTTCAAGTTGAAGAACCTTTAGCATTTCTTATAAATCAAGGCTAGTGGTCATGAACTACCTTAGCATTAGTTTGACTGGGAAGGTTTATCTCTCCATTTCTGGACTATTTTGCTGAATATAGTAAGTATTGAATGTAGTATAATTAGTTGGCAGCTTTTTTTTAAGTTCAGCACTTTCAGTATATCATCCTGTTTCCTCCTGGCCTGTAAGGTTTCTCCTGAGAAACCTACCAGCTTTATGGGGGAATGATGGTGGGGGGATTTTCTTGATGTGATGGGTCATTTTTCTTTGCTTCTTTCTGAATTTTCTCTTTGTCTTTGACTTTTAACATTTTGATTATAAGGTAATTTATAGTAATCTTCTCTGTGTTGATCTTACCTAATGCCCTTTGAGCTTCTTGTGCCTGGTTGCCCATCTGTCTCCCTAGATTTGGAACATTTTCAGCTATTATTTATTTAATTATGTTTTCTGTCCCATTCTCTCTCTTCTTTCTGGGACCCTTATAACACAACTGTTAGTTGGCCTGATGCTGTTCCATAATTCATGTAGGCTTTATTCACTCTTATTCATTCTTTCTTCTTTTTCCCTCTCCAAATGGTTAATTTCAAATGATCTCTCTTTGACTTGGCTGATTCTTTCTTCTGTATGATCAAGTCTGTTGTTGAAGTTCTCTGTGGAATGCATTTTGTTGTTGTTGTTCTCAGCCTCAGGATTTCTGTTTGATTATTTTTATGGTTTTTACTTTTTAATTAAATTCTCATTTTGTTCATACATTATTTTTCTGATTTTGTTAGTTCTTTGTATTCTCTCGTATTTTACTGAGTTCCTTTAAGATGATTGTTTTATAATTTTTTTGTCAGTCACATTGTAGATATCTATTTCTTTGGAGTCGGTTATTAGTGTTGTTACTTTTCTTTGCTAGTGTCATATTTTCCTGATTCTTCATGATCCATGTAGCCTTGCATTGGTGTTTGTAGGTACAAACACTTCATCCTGATGTTATAGCCTGGTTAAGGCAGGTAAAGACCTTCTCCTGTCTGTTTTCTTGGCTGAGGATATTAACTCCAGAATCACTGTCATGCTTTGTTGGCACCAATTACAAGGATACTGCTGGGTCTGCATTGGGGTCCAAGGTTGGCAGGCTTGGTATATGGGGCTTGGTGGGCAATGATCCTGTCTGGTCCCTGGGTGGATATGGCTACCTTCAGTACTTTTTCAGTAGGGTGACACTGGACAAGGGGTTCCTTCACAGTCCACAGTTGCATCCTTAGCTAATGGGCCTATTACTAGGCATGCAAATGAGTATGATACCTGCCAGGTCCCTGGAACAGTTGCTGCCTTGTCACTGTGTAGATCCCTGAGTAGGCAGGCCTGGCCATGACTATGGCTGAAAGGGGCTGGAACCACAGGCTGCTTTCATTTCCACAGCCCAGATTGAGGTCTATAAACCTGGTTCTAGAGACATGGATGGGTGTGTCTCCTGTTAGCTCCTTGGGTGCACTGGACTACACCCTGATTGTCGCTGGAAAGGCTAAGGCCAAGTACAAGGCAACTGCATGATCTCCTGAGGTGTATCTCCTCAGGATTGCTCATGGAATGCAGCTGGAATGGACTGGAACAAAGTAAAGTGCCCTTTTAGGATCTCTGAAAGCATAGGTGGGAATATGTCACACTGGTTCTTGTGCCAGGAGTCCTACTTGTAGATTATGGCTGGGAGAGAGTAGACACGAGTGCAGGATTTTTCAGGATCTCCAAGAGGTACAACCAGGAGTGTCTTCTGCTGTGCTCTTATGTCCAGAAGAGTATTCATGGACTGAGGTTGGGCCAGGCTAGAACCCAGTTAAAGGGCCCTTTCAGAATCTACAGTCTGACTGAATTTGGCAGACTTACCTCCATGGGTTCCCAGACTGCAGCTAAAGGAAGCTAGCGCTGGTTCACAGGCCACTTCAGTGTCTATAGCTAGAACTGTGTTATGGTACCTGACAGATGTTTGAATGTGACTTCTCCCATATCACTTGGCATAAGGTGCTAGTTTATAGACCTATTGCCAAATAAGGCAGCAGTTGATTGTTCGAGGATATGGACCTATTTCTGGGTCTATAGCCCAGTCAGGACCATAGTCAGCAAGTCAGCTGTCTGGGTCCGAGCTCGCCCTCCAAAAATGGCTCTTCTAGATCTTGTTCTGCACAGAGGTTTCACAATCCCTCTCTGGACCCCAAAGATTCTACAAGGCACTTTTGTTCTGGATGCCAAATTATGATTGTTGAAGAAGGATACCTTATTTGACCATCTTGCTGAAGCCACCTCATATTTTTGTTGTTTTAAAAGTTTTATGCTTATTTTTACTTGAGTTTAACAAAGAGGAACAGAAATGCAACTAAATGAATTGATTTACTTCAGGTAAATATTCCATCATCACAAGAAAGGTTAGTACCTAAAACATCCTATAAAGAAGAAAATTGATTTTGAAAGACTTTAAGCTGGAGGGTTTTTATTGTTGTTAATCTGATAAGTTCCAATCTTAGTTATTTCTATTGACTACCTCTAATTTTGTCTTCTCCTAACTACTCATTTTTTATTTAAATGATTACAATTTTTACATTCTTAAGGTCTATACCATTTTACATTTTTAAGGTCTATACCATTCTGTTATGGTTCTAAAATTCCAACAAGTCTTTGAAATACTTTTGGTGATCACTAGGTGAATATTGTCTCATAAGAAAATATATCCCTTTTTGTCAGGCAATGTTTCCACAGTGGACAAAGGATAGGGGAGGTATGAAGAGGAAGAGAGAGATGAAAAAGACCATATGTCTTCAACATCCCCAAGTCTAAACTGGACTAATAAAGTCATAGAGAGATTAAGCATCTAGAAGAAAGGGGAACTTGAACTAGGTGGTGATAAATAGTAATATCTAGTATATTAATTATTTAGCTCAAATTAGGATCATTTAATAGTCTAAAGTGACAGGGAAGTTATGAAATTAAACTATTTCCCATTACTCAAGAGGAAGTAAATGACATAAAGAAAAGTAGGTAGTAGTTCCTGAAAAACAGGTCCATGTGTTTCTTCATACTTCAGTGAGTTTAGACTTCTGAATCAAATTAACCACAGTGGCCCTGGCCAGGTACATCAGCTGCTTAAGAATGTTTTCCCAATATGCCAAGGTTGTGAGTTCAATCCTGGGTCAGGGCACATACAACAACCAATCAATGAATACGTAAATAACTGAAATAATAAATCAATGTCTGTCTGTCTGTCTGTCTGTCTCTCTTCCTCCCACCACACCCCACCATTCCTCTATCTCTCTAAAAAAAAGAAAAAAAAGTTTAGCCCGGCCAGTGTGGCTCACTGGATTGAGAGCCCATCTCTGAACCAAAAGGCTGAGAATTGAATTCCTGCTCAGGGCACATGCCTGGGTTGCAGGCCAGGTGCCTGGTGGGAGTGTGTAAGAGTCAACTGATCAATGTTTCTCTCTCACATAGATGTTTCACTCCCTCTTGTTCTCCCTCCCTTCCCCTCTCTCTAAAAACAAATATATAAATGTTTTTAAAAAGTTTAGTCCTTGGTTTTATAAGGTTTTTTATTATTGAAAATTTCAAATATATGCAAAAGTAGAGAGAACAGTCTAATGAATCACCATGCTGTCACTCATTGTTAACTAATGTCAATATTTCAACATTTTGCCATTTTTATTTCATCTAACCCTCTATTTTAAATAAAAATATTTTCCTTTTAAATTTAATTTTGTAGTAATTTCAACTTTTATAGAAAAGTTGCAAGAGTAGTGCAAAGAATGCCTTATTACTCTTCAATCAACTTTTCTAAATGTTAACATATTGTCAACTTTGCTTTGTTACTTTCTAGATATACAGGGTATGGCACAGATAACACCCCTTTTTATTACAAAATCATAAGTATGTAATTCTGTAACATAATAATATCACACTCAAGCACACCATATGACATTTTAGATTAAATGTTCAAATTAAAACTATAAATTATTATACCCATATATTACACTACCAACCATACTCAAACAGGCATTACTTTTGCCTGACCATGTACATTCTCTTTTCTAAAATGTTGAGGATAATTTATTGACATGATGCCTTCTGATCTCTAAATACTTGTTTTCTTCGGGGAAAATGGTGGTGGGAAAATGGAGACAACTGTACTTGAACAACAATAAAAAAATAAACAAAAAAGGGAAAGACAAGAAGAAAAAGGGTATTCAGTTACATAACCACAATAGATTTGCCAAAATCAGTAAATTACTGCTGACATAAGCCCAGTGTTTAATCTATATACTTTATTCAAATTTTGTCACTTGCCCAATAATGAATTTTATAACAGAAGGAAAAAATCTCTTTGTAGGATGAACTCAGCATCACACATTGCATTTACTTACTGTATTTTGCAATGCATAATGTGCAGCCACGTCTTTGGCCCAAATTTTCAAGGGGAAATTTTTTCATTTTAATTATTTCATTAAATTTTTATTTATTTATATTTAGAAGCAAAACTGATTATCATACTCAGGGTATTATATTGCATATGGATAGAGTTATTGCTTTCTAGAGTTACACTTTTAATGCATAAGCATAAATAAAAACATTAAAAACATTTACATTGATAGGGAAGTAGTACTACCCACGTATAATATGCATCCTTATTTTTCCCACAAAAATTTGGGCAAAAAATTGTGCATTATACCTGGCAAAATACATATATTTTAGTCCTTTTCTTAAATTAATTTATTTTTTATTTTAATTGTTGTTCAAGTACAGTTTTCTGCCTTTTACTCACATCCCAGGCCAACCCCCCAGCCCTCCCAACCTCCCTCCTGTTTCCTCTGTCCCTTTGTTATTGTCCACGTGTCCTTTATACTTGTTCCTGCAAACCCCTCCCCTTTTCCCCTGAAACTCCCTCCCTCTCCCCTCCAGTCACTGACAGGCTATTCTCAATTTCAGTGTCTTTGGTTATATTTTGCTTGTTTGTTTGTTTTGTTGATTAGGTTTCTGTTAAACGTGAAATCATATGGTATTTGTCTTTCACTGCCTGGCTTATTTCACTTAGCATAATGCTTTCCAGTTCCATCCATGCTGTGGCAAAGGGAAGGAGCTCCTTCTTTCTTTCTGTTGCATAGAATTCCATTGTATCTTAGTCCTTTTTAATCTAAAACTGTTCTTTACTCATGTTGAAGATCTTTTATTTTAGATTTTCATGGCTTTCATATCTTTTAAGAGTTTTCTCCCTCAGTTTTGATTTGCTGTTGTTTCCTCATAATTACATTCAATTTATTCACACCACAGGAATGATATTTTGTATTTTTTTTAAATCTCAGCAGAAGATATGTTCATTGATGAGAGGGAGAGGGGGTGAGAGAAAGAGAGAGAAACATTGATGTGAGATAGAAACATCAATTGGCTGCCTCTTGTAAGCACACCAAACAGGGCTCAATCCCACAATCCATGTAATATGCCCTAACGAGGGACTGAACCCACAACTTTTTGGTTGTGGGCATATTTTGTCTTTTTCAATGCAGCCTATCAGAAAGTACCATTAGAGGTAATATTAGCATTGGTCTTTTGGTTAAGATAGTATTCAAAAGTTACTATCTTTTCTCTTGCAATTAATAAGTATATTCTGGAGAGATACTTTAAGATGATTTAGTAAGTCATTTTTCATCAGATTTTCACCCAGTAGATTAGTATCCATTGATAAATCTTGCCTGAATCATTACTTCTTATGATGGTTTCTAATTCTCTAATTCCTATTATGTTTATTAGTAGACATTTTACTATAAATAAGAGCGTTCCTGAATTCTATGCAACAGAAAGAAAGAAGGAACTCCCACCCTTTGCAACAGCATGGGTGGAACTGGAGAACATTATGCTAAGTGAAATAAGCCAGGCGCTAAAAGACAAATACCATATGATCTCACCTTTAACTGGAACCTAATCAACAAAACAAACAAGTGAACAACATATAACCAAAGACATTGAAATTGGGAAAAAGCTGACAGTAATCAGAAGGGAGAGGGGAGGGGATAATGGGGGAAAAGGATGAAGGGTTTACAGGAACAATTATATAGGACACA
This sequence comes from Phyllostomus hastatus, assembly GCF_019186645.2. Taxonomy (NCBI): domain Eukaryota; kingdom Metazoa; phylum Chordata; class Mammalia; order Chiroptera; family Phyllostomidae; genus Phyllostomus; species Phyllostomus hastatus. The sequence goes on from NW_025334022.1 coordinate 19,088,937, forward strand.
TGGACAATAACAAGGGGGGAGGACAGGAAAAGGCAGTGGGGAGGACTGGGGTGGTGGGAAGGGGTGGAGGTAAAAGGCAGAAAACTATACTTGAACAACAATAAAAATGTTTTAAAAAGAGCTTTTGCTCCTCCATTTATTCATATGTATAGCAATATGAATTTATGCATTTTCATTTTATTCAGTGTATTATTAACCATTTTGCCATTATTTATTTGATGCTCAAACTGTCCCAGATTTTGCCATTGGGAACACATTCAAGCTGCCTTCTGTGTCATTTTGATGTGACCTTATCATTACTCTCTAACACAAGAAGATTGTTCCAGGATCATCTTGTACTTTTCTTATAGCAGACCTGTAAGCAGTTATTTCTTTAAGAAGTCCTAGGTACTTCTGGTGGAGATTAACATGTAGAGACTAAGATCTGCCCACTAGATGCTGATTACTTCTGGGATGCCATTACTTTAGAGTCTTTCAGTAGACAAAGCTAGAATGTGCATGTGTTTGTGTGTATGCATACCTGTATAGGTGAATATGTATACAGATATGTATATATGTATTGCATATATATATATTTATATGCATGTATATATAGATATATGTGTATAAGTACACATACACACATATACATATTAATCTAAAACATGTCATCTATCTGACAAATCATGAGTTTAAATTATTATCTCCAATTCTGACTTTAACATAAAACCAAAGAACTCATTCTAACCTCCACTGTTCCCAGATGTAAAACTCCCTCTTCATAAAGTAAGAAAGCTGTCTCCCGATCTCTAAAATATGCTACACACATTGCTCAGTCCTAGTATACACACACCCACAAGTATTTCAGAATTGCTAGTCCATAGCACTGGGAAAAACAAACTTTATAGCTAAAATTCAATGTTTGTTTAGAGTGGGCTTTTTGGACTGTAGACTCAGGGTACATAGTAAAAATACTATGTTAATAAGTTAATTGGCTTATTCTTCTTCCTCCCCTTCAGGGTTGAGATGTTATTTATTTTCAATATCATTAAATTCATTTTTTCACTTATAATCTATTTTAGATTTTATTTTCTGTATCTTAATTAATTTTACTTTTACAAATATCTGAAATATTGACACAATTCTAAAACTATGAAGAAAAATATATAGTAATAGAAGTGTAACTTCAAACCATGTACCCATTATCACTACCAATCCTTTTCACCCCATATCTATGCATTCCCTGAAAGTAACAAATATCATTTGTTTCTGACTTATCTTTCCTATGTTTCTCTTTTACATAACTGAGTAAATTAATATATAGTTTTATTTCCCTTTTTCTCTTAAACAAAATTTAGCATACTATAGATACTCTCCACATTTTACATAGTTTATTCAACCACTTTCCTATGAATAAGTATTTAGTTTTAATATTTTGCAATTGTGGGGGAGGCTAAGATGGCGTCAGAGTAGGAAGGAGCAGATTCGGCTTCCCTCTGCTCAGGGGATAAAATCCTGACCAAATCTATGGAGTAGAGAAGCAAGCAACCAACATACTTCAGCATATGCGAAAATAGGGGACCAAGGATTGTGGCGGAACCGAAAAACCAGACCCTAAGAAGAGTACTGCAACAAGGTAAGGTCCGGGGACCAGCGTGTGGTCCTGGGGCTGCAGCCCCAGGCCCAGGGCCCATTGCTGGGTTTGCCACAGAGTCCTTGGGAGAGAGCCGGGACAACTGCTCCCTCCCCAGCCCAACAAGGTCTGAGCGGCACTGGGAGGAATCCAGGTGCTAGCAAACACACAAGGGCTGTGAGCACCTTTGGAGGCTGTGGACACCAGAGAGGCTGGGTAGCGTAGCAGGCCCCAGTCCCCACAGTCACCGATCTGGCTGGAGAGTTTGGCGGTGGCGGGAGAAGCCAGGCCACTGTGTGGAGCGGCAGGCTTGAACAGGAGGAATTTCTCAAGAGGAAGGAGTGAATAGACAGAAACTGTTTGGGGAATTCTCCTAAAGTGATGAGTCGCTCCAGCCTCCCTGCCACCCAGCCATGGGCACGAGGGCACGTGTGCAGGGAGAGCATCACCACACCCCAGTCCACAGCAGTAACCCTGGGGAAAGACCTGATTCCCACACCCAGGGCTCAAGGCTGAGGAGCCAGTGCGAGCTCCGCTGGCCGAGGAAGAAAAGCCATACCAATCACCCCTCAGCCTGCCGCAGCCAGCAAGAGCAGAAAAACAGGTTTGGCCAATTTGAAACCAAGAGACTTTTTAATTTGATTCTATTTTTTTTAACAATTTTTAATTTTTTAATTTTTATTGTTTTTTTCTCTTTTGATGTCTTTTTCCTCTCCTGATTTCCTGTTTTAGTCCTTCCTCCTTCCTTTCCTCCAATTTTATCTCTTCTTCCTTCCTTTGTCTGCCTTTTCTATTTTTAGTTTTTTAAATTTTGTCTAAATACCTACAAGTGAGACAAAATCCTGGATCTGTGAAAAGACCAAAGTTGAACCCAAAGACAGGGCATCACAACAGCTGGGACAGTAAGATAAATTTCACTCTGCTATTACAGAGAACCTGCAAGTTATTGCATATTTGTATTATTATTATTTTTTCAGTATTCCTACATCTTTTTTAAATAGTATTTTTGTATCTCTCTTCTTTTTGTATAGTCTGCTTTGCTGGGATGCATATATTATATGACCTGACAGCTTTCCCATGATATCTCTTTCCATAGTGTATTGCTAATCTACTGTCCTTAACTCACCTGTGTCCCATTAGCACACTACTCGAGGTTCTGTACTCCCTATTCTTCTTCCTAGATCTCATAGATTCTGTCATATGATTGTTCCTATAATATTATTGTAAATAACTGCTGTTCCATGCAATGGTAATTACTTCACAACACCGTCCCCCCCATATCTTAGCCCATTTCAAAGTTTCTTGAACTCTATTACTGTAGTGGTTAACTCTATTCTCTCACACACTACACCTATTTGCTATCCTTTACTCTCACCTTACCCCAGAATCTGACCTCCCACAACCTCTCTGCTTTATAGATCCAACTGACAATCCTTCCTTCCCCAACAAGAGTCTTATCTTCTTTCCATCCTTTCTAAAAATCAGCTAGCTGGGTGGAAGATCACGGTTAACACTATACATAGTCAAAAGATCTCCTATCTCTTCCCTACTTGCTACTACTGTAAATATCATAGAATTCACTGTTGCTGTCTTAAACCATTTTGCCTTCCCCCTCCAACTGATGACAAAAAAAAAGAATAGGTGGAAGTGGTGAGCACCAGGATACACAATGGAAGAGGAAACCCAAAAACAAAGGAACCACTAACAGATAACAACAGAAGAAGGTGAGGAAGGGAGTGGTAACCACACAAACCTCAATCCAGGGCCCATCTGGAAATACACCTAAACAGTAGAGACAGTGCCCAATACAAACAACTGAACAAGAGCAATAGAGAATCCTTAAAACCTTATACACATGGAAGAACCAGCTTCAACACAACCTGCCCTCACCAGCACAACAAAATACAGGACGTGGTGGACAGAGTGACCCTTATTTAACCAGCTGGTGGGAAGGAACCACCAAAGAAAGACTCAACAACAATCAAAACCCAAAGGCAAACACAAAGCCAACTTAAAGGACAGCCCAAGACCAGTGAGCTTGGGAGATCAAGGAAACTGCACCACTGAAACTCACTGCTTTTCTACTAAAGAAGTTCACACCACAAACCCAGGGACCCAGAACAGATCAATTTAAGAAACAGAGGCTAACAAGAAGAGTCTCACAAAAAATGAAAAGACAAAGAAACAATCCTCAAATGAAAGGAAAGGAGGAAGCTCCAGAAAGAATGCTAAATGAAATAGAGGCAATTCAACTATCAGGTATTTAGTTCAAAGCAATGATCGTCAGGAAGCTCAATGAGCTCACAATGACCTTCCAGAAACTACAGGGAGGCTACAATGAACTCACTGAAAACTACATCAGCATGAAAAAGGAAATAGAAACTCTCAACAAGGGCCAAGAGAAAATGAAGAATACAATTCTGAACTGAAGAACACAGTAGAAGGAATGAAAAGCAGGATCGATGAAGCAGAAGATCAGATGAGCGAGCTAGAGGACAAAGTAGAAGAAAACACCCAGAAAGAGCAAGAAAAGGAAAAGAGGCTCAGAAAGAATGAAGAGGGAATAAGAGAAATGCAAGACAATTTGAAACGTAATAATATCCGTATAATAGGGATACCAGAAGGAGAAGGACATGAGCAAGGGATAGAAAACCTATTTGAAAAAGTAATGATGGAAAACTTCCCTAATTTGATGAGAGAAAAAGTCACACAAATCCAGGAAACACAGAGAGTCCCAATCAAGAGGAACCCAAATAGACCCACCTCAAGAGACATCATAATTAAAATGGCAAAATTTCAAGACAAAGAGAGAATCTTAAAGGCAGCAAGGGAGAAAAAGGAAGTAACATACAAGGGAGCCCCAATAAGGCTAACAGCTGACCTCTCATTGGAAACACTTCAAGCCAGAAGAGAATGGCAAGAAATACTCCAAGTAATGACAACCAGAGGTCTGAAACCAGGGCTACTTTACCCAGCAAGGCTCTCAATCAAGATAGAAGGCCAAATAAGAAGCTTTTCAGACAAAAGAAGTCTAAAAGAATACACCTCCACCAAACCAGCTCTGCAAGAGTTTCTAAAGGGACTGCTTTAAGGAAAGAAAGGAAAAGAGAGAGTGAGAGAAGAACACACGTACATAAAAGACAAAGAATAAGTACCTATCAATAATAACCTTAAATGTAAATGGATTAAATGCTCCAATCAAAAGACATAGAATAGCTGATTGGATTAGAAAACATGACCCACACATATGCTGCCTACAAGAGACCCACCTCAGGATAAAAGACCTACACAGGCTGAAAGTGAATGGCTGGAAACAAATTTTCCAAGTAAATGGACAGGAAAAAAAAAGCTGGGGTGGCAATACTCATATCTGACAAAATAGACTTCCAAACAAGGACCATAAACAGAGACCCAGAAGGTCATTTCATAATAATCAAGGGAAGAATCCACCAAAAAGACATAAATATTGTAAATATATATGCACCCAACATAGGAGTACCCAAATACATAAAGAAAATCTTAGAGGGCTTCAAGAAAGATATGGACAGCAACACAATTATTGTGGGGGATTTTAAGACCCGACTATCAAAAATGGACAGATCTTCCAAACAAAATATTAACAAAGATTTTGGCATTGAAAAATACCCTAGATGAATTGGGCTTTACTGATATATACAGAACCCTCTATCCCAAAGAAGCTAAATACAGATTCTTCTCAAATGTACATGGAACATTTTCAAAGATTGACCACATGATAGGGCACAAAACAAGCCTCAAGAATTTCAAGAAAATTGAAATCATACCAAGCATTTTCTTGGATCACGAGGGACTGAAGCTAGAGACCAAGCCCAAGGAAAAAAAAAACCCAAAACACTCAAAATCTTGGAGATTAAATAGCATACTATTAAACAATGAATGGGTCAAGAATGATATTAGGAAAGAAATGAAAAGGTTTCTGGAAACAAATGAAAACGAACTCACAACAACCCAAAACTTATGGGACACAGCCAAGACAGTCCTGAGAGTGAAGTTCATATTGGTACAGGCCCACCTAAAAAAGTTAGAAACATTCCAAACAAACAACCTAAACCTACGTCCACAAAAGCTCGAGGAACATCAACAAAGACAGCCTAGAGAAAGTAGAAGGAAGGAAATAACCAAGATCAGAGCAGAATTAAATGACATAGAGACTAAAAGCACAATTCTTAGGATCAATGAATCCATTAGCTGGTTCTTTGAAAAGATAAACAAAATCGACAAGCCTTTAAGCAGACTCATCAAGAAAAAAAGAGAGAGAACCCAAATAAACACAATAAGAAATGAAAGAGGAGAGATTACAACAGATACCACAGAACTACAAAGGATTGTAAGAAATCACTACGAAGAACTGTATGCCAAGAAATTTGAAAACCTAGGTGAAATGGACAAATTTCTAGAAAAATATAATCTTCCAAAACTCAATGGAAAAGAAGCAGAAAGCCTGAACAAACCAATAACAGCAAAAGAAGTTGAAGCAGTAATCAAAAAACTCCCAACACACAAAAGCCCTCGACCAGATGATTTCACAGGAGAATTCTACGAAGCATTTAAGGAAGAACTAACCCCTATCCTTCACAGACTATTCCAACAAATCCAAAAAGATGGAAGACTCCCAAACACTTTTTATGAGGCCAACATCATCCTAATTCCAAAACCAGATAAAGACACAAGAAAGAAAGAAAACTTCAGGCCAATATTGCTGGTGAACATGGATGCTAAAGTCCTCAACAAAATACTGGCAAACCGCATCCAACAGTACATTAAAAAGATCATACACCATGACCAAGTGGGATTCATTCCAGGAATGCAAGGATGGTACAATATTCACAAATCAGTAAATGTAATACATCACATAAACAAAAGCAAAGGCAAAAACCACATGATCATATCAACAAATATGGAAAAAGCATTTGATAAGGGACAGCACCCATTCATGATAAAAACACTCAGCAAAGTGGGAATAGAGGGAGCATTCCTCAACATAATAAAGGCCATATATGAGAGACTTACAGCCAACATCATACTCAATGGGCAAAAATTAAAACCTTTTCCACTAAGATCAGGAACAAGACAAGGCTGTCCACTTTCACCACTTCTATTCAACATAGTACTGGAAGTTTTAGCCACAGCGATCAGACAAGAAAAAGAAATAAAAGGCATCCAAATCGGAAAGGAGGAAAGGAAACTGTCACTGTTTGCAGATGACATGATAGTGTACATAGAAAATACTATAGACTCCACCAAAAAACTGCTTGACCTAATAAATGAATTTGGCAAAACAGCGGGATACAAAGTCAATATCCAGAAAAAAAAGGCATTTCTGTACACCAACAATGAAACAGCAGAAGCAGAAATCAAAAAAAAAAAAAAACAAAACATTTGAAATAGCAAAAAGAAATATAAAATGCCTAGGAATAAACGTAACCAAAGAGGTAAAAGACCTGTATTCAGAAAACTACATAACACTGAGGAAAGAAATCAAGGAAGACAGAAACAAATGGAAACATATACCGTGTTCATAGATTGGAAGAATTAATGTCATCAAAATGTCCATACTACCAAAAGCAATTTACACATTCAATGCAATTCCTATTAAAGTACCAATTGCTTATTTCACAGACATAGAACAAACACTTCAAAAATTTATAGGGTACTATAAATGACCCCGAATAGCTGCTGCAATTTTGAGAAAGAAGTGTAAAGTAGGAGAGATCACAATACCTGACACTAAACTATACTACAAGGCCACTGTAATCAAAACAGCCTGGTACTGGCATAAAAACAGGCACATGGACCAATTGAACAGAACAGAGAGCCTAGAAATAAACCCAAATCTCTACGGTCAATTAATATTTGACAAAGGAAGCAGCAACATAAAGTGGAATAAAAATAGCCTCTTCAACAAATGGTTTTGGGAGAACTGGAGAGCTACGTGCAAAAAAATGAAACTTGAGCACCAACTTACACCTTATACAAAAATAAATTCAAGGTGGATAGAAGACTGAAATATGAACCATGACACCATTAAAGTCCTAGAAGAGAACGTAGGTAGGAAAATCTCAGATATTTCATGCAGAAACTTTTTTACTGACATGTCTCCTAGAGCAAGGGACATAAAGGAAAGAATAAACAAATGGGACCTCATCAAAATAAAAAGCTTTTGCACAGCTAAAGAGAACAGTATCAAAATAAAAAGAGAACCAACTGTATGGGAAACCATATTTGCCAATGATACCTCAAACAAGGGTTTAATCTCCAAAATATAGAAAGAACTTACATGACTCCACTCTAAGAAGACAAGCAACCCAATTAAAAAATGGGCAAAGGACTTGAACAGACACTCCTCCAAGGAGGAGATACAGAAGATCCAAAGACACATGAAATGATGTTCAATATCGCTAGCTATCAGAGAGATGCAAATTGAAACCACAATGAGATACCACTTCACGCCAGTCAGGATGGCCGTCATAAACAAAGCAACAAACAACAAGTGTTGGAGAGGTTGTGGAGAAAAGGGGACCCTAGTGCACTGTTGGTGGGACTGCAGACTGGTACAACCACTATGGAAAGCAGTATAGAACTTCCTCAGAAAACTAAAAATGAATCCGCATTTTGACCCTGCAATTCCACTGCTGGGACTATATCCTAAAACACTAAAACACCAATATAAAAGATCCTTTGCACCCGATGTTCATAGCACAATTTACAATAGCTAGGTGCTGGAAGCAACCTAGATGCCCATCAGTAAATGAATGGATCAAGAAACTATGGTACATTTACACAATGGAATTCTATGCAGCAGAAAGAAAGAAGGAGCTCCTACCCTTTGCAACAGCATGGATGGAGCTGGAAAGCATTATGCTAAGCGAAACAAGCCAGGCAGTGAAAGACAAATACCATATGATCTCACCTTTAACAGGAACCTAAAGCACAAAACAAAGAAACAAGCAAAATATAACCAAACACACTGAAAAAGGGGACAGACTGACAGTGACCATAGGGGAGAGAAGAGGGAATTTCTGGGGAGAATGGGAAGGGTTTACAGGAACAAATTTAAAGGACACATGGACAAAAGCTAGGGGGAAGGTGGTAATGGGAGGGAAGTGGGGAGGGATGGGTGGGTGGGCTGGAATGGAAGCAAAAGGGAGAAAACTGTTCTTGAACAATGATTAAAATAAAATTAAAAATATTTTGCAATTGCATAGGATACTCTAATGAATAACCTTGTGCATATCCATTTTCCAGTTTCTGGAATTGTATTTGTAAGGAAAAGTCCTAAAGGTGGGGTTGCTTGGGTGAAAAGGTACAGGCATTTGTAGTGTTTGTTAGATATTACCAAATCCTCAGTGTACTGTTGCATTACTTTGCTTTCCCACTCACAGTAATGACAGTACCAGATTTCCTACAGTTTTACTAACAGATCGCATTGCCATAATGTTTGCCAATCTGATAGATGAAATTATCGTACAGTAAGTACTCATTTAACATCATAAATAGGCCTGAGACAAAAGGGTGTACAATGAAACAAATTTTACCATAGGCTAATTGGTGTTCACAGCATTTAAGCTCCTAAAGCATCTTATGAATGTCAATACAAAACATTGAATGAAATGACACTATTTGAAGACTTGCTGTATCTCAAAGTACTTTCAATTTGCATTTCAATTATGATGAGTTTGAATATCTTTTCATATGTTTAAGAAAGATATATCTATGTATCACAAAATTTTCCCATTCTCTAGTGAGGTTTTGGTCTTTTCCCCTCAACTACCTAGAGTTGTTATAATGATAGATATATTAGTTGTTTAACTGTCATATATGGTGGAAAATTTCTCCCTGTTTGTGAGTTATCTTTTAATTTTGTTTTTGGATTTTTGTGATACCTTTCACATTTTAGTATAGTCAAATGTATCAGTCTTTAATTTTATTGAATCTGAATTTTGAGACATAGGTAATATTTTTCCCTACATCCAGAATTTTTTCTAGTAATGATTTCATTTTTTACATTAGATCTTTGACCTATTTGCAGTTTATTTCCATGGATAGTGTGAAATATTTATTGTTTTCTAAAATGGCTAAGTGGTTGTTTCAGCACCATTAAAAAAAGTAAGTTTATCTTTGCCCCAGTAATTTGAGATGCCACCTTTATTATATCCTAAATTTCCTCATATGTTTGGGTATATTTCTGGAATTTTCATTCTATTGTTGGTGTATTCATACACCAGAACTGCATTGTTTTTATTGTAGAAATCCATAATATGTTTAAAACATATGGTCCTTTGTGATTTTCCCCTTTTTCCTTTTCACTATTTACTGTCTATATTTTGAATTTTATTTTTCCACATCAACGTTATATAAATTTTGGTTCCAGGAAAAAAACGACTTCCTGAATTTTGTAATTGAGATTATTCTTTTTAAAAAATTTTATTTTAATTGTTGTTCAAGTACAGTTTTCTATCTTTTACTCCCATCCCAGCCCACCCACCTAGCCCTCCCACCTCCCTCCCATTTCCATTCCCCCTAGTTTTTGTCCACGTGTCCTTTATACTTGTTCCTGTAAACCCTTCCCCTTTTCCCCTGAAATTCCCCCTGAAATTCCCTCCCCTGTCCCCTGTGGACACTAGCAAACTGTTCTCTATTTCAGTGTCTTTGGTTATATTTTGCTTGTTTGTTTGTTTTGTTGATTAGGTTCCTGTTAAAGGTGAGAGCATATGGTATTTGTCCATCACTGCCTGGCTTATTTAGCTTAGCACAATGCTTTCCAGTTGCATCCATGCTGTTGCAAAGGTTAGGAGCTCCTTCTTTCTGCTGCATAGAATTCCATTGTGTAAATGTACCATAGTTTTTTGATCCATTCATTTATTGATGGGCACCTAGGTTGCTTCCAGCACTTGGCTATTGTAAATTGTGCTGCTATGAACTTTGGGGTGCATAGGTTCTTTTAGATTGGTGTTTCAGGGTTCTTAGTATATAATCCTAGCAGTGGAATTGCAGGGTCAAAAGGCAGTTCCATTTTTAGTTTTCTGAGGAAATTCCATACTGCTTTCCATAGTGTTTGTACCAGTCTGCAATCTCACCAGCAGTGCACTAGGGTTCCATTTTCTCCACAACCTCTCCAACACTTGTTTGTTGCGCTGTTTATGATGGCCACTCTTGACAGGTGTGAAGGTATCTCATTGTGGTTTTAATTTGCATATCTCTGATAGCTAGCGGTATTGAGCATCTTTTCATGTGTCTCTTGATCCTCTGTATGTCCTTTTTGCAGATGTATCTGTTCAATTTTTTGCCCATTATTTGATTGAGATTATTCTTATTTTAGGAATTAACTTAGAGAGAACTGATATCTTTAGGATGTAGAATCATCCTATCGAAGCAAATGGAATGTTTTTCCATTTGCTTTCCATATATTTTGTTTTATCTTTAAAGAATGTTTTAGCCCTGGCTGGCATAGCTCAGTGGATTGAGTGCGGGCTGTGAACCAAAGTGTCACAGGTTCTATTCCCAGTCAGGGTACATGCCTGGGTGGCAGGCCATGACCCCCAGCAACCACACATTGATGTTTCTCTCTCTCTCTCTCTTTCTCCCTCCATTCCCTCTCTAAAAATAATAAATAAATAAAATTTTTGAAAAAGATTAAAAAAAGAATTTTTAAATATTTTCCTCGTATATGTTCTGCACAATTCTCATTAATTTTATTCCTATTTCATTTTTTTATTTCTCTTGTAAATGGGAATTTCCCTACCATTCTGTATCCTATCTGTATTTTTTTGTGTTTGTAAGCATTATGTCAGTATGATGATTTTATATTTTAGTCTCTTACTGAATTAGTTTATTGTTTGAGTTCATTTTAATGTCAAATCTCTAGAATTTTCCAAATCATGTCACCTGCAAATACACATATTTTTCCTTCTTATATTTCAATTTTTATTACTTCTAATTAATTGATCATTCCTAATTGTTTTGAGCAACGCATCTGTACAATGTAGAGTAGTAAAGGAAGTAATGTGCATCTTTGCATTATTCTTGATTTTAGTCAAAATGGTTATCATAAATAAGATGTTGGTTTTAGGGTTAATAAAGCCCAAGTGGAAACAAGGAGGCCAGTAATAAGTCTACAGCACCTAATCAGGATGATGATAGGGGTCACCTAGTCAGGATAATGGTAGTAAAGATGCAGAGAAGCAGACAGAGTTGAGATATATCACTAAATAGCAGCTACTGTGCGTGAAAGTAGATGCACCATAGGAGAGAGAAGGAAAATGTTAACCTTAAGGCTTTTAATTTAAGTAACTGGGTGTGTGCTTATATTGTCTTCTCATAAACATTATAAGATCTTTGGTATTAAGTAGCTGTAGTGTAGTGGTTAAAATTTTATGTTTTGGAATCTAATTTCCTTGATTTAAATTCAGGCTTTAGCACTTACTATATGGTCTTGAAAAAGCTACTTAATCATTCCAAGCCTTGATTTTCTTACACATATGCATAAAAGATGATAATCCTAAAGGCTAGATAATAAGGTGTTTATGAGAATTAAATGAAATAAAAAGCAAACATAAATAACAAGAACAAAAAACCTTAGCTTGTATATACAGTGTTTGTATATATAAAGACTCAATAACTTTTAATTATGCCAATGATGATGATAGTTTTGTATCATTAATATCACTTGTTGGTTATCAAGTACTCCAGAAATACCACACAGTCAAAGATTGGGCTTAGTATTGCCTATTGATGTAAGAGTTAATTTTAAGTCAACATCTCATATTACAAATTCTTGTGAGTATTCTGCCCTATAACAGGTTAACGTTTACTTTTTAGAACACTGAAATTTTTAAGGAGCAGTAAACTAAAGGTACCCTAAAAAATCTCAGACTACTTCTCTGGTGAGATTATGAATTTGATAAGTATACCTAGCAAAACATAGACAGGTTAATCAACTCAAAAACTTTATGTGTGTCAATGCACACCACTTTGCCTGATACATAATTTGAATTTAAAGGATGGCAAAATTTCTCTGGCACCAAGTAAGTAAGGTGGCTGCCTTTTAATGTGTTCTCATTTGTGTGGTTGGCTGGGAGGTAAAAGTAGATATCATTGTGTACTTTTTTGTGAACTTGAAAAACAATTTTCTTTTTCAGCAATTGGTTACACTTTGTCAGTGACTTGATTAAATTCCCATGAGATAAAGAGATATTTACTAGATATTATTCAGGATGCTCTTGCTAGGAAGAATTTTAAGTGAAAAATACCACAGAAAGTCTTTATTGTTTAGAAATAATAGCTCATTATTTATAAAAAAACAAAAATGTAAGTTGCTTCTACTCATTAAATTTTGAATCAGAATATAGTTCTTTTAGGAAGTTATTCTCTTACAGAGTAGTGCTACTGAGGTTCTTGTAGCTTCAGAAAATAAATCTAAGCCCTGGCTGGTGAAGCTCAGTGGATTAAGCGCGGGCTGTGAACCAAAGTGTTGCAGGTTCGATTCCTAGTCAGGGTACATGCCTGGGTTGCAGGCCATGACCCCCAGCAACCGCACCTTGATGTCTCTCTCTCTCTCTCTCTCTCTCTCTCTATCTCTATCTCCCTCCCTTCCCTCTCTAAAAAGAAATAAATAAAATCTTTTAAAAAAGAAAATAAATCTACATGCATAATTATATTTAATGTTGAATTTTTATAGTATTTTCACATTCTTATGGATAGAAATGAAAGGAAAGGATGGACATTCATTTTAAAATCAAAATATCTTTACAAATTGTCTATGTTATGTAACATAGCTACATAAAAATGTGATTCTTTATTGCCTTTGAATTGATAGTCATTAAATTTAGTGTCGAGGGAAATAAAAGAATAAGGGTGATATCCCGCTGTGGTTTTGCCTGTGATGCTTCTGATTGAAAGCAGTGGGTGTTTGGTATATGAAAAGATGACAATCTATAAACTTTGATAATGTTATTTAACTGGAACCATCAACTCTGTCTTCTATAGTATACAACAATAGTGACATCTGAAGTACATTTTCAATAAAAAACTGAATTTTAAAAATATATCTTACCTTGTACATCTTTGTAATAAGATTATTTCTCATTTTTCCTTCAATTGATCAGAAGTACATTAGTAATGGGCATTGTTATTCTTTTGCTTCTCATATAAAGGTACTGTGTTTCATTCTGCTTGTAATATAAATATTCATGTATTCATCATTGAGAGTATTATGTATCAGAGTTTAGAGTTGTTATCTCTAGCAAACAGAAAGCTATTTCCCTAGCTATGATTATGCTTAGTGGTTCATAAATGCCTGCATAATAATGCTCCTGTTTACTTATCTTCTTTGTGTTTTCATCCTTACTAGTTATTCTTTAAAGCTCCTTGTGTAATGAAAATTCTTTATTCTATGTCCCTAAACTGGAGTGTTGAATTTACATTGGATTATCTTGCTGCTTATACTACAATCAAATTTTAGATGCTTTTTAAAAAGATCCAGTTTTCAAATTGATTCTACTATTGCAGTTAAAAAGAAGGGTGTATTATCTTATTTACAGTATGTTGATTATGGAAGATAAATCTATTGTTAGAACTAAGTAGAAACAACAAAGGTTATTTCAAAATAAATGGAAAGTCAATGCTCTTACAAAGCAGTCTCATAAAAGCTTTTTTTCACGTTGTTTGTAAAGCGAATATCAAAAACATTTTTTTTGAGATTTCTGTTGCAGAAAGGGCCAAGAGGACAATTGTTTCTAGAAACAAAAATTGAAGTTTTGACTTCAGGTTCTTAGTTGGATTAAAAGGATTTTGTTTTGTTGTTTTGTTTTTTTTTTGAGACAGATCATTGCAATAGAAGGTAAATCCTACTACAGACCTGGTGGGTTATTATTATAGATCAAGGACCTGGATATGGATGGAATCAAGAAGAAAAACTTATATGAAACTAGCATTTTATGTGAGGTTGATTTTGATGTTAGACACTCAAGCATATGGTTGAACTGAACACATTACTAAGAAATACAGAGACACCCAATTTGTATTAGTAAAGCAAGACTCAGAATCCAGATTTCTGGTACAAAACTCCTCACGTATGAAAACTTTTGGCTTTCTGTAAGATCTCATTTTCAGCTTATGCCAAGCATAATTTTCTACCTTCTGTCCTGATTCCTTGGTTCAGGACATGTAACCAAAGCTGAGTGAACTAAGGGAAAGACTGTGACAGAAGAATAGTTGTTGTTGTTGTTTTTTTATGGAAAAATATTCCATGAATTGTGAAGCCTGGGATTGTAGTAGCCAGTTCACCACCATGAAGCTAGAAAGTCAGACCACTGAAAATGATAGCTTCAGAAAACTGCTGATCAAATCACACCTGAAGTCTCTTCTACCTTTGCACTTCCAGTTATATGAGGAAATAAGTCCCATTATTTTTGTAAAAAGTTTGAATTATGTTTTCTGTTGCACAATATTAAAGTCCCAACTGATTCATAAAGTGTGAACCTTAGGAAGTTGGGGAATGATGATTTTCCTGAAGATTGGATGTGGGAAGTACTGAAGCAGAAGGAACTCCAGTTTTCAGAAAAACAGCATCATCATTTCATAAAGAAACACTCTGGGGTCATTTGCACATCTTCAAAGCAACATCACTGTTAACACAGATGAGTGGAGGGATAAATTAGCAGGAAAGGGAGAAACAAAGCACTAGGAATGCTGTTGAATCATGAATGATTTTCATTTGAGAATCTTCCATCCTCCCCCAATAGAAAGTATCACCGTTTGTGTGCCCCTCTACTACAGCTGTCACAGTTACTGCTACAGCCTCTTGCTGGATTTTACTTTGTCTTTTTAGTTCTATCTTTTAAGGATTAAACAGCAACAGATCATTGTGAGGTATTTTAACAAATACCTTAAGGTACCTAGAAATGACATTTAAGCAGTGGGATGAGTCTTAAGCAAGGGTTTTCAAATTCATAAGAATCACCTATGGAGCTTTTAAAACTCCAGACTTCACATCCAGGGAAATCTGATGCAAGTAGTTATTAAACACTTTGAAAAACTGACCTAAGGAAAGTCAGTTACTACTTGCCATATATTTTCATAGATTTAGATTCCTGAAATTAGAAAATCTTCCTTATAGTAATATAGTATTTTAAATCAATAAATGATATGAAGTTGTCACTTATCTTCTCATTTAAATTATCTATGTAGCTGGTTATATTAGGTCTTGATTTTATCAGCATGGCTTATACTACTTTAAACTGACATTTTAAAGCACTATCAAGGACAGGGATTTGACTTAAGACGAACCTAGATTCTAAACCTGATTAATTAAATAATTATTTAAGTTGATTTCACTTGAATTTCCTCATTTGTAGAGTATGAATCATTATTTCTTCTTTAAAGGACTATTGTGAGAAATCAGTATGATAATGAAGGTATATAAAACACCACAAGATTTTGTATAAAGTAGAAGCTAGTGAATTATAGTTATTGTTACTTGAATTTCTTATTTAACTCATTTACACATGTAATTTTAAAACTAATATGTATACAAATAGTATTTGTTTGTTTTAGGATGGTTATGGAAAATTACCAATTTGGAGATACTCAGTATAGCAAATAGAGACCAATAAGTTCAATTCTTCCAGCCTTAGCTAGCTTGTCAATGAAAGAAAATCTAAAATCTCAGTACCTTAAGACTTCTGAGAGTAGCATAGTGATTTTTAAAAACCTATTGCCTGCTATGATTTATATTTATACTAAGAAATTATGGGAGAAAGAAAATAAAGGTCATAGTTGTGCATTATGAGTATGTTGTTGACAATGTACAATATTACTCACACTTAATGAAGTAATAAGACTGTGCATATGGCAATGATCAATTAAATAACATTGTAAGCATCAGTACAATAAGGGTCTAAAGATTCCAGATAAAGTTATATAATTTTATTCTTATCTGTTGTATGGCATATTATAACTATCATTTACCATATGATTGCACCATACAGAACCTTAATTGCAAAATTAATTGACTAAATAGAGTGTGCTTCTCAACAAAAGAAATATACTACAATAACTTTTCACCTCCTATGTGATAATTTGAAAACAACTTGAATAAGGACTAAGCAGTATTATGCTCAGTGTGGTTGGTTTTGAAATTATTTTCAACTTATTAAAAATGCCACTTCTATCTGTCCAGTATCTCTGAAGCACCCTGAAGGTTTATGAGTTTTCTTAACATAGGCAAAAGAAATACTTAGTGCTCAAGGGACATGTACAAAATCATAATATTAATTCAAATATAGTGGAAGGAGAAACTAGTATATTAGAGACAGTGGTTGTACCTGGTCATTACATGACTATTGAAAATCCATAGTCGATAAAATAGATTTCCTTGGGAACAATTTTTTGTACTTATGAGGTCACTATGGAACGAGAAAGTTTGAACATAATTTGTTTTAATTTTTTGTTCTTTCTTTTCTTCTTATTAAATATTTTTGAATTTTATTATTGTTCAAGTACAGTTTTCTGCCTTATCCCCCCACCCCTCTTCACCACCCCAGAAATTCCCACCTCCCTCTCCTGTTTCCACCCCCTGTGTTTTTGTGCATGTGGCCTTTATAGTTGTTCCTGTAAACACTTCACCTTTTCCCCCCATTATTCCCTCCCATCTCCCCTCTGTTTACTGTCAGCTTGTTCTTAATTTCAATGTCTTTAATTATATTTTGTGTGCTTATTTGTTTTGTTGATTAGGTTCCAGTTAAAGGGGAAATCATACAGTATTTGTCTTTCAGTGCCTGGCTTGTTTCACTTGGCATAATGCTCTCCAGTTCCATCCATGCTGTTGCAAAGGGTAGGAACTCCTGTTTTCTGCTGTGTAGAATTCCATTGTGTACATGTACCATAGATTTTGATCCATTCATTTACTGATGGGCACTCAGATTGCTTCTAACACTTGGCTATTGTAAATTTTGCTGCTACTAACATTGGGGTACATAGGTTCTTTTGGATTGGTATTTCACAGTTCCTAGGATATAGTCCTAGCAGTGGAATTGCTGTGTCAAAATGCAGTTCCATTTTCAGTTCTCTGAGGAAATTCCATACTGTTTTCCACAGTGGCTGCACCAGTCTTCAATCACACCAACAGTGCACTGGGGCTCCCTTTTCTTCACAACCTCTCCAACACTTGTTTGTTGCTTTGTTTATGATGGCCATTCTGACCAATGTGACCATGTATCTCATTGTAGTTTTACTTTGCATCTCTCTGATGGCTAGTGATTCTGGACCTCTTTTCATATGCCTCTGGACCTTCTGTATGTCCTCCTTGGAGAAGTGTCTGTTCAAGTCCTTTGCCCGTTTTTCATTGGGTTGTTTGTCCTCTTAGAGTGGAGTCATATGAGTTCTTTATATATATTTTTAGATCAAACCCTTGTCTGAGATATCATTAGGAAATATGTTTTCTCATATGGGTTTTCTTTCCATTTTAATGCTGTTTTCTTTAGCCATGCAGAAGCTTTTCATTTTGCTGAAATCCCATTTGTTTATCATTTCCTTTATGTCCCTTTCTCTAGGGGACATATCAGTGAAAATACTGCTCTGTGGAATATCGGAAATTATCTCACCTATGTTTTCCTCTAGGACTTTTCTGGTGTCACTTATATTTAAATCTTTTATCCACCTATTTTTGTGTATGGTGTAAGTTAGTGCTCCAGTTTCATTTTTTTTTCATGTAGCTGTCCAGATCTCCCAGTACCTTTCAATGAACAGGCTATTTTTACTCCACTTTATGCATCTTCCTCCTTTGTCAAATATTAATTAACCATAGATACGTGGGTTTATTTCTGGGATCTCTATTCTGTTCCATTGATCTATGTGTTTGTTCTTATGCCAGTTCCAGTCTGTTTTGATTATAGTGGCCTTTTAATAGTTTGATGTCAAGTATTATGATCCTTCCTACTTTGCTCTTCTTTCTCAAAATTGCAGCAGCTATTCGGGGTCATTTATAATTCCATACAAGTTTTTGAAGTGTTTGTTCTAGATCTGTGAAATATGCCATTGGTACTTTAATAGGGATTCAGTTGAAACTATAAATTGCTTTGGGTAGTATAGACATTTTGATTATGCTAATTCTTCCAATTCATGAGCAAGGTATACATTTCCATTTGCTTGTGTCGTCCTTAATTTCTTTCTTCAGTGTTGTGTAGTTTTCTGAGTACAGATCTTTTACCTCCTTGGTTAGGCTTATTCCTGGGTACTTTATTTTTCTTGTTGCTATATCAAATGGGATATTTTTTCTGATTTCTGTTTCTGATGTTTCATTGTTGTATACAAAAATGCCTTTGATTTCTCAAATTCATTTATTAGGTTGAGCAGGTTTTTTGTGGACTCTACAGTATTTTCTATGTATACTATCATGTCATCTGCAAACAGTGACAGTTTTGTTTCCTCCTTTCCGATTTGGATGCCTTTTATTTCTTTTTCTTGTCTGATCGCTGTGGCTAAAACTTCCAGTACTATGTTGAATAGAAGGGGTAAAAGTGGACAGCCTTGTCTTGTTCCTGATCTTAGTGGAAAAGGTTTTAATTTTTGCCCATTGAGTATGATGTTGGCTGTAAGTCTCTCATATATGGCCTTTATTATGTTGAGGAATGCTCCCTCTATTCCCACTTTGCTGAGTGTTTTTATCATAAATGGGTGCTGTCCCTTATCAAATGCTTTTTCCATATTTGTTGATATGATCATGTGATGTTTCTCTTTGCTTTTCTTTATGTGATGTATTACATTTATTGATTTGTGAATATTGTACCATCCTTGCATCCCTGGGATGAATCCCACTTGGTCATGGTATATGATCTTTTCAATGTACTGTTGGATGTGGTTTGCCCATATTTTGTTGAGGATTTTAGCGTCTATGTTCATCAGCGATATTGGCCTGAAGTTTTCTTTCTTTCTTGTGTCTTTACCTGGTTTTGGGGTTAGGATGATCCTGGCTTCATAAAAAGAGTTTGGGAGTCTTCTGTCTTCTTGGATTTTTTTGGAATAGTCTGTGAAGGATAGGTGTTAGCTCTTCCTTAAATGCTTTGTAGAATTCTCCTGTGAAAGCACCTTGTCCAGGGATTTTGTGTGTCAGGAGTTTTTTTTATTACTGCTTCAATTTTGTCAGCTGTTATTGGTCTGTTCAGGCTTTCCCTTTCTTTTTCATTCAGTTTTGGGAGATTACATTTTTCTAGGAATTTGTCCATTTCACCTAGGTTTTTAAATTTCTTGGCATATAGTTCTTCACAGTCCTTACAATTCTTACAGTCCTTTTCATTTCTGTGGTATCAGTTGTAATCTCTCCTCTTTCATTTCTTATTGTGTTTATTTGGATCCTCTTCCTTTTTTCCTTGATGAGTCTGCTTATAAGCTTGTCAATTTTGTTTATGTTTTCAAAGGACCATCTCCTGGATTTACTGATCCTTAGAATTGTGCTTTTAGTCTCTATGTCATTTAATTCTGCTCTGATCTTGGTTATTTCCTTCCTTCTACTTGCTCTGGGCTGTTTTTGTTTTTGTTCCTCCAGTTCTTGTAGATGTAGGATTAGGTTGTTTATTTGAAGTTTTTCCATCTTTTTTAGGTAGGACTGTCTCACTATGGACTTCCCTTTCAGGACTCCCATTGCTGTGTCCCATAAGTATTGGGTTGTTATGACTTCATTTTCATTTGTTTCTGGAAACTTTTTGATTTCTTCCTTTATCTCATTCTTGACCCATTCATTGTTTAATAGCATGCTATTCAATCTCCATGAATTTTAGTGTTTTTGAATTTTTCTTTGAGGTTGGTTTCTAGTTTTAGTCCCTTGTGGTCAGAGAAATTCTTAATATGATCTCAATTTTCTTGAATTTTTTGAGGCTTGTTTTGTGTCCTGTCATATGGTCTATCTTTGAAAATGTTCCATGTGCATTTGAAAGGATTTGTATTTTGCTTCTTTGGGATGAAAGTCTCTATATAAATCAGCTAAGTCCATTTGATATAGGATATTGTTAAATTCCACAATAACTTTGTTAATATTTTGTTTGGAAGATCTATCCATTTTTTGAAAGTGGGGTGTTGAAATCCCCTACTATAATTGTGTTGCTGTCAATATCTTCTTGAAGTCCTTCAAGCTTTTCTGTGTATGTGGGTGGTTCTATGTTGGGTGCATATTTATCTACAATGTTTATGTCTTGTTGATGGATTCTTCCCTTGAGTATTATGAAGTGATCTTCTGAATTGCTCTTCATGGCCCTTTTTTAAATGTCTATTTTGTGTGATGTGAGTATTGCTACTCTGACTTTTTTTCCTGTCATTTTGCTTGGAATATTTGTTTCCAGCCCTTCACTTTCAGTCTGTGTAGATCTTTTCTTCAGAGGTGGGTCTCTTGTAGGCAGCATATGTATAGGTCATGCTTTCTTATCCATTCAGCTATTCTATGCCCTTTGATTGAAGCATTTAATCCATTTACCTCTAAGGTTGTTATTGACAGGTACTTATTCATTGCCATTTTTTAGTACTGTGTTCCTCTCTCTCTCACACACTTGTTTTCTTCCTTTTCTTAAAGCAGACCCTTTAGCATCTCTTGCAGAGGTAGTTTGGTGGAGGTGTATTTTTTTAGACTTCTTTTGTCTGGGAAGCTCCTTATTTGTCCTTCCTTTTTAATTGAGAGTCTTGCAGGGTAGAGTAGTCTTGGTTGCAGGCCTTTGATTTTCATTACTTGGAATATATGTTGCCAGTCTCTTCTGGCTTTGAGAGTTTCCATTGAGAGGTCAGCTGCTAGTCTTAATCAGTGCTCCCTGGTATGCTACTTCCTGTTTTTCCCTTGTTGCATTTAGGATTCTCTCCCTTGGAATTTTCCCATTTTAATTATGATATGTCTTGGAGTGGGCCTCTTTGGGTACCTCTTGATTGGGACTCTCTGTGTTTCCTGGATTTTGGTGGTTTTTTATCTCATCAAATTAGGGAAGTTTTCCATCATTACATTTTCAAGCAGGTTTTCTACCCCTTGCTCTTCTTCTCTTCCTTTTGGTATCCTTACTATATGGATGTTATCCCATTTAATGTTGTCCTGAAGTTCCTTAAAACCTGTTCCTTATTTCAGAGTATCTTTTCCTTTTCTTGCTCTTTCTGGGTGTTTTCTTCTACTTTGTCCTCTAGCTCACTGATTCGATCCTCTGCTTCATCCAGCCTATTTCTAATTCCTTCTAGTGTGTTTTTTATTTTTGAGATTTTATTGTTAATTTCTTCCTGGTATTTGTTTATAGTTTCTGTGTCTTTTTTTATGCTGATGTAGTTCTCACTCAATTCCTTGTAGTTGTCTGTGAGTATCTTGAGCATCTTTATAACCATTAATTTGAATTCTATGTCTGATAGTTTGGTTACCTCTACTTCATTTAGCTATTTTGGTGGGGAGTCTTCCATTCCTTTTGATTGCATGCTCTTTTTTTGTCTCCCCATTTTAGGTGACTCTTTTTGTTTCTGCACCTACTGATGTTTCACTTTGCTATCTGTCTTTGTAAGGTGAACTTCTATGGTAGGAATTCTATGATGTTCAGTGGTGTGGTCTCTTTGATCTCCTTGTCAGTGGATGCTCTATATTTGCCCTTTTTTCTGTTTGTGTGGGCTCTCTTGTTGTACTTCGCCTTTTACCTTTTGGTGGTTCCTTTGTTGGTGGTTTCTCTACCCTAGCAGGTTTGCTGATGTTCGCAGCTCCCACCTATTTTTGTATGTGATCAGTGGCAAGGGGTAGGCAAAATGGATTAAGACAATGGGAGAGTATTCTATGGAATTTAAAGTACCAACAGTACTTTAGTACCAAATAGAGAAGAGATGGGAGATTCTTTGGATAAGTATAGTGTTAACTGTGATATTTCACCCAACTAGCCCCTTTTAATAAAAGGTGAAAGAGAGATAAGACTCTCATTAGAGGGCAGGAAGATTGTGAGCTGAATCCAGAAAACAGAGCACTTGTTCAAGGTTAGATGATGAGATATAGTGAGAGTAAAGGATAGAAAATAGGCATAATGTGAGAGAGAATAGAGTTAATCACAACAATAACAATGCTCAGGAATAAAGTGAAGTGAGCTAAGATCAGGGGCGGTTGTTATGTAGTATTTACAATTGTATGGAATAACAAGTATTTACAATAGTACTGGAACAACAATAATATGAAAAGAAATATATGATTAGGATATACATAATAGAAAGTACACAATGAAGAGTAGTATGTTATTAGAACACAAGTAAAGTGAAAGAAGGGAAATAAAATACAATAAAGAGAGAATAAGGCCCTGGTTGGCATAGCTCAGTGGATTGAGCGCGGGCTGCCAACCAAAGTGTTGCAGGTTTGATTCCCAGTCAGGGTACATGCCTAGGTTGCAGGCCATGACCCCCAGCAACCACACATTGATGTTTCCCACTCTCTCTCTCTCTCTATCTCCCTCCCTTCCCTATCTAAAAAAAAGAGAGAGAATAAGGAAAACCAGTCAAACAATGCAATTAAACAGAAATAAAATCAATAAAACTAAACATGAAAGAAATTTAAAAATTATAAAATAAAAGAAGTACAAATAATGAAATAATAATAATAATACACATAGATAATAAAATACCAGCTCTTTGGGATAGCAAAATGACATTTTTCTCAGTTTCTCAAGTTTTGGATTTAGCCTTGTACTCCCCCTTTAGATCTGTCTCTGGACCTTTTGTAACTCTAGGTCTTATTGTCTCATTTAGGGTAAGAAAAATAGGAAAGAAAAGAGAAAAGAAAGAAAAAATAAGCCTCCTGCTGACTTTAAACCCATTGAGTGAGTTCTGGTGGTCTTCCTGAATGCCACAGCTGGGGCTTTGCTTTTCTCCCTTCCTATGGCTTTGAGAGGATGGGGACCAGGTCTGGGTCACAATATTCACAGTTTCCCAGCCTCTGGCCCAGGTCCTCCCTGAGCTGCCAAACTCAAATCAGCCACTCAGTCTCTGGGCACACATCATAAGTCAAGCTCAGGTGCGTGCTTCAAATCAACCACTTGGCCATGGGCATGTGTCTCCAATCAGCCATTGAGTCTCTGGGTGTGCAATGCATGTCAAGCTTGGGTGCTTGGTTCCACTCAGCCACTCAGTTTCTGGGCATGCAGCATGAGTCAAGCTTGGGTGTGCAGTTCAAATCAGCCACTCAGTCATGGGCACATGGCTCCAATCAGCCACTCAGCCTCTGGTCTTGAGCAGCTCAAATCACCCTCCGGGCAAGCTAGCTGCTGCTCAAGACTTCCTTACAAGACAGCTGCCCTCTGTTCTTAACAAGCACACAGCTTTTCACACAGCCCAACTTTCTAACCAGTCTGGAGATTATCTGAGTCAGGGTCCAACATGGCCCAACTCCTCCCTTCTGCAGGTGTTGCCAGGTACCCCAATTTTTCTAGTGCCAGTGTCCACAGTCCCAGGGTATGTATACTGCCTCTGTGTGTCTCACACTTCATCTCTATTTCCTCCAGCATCCAGGTCCCTCCTGGTGATGGGCTGCCCTCCCTGCTCTAATAGGAGAGGGAGCTGGTGATCTAACTCTCCTCCCCATATCCTGCTGCAGATGCCAGGCTGGGTGCCACAGTGGCCTAGTTCTTTGCACAGATCCCAGGGACCTTATCGTCCCAGCGCAATCTCCTCACCACCTGTTTTTCAATGTCCTCTACAATTTTTGGCCTCCAAACTTCATATAAGCTGGGAATCCATTGCCTGTTCACTCTGTTTCTCAGAAGATCAGCTAGGTGTTCCAGCTGTGCATATGGAGAACTGGGCTCCACTCCCACCTACCTTGCTGCCATCTTAGAAAGAGAGTTTCAACATATTATAGTCCACTGTTTCCAGAAAAAATATTTTATTTCTCCTTTGCTATTTTCATCATTCAGCTTTCATTAAGACATCAATGTGAAACACTGTCTACCATTTTGTGCTTTCTTGTTGATGAGCTCTAAATCATAATCCACTAATACATTAATTTACTTCACTTAAAGTTTGTTTTCAGCATCTATTTATATATTTTGTATCCTGTAACTTGTCCTTTGGTTCAAAACAGCAGAGAACTTAAAATTTGATAGTATTCAATCTGAAAAACAGGAAATCACACTAGTTATATCAGGAAGAAAGAGATTTAACCCAAAGAATGAAGTGCTTACAAAATCCTTGGAAAAATAGTGGACTGAATGTCAGAGGTGATGTCACTAGCTTTCAGGTTCACTGCCACAGAGAATCAGAAAGTTACTACCATGCAGAATTAGGAAACTGAAGAAATCCTCTAAAGATTTCTCAGATCCTCTTCAATCCTGAGAAGGATGAATAGCAGGACAACACAGAAATGACTTCAAAGACTCAATGTGGGGAAGTCCAAAATTCTGCCTCTCACTGCTATCAGTGGAAGATGACCTTTGCTTTCTTCCTCCAAATTTCATGCAAAAGCATGTCATCTATAAACTGTGAAATATATACAGAAAAAAAGTGGAAGTTTGGTAACCTAAGAAATGTCATTCCAGTGTTTCAAGCTCTTGCAACAGAGGGGGTAGACTAGCAGGTATTGTAAAGATTGCCAAAAGTCAGCATACAAAAGTCATCACAGAACTCTCCTTTAGCAAATAGCATCCATATACATGTTTATGTTTAAACTTCTAAGCATCAACAATAGCAAACATCTATTTCACCTAAACTTGCATTGTAGCTACCTCCCATACAAATAAAGGGAGACTTGAAGTCCTATCAGTCACTTTACTCATCTCTGGAGGATCTTAATTCCTTTTAAGAATAGTCACATGCCACTTTTGATATCCTGAAGCCTTAAGACTAAACTATAAAGTTAAAACCCAACCACTAATACTTCTTCATATAATAGGGGAAGAAGAGACAAAAAAGACATGTCTACTACAGTCATTTCTAAAACTCATAGTTAGAATTTAGAACTCCCTTTTTTACTACATTTTTCATGTTCATTTGCTGTCAATAAAATGTCTTGCTGGCAATGGTTACTTAGTGGTGTGGTAAGCCAAGACTTTATCCCAGAGGAATCTCAGCAATATGTGGTTTCTGGTATTGGGTTTTTAGTTATCTTCCATGAACTTAGACCACTGCATGGAAGTACTAAGAGTCACTCCATAAAGTCCTTTAGTTTCCAGACATCTTCTCTGTTTTGAGGAGCAACAACTCTGTTTCCCATTGATAACTTAGGTCAATCACTCCAGGCCACACAATGTTTCAATATGGTGATGTTTGTTTTCAACAGTCATTATCATAGTACTTGTATTTTCTTTGTTCTTCTTATGCTGGTTTTAGATGATGTCAAAATGGCCATATTGGACATGACGTTTCCTGTTTTGATTCAGGCATAAGTCATTTCCTAGATTGTCTTTATTTAAAAATAGCTTTGTTGAAATTTTCTACTTGAGCAGATGAGTTAGCAAATTTCAGACTGAGATAGATGTGTAATTTAGCCTACTTTTTTCTGCTCCCCAAAAAATAAAGAAATATAGACTTGAGAGATAATAAGTGCCATAGAGATAGATATTTACCCCTTTGGGTAGTACTCCATATTATAGCGAAGACATTTTATAGATGTACCAACACGAAGTAGTCAATAAGAGTATAATTTGGTCTTTCAAGATGTGTTCCTGACATCAGCTTTCTATGTAAGATGACAAGCTATTCAGAATAATAATTTTTTATCTGACTTAGGTAATAATAGAACAACTCCTTTGAGAGGAGTTTGGAACATGAGTAATTGGGTATTAGTAACAAGCCAGCTGTTTCTGAACAGTCTTCTGTTTCTCAGGACTATTTATTTGTCAACCTATCATTTACATAAATGCTAAAAGCTAAAACCTTCACCCAGAAGTTTTGAAATATAAGATATTCAGATATTAGTACACATTTGAAAAGTTGACATGAAGGATAAGTAGAGTTCACCAGGAGAATAGATTTATAGGGATGGGAATTAAGGAGAGTTTTCATGAGAAAACTATAACACTGGAAGAATAACAGGAAGCTAAGTATGTGTGGGAACAAGGAGAGGTTATGAACAAGAGATAGTTCAGAGGTAAATCAGATAAGATTTTCAAGGATCTCATAAAAAATAGAAAATTTATATTATGGCAGAAACATAGAAAATATATTAGAAGACAGTAAGGCTGGGAGAAGGGGGATCAGTTGGGAGATTGTTGTAGGAGCACAAACAGGAGTTGAGAGCAGCCTGGACTGAGATACTTGGAGTGGAAATTCAGAAAAGTAGACAGATTAAAGAATTCATTTAGAAAGTAAAATAGATGGTTGAATAAATGGAAAGACCAAGACATTCACATGGACAATGGTAAATGGAATACCATAAACACAAAAGCATATTTATCTTTGATTTTGTTCTTTGGTCCATAAAGCTAATTACAATAAGAAAACAAAAGATATACACAATTCAAGGAAAGGATATCTACCATGTAAGAAAATGAAGAAACGAGCTATACAAGAAAACAAAAGATATCTACTGTATATTTTTTTGCTCCCACTTTAATGAATACATGAACATATCGTGCCTTCATTCCCCTCCCCTAAACACAAAAATGCTGCCAAAGAAACTTTAGAGTTAGTTTTCAAATACTAGTGTATCTACAGATGGGCTAATTCAGAATAATTCTGTAGGGAAGCAAGTACTGAAAATGAAATAGAACCACTGGGTTCTGTTGCATGCTGCTGGACAAAAAATGTGACTCTCAATACCAGAGTCTTATGAAAAAGAAAGGAACTATTTATTCAAAAGTTATACAGGTTGTGAATAATGGAAGAACTCTGTTTATAAGTTCCAAAGTCCCTTAAAACTAAAGAAATACCTACAAACACGGAGACCTGCCTCCTCTTCTCAAACCAGGCCAGTTAAAGCTACCATCTCTCAGGAGAAGAAATAAAAGTCTAGACTTTCAAGATGGTGGCACTGTAGGTGGGAGCTGGACCCACTTGCACATGCACCCAACTGAGACACCTAGCCAATCTTCTAAGGAACAGAGTGAACAGCCAAAAGAATCGCAGCTTATATGAAGTTTGGAAGCTAAAGATTTTAGAGGACTTTCAAAAATGGATGTTAAGGAGATTTTGTAGGCTGATGGGAAGGTCTCCAGGTCCTGTGCTGTGGACCAATGGCTGCTACAGTCTCTGAAGGGATCATGGCTGCCAAGGGAGCTTTGGAGGACACCTGGGTTAGTGACTGTAACTTCACAGTTCCCTCCTCTCTCAAATTAGAGAAGCCAGAACCATGCCAGGAGAGGCCTGGATACTTTAAGTCACTGTGGGGATAAAGACACAGTGGGAAACACACAGCAGGCAGATTTCCCAGGCTGGGGCTGTGGTTGCTGGCTGGGATGGTACCAGAGAGAGTGGGGAGCTTGGTAATACCTGGAGATAAGAGAAGAGTTGGGCAAGGACTGACTGTGATCCAGATAGTCTTGAGACTGGTCAGAGAGTCGGGCTGTGTGAAAAGCCAGGTGCTTCTCAGGAATAGCCAGTGCAAACAAGGGGAATTCACTGAAAAAAATGGCTCTCAGTCACTGTGCAAGAACCTTATGCACGCAGCATCTGAACCAACAAAGAGGGAGGAGGAGGAGCATATTTGCTTCAAATCAAGGTGCCTCACATACTGATCAAAAGAGGGGACCAGGGGCTCAGAGAAGTAACAGTCCCCAGATAGACTTAATTTAATAGGGCAACTGTCCTGAAAGGACTTTGAGCCTGTGTAGCACCCAGGCCAACAAAGGGAGAGGAGGAGGGGTGTGAGCTGCTCCCACTCAGTGTACCTCATGTACTAATCAAAGGGTGAGACAACAAGGTGGATTAAAGGCACCATCCTGGTGCATATGGACAGTGGGAGGCATGCAGCACTCTGAAGACTTAGACTAGAGGCTGGTCACTTGTGAATATTGTAGCCCATACTGAGACCCCATCCTCACAAAACCAGAGGAAAGGAAAAAAAAATGATCCCAGACCCTTCTGAGTAGAGCATCCAGGAACCAGCAGAACCCCCTTGGCAGGTTTAGTCAGCAGGTTTTTTATTCCCCAAGTGTGAGACTATAAGACCTAGGGCCATAAAAACAACAAAAACAGATTCAGAGAGAGACCAAAAGGGTAATGCCAACAACTAAGACAAATTTCATTTTGCTATCCTACAGAACTTGCATTTTAGTTTTTATTATTATTTTTATTATTATTTATTTCTAATTGTTATTTATTTTCTTTTATTTCTCTTCTTTTTGTTTAATTTTCTTTGTTTTGTTGCTTGATTTCATTGTTTGATTGGTTTTCTTTGTTCTCCTTTCATATCGCATTTTAATTTTTATTCTTTCACTTCACTCATATACCAATAACACACTACTCATGATCTTTTACTTTTTATACTTTTTTGTTCAGATTATATATTTCTTGTAATATTATTGTTGTTTCAAATCTCAAACAGCACCCTTCCCTGGTCTTGGTCCATTTCACTATATTTCTGAATGTTATCACTTTTGTGGTTAACTTGATTCTCTTGCATGCTATACCAAGTTTCTCTCCCCTACTTTCACTATATCTCACCATTTAACTTCACATAAGCACTCTGCTTTTCAGAGTCAGCTCACATTTTTCCCCTCTCTAATAAGAGTCTTATCTCTTTTTCACTTTGCATAAAAAGTGGCTACTTGGGTAAAATATCATGGTTATTGCTGTACTTCTGCAAAGGATCCTCTATCTACTCTCTACCGTTGTTACGTTAAATCCCATAAAGTATTTTCCCACTGTCTTAATCCATTTTGCCTTTACCATGCTCCTGATCATAAATAAGATGAGGTTGGATGTATGAATACCAGTAAACTCATTGGAGGAGATAACCCCAAAACAAACTAGCCACCAGCAGATACAATGCAAGTACAAGAAGAGAACCCACAGAAATGGAAGAAAGGGTGACACTAGAGCACCCAGCCAAGGACATCAAAGAGACCACACCACTGAATACCACAGAACTCCTACCATAGAAGATCACCCTATGAAGACAGCAGTGAAAGCACAGCATTGGGAATCACAGAAACAAACAAAAATTGTTACCCAAAATGGGAGAAAACGAAAGAACGTGGAATAGAAAGAAATGGAAGACTCCCCACTAAAAGAGCTAAATAAAATGGAGGCAAGCAAAATATCAGGTATAGAATTGAAAAGAATGTTTATAAGGATGCTCAAGGAACTCACAGACAACTACAAGGAACTGAGTGAGAAACACAACAGTATAAAAAAAATGGAAACTATAAACGAGAACCAGGAAGAACAGAAGAATACAATTTCTGAAATAAAAAACACACCGGAAGGAATTACAAATAGGCTGGATGAAACAGAGGACTGAATTAGTGAGCTGCAAAACAAGGTAGAAAGAAATACTGAGGTAGAGCAGCTGCACTAAAAAAGAATTTTAAAAATATGAAAAGAGCTTAAGGTAACTGTAAGATAACATGAAAAGCAACAACTTTCAAATCATAAGACTACCAGAAGGAAATAAAAAGGAGCAAGGGATAGAAACTCTGTTTGAAAAAATAATGACAGAAAAAGATCGCAAACCTGGAGAGGTGAGAAAAAATGCAAACTCAGGAAGCACAGAGGGTCCCAGTAAAGAAAAACCCAAAGAGCCCAAGATACATCATAATTAAAATGCCAAGTATAAAGACAAAGAGAAGATCTTAAAGGCTAAAAGGGAGAAACAGGAAGTAACATACAAGGGGGCTCCAATAAGGCTAACAGCTGATTTCTCAGCAGAAACACTGCAAGCCAGAAGGGAATGGCAAGAAATATTCCAATTAATGAAAAGCAAAGGCCTACAACTAAGACTACTCTACCCAGCATAGCTCTCATTTAAAATGGAAAGCAAATCAATGAGTTTCCTAGACAAAACAAGGCTGAAAGAATACACCTCCACCAGTCCAGCACTGCAAGATATGCTAAAGGGACTGCTATAAGAAGAGGAAGAAAAAAAGGTGAAAAGGAAAGGAACAGAAGTACAAATGGGGAAAAAGGAATAACTACCTATCTATAATATCCTTAAATGTTAGTGGATTAAATAGTCCAATCAAAAGACATAGGGGAGCTCAATGGACGAGAAATCATGACTCTCACATATGCTGCCTACAGGACACCCACCACAGCAAAAAAAACAAACACAAACTGAATGTGAAGGCTTGGAAAAAAATTTCCAAGCAAATGAACAGAAAAAAAAAACTGGGGTAACAATACTTATATCAGATAAAATACACTTCAAAACAAAAGCCATAAAAAGAGACCCAGAAGGACACTTCATAATTCTCAAGGAAAGAATAAATCAAGAAGACATAAACAGTGAACATATATGCAAATAACATAGAGGCACCCAAATATATAATGAATATATAATTGGTGGACTTCAAGAAAGATATAGACAGCAACATTAATATATTAGGGGAGTTTAACACACCACTGTCTTCCAAATAAAATATCAAGAAAGACATTGTGACATTGCGGCATTAACAATGCCCTAGATCAAATGAGCTTAACTGAATATATATATATATATATATATATATATATATATATATATATATAACTTTTCATCCCAAAGAACCAAAATGCACATCTTTTCAAATGCACATAGAACATATCCAAATATAGACCACATGATAAGATACAAAACAAACCTCAACAAATTCAAGAAAACTGAAATCATATCAAATATTGTCTTGGACAACAAGGACCTAAAACTAGAAACCAATCTCAAGAAAAAAACTCAAAACACCTCAAATTCATAGAGATTGAATAGCATGCTATTAAACAATGAATGGGTTAAGAATGAGTTCAAAGAAGAAATAAAAATATATCTAGAAACAAATGAAAATTAACACACAACAGTTCAAAACTTATGGGACCTGGCAAAGGCAGTCCTGAGAGAGAAGTTCATAATGATACAGGCCTACCTAAAAAAGATAGAAACATTTCAAATAAACCACCTAACCCTACATCTATAAGAACTGGAGGAACAAACAAAGAAAGCCCAGAACAAGTAGAAGGAAGAAAATAATCAAGATCAGAGCAGAAGTAAATGACATAGAGAATACAACAACAATCTAAAAGATCAATAAATCAAGGAGCTGTTTTTTCCAAAAGATAAACAAAATCCACAAGGTTTTAAGCCTATTCATCAAGAAAAAAAGAGAGAGGGTCCAAATAAATAAATTCAGATATGAAAGACATGAGATTACAAATGATACCATAGAAATAAAAAGGATTGTAAGAAATTACTAAGAACAACTATATGCCAAGACATTTGAAACTGTAGGTGAAATGGACAAATTTTCTAGAACAATATCCTCTCCCAAAACTGAATGAAGAAGGAGAAAGCCTGAATATACATTTAACAGCTGGTGAATTAGAAGCAGTAATCTAAAAACTCCTAGCACACACAAGCCCTGGACTGGATAGTTTCACAGGAAAATTTTACAAAACAATTAATGAAGAGCTCACTCCCATCCTTCTCAGACTATTCCAAAAAATCCACAAAAAGGGAAGATTCCCAAACTCTTCTTATGAAGTCAGCATCATCCTAATCCTAAAACCAGGGAAAGACATAAAAAAGAAAGAAAACCATAGGCTAATATTGCTAATGAATATAGACACTAAAATCCTCAACAAAAGATTGGCAAACCATGGCCAGCAATACATTAAGAAGATTATACACCACGATTAAGTGGGATTCATCATAGGGATGTGAGGATGGTACAATATTCACAAATCCGTAAGTGTAATACATCCCATAAACAAAAGGAAAGACAAAAAGCACATGATCATATCAATAGATATGGAAAAATCAGTTGATAAGGTACAGCACCCATTTATGATAAAAAACACTCAGCAAAATGGAAGTAGAGGGAGCATTCCTCAACATAATAAAGGCCATAGATGAGAGACCTGCAGTCAACATCATATTCTATATGCAAAAACTAAAAGCTTTCCCAGTAAGATTAGGAACAAGACAAGGATGTCAGCTTTCACCACTCCTATTCAACATATTACTGGAAGTCCTAGCCAAAGCTAACAGACAAGAAAAAGAAAGAAAAAGCATCCAAATTGGAAAGGAGGAAGTAAAACTGTCACTGTTTGCATTTGACATGATGGTGTACATACAAAACCCTATAGACTCCAACGAAAAACTATTCAATCTAATAAGTGAATTTGGCAAAAAAGCAGCATACGAAGTCAACATTCAGAATTTGAAGGCATTTTTGTACACCAACAAGAAAATATCAGAGATGGAAATCAGGAAAAAAATCCCTTTTGCTATAGCAACAAGAAAAATAAAGTACCTAGAAATAAACCTTACCAAGGAGGTGAAAGACCTCTACTGAAAACTATGCAACACTGAAGAAAGAAATTAAGGAAGACAAAAATAAATGGATGCATGTACTGTGTCCATAGATTGGATGATTAGTATCATCAAAATGTCCATCCTTCCTAAAGCAATTTATAGATTTAACACAATCCCTATTAAAGTACCAATGACTTATTTCACAGATAGAGAATAAATATTTTAAAGATTTATATGGAACCATAAACAATCCCTATTAACCACAGCAATTTTGAGAAAAAGGAATGAAGTAGTAGATATCACAATACCTGACATCAAATTATATTACAAGGGCAAAGTAATCAAAACAGTCTGGTACTGGCATAAGAACAGATACATAGATCAATGGAAGAGAATAAAGAGCCAAGAAAGAAACCTATGTCTCTATGGCCAATTAGTATTCAACAAAGGGGCCAGAAGCATAAAGTTCAGTAAAAATAGCCCTTTCAACAAATGGTGTTGAGAAATCAGGACAGCTACATGCAAAAAAAAAAAAGGAAACTCGACCACCAACTTACACCATATACAAAAAGAAATTCAAGGTGAGTAAAAGACTTAAATGTACGTTGCAATGCTGTAAAAGTCCTAGACGAGAACATAGGGAGGAAAATCTCAGATATTCATGCAGCAATATTTTCACCAATATACCACCTAGAGCAAGAGATATAAAGGAAAGAATAAACAAATGGGACCTCATCAAAATAAAAAGCTTCTGCACAGCTAAGAAAAACAGCAGTAAAATAAAAAGAGAACCAATCATATGGGAAAACATATTATGAAATGATACCTTGGACAAGGGTTTAATCTCCAAAATATACAAAGAACTCATGTGACTTCACTCCAAGAAGACAAAAAAAAAAACTATTAACAATAGACAAAGGACCTGAACCAACCCTTCTCCGAGGAGGATCTACAGAGGGCCCAGAGACATATTAAAAGATGCTCAGCATCACTAGCCATCAGAGAGATGCTAAGTAAAACCATAATGAGATACCTCTTCACACTGGTCAGAATGGCCATATAAACAAATCAACAAACAAGTGCTGGCAAGGTTATGGAAAAAAAAGGGAACCCTAGTGTACTGTTGGTCAGAATGCAGACTGGTGCAGCCACTGTGGAAAACAGTATGGAATTTCCTGGGAAAACTAAAACTGTAACTGCCTTGTGATCCAGCAATTCCCCTGCTGTGATTATATGCTAACAATCCTGAAACTGCAATATAAAAGAACCTATGCACCCCAATGTTCATTGCAGCACAATTTTCAATAGCCAAGTGCTAGAAGCAAACTAAGTGCCCATCAGTAAATGAATGGATCAAAATCTATTGTACATTTACACAATGCAATACTATGCAGCAAAAAGAAGAAGGAGTCCCTACCCTTCATGACAGCATGTGTGAAACTAGAGAGCATTATGGTGAGTGAAATAAAGCAGGCACTGAAGGACAAATACCATATGGTCTCACCTATAAGTGGAACTTAATAAAAAAAACAAACGAGCAAGTAAAATATAACCACAAGCATTGAAATAAAGAACAAACTGACAGTAACCAGAGGGAAGGGAGGAGAGAGATATTGGGGAGAAAAAGGGAAGGGCCATCAAGGAACATATATAAAGAATACATGAATGGACAAAGCCAAAGAGGGTAAGTTTGAGGGTAGGAGGAAGGGATGTGTGGGGCAGATGGGCATGATGGAGGGGAATGTAGACAATCATATGTGAACAACAATTTAAAGAAATTATTTTTAAAAAAGAAATAAAAATCTGTAGCTTAGCTAGGCAGATTCCCATTTTAACCTCTGGCTTCTCCCAATCATCCTCACTTGGCTAGGCTGCTGTTCTTAATCCAAAACCACATGATCCCTCTTCATGGTGGGCCTGTGACGTTCCTTCTTCATCTTTTGAAAGCATGTGGCCAAGGCCCTCCCATGGCTGGTACATCCTGCATTTCTGCTCCTTTTTAAGCTGCATGGCAGAGACCCCCCCCCATATTGCTAGGGGGGAGAGAGAAAAAGCGGGGGTTCTTGTGGCTCTCCTACTCTCTTTCCAAACCACATGGTCCAGAGCTCAAGCATGGCTGCTGTGCTTGTGTTTAAATCCTGGCCTGTATCTTCTTCCATAACCCCATTTCCGACTCCTCCTACAATCAGCTACCTCTGCCAGCACTCTGGTTTCTTCTGCCTTTTTAGCCTGCAATTGTTACTTTAGGCAGGTTTGGCCAGGTGTCCTAGGGGAACCGCCTTGGCACATGTGCAGCAAGACCCTTTGACTACATCAAGAGTTAGAGTCAAGCCCATCTCCCTGGCTCTGAGTCAGCAGGCAGAGCTATTACTGAAACAGTGGCCAAGTTCTTTAGATATGCAAAGTTACTTTCAATGGCCCTGCTCCTTCCCCCAGCCATGTAAGTTGGGGTTTTTGGACTTCTCTGTCTGCACCCCAAGCTCTGGACCTCATTCCACACCCATTGCAAAAATACATCAATTGTGTGAGGCCCAGAAACCTGTATTTTAAACAATTACTCCAAGATATTTATGCACAGACATGTTTGTGAACCACAGTGGTGAACTCTATATTGACCCTGGTCTTCTGATGTGCATTTAATACGTGACTGCAAAAGGAAGGCAGAAAAGTGTCCTAGCTGGTGAACTTGCAAAGGGTATTGGTTCTCTTTCCATGATTTCCCTCTCCAATCAAGAATGAAGAGACTGAATAAAGTGCTCCCATTTATGACTCTGCTCTACATAACTGTGAAAGGACATTTTCTCTTTCAATAACTGAAACTCTTCTCTTCATTCTTTCAGTAATTTATTTTTGATGCCACTAAATGTTTACCATGAAATACTTTGTGTATAATACTAATTTCATAATTAGTTAATGTAGTTAGTGTGTTTATAATAAGCAAAAGAGAGAACCATTCTAAGGAAGTTCAAAACTCAACTATTTTGTTCATTGGGATTATAAAGTTTACCAGTTACTATAGTTATGTGTTGTTTATTA
This sequence comes from Phyllostomus hastatus, assembly GCF_019186645.2. Classification (NCBI taxonomy): domain Eukaryota; kingdom Metazoa; phylum Chordata; class Mammalia; order Chiroptera; family Phyllostomidae; genus Phyllostomus; species Phyllostomus hastatus. Next base: position 19,124,981 of record NW_025334022.1, read on the forward strand.
TGATCAATGTTCATAATTAATTAACTATTAATACATCTCATTCTGTGTTTTAGTTATTCATTAAAGTTATTTAGTTCATTAGTTATTCATAACAGAATATGATAATAAAATGTATTTAACACATAACACTTTTTTGAATGTATAAAATTTGATAATTATTGAAATAATTCTTATAATGTTACCAACTTGCACTGAGCATCATCATTTCATTAGTTACAGAAATTGTTTTTTTCAGGTCATTCTGTGTACTTCCTCCATTATTTCAAATTTAAGAAATACATTTACTGATTGCAAGATGGGCATGAATTGCAGGTCTTAAGAATGAAATGGGAAATTAACTTGAGGAAAAAATGAAATGCAGCAAGAATAAAGTTTTTATAGTGAGATTGTTTTCCTGGCTTTTTAAGATCATCTTCTAAACACTAGTTAATACCTACAATATGAGTATGAAGCTAAAGGTGTACATTAAAAAATAATCTCTGCCTTTATTCATTCATGTCATTATATAATTTTAAGTGCTGGTATTTTCCCTTGATGATCCAAAATAACATATAACACTCAAAGTTGGAAAACACAAGAAAATGTTCACTATTATCAATGGGCCTTAATACTGTAGAAGTTTGTATTTAATTTGGTTTTACTATGAATTTCTTCCTTATACGCTTGTTATATAATCTGATTTTATTTTTTGTAAGTTTTAAAGTTTTGCTTTTTATATTTAGATCTACACTCCCTCTGGAATTAATATTTTGTGTATCATATGAAGTAGCAATGTTATGCTGGAATCAGTTTGCAAGAGATAATTGGGTACATCTCTTCCCAACTCTGCATTCATGACATCACTGCAGTAGCTGATTACCCCTGCTGGGAGTCTTTACACCACAGTAATTAGCAAGTGCAAAAATCAGGCTTCCAATCCTCACACCCCAGAGAATGGGTTGTTAAACAATTTCTGTCTCATTCCTTGAATTAAGGATCAAATATTCCCTTATTTCCCATACACAGAACCAGTTGTCACAGCATCGTTTGATGAATAATTCCTCCTTCATCCATTGGGTTGTAATACCATCTGTTATATACCAAAATTGTATGATGCACATATCTACATTTTGTCAGTGCAGCTGAATTTAAGAGAGCTGATTCACTGCGTTTTGGAGTAACAGATTAAAACAAGCTAAAATGATAGTAACAGTCAAGAATTTCATCACTTCCTGTGACAGTAAAAGTAAGAAGCAAAACCAAAGAAAGTGCTAACGCCCTTGTTCTATTCCTCTCCCTATGGAATAGCATGCAGGTTGAGGGTCAAGAGGATCAGCATAGACATGGGACCTGTCTCACTGTCAAGGGAGCCCTGAACAAAAGGACCCTACAATTTTCTGGACCTGGGGACCATGGGAAGGCAAGAGGAAAGTGTTAGGAATTGAAAAGAAATGTATATTGAGTTAGAGTAGAAAAAAAGTGCTCCCACCCCCATTGAAAGGTTTTGGCAAAGACACCTGAGGAAGGCCTTTGTTAAAGGCCCTCCAGAAAGGGGCTTTGAAATAAAGGCACCCCCACTAACAGTGCAGGTATGCACAAGGGAATGTCAGGCCAGGGTCCTGAGTTCATTTATTGCCATCTAACTCCCTTCAGAGACTGTAATAGACTGGCTGTATACCAAGTCTGGGATGAGGAAGGCAGACTATGGTTGGACCTGGAAAGTCACATATAGGATTTTTGGTCAGGAGCTGGACTCCTTAGGTCTATTTCTTTGTTGATTATTTCACTACTTTGTTTTATTTTTCTATGTCTGGGCCATCACTAAAAAATACAGATTTATATACCTTTATAAGTCTGGGTATCTAAGGAGGTGATTCTTTTTCCCTCTTCCCCTTCTTATTCTTCTTCATTTCATTATGAACATATTATTTGGACTTATCTTCTGTAGGAATATCATTGGAAAAATCCTCAAGAGAGCTTTATGCATTTATATCTGCCATGTATTACCCCAGACCAAGATTATGTTGACAAATCCTTGGGCTATGCAGGTAATGTATATTAGGATTCTAAACCCCAATGAGATAAAATATTAGATGTTTTTATTTGTCCATAGATACTTTTTTTGTTGTTACCCAAAGCCCAAGCATCCTGCTATCTCCCTCTGTTGGTAGGTAGGGTTTTTCTAGTATAGCAATTCCTGGATTAATGTCAATTTGTTCAAAGTCATTTTGATTACAATGTTGTTGAAATACCATAGGAATTTAACTCTTGTTTGTATTAATTAGCTAATGGTAAAATTTGCTTTATTGTACATCATTTCTCTTAAAGTTGCAGAACCTACCAACAACAATGACAAGTGGGGACTTACTGTATACTTAGTTTCTGAGGATTCAGCCTTCTAAAGGGTCCCAGTTTTTTCAATATTTCACTTTTAACTTCCTATCTATAGTGGGCCCCTGCCCTATCTATTGCTATGTGGATGATAGAACATGAGTTATTCTTTGCATATATATCATGTTCTATATTCTAGTTAAGTTTCTTAATTTCATGTGTGTTGAGGTCAGCTTCCCTTGAAGCAGAGTCTGAAACAGGGATTAAACATGAAAATAATTTATTGAGAAATGTTCTTAAGGAAAAACCTTAAGGAAGAAAGGGAAGCAGGATAAGAAAACGGTAAAAACAACAACAACAACAAAAAATGAGCAAGGCTGTGTTCACAGGTCAAGTATAGCTTTCACTTGATCCTCAGTAGAGTGCTTAGTGGGGTGGGAGAGGGATGTCTGGAACATAAATCAAATCATAGAATTGTCTGAGTTTGAGACAAGAGGACTAGAGTTTTTTGTTTTTTGTTTTTTAATATTTTATTTATTTATTTTTTAGAGAGGGAAGAGAAAGAGAGAGAGAGAGAGAGAAACATCAATGTGCGGTTGCTAGGGGTTATGGCCTGCAACCCAGGAATGTACCCTGGCTGGGAATTGAACCTGGGACACTTTGGTTCCCAGCCCACGCTCAATCCACTGAGCTATGCCAGCCAGGGCGAGGACTAGAGTTTTTACCTCCATATTAGTCATAGGATATTGTGATACAGTGTATAACCTCCCAGGTAAGGCATCTTTTGTTAGCCACGAACAATTCTCCCAAGTAGAGAGGCAGCTATGGCTGTTGACAGTCAACATTCACAACATCTAAGGAAATGGATACACTGGCCAGGTAAAATGTACCTAAATGGTGCAATAATAACATTTGCAATAATGTATAACATGTTTCAGCAATTTGGCGTATCTATACACTATCTCTCAACTTTCATTTTCAGTGGACTGCTTGTCTTCATGTATAAAGTTTGTCTCCTTCCAGAGGCTTCTTTTTATGGTGAATCATTCACAAAGACTGGTCTAACCAAAGGGCTCTTGCTTCCAAAAGCCACATAGACAGAACTGGGACATTTACTAGTCCCATTGTTTTAGTTCAGTCTACATATTGTCAAACTGCAGAATTCATTTGTCCTACAGAAGCCATTGACTGAATATCCACTACTGTTGTGATATATTTTCTCAGCTGTGAGCTTACTAGTGCTGGTCTGTGCTCTTTCTCATACTCCAAAGCAATATCTCTTTTAGCCCTCCATATGTGTTCTGTTACTGTTACCATTCCACCGTGGTGACTAGCTCCAAAGAGAATTCCAGATGGAGGAACATAGTATATTCAGTCTACTGGCCTTATATGACCAAGTAAAGTAACTCAACTGAATTTTCCCCTAAAAAACAAAAATCTGACTCCACAGTTATGTTCTGTCTCTACTTCTAGACCAGGGTCTCTCAACCTTGAAACTATTGACATTTTCTACTTGATAATTCTTTGCTGGAAGGGAGGCAGTCCTATACAGTCTATAACATTTAGCAGTATCCTTGGTATCTACCAACTACGTGCTAGTAACACTGCTCATCCATTCTTCAGTTGTGACAACCAAATATTTATTCAGACGTTGCCAGGTATCCTGATGGTCAAAGTTGCCCTGGTTGAGAACAATTTTCCTAAATGTAAAGAAGGCTGCATAATTATAAAAACTACTTAGAAGCCATTCCGTTATACATTTCTTATTGTTCCCTTAATTATGTAGTGACTGGGGGCAAGTGGCTATGCTTCTGTCCCTCACAATATTAGCAAAGTACCTTGTACATACTAATTGATTACTTTCTTGCATATATTAATCTACTATGTATTCCTAACATAAAGTCAATCCATTTGCTTTCAAAATTTATTAAACATGTGCTGCTTGATGAATTCATATTGAAATTAAGTCTAGAAAGAATCTGTTATTCAAATGTTCTCAACCTAATTTATTTTTAAAAATTTATTGCTCAGTTACAGTTGTCTCACTTTTTTCCCCATTGCTCTCCCGTACTTTGTACCTTCCACTCCCACAGTCAATCCTCACCCATTATCCATGTCCATGAGTTCTCTGTGTTCCTTAGTTTGCCCCTTGGTCTTCTTTCCCTTGTTATTCCCATGGCCCCTCACCTCTGGTCACTGTCAGATTGTTCTTTATTTCCAAGTCTCTGGTTCTATTTTGCTCATTTGTTTGTTTTATTGATTGGGTTCCACTTACAGGTGAGATCATATGGCATTTGACTTTCATCACCCAGATTCTTTCACATAGCATGATGCTCTCTAGTTCCATACATGCTGTCGAAGGATAAGAGTTCTTTCTTTCTGCTGTGCAGTATTCCATTGTGTGAATGTACCACAGTTTTTTTGAACCACTCATTCACTTATGGGCACTTAGGCTGTTTCCACACATGGCTATGGTAAATTGTGCTGCTGTAAACATTGGAGTGCATCTGTTTTCTTGAATTGGTGTTTCAGCATTGTTCAGGTATAATCCCAGCAGTGGAATTGCTGGGTCAAAAGGCAGATCCATTTTTAGTTTTCTGAGGAAATTTCATACTGTTTTCCACAGTAGCTGCTCTAGTCTATATTCCCAAAAACAGTATACTAGGGTTCCCTTTTCTAGACAACCTTGCCAGCACTTACTGTTTGTTGACTTATTAATGGTGGCCATTCTGACCAGTGTGAAGTGGTATCTCATTGTGGTTTTAATTTGCATCTCTCTGATAACTAGTGATACTGAGCATTTTTTCATGTGTCTTTGGGTCCTCAGTGTGTCCTCCTTGGAGAAGTGTCTATTCAGATCTTTTTCACATTTTTAATTGGATTGTTTGTCTTCCTTGTGTGGAGTTGTATGGGATCTTCATACATTTTGCAGATCATACCCTTGTCTGAGGCATCATTGGCAAATATGTTTTCCCATACAGTTTGTTCCATTTCCATTTTGTTGATGTTTTCTTTAGCCATGCAGGAGCTTTGTAGATTGATTTAGTGACATTTGTTTATTTTTTTCCTTTATATCCCTTGCCCTAGGGGATGTATCATGGAAGATATTGCTGTGTGGGATAGCTTAAATTTTACTGCCTATGTTTTCCTGGAGGATTTTTATGGTGTCATATCTTATATTTTAGTCTTTTATCAATCTTAAGTAATTTTTGTCTATAGTGTAAATTGGAATTCTATTTTCATTTTTTACATATACTTTTCCAGAAATTCCAACATCATTTATTAAAAAGTATATTTTTACTCCATTTCATTTTTCTGCCCTCTTTGTCAAATATGAGCTAACTATATTGACATGGGTGTATTTCTGGACTTTCTATTCAGTTTCATTGGTCTATGTGCCTGTTCTTATGCCACTACTAGACTGTATTGATTACAGTGGTCTTTTAATGTAGTTTGATATCAGGTATTGTGATACCTACTACTTTGTTCTTCTCAAAATAGTTGTGGCTATTTGTGACCATTTATTGTTCCATATAAACTTTTAAAATACTTGTTCTCTATCTGTGAAATATGTCATTGGTATTTTAATAGGGATTACATTGAATTTATACATTACTTTGGGTAATGTAGATATTTTGATGATGTTAATTCTTAGAATCCATGAATATGATACATAATTCCATTTATTTGTGTCTTCCTTAATTTCTTTCGTCAATGTTGTATAGTTTCCTGTGTACAGGTCTTTTACCTCCTTGGTTAAATTTATTCCTAAATATTTTGTTTTTCTTTTTGCTGCATCAAATGGGATTTTTCCCCTAATTTCTGTTTCTGATATTTCATAGTTGGTATACAAAAATGCCTTTGATTTCTGAATGTTAACTGTGTATTGTAACATTTTGCCAAGTTCATTTATTAGGTTGAGTAGTTTTTTGGTGGAGTCAGTAGGGTCTTCTATGTATACTATTATGTCATCTGCAAATAGTGAGAGCTTTAATTCCTCCTTTCCAAATTGGATGAATTTTATTTTTTTTTCTTTTCTGATTGCTGTGGCTACAACTTCCAATACTATGTTGAATAGACATGTTGAAAGCAGACACTCTTGTCTTGTGACTGATCTTAGTGGGAAAGCTTTTAGTTTTTGCCCATTGAGTAAGATGCTGGCTGTAGCTTTCTCATATATGACCTTTATTATATTGAACTGCTCCTTGTACTCCCATATTACTGAGTGTTTTTATCATAATTGGGTACTGTACCTTATGAAATGCTTTCTCCACATCCATTGATACGATCATGTGTTTTTCTTTTTTGTATTGTGTATGTGATGTGTTACATTTATTGATTTATGTATATTGCACCATCCTTGCATCCCTGGGGTAAATCCCACTTGATCATGGGGTATAATCTTTTTAATGTGTTGCTGAACCTGATTTGTCAATATTGTGTTCAGGATTTTAGCATCTATGTTCATCAGAAAAATTGGCTTATAGTTTTCTTTGTTGTATTTTTATCTGGTTTTGAAATTAGAATAATAGTGACCTTGTAAAAAGAATTTGGGATTCTTACCACTTCCTGGATTTGGGGGATTACTTTGAGAATAATCGGGCTATCTCTTCTCTAAATGTTTTGTAAAATTCTCCTGTGTATCCATCCAGCCCAGAGCCTTCATATGTAGGAAGTTTTTTGATTACTGCTTCAATTTCATCAGCTGTTATTGGTCTGTTCAGGCTTTCTACTTCTCCATCATTCTGTTTTGAAAGATTGTATTTTTCTATAAATTTGTCCATTTCACCTAGGTTTTCAGATTTCTTTTCATATAGTTCTTCATAGTAATTTTTTACAATCTTTTGTATTTTTGTGGTATCATCAGTTGTAATCTCTCCCCTTGCGTTTCTGATTGTGTTTATTGGGTCCTTTCACTCTTTCTTGATTAGTATGCTTCAATGCTTGCCGATTTTGTTTATCTTTTCAAAGAACAAGCTCCTGGATTTATTGATCCTTAGAATTGTGCTTTTGGTCTCTATGTCATTTAATTCTGCTCTGATCTTGGTTATTTCTTTCTTTTCTTTCTTTCTTTTTGCAAAAGTAACACTTCCTTTATTACCCACAAGGGCCCACATTTACTCGAGGCAATTTGGCTTAAATGGAAATGTATTTTTTTAAATCATTGTTCAAGTACAGTTTTCTCCCTTTTACTCCCAATCCAATCCCCCCTCCCACCCTCCCCACTTCCCTCGCATTACCACCCTCCCCTTAGTTTATGACCATGTGTCCTTTAAGTTTGTTCCTGTGAACCCTTCCCATTCTCCCCAGAAATTACCTCTTCTCTCCACTCCGGTCACCATCAGCCTGTCCTCTATTTCAGTGTCTTTGGTTATATTTTGCTTGTTTCTTTGTTTTGTTATTTAGGTTCCTGTTAAAGGTGAGATCATATGGTATTTGTCTTTCACTGCCTGGCTTGTTTCGCTAAGCATAATGCTTTCCAGATCCATCCATGCTGTTGCAAAAACTAGAAGCTCCTTCTTTCTTTCTGCTGCATAGAATTCCATTGTGTAAATGTACCATAGTTTTTTGATCCATTCATTTACTGATGGGCATCTAGGTTGCTTCCAGCACCTAGCTATTGTAAATTTTGCTGCTATGAACATTGGGATGCATAGGTTCTTTTGAATTGGTGTTTTAGTATTCGTAGGATATAGGCCCAGCAGTGGAATTGCAGGGTCAAAGGGCATATCCATTTTTAGTCTTCTGAGGAAGTTCCATACTGCTTTCCATAGTGGTTGTACCAGTCTGCATTCCCACCAACAGTGCACTAGGGTCCCCTTTTCTCCACAACCTCTCCAACACTTGTTGTTTGTTGCTTTGTTTATGATGGCCATTCTGTCTGGTGTGAAGTGGTATCTCATTGTGGTTTTAATTTGCATCTCTCTGATAGCAAGCGATATTGAACATCGTTTCATGTGTCTTTGGATTTTCTGTATGTCCTCCTTGGAGAAGTGTCTGTTCAAGTCCTTTGCCCACTTTTTAATTGGATTCCTTGTCTTCTTAGAGTGCAGTCTTGTAAGTTCTTTATATATTTTGGAGATTAAACCCTTGTCTGAGGTATCATTAGCAAATATGTTTTCCCATACAGTTGGTTCTCTTTTAATTTTGATACTGTTTTCTTTAGCTGTGCAGAAGCTTTTAATTTTGATGAGGTCCCATTTGTTTATTCTTTCCTTTATGTCCCTTGGTCTAGGGGACACGTCAGTAAAAAAGTTTCTGCATGAAATATCTGAGATTTTCCTACCTACATTCTCCTGTAGGACTTTAATGGTGTCACGTTTTATATTTAAGTGTTTTATCCACCTTGAATTTATTTTTGTATATGGTGTAAGTTGGTGCTCAAGTTTCATTTTTTTTGCACGTGGCTGTCCAGTTCTCCCAAAACCATTTGTTGAAGAGGCTATTTTTATTCCATTTTATGTTGCTGCCTCCTTTGTCAAATATTAATTGACAATAGAGACTTGGGTTTATTTCTGGGCTCTCTATTCTGTTCCATTGGTCTATGTGGCTTGTTTTTATGCCAGTACCAGGCTGTTTGATTACAGTGGCCTTGTAGTATAGTTTAGTGTCGGGTATTGTGATCCCTCCTACTTTACTCTTCTTTCTCAAACTTGCAGCAGCTATTCGGGGTCGTTTATAATTCCATATAAATTTTTGAAGTGTTTGTTCTATGTCTGTGAAATATGCCATTGGTACTTTAATAGGAATTGCATTGAATGTGTAAATAAATTGCTTTGGGTAGTATGGACATTTTGATCATATTAATTCTTCCAATCCATGAACACGGTACATGTTTCCATTTGTTTGTGTCTTCCTTGATTTCTTTCTTCAGTGTTGTGTACTTTTCTGAATACAGATCTTTTACCTCTTTGGTTAGGTTTATTCCTAGATATTTTATTTTTCTTTTTGCTATTTCAAATGGGATTTTTTTCCCTTGATCTCTGTTTCTGCTGTTTCATTGTTGGTGTACAGAAATGCCTTTGATTTCTGGATATTGACTTTGTATCCCGCTGTTTTGCCAAATTCATTTATTAGGTCAAGCAGTTTTTTGGTAGAGTCTATAGGATATTCTATGTATACTATCATGTCATCTGCAAACAGTGACAGTTTTGTTTCCTCCTTTCCGATTTGGATGCCTTTTATTTCTTTTTCTTGTCTGATCGCTGTGGCTAAAACTTCCAGTACTATGTTGAATAGAAGTGGTGAAAGTGGACAGCCTTGTCTTGTTCCTGATCTTAGTGAAAAAGGATTTAATTTTTGCCCATTGAGTATGATGTTGGCTGTAGGTCTCTCATATATGGCCTTTATTATGTTGAGGAATGCTCCCTCTATTCCCACTTTGCTGAGTGTTTTTATCATGAATGGGTGCTGTCCCTTATCAAATGCTTTTTCCACATTTGTTGATATGATCATGTGGTTTTTGCCTTTGCTTTTGTTTATGTGATGTATTACATTTACTGACTTGCGAATATTGAACCATCCTTGCATCCCTGGAATCAATCCCACTTGGTCATGGTGTATGATCTTTTTAATGTATTGTTGGATGCGGTTTGCCAGTATTTTGTTGAGGATTTTAGCGTCAATGTTCATCAGTGATATTGGCCTGAAGTTCTTTTTCTTTGTTGTGACTTTATTTGGTTTTAGAATTAGGACGATGTTGGCCTCATAAAAGGAATTTGGGAGACTCCCATGTTTTTGGATTTTTTGGAATAGTCTGTGAAGGATAGGGGTTAGCTCTTCCTTAAATGCTTTGTAGAATTCTCCTGTGAAACCATCTGGTCCAGGGCTTTTGTGTGTTGGGAGTTTTTTGATTACTGCTTCAATTTCTTTTGCTGCTATTGGTTTGTTCAGGCTTTCCGCTTCTTTTCCATTGAGTTTTGGAAGATTATATTTTTCGAGAAAGTTGTGCATTTCACCTAGGTTTTCAAATTTCTTGGCATACAGCTCTTTAGTAATTTCTTACAATCCTTTGTATTTCTGTGGTATCTGTTGTAAAATCTCTTTCATTTCTGATTGTGTTTATTTGGGTTCTCTCTCTTTTTTTCTTGATGAGTCTGCTTAAAGGCTTGTTGATTTTGTTTATCTTTTCAAAGAACCAGCTCTTGGATTCATTGATCCTTAGAATTGTGCTTTTAGTCTCTATGTCACTTAATTCTGCTCTGATCTTGGTTATTTCCTTCCTTCTGCTTGCTCTGGGCTGCCTTTGTTGTTGTTCCTCGAGTTCTGGTAGACATAGGTTTAGGTTGTTTGTTTGGAATGTTTCTAACCTTTTTAGGTGGGCCTGTATCGCTATGAACTTCCCTCTCAGGACTGCCTTGCCTGTGTCCCATAAGTTTTGGGTTGTTGTGAGTTCGTTTTCATTTGTTTCCAGAAACCTTTTCATTTCTTCTCTAATATCATTCTTGACGCGTTCATTGTTTAATAGCATGTTATTTAATCTCCATGATTTTGAGTGTTTTGGGTTTTTTTCCTTGGGGTTGGTTTCTAGCTTCAGTCCCTTGTGGTCTGAGAAAATGCTTGGTATGATTTAAATTTTCTTGAAATTCTTGAGGCTTCTTTTGTGTCCTGTCATGTGGTCTATCTTTGAAAATGCTCTATGTACATTTGAAAAGAATGTGTATTTAGCTTTTTTTTTTGGAGGGCTCTGTATATATCAGTAAAGCTGATTTCATCAAGCGTATTGTTCAATGCTACAATATCTTTGTTGATATTTTGTTTGGAAGATCTGTCCATTTTTGATAGTGTGGTGTTAAAATCTCCCACTATAATTGTGTTGCCGTCCATATCTTTCTTGAAGTCCTCTAAGATCTTCTTTATGTATTTCGGTGCTCCTATGTTGGATGCATATATATTTAAAATATTTATGTCTTCTTGATGAATTCTTCCCTTGAGTATTATGAAGTGACCTTCTGGGTCTCTCTTTATGGACCTTTTTTGGAAGTCTATTTTGTCTGATATGAGTTTTGCTACCCCGGCTTTTTTTATCTGTTCATTTGCTTGGAAGATTTGTTTCCAGCCCTTCACTTTCATCCTGTGTAGCTCTTTTATCCTGAGGTGAGTCTCTTGTAGACATCAGATATTTAGGTCATTTTTCTTATCCAATCAGCTATTCTATGTCTTTTGATTGGAGCATTTAATCCATTTACGTTTAAGGTTATTATTGATAGGTACTTATTCATTGTCTTTTATGTACGTGTGTTCCTCTCTCTCTCTCTCTCTCTTTTCCCTCCCTTCCTTAAAGCAGTCCTTTTAGAATCTCTTGCAGAGCTGGTTTGGTCGAGGTGTACTCTTTTAGACTTCTTTTTTCTGGGAAGCTTCTTATTTGGCTTTCTATCTTGATTGAGAGCCTTGCTGGATATAGTAGCCTTGGTTGCAGGCCTCTGGTTCTCATTACCTGGAGTATTTCTTGCCATTCTCTTCTGGCTTGAAGTGCTTCCATTGAGAAGTCAGCTGTTAGCCTTATTGGGGCTCCCTTGTATGTTACTTCCTTTTTCTCCCTTGCTGCCTTTAAGATTCTCTCTTTGTCTTGAAATTTTGCCATTTTAATTATGATGTGTCTTGAGGTGGGCCTCTTTGGGTTCCTCTTGATTGGGACTCTCTGTGTTTCCTGGATTTGTGTGACTTTTTCTCTCATCAAATTAGGGAAGTTCTCCTTCATTACTTGTTCAACTACATTTTCAATCCCTTGCTCTTCTTCTTCTCCTTCTGGTATCCCTATTATATGGATATTTTTACATTTCATATTTTCTTGCATTTCTCTTAAATCCTCTTCATTCTTTCTGAGCCTCTTTTCCTTTTCTTGCTCTTTCTGGGTGTTGTTTTCTACTTTGTCCTCTAGCTCGCTGATCCGATCTTCTTGATCATCGATCCTGCTTTTCATTCCTTCTACTATGCTCCTCAATTCAGAAATGGCATTCTTCATTTCCTCTTGGCCCTTGTTGAGAGTTTCTATTTCCTTTTTCATGTTTATATAGTTTCCAGTGAGATCATTGTAGCTTCCCTCTAGTTTCTGATAGCTCATTATGAGTTCATTGAGCTTCCTGATAATCATTGTTTTGAACTCAATATTTGATAGTTGAGTTGCCTCTATTTCATTTAGCATTTTTTTGAGGCTTCCTCGTTTCCCTTCAATTGGGGGTTGTTTCTTTGTTTTCTCATTGTTCATGGGTTTCTTCTTTTTTCTTCTTGTTTCTTAAATTGATCTGTTCTGATTCCCTGAAATTATGGTGTGAACTTCTGTGGTAGAATATTTGTGAGATTCAGTGGTGCAATCTCCTTTGTGTATCCTGGTGTTCACAGCTTCCCCTTACTCTTTTTTTGTGATCAGATGGAGGAGTAAGGTGAAATGGTTTAAGACAAGAAGACAGTGTACTATGATATTTACATTAGCAGCCAGTAGAGAAGAGATGGGTTATCTTTTGGCTCCTTATAGTGTTAACCGTGATCCTCCACCCCACTATCCACGTTTTAGAAAGGATGGAAAGAAGGTAAGATTCTTATTGGGGACAAGAAGATTGTTAGTTGGATCTAGAAAGCTGTGAGGCTGTGGGAGGTCAGATTCTAAGGTAGGGTTGGACTAAAGATTAGTATATAGGAGTAGTGAGTACAAGAATAGAGACAACCCCCAGAATAGTATAGTTCAGAAAATTGCAAAGTAGGCTGAGATCAGGTAGGGGTATTGAGAAGCATTTACAATTGTATAGACTAGGTCTTACTAGCAGTAATAGTAAAGTGACAGTCTTGTGGCAGATTCGATGAGGTCTAGATAACAAGAATAAAGAGTATAGAACCTTGAGAGGTGTATTAATGGAACACAGATGAAGGATAGTAATTTATCAACACCTTGTGACTGAGATACCAGGGGGAACCTATCAAATGACAGTATAACCAGCCAAGCAAAGAAGATTATACAGAAACTAAAATAATACCAAAATATTATTAAAATAAAAAATGTTGGAAAAGTGAGAAAAAGATAATACAAATTTACAGTAACTTGCAAGATTTAAAAAAAAGGAAAGAAAAGCAGAAGATGTAGTGCAGGAGAGATAAATTTGGAGTGGAAAGAATAATGTTAGGATGAATGGAAGAGAAACATAAGGGATTGCGAGATAAAAATAATAAGAATTTAAAAATAAAATGTCACATAAAACACAAGATAAAATCAATCAACCAACAACAGCCAGAGAAACCAAACAAAACCAAACAAAACCAAACCAAAAACAAAAATAAAAACAAAAAAATCCTCCTGTTGGTTTCTAACTGGCCAGACCAGTTTTTCTGATCTTGCTGGCTTCAGCTGGCTGAGGGACCTTTGAAATGCTTCTCTCTCTCCCAGCCAGATCTCAGCAAGTCTGTCAGCTACCCTGGGCGCTCCTGAACACACTGGCTCTCTGGATCTCACTTCCACATTCTTCTGGACTCTGGGGTCCTTCAGGGTTCCAGCTCTATGATCTCAGGAGGCACCCGCGACGTTTTGGGATTCACTGTGCCCTCCCTGGGGATCATAAAAGGGCACACCCCTTCCCCAGACTTTTGAGATTGGGGTCTAGGATCTCTCTAAGCGCCTCCCCACGACCCTTCTGGGTTTAAAGCGCGCGAGAGTCAGTCTTCCCGACGGTCCGCGAGCCAAGCCCTTTCCAGCTCCGTGTTCCCCGCCGAACCGCACTCCGACCGGGCTAGGGGTGCGGGCGCTCTTCCAGGCTGCCCCTGGTCCTGTTGGCTAGAGGCCCTCACTTCTCCCAGGTCTCTGGGCGGGTGTTCATAGTCCCTGGGCGATTTTTTCCCAGTCCAACTGGCCAATCTGTTCCTTCTAGCAACACGTTCTCCCCTGGAGTTGCTCACCCCCATATTCGGGGGAGGGAGCAGCAACTTCCCTCTCCCGGGAGCCCTGGGGCAGACCCCAGAGCACCGAGTGGGCCTGGGGTCTGCACACCCCTAGACCCCGTGCTGATCCCTGGTCCCTTTTGTCCTGTATCAGACTGCTTACTGTCTGGTTTTCCAGTGAGTGCAATAATTTTTGATGTCCTGCTTTCAAAAGTTATTCGGTAACCTAGCCCACTTGCTCTGTTTCTCCACCGATCCGCCAGTTTCCCCCCTCTTCACAGAAGCCGAGAGAAACGCTGCCTAGAGTAAAGCCGCCATCCGCCATCTTCCCCCCCACCCCCCGATCTTGGTTATTTCCTTCCTTCTACTTGCTCTGGGCTGTTTTTGTTGTTGTTCCTCCAGTTCTTGTGTGTGTAGGGTTAGGTTGTTTATTTGAAATGTTTCTAACTTTTTTAGATAGGCCTGTATCACTATGAACTTCCCTCTCAGGACCGCCTTTCCTGTGTCCCATATGTTTTTGATAGTTGCAAGTTCATTTTCATTTGTTTCCAGAAATTTTTTCGTTTCTTCCTTATCTCACTGTTAATTCATTCATTGTTTAATAACATATTTTTCAGTCCCCATGAATTTGATTCTTTTTATCCTTGAGGTTGGTTTCAAATTTCAGTGCACTATGGTCTGAGAAAATGCTTGATATGGTTTCAAGGTTCTTGAATTTGTTGAAGCTTGTTTTGCATCCTATCATGTGATCTATCTTTAAAAAATGTTCCATGTGCATCTGAGAAGAATGTATGTTTTACTTCTTTTTGGTGAACAGTTCTGTATATATCAGTTAAGCCCATTTGATCTCGTGTGTGATTCAGTGACAAATAACATTGTTGATTATTTGTTTGGAAGAGCCGTTTATTGTTGACAGTGGGTTGTTAAAATCCCCTACTATAAGTGTGTTGCTGTGTATATCTTTCTTGAAGTCCTCCAACATTTTCCTTATATATTGGGCTGCTCCTATGTTGGGTGCATATTTGATTAAAATGTTTATAGTTTCCTAGTGGATTCTTCCTTTTAGAATTATGAAATGACATTCTTTTTCTCTTTTTATGACCTTTGTTTTGAAGCCTATTTTGTGTGCTATAATTTCTGTGACATTGGATTTTTTTCCTGTCCATTTACTTGGAATATTTTTTCCAACCTTTCACTTTCAATCTGTATAGGTCTTATTTCTGAAATGGGTCTCTTTAAACAGTATATATGTGGGTCATGTTTTCTTATCCATTCAGCTACCCTAAATCTTTTGATCAGAGCATTTATTCATTTACATTTAAGGTTATGTTGATAGATACTTATTCATGTTTCCCTTTTTGTACCTGTGTTCCTCTCTCTCTCACTCTCTTTCTTCCTCTACTATAGCAGATTTTTTAGCATATCTTGCAATGCTGGTTTGGTGAAGGGGTATTCCTTCAGCCTTCTTTTGTCTGTTAAACCCCTTATTTCACCTTCCATTTTAATTGAGAGCCTCGGTGGGTAGAGGAGTCTTGGATGCAGGCCTTTGCTTTTCATTAATTGGAATATTTCTTGCCATTCCCTTCTGGTTTGCAGTGTTTCTGTTGAGAAATCAGCTGTTAGCCTTATCAGAGCTCCCTGGTATGTTACTATAGGTTTTCCCCTTGCTGCTTTTAATATTCTCTCTTTGTCTCTAAATTTTCTCATTTTAATGATGCTCTGTCTTGGAGTAGACCTCATTGGATTCTTTCTGAATGGGACCGTCTGTGCCTCCTGAAATTTCATGGCCTTTCCCTTCTCCAAGTTACAGAAATTTTCTGTCACTATTTTTTCAAATAAATTTTCTGTCCCTTGCTTCTTTTCTCCTCCTTCTGGTATTCCTGCGATGCAAATGTTGATATGTTTCATGTTGTTCTGTAGTTCTGTTAAGCTATCCCCATACTTTTTGAGTCTTTTTTCATGCTGTTTCTCTACCTCCATATTTCTTTCTGCCTTGTCTTCTAGCTCACTGGTTCCATCCTCTATTTCATCCAGCCTGGTAGTAAATCCTTCTAGGATATTTTTTATTTCTTTTTAAAAAGGTTTTATTTATTTATTTATTTATTTATTTATTTATTTATTTACTTTTAAGAGAGAGGGGAAGGGAGGGAGATAAAGAGGTAAAGAAATGTCAATGTGTAGTTGCCTTTCACTAGGCCCCCACTGGGTACCTGGCCCACACCTCATGCATGTGCCCTGACAAGGAATCAAACTGGTGACCTTTTGGTTCACAGCCCGAGTTTAATCCACTGAGCTACACTAGCCAGGACTATTTATTACTTCTGACATTGTATTCCTCTTTTATTTCTGGTTCCTGTCTATAGTTTCTATTTCTTTTTTATGTTGTTGTGGTTCCCACTCAGTTCTTTATAGTTGCCTATGCATTCCTTGAACATCCTATAGCCATGTTTTTGAATTTTATATCTGATAGATTGCTGCCTCAATTTCATGTATCTGTTTCACTGGGGATTTTCCATTCTTTTCAATTCAGGGTCCTTTCTTATCTCTCCATTTAAGGTGATTCTTTTTGTTTGCATTTACATCTCATGGTTCTCTGCTTTGCCTGCTTGTCTTCATGGGGTGGACTTTTGTCATAGGAGTTCTGTGGGACTCAGTGGTGCAATGTCTTTGATTTCCTTGTATGGTTGCTCTAGGGTTGCCCTTTCTTCTGTTTGTGTGGGTTCTCTTGTACTTGGGCTTTACTAGTTGGTGGCTTTTTGTTGGTGGGTTCTCCCCTCCCATAAGCTTAGTGGTAGTCATGACTCCCACCTTGTCTTGTATGGCGTTGTATAAGTGTTAGTGAAGTGTCACCAGACCACCAAACCTATGCCAACAAAACAAACCCACCTGCCACATCAGCAATAGCAACTTCAACTGAGCAAAGATTGATAAAGGTGAAGACAGATTGATAATATTATAAGCTATCACAAAGTGAATATGAGGTGACTAAAAGAGGGGTAAAATTGTTTGGTAAGAGGTAGGAGAACTAATAAGAGTAAGGGTACAGTGGATAAAAAGAAAGGGAGAAAAGAAAATTTGAAACATAAGTAAAACACAGAAGGGTGATGAGCACAATGGGGTAAGAAATAGAAGAGTATACTATGAGGTTTGAAGTAAAATTAAAAAGGAATTTGACCAATGGGAGAAAAATTGCAGTAAAACCACATCAGGGTCAATTGCAATTGCAGCTAAATGAAGTTTAATAAAGATGGGATGGGAATAAGAATATTGTACAAAAGTGAATGTGAGATGTCTACTGCAAAGAAAATGATTTTGATAGTATGGGGGAAGCAAACTAAGAAGAGTAAGGAGTAAAATCCAGGTTGAGAAAGAGGAAAAAATGAAATAAAATTCCTCACTCAACTGATCAGGGGCATGGGAAAGGCAAAATGGAGTAAGGCAGGAGGAGAGTGTTCTATGGGATTTAAAGTACAAAAATATACTGAACAAATAGGTGTTCCACTGGAGAAGTACAACAGTATCTGTTGTATTTTGTCCAACTAGCCATGGTTTATAAAAGGTAGAAAAGAAATAAGACTCTTATATGAGGGGAAAAATAATGTGAGCTGACTTAAGAAAGAAGAGTGTTTATGCAAGTTTAGATGGAAGAGAAATAGTGAGAGTAAAGGGTAAGAACATGGCATAGTGTGAGAGAAAACAAAGTTTAGAATAACAGTAATACATCTCAGGATGATAGTGGAATGGATTAAGACCAGTGAGGGGTGTTGTGTTGGATTTGGAGTAACAATAGCATGAAAATATATATATAATCTGATTAAAAAGAATAAAAAGTAAGACACCAAAAGTAATGAGTTCTTTGGAATACAAGTAAAGTGAAAGAAGAAAACTTAAAATGTAATATGAAAGGGAGAAAAAACAAAAACAAAAGAGCAAAAACAACTAAAGAAAAAAGAAGATGTAGTAATAAAAAAACATGCAAGTTCTGACAAAGAGCAAGGTGAAACTTGTCTGAGCTGTTGGTGTTGGCCTTCTGACTTCTTTCTGAATCCATTTTTTAATTTTCTCTCACCTCTGACTCCCAGGTCGGTCGTCCACCTTTAGGCAACACCACCTGTATCTCCTTCCCCTTCCTCTAGAGGAGCTTCTGTTGTGACTGAGAAGGTGAAGCCTCTGTGTCTCACTTGGGAGGCACTCTTCAATCTTCTGAGAAAATTGTGGGTGTGTTTCCCCTGCCTTTATCTCTCCCATCTTAGTCTGTCCTAGTTTATTTCCAATAATATATAGTTTCTGCTTAAATAACTGTCCTTTTTCACAGGGAGCAGAGGACAATCTGTGTAAGACTGTCAGCTCTCTCCTGCTGGCATAGTCTACAGCTCTGTGTGTGAACCAAGTCTGGGCAGTGCCCTGAATCCCCCTGGTTGCACCCTTTCTTAACTTCCTGTTTTTATAGCCTGAGTGTAATAGGGCCCTAGGAACCACTGTACTTTGTCTTGCTGTGTGGAGTTCAGAATGGGTCCGTTTAGGCATTAGCCTTGCTGTCTTACTCTCGAAAACACAAAAACAAACAAAAAAATGCCGCCTGCTAGTTGTTAAGCCTGCCCAGCTGGTTTTGCAGATATTCCACGCTCTTGCAGGCAGTGGGGAATTAGGCTGTTTCCCTTTCTGGTGGTTCTGCCAAGAAAGGGGGCTCAGTCTATCCTACAATAATCACAGGTGTACAGTCTCCAGCCCACTTCCCTCAGAGGACCCTGTGGCCCACACTTTCCACTCTGAGCTTTGTGCCAGGCTGGTGCTGAGAAACCACCTTGCTTTGCACCTCTTTGATCAATCTGTGAGGTACACTGAGTGAGAGCAAATCACCCCAACAATCCTTACTCCTTGTTGGCCAGGCAGCTGTGTGTGCTAGGTTCGTACCCAGTGTACCTCAGTTCCCCTTTTTAGAAAATCTCTATGGGTGCCACTGCCACTAAGAGCCACTGCCTGGTTTTTGGCACACTCCAACTCTCTGGCAAGTCCAGCATCTATTCAGTCAGGGCCAGTCCCGGCCTACCTCTTTTCCCAGCTCCAGGTGCTACAGGGATCTCCTCGACTCTCTGTTGCTGTCCCACCTGGTGACTGCCACCCCTGCTTGGGTGCAGTGCCAGCTGTGTGCATGTGTGTTGTCTCTTTTCCTCCTGCGACTTTATGCATTCAGGTCACTCCTGGCTTGGGTCTGTGATTTCCCTACCCTGGGAGGAGAGGGAGATGCTAGGCTGTTATCACTGAACTGGCTCTCCTCTGATATTGTATTTATGGCAGCTGCAGTTTCTGGCACCGCACCTGGGGACTTTCCCTGTCTGCCTATAAAACCTCCTTACTGCCCGCTTTAAAGCGTAGTCTACACACTTTGGCTTCCAAACTTCTTATCAGGTAAGATTCTCTTGACTGTTCACTTTGTTTTTCAGAAGGTCAGCTAAGTGTCTCAGTTGTGTGTACAAACAAGTGGGCTCATTTCCCACCTACTGCATCACCATCGTCTCTTGTCATCATTCTAATTTTTTAAGTGTAGTAAGATATATGTTTCCTAGTTTTCTGACACTTAGGTAAATTTAACAAAATTAAATATTTTAAATCAAAATCTTACTTAATTTCTATATAATATTTCATGCAAGGAAAATATGGTTGAGTATAAGGTGTTTATTTTTATTCATTTGATTATTAATTTGTAAGTGATCAGGGAATATTTGTATTTATGCCCAAAATAGTCTAGCATCACTTTCTCTTGGCAGTTTAGGGATAAGACCAACTTGTTGGTAATCATAAAGTAGATGAGGGGAAGTGTTTGTTGAAGGTGATGATTTTGAGAAGCATAAATTTAAAAGTGGGGGATGAGTTGAAAAAAGAAAAGAAAGTAAAAGGTGAGAGGTCAATGTTCCACTTATAAACTGATATGTAATTTGCTTCAGGTTATAATCTTTATGGTGTCATCTTTAGTTAAAGAATGGTTATATCAGAATAGCAAGATTGTGGTATTAATGAGTATTTTGAACAGGAACTGCAACATGATTTGAAAAGTATTAGGGCAATTAAAAATAAATGGACAAAAAAATTACCTGTTCAGAATTTCTCTTTATTTAGAACTCAGTAAGATGTAAATGCTTAAATTATAAAATATAAGTGTTTTTTTCAAATGTTCTTTAAATTTTATCAAATCTATATTAAATATTAGAGCATTTGGTATATTTGTAATTTATATTACA
The DNA here is from genome assembly GCF_019186645.2 of Phyllostomus hastatus. Classification (NCBI taxonomy): domain Eukaryota; kingdom Metazoa; phylum Chordata; class Mammalia; order Chiroptera; family Phyllostomidae; genus Phyllostomus; species Phyllostomus hastatus. Next base: position 19,145,395 of record NW_025334022.1, read on the forward strand.
TATCTGGTCTATGATGAATTTTAATCATTAAGTTTGTCCAAGGGCGAAGACTCACAAAATTATAGCAAAAATGTTTAATACGTGGCAGAGCTAAGGTAATTTACAAACTGTTCTACCCAAATGCAGCAAATTTGATATGCCTGATTAATGAAGGAACTTTTAAATTAGGCTCTTGAAACTCTTGAATTAATGGAACATTTCATGCAATATTTTATTGAGATTCTGCCAATGGCATTGGGACTATAATATGGTAGAAAAAAACATTTGACCGACACTAAAGAAATAATTTCTAGTCCATATAGACACTCATTCACTAATTATATGACTTTGGAAAAATTACCTTTCATGCTTTAGTTTTCTCATCTATAAGATGAAGCAGATTCCTTCTATGAGCTACATTTAATTAGAAATAGAACTTCTACATATTATACTCTGTCTTTCATCACTCAAGCAATCAACATTTATTCACAGTCTCAGTCTTGGGTGCATTTCAAAGTCACTGGTGGACTATTTTAAATCTGCAGATTCCTGAGCCCCACTTTAGACTTCCAGAATTACAAAATCTGTGTGTTATGCATTGGGATCTGTATTTTAAACAAACATACAACTCCCAGGTTCTTCTTTCTTATATGTAACTGAGTTGAACATACAACTTAGCTGGTGATGTAAGTTTATACTGAATATAAAGAAAAGTCTAACATAGATACAAATATACATATAAAAATAAAAGAAAGACCAAAATAAGTAAGTAGAGGATGTAGGTTTAGAACTGGCTCAGAGTTGGAAAAGGAGAGGGGTAAAAGATTCCCAGGAAGGAAAAATTAGAGTAGCAATTGCACAAAGATGAAACAAGAGTAGTTGACTTCTACTGTAGTGAAGTCTGACCAGATTACAGTAGAGAGAAAGATTGGCAATAAATAGAACTCTGCTTCCTGGCTTCTTATTTCTTTGGTCATTGATCACTTTTTAAAATTATTTTTTACAAACTAATTTATTAATTGGTTACACATAATAGTTTCATCACATATGGTATAAATAATATATTAAGATGTTTCCTTTTCTATTTCATGAAATAATGTTTTTGTAATCCTTCACATGCATCTTTGACACCAGTCTTTGCCATCATTAAATCTACTTTCTGAGACACTTAACAAAGTTTTCCAGAGCACTTCTTCTTTTCACTCTATAAATAGTTTGAGAAATTGCTTTCAGAATTATGTATATTGCTATCAATTTTCCAAAGCACAAGTATTATTTGTATAACATGAACACAATTAAAATAATCTTGTAGGTATATATTTGTAATCTCCACAATTTTCAAATTAATTGAATTACCTTTTATCTTTTAAAATGTTTTATTGTGAAATAAGATACACATATTAAAAGAACACAAAATATCAATACACAGTTAGATGAATAATTATAAAATGAATTTTAAAATAACTACCACCAATGTCAGGAAATAGAATATTGCCAGCCCTCTCCCCTGAAAATTCATATGCATCCTGGGCCAATTACAACTTCCTTCCTCCTCCAGGAGTAGTAACTATTATAGTTCTTCTGACAGCTATTTCTTTGTTTTTCTTTATAAATTTTCCATTAATATATATACATTCCTAAAATTTATATTTTAGTTTTGCTTATTTCATTATTTTATTTTTTAAAGATTTTTTAACATTTATTTTTAAAGAGAGGGGAAGAGAGGGAGAAAGAGAGAGAGAAAAACATCAATGTGTGATTGCCTCTCATGCACCCGCCACCAGGGACCCAGCCCACAACCCAAGCATGTGCCCTGACTGGGAATTCAACCTGTGACCTTTTGGTTTGCAGGCCGGCACTCAGTCCACTGAGCCACACTAGCCAAGGATCAATAAACATATTTTTAAAAATTAAAATAAAACAAACACCTTTGAAGCCAAAAGTTGTCCTAAAATAGAGTTTACTGAGCTATATGCTAGCCAAAAAAAAAGGACCATGTCCTGGCTTATGCAGTATAAACTACCAGTGGCAGGGCTAGGCAGAGAAGATGAACATGTCCACTGCCCTGGAGCTAATGGGGCCCTTTTATACAGTGGGTTTGGGGAAGAAAGATGTAAGTTGTTTTGAAGGAATTTACAATAAGGGAGGAGTTAGGTAAGAGAAGATAAATTGGAGAAAGTTCTGGGATAGTTGCATAATGTGCAAGGAAGAAGTATGTAATGCCTCAAAATTGGTTGTAGGCAACAGTCTGGAAAGCTCATGCATAAGTAGGATGTTGTGGTGCTTGGGGGTCAGTTTGTTTTGTTTTGTTTTGAATAGCCACATGGACACTGACTCAAAATTTTAACATATAATGTATATATGTATTCAGGGATATGAGCAGTCTGTTGTTGGTTTCAGCCAATGCTCTGTTAAATGATTAAATTCTTACCTCTTCCTTCTACCTTCCAGCCTACAACAATTTTAGGATATCTTGGAATTTTTCACTTCTTACTACTTTTCTAAGAAATTTGTTTTAGAGATTTCTCCTTTTAAAAATTATTTTATTGTTGTTCAAGTACAGTTGTCTGCATTTGCCCCCCACTACTCCCCCCACCCCAGCCATCCCCATCTCCCTCCCCTGCTTCCACCTCCCCTTGGTATTGTCCATGTGTCCCTTATAGTTGTTTCCAGGAACTATTTCTGATTTACTTGATTTGTCTGCTTGTCTCCTTACTTTCCATTCTTTCTCAATCATTATAAGGAATTTGGTGTAAATTTTTTTTTTTGCCTATTTAAATCTACAATTCAAGTGAAATTTGGTATTGGCCATTTAGATCCAACTTGGAAAAATTCTTGGAAAAATGAAGAAGCAAGGACATGCTTCTTCATTTTAAAGAGAGGTTAAGGTTGGCGGGGGAGGGAGAAAAATATCAATATGTGAGAGAGAGAGACAAAAAGGTTAGTTGCTTTTCACATGGGTCCCAACAGGAGGTCAACCTACCACCTAGGTATGTGCCCTGACCAGGAATCAAACCCACAGTCTTTCAGTTTATGGGACAATGCTCCAACCAAGACATACTGGCTAAGGTTGGACAAAAAATTTTTAAAGATTTTATTTATTTATTTTTAGAGAGAGGGGAGGGGAAGGAGAACGAGGGAGAGAAACATCAATATGTGGTTGCCTCTCAAGCGCCCCCTACTGAGGACCTGGCCCACAACCCAAGCATGTGCCCTGACTGGGAATAGAACAGGCAACCCTTTGGTTTGCAGGCCGGCAATCAATCCAGTGAACCACACCATCCAGGGCTGGAAAAATTTTTGTTTAATTCCAAATGCATATAAAGTAACTTCTATTTCTTGATCACGAGGTACTTCCCTTTAATTTAATTAAGGAAATGTGTTACTTGGTAACAATTACACACTTTAGGTTTTACCCTGGTGCCAGGGTGAGTGACTAACAGTATTTGGGGTATTTAATAAATCTGAGCTATCACAAAATTCCACGTGTGAATTTTAAGAAAAATGATTCTCTAAGTAATTTTACTGACCAATCATCCTAATGGCTTGTAGATTTTGTGTATGTATTTAACGGATAAATGACCACATAAAAACCCTTTGCATGCTTCTATTTCCATACTCATTTAATCAGTTGTCATAATACCAGCGATGTTTCCTTTGGCATGGCCTTAAACAGAGTTTATGAATATATGAGAATATTGAAAGCATTAAGAATTAAGGGGAAATAAGCCCTTCCAACTGCATACTTGGAGAATATTGGCTTGATTATCTCTTTTGCTCTGTTTTGTTTTGATTGTGTAAAAACTACCATTATCCGAATTTCTATTTCATGAATGGGCAGAGGTTCCTTTAAGCATCCTTCATGCCATTTGTACATCCAATTGATTGCAGCTGTATCCAAAAGAAAGGAAACAGATGTTTTGCTGATTCTACTGCCAAGAAGTAGATTAAATTTGGAAACATATCATTGCTGGACAATTAAAACTCAGAGACATGTGATTTGCTAACTTAAAGCCAGAAAGCAAAGAGACCTCACTGTACTTTCAGTCATTGTTCTTTTTAAGGTGACCAGAGTCTGAACATATAGATTTAATATTTAATGAAAATAGTTTATTTCTACTTCATTTTCGTTCAATTTCGAAAGATGTGGTTCCTTCCTATAGCAGCATTTTAAAATGTTTTTTGTCAATGCTATTATTTATACATATTTAAAGCAAGAACCATCTGTTTGAGCAGGGTAACATCTGAAGCCTACATTTGTGTACACATACATGCAGAGTTATTATATAAAAGCATGTTTTGTGAAATGACAGTAGAAAGAAAGTTTTCTGAATAGGGTTTTGTGGCATAAGGAAGAAAATCCACTTTATTTGAAATAGATATATCAGAATAATTTCCAAAAACAAACATATTATCTTGTTTATTTGTCTTGTTAATTTAAGAACTTTGAGTATCTTTCATTTTAGGATAACTAGTTCTCAGACAAGGGACATGTCCCTAAAACCTCTTTTCAAATTATATTCTTGCCTTCATACACTTTCTCAGTTGTTGATTTGGCCTAATTTAAAAGAATGCCTTTATTATCTCTATTCTAGGGACTTCTTCTCTAGTCAGAAGAAATCTGCTCTGGATCATTGCGCTGTCAGAAATCCATGCTTCTTCAACTTGATGAAAGCACTGGAGGTTTCCCAGAGAAATCTGACATAGAGTTGGCAGAATAGTCATCATTTCTCACAAATTTCATCAACTCTGATCTGTCATATGGAGGAACATTTAAACACCAACTGGGTGTATTGAACACCAGAGCTGCAGAGCTGGCAGCATTACATACATTTGTGAGAGGACATTGTGATGAACTTATAACAATGATCAAATAGCTGCAATCAACACCTGTGCCATGGGAACACATTTTTCTCCAGACTGCAACATGTCAAAACAAAAACCCATCACCAGAGGCTAATAAGAAAACTGTATGAATGTAAGGTTATTAGAATAATTTGGGGTGGTTTGAAGGATCCGTTTAAAAGGAAAAGTATTGAGTATTGCACATGTGCATGCTTTCAGTGGCCCCCTCTTTGTGACATCATGGATGGATCTGGACAGCATTATGCTGAGTGAAATAATCCAGGTGGTGAAAAACAAATACTATACGATCTCACCTATAAGTGGAACCTAATCAAAAAAGCACACAAGCAAGCAAAATATAACCAGAGATATTGAAATTAGGAACAAATTGACAGTACCAGAGGGGAGGTGGGAGTGGCTAATGGGGAGAAAAGGAATAAAAGTTATCAGGAACATGTATAAAGGACACATAGAGAAAGCCAAAGGAGGGCAGGATCAAGGGTGGGAGGTGGGGATGGCTGAGGAGGGGGGAGTGGTGGGAGAAAATGGAGACAACTATACTTACTTGAACAACAATAAAAAGAATGTGGAAAGAAAATAATGAAGTCCTGTCACCAAACTGAAGTAGATCATGTCAATATTTTTCAAATTAATGTAGTAGCATAGGAGACAATAAAGATAAGTACTCTAGAAGATCGGAAATGCTGTAGGATTGAGAAAACACACACTTGTACTTTGGCTGGTTTGGCTCAGTTGGTCAAAGCATCATCTTATAGACTGAAGGGTCTCTGGTTGACTTCCAGTCAGGGCACATGCCTGGGTTGAACCTTCAGTCCTCTGTCATTACACATGTAAGAGGCAACTGATTAATGTTTCTCTTCCCCCCTCTCTCCTTCCCTTCCCCTTCTCTAAAAACAAACAAAATCAATTCTTTGGTACACATGAATCTCAAAGGAAAAAATTAGTATACTCATATACTAATTCACTCTGGAAACATTAATCACAAAAATGAGAAATTTCTATAATAAGTAGGGAATTGATGCAGAACAAATTAATAAGACAATAAAGAGATACTTTTTATTTGTAATAATTGGAAGTTTTATAAAATATTAAAATTATATAAGGGAGTAGAAATCTACTATAAATCTTACTCAAACTTCATCCTCAATATACAAGCTCTGTCTGGAAAAAATACAGCCATTGTTAACATAACAAGGATGGTTTGCACGACATCAATGTAACCTGGAAGTCAAAGAGAGTGGACTGGAATGCACAGGCATGAACAATGATGATTTCACTGTACGAGTAGTCAGTGGGGGTGGTAGACACAGTTGAGTGAGCATGTGTACTTTGTGGCTGTCGCATTCAAAATGACTGAGCAAGTAGAACAACGAATCTGCATCAAATTTTGTGTTAAGCATGAACATTCCTCTTCAGAAACAATTTGGATGATTCGGCAGGCTGCAGCTATGGGCAACTGGTGATTGGCAACTTCATCGCAACATCACACCCGATTCATACATCATTCCTCCTGCAGAGTTTTTTGGCAGAATATCAAACCAACTAGGTGAAAGCCCGCTTATAGCCCAGATTTTGTGCCCTGTTCTTTCTGGCTTTTCCCAAAACTAAAATCACCTTTGAAAGTGAAAAGATTTCAGACTATGGATGAGATTCAGGAAAATATGATGGGGATGCTGATGGCAATTGGGAGAACTGTGTGAGGCCACAAGGTGCCTACTTTGAAAGGGACTGAGACATCATTGTCTTACGTATGTGTCTTGTATCTTTTATCTTCTTCAGTAAATGTCTCTATTTTTCATATTACATATCTGGATACTTTCTAGACAGACCTTTTATATACTATAAAGAGAGCATCAGACTTAGATGAAGGTCTAAACAACATTTAGGGGGTTTTGACACAATTGATCTTGGGACATAATAAATTAATGATAAAAACAGATATAAAATCAGTTTTTTTAGAAATACTAATGTTCTTTACTAGCAAAATAATTTCCAGACACATATCATGACAAATTGTACTTAAGTTGCTCCACTGTTAGATGAGACTTGCATTAGATTTCTTTAACTCAAAAGAGCCAAATGAAATTCCCTTGTTTCATATATAAAAACAGAAATGACTTTGAAGAATTGATTTTTGTCTATAAAAATGATTTATTAAATATTTAATAAAATAATCTAATAATAATTTTTATAGTTAATGACATTAATGTGATTTTTAAAGATTTGATGTAATAGCATGGCCAATGTTAAGTAATAAACAATAAAATATAGGAATAGTGTCTACTCCCCAAAAAATCTGCACTTAAAAATAGACCACCATTCACTGAAATCAAAGCTATTTCTGAACAGTGAACTATTCTGCATTCTTTCAAAATGTTTGGGAAAAAGTGATTGCAGATAATCTCTAGATGAGATAAAAGTTAGAACTTGCTAAAAACTGCATGAAATGGTAGGATTTCTTCATGCTATTTAGTCTATGGAAATTCAAACTAATCTCTCATTTTACGTGTTTTCAATATTTTCTGAAGTTCATGATATTTTGTTCAAGAATTTTCAAATAGATATAGGAAGAATACATGGGAATAGTGGATAATTGCAATTTTTTCACAGCAAGTCAAATAAGGTTATAAAATTTCAGAAGTGGAGGAGACCTTAATAGGTATTTCAACAACCAATTTTGGAGGCAAAAATTGAGGACTATAAAAGTTAACTAACATTTAAGTTAATTGGCTATGTGTTCAGCAGCATGTGTGTTGCTCATAGTGACTCTTGTTCTTTTTTCACACATACATATATTTACATATGAAAAATATTCCTTGGTAAAAGCCTACTCAATGGTTGTAATACAAATGTAATAAAACTTTGCTTCACAGCCTATTGCACTCAATGGTTACGATTGTGCCACCCCCTTACATAGTGCACAAATTGTGGAGAATGGCTTTCACTCCAACTCCTTGACATGTTCCTATGCCAACATGAATGTCTAACTTGAGTACTCTGTGTAGATTTTCAACTAAGTTTCAGGTCTTCAAGGATACAGATTTAAAGAATGGAGACTATAAGGGAAACTTCCAAGAATTTAGAATTTCTTTCTCTTTTTCTTTTTTTTTGTCTTTTGTTTTTTTTCCTTTTTTTAAATTTTAATTGTTCAAGTACAGTTTTCTGCCTTTTACTCCATCCCAGCTCACCCCCCGAGCCCTGCTCTTTTTCTTTTATTGTTGTTCAAGTACAGTTGCCTCCATGTTCCCTGAATAACTCACCACAGTGTCACCCATCTCCACATCCCACCCTTGATTCTACTCCTCTTTGGCTTTGCCCGTGTGCCCTTCAAACATGTTTCTTGATCACCCTTCCCATTTTTTCCCTAATACCTCTCCCATCCACCCCCCCCCTCGGTTATTATCCGTTTGTTTTTTATTTCAATGTCTCTCATTATATTTTGCTTCCTTCTTTGTTTTGTTAAGTAGGTTCCACTTATAGTGAGATCATGTGGTATTTTTCTTTCACTGCCTGACTTATTTCACTAAGCATAATGCTCTCCAGGTCCATCCATGATGTCACTAATAAGAGCTCATTTTTTCATTCTGCTGAATAGTGTTCCATTGTGTAAATGTACCATAGTTTTTTGATCCATTCATTTACTGATGGTCAATTAGGTTGCTTCCAGTGCTTGGCTATTGTAAATTGTGCTACTATGAACATTGGGGTGCATAGGTTCTTTTGAATTGGTGTTTCAGTATTGTTCCAGTATAATCCCAGCAATGGAATTGCTGGGTAAAAAGTCAGTTCCTTTTCTAGTTTTCTGAGGAAATTCCATACTGTTTTCCATAGTAGCTGCGCCAGTCTGCATTCTCACTAAGAGTGCACTAGGGTTCACTTTTTTCCACAACTTCACCAGCACTTGTTGCTTGCTGATTTGGTTGTGATGGCCATTCTCATTTGTGTGAAGTGGTATCTCACTGTGGGTTTTTTTAAGTATTTTTATTGATTATGCTATTACAGTTTTCCCAATTTTCCCCCTTTTATCCCCCTCCACTCTGTACCCCAAACTCTCCAGCATCCCCCCTTAGTTCATGTCCATGGGTTGTACATATAAGTTCTTTGAGTCCTTTGTTTCCTATACCATTTTTTATCTTTCCCCATCTATTTTATGCCTACTAATTATGCTTCTTTTCCCTGTACCTTTTCCCCCCATTCCTCCCTTCTCCCTCCCCACTGATCTCCTCTGTGTGATGTGCATTTCTCTGATTCTGTTCCTGTTCTGGTTGTCTGCTTAGTTTTTGTTTTCTTTGTTTTACTTTTCTTTTAAGTTCATTTGTTAATATTTGTGGGTTTGTTGTTCTCACTGTGGTTTTAATTTGCATCTCTCTGATGGATAGTTATGCTGAGCATCATTTCATGTGCCTCTGGGACCACTGTATATCCTCCTTGGAAAGTGTCTGTTCAGGTTCCTAGCCCATTTTTAATTAGGCTATTTGTCTTCCTGGAGTGGAGTCATGTGAGTTCTTTATATATTTTGGAGATCAAACTCTTGTCTGAGGTAACATTTGCCAATATGTTTTCTCATACATGTGGTCCATTTTCATTTTGCTGATGTTTTCTTTGGCCATAAAGAAAGCTTTTATTTTGATGAAGTTGCATTTGTTTATTTTTTCCTTTATGTCCCTTGCTCTATGGGACATATTGGTGAAAATATTGCTGTATGGAATGTCTGAGATATTTCTGTGTATGTCTCCTCTAGGACTTTTATGGTGTGGTGACATATATTTAAGTCTTTTATCCACCTTGAATTTATTTTTATGCATGATGTAAATTGGTGGTCAAGTTTCATTATTTTGTATGTAGCTCTCCAGATCTCCTAACACCATTGGTTGAAAAGGCAACTTTTATTCCATTTTACTTCTGCCCCCTTTGACAAATATTAACTGCCTGTACACAATGAGTTTATTTCTGGGCTCTGTATTCTATTCCACTAATCTATTTGTCTGTTCTTATGCCATTACCAGACTGTTTTGATTACCATGGCTATGTAATATAGTTAAATACTAGGCATCATGATCCCTCCTATTTTGTTTTTCTTTCTCAAAATTAATGCAGATATTTGGGGTCATTTATGATTCCATATGAATTTTTGTAGTGTTCTATATCTGTGAAATATGTTTTGGTATTTTAATAGGGATTGCATTGAATGCATAAATTGCTTTAGGTAGTGTGGACATTTTGATGTTGAATTTTCCAATCCATGAACATGGTATATGTTTCTTTTTATTTGTGTCCTCCTTAATTTCTTTCTTCAGTGTTGTGTAGATTTCTGAGTACAGGTCTTTTACTTCTGTGGTTAGGTTTATTCCTAAGTATTTTATTTTTCTTTTCACTGTAGCAAATGAAATTTTTTCCTGATTTAAACTTCTGATATTTCATTGTTGCTACAAAAATGCCTTCAGTTTCTGAACATTGACTTTGTGTATACTGCTGTTTTGCCAGTTTCACTTATTAGGTCAAGTATTTTTTTTTTTTTGGTGGACTCTGTGGGGTTTTCTATGTACTCTATCATGTCATCTGCAAACAGCGACATTTTACTTCCGCCTTGCCAATTTGCATGAATTTTAATTCTTTTTCTTGTCTGATCACTGTGGCTAGAACTTCCAATGGTATGTTGAATGGAGTGGTGAATGTGAACATCCTTGTCTTGTTCCTGATCTTAGTGGGAAAGCTTTTAGTTTTTGCCCATTGAGGATGGTGTTGGCTGTAGGTTTCACATACATGGCATTTAGTATGTTGAGATATGCTCCCTCTACTCCCACTTTTCTGAGTGATTTTATCATAAATGGGTGCTGTACCTTATCAACTGCTATTTCCACATCTATTGATATGATCATGTGATTGTTGTCTTTTGTTTATGTCATGTCTCATGTTTATTGATTTGTGAATATTGTACCATCCTTGCATTCCTGGGATGAATGCCACTTGATCATGTTATATGATGTTTTTAATGTATTGCTGGATGTGGTTTGCCAATATTTTATTGAGGCTTTTAGCATCTATGTTCATTAGTGATGTTGGACTGAAGTTTTCTTTCTTTGTTGTGTCTTTATCTGGTTTAGGGATTAGGTTGATGCTAGCCTCATAAAAAGTGTTTGGGAGTCTTCCCTTATCTTGGATTTTTTAGAGTAGTCTGAGAAGTATAGGGGTTAGCTCTTCCTTAAGTGTTTTCTAAAATTCTTGTGTGAAACCATGTCATTCAGGGCTTTTGTGTGCTGGGAGTTTTTTGATTACTGCTTCAACTTCACCACCCGTTACCAGTCTGTTCAGGCTTTCTGCTTCTACTTGATTCAGCATTGGAAGATTATATTTTTCTAGAAATTTGTTCATTTCACCTGGGTTTTCAAATTTCTTGGCATATAGTGGTTTGTAGTAATATCTTACAATCCCTTGTGTTTCTGTGGTATCTATTGTAATCTCTCCTCTTTCATTTCTGATTTTATTTATTTGTGTCCTCTTTTTTTCTTGATGAGTCTGCTTAAAGATTTATGGATTCTGTATATTTTTTCAGAGAGCCTGCTCCAGGGTTCATTGATCCTTAGAATTGTGCTTTTAGTCTCTGTGTCATTTCATTCTGCTCTGATCTTCGTTATTTCCTTCGTTCTACTCTCTCTGGGCTTTGTTTGTTGTTGTTCTTCCAGTTCTTGCAGATACAGGGTTAGTTTTTTTTTTCAAATGTTTCTATTTTCTTAGGTAGGCCTGTAGTGCTACAAACTTCCTTCTGAGGACTACCTTTGCTTTGTCCCATAGGTTTTGGTTTGTTGTGTGTTATTTTTCATTTGTTTCCAGAAACTTTTTGATTTCTTCCTGATCTAAATGTTTAACATTCACTTTTAATAACCTGTTATCCAGTTTCCATGTATTTTAATGTTTTGAATTTCTCCTTGAGGTTGGTGTCTATTTCAGGCGACTGTGATCTGAGAAAATATTCGATATGATGTCAATGTTTTTGAATTTATTGAGTTTTTCTTTGTGTACTGTCTTTGAAAATCTTCCATGTGTCTTTGAAAAAAACATATATTTTGCTGCTTTGAGGTAAATATTCTGTATATATCAGTTAATTCAATTTGATCTAGGGCATTCTTCTATGCCACAATATCCTTGTTACTTTGTTTAGTAGATCTATCCATTGTTAACAATAAGGTGTTAAAACTCTCTACTATAATTGTGTTGCTGTGTCCACCTTTCTTGAAGTCCTCCAAGATTTTCAGTATGTATTTGTGTGCTCCTATTTTGGGTGCATAGTTGTTTATAATCTTTATGTCTTCTTGATAAATTGCTCCCTTGAGTATTATAAAGTGTCCTTTCTGGCCTTTGCTTTGAAGCTTACTTTCTCTGATATAAGTGCTGTTACCCCAGCTTTTTTTCCTGTCCATTTGCTTGCATTATTTTTTCCCAGCCTTTCACTTTCAGTCTGTGTGGGCCTTTTTTTTGTGAGGTGGGTCTCTTGTAGGCAGCATATGTGCAGGCCATTTTTTATTCATTCACCTACCCTGTCTTTTGATTGATTCATTTAATTTATTGACATTTAAGGTTATTTTTGATAGGTTCTTTTTCATTTTCCCCTTTTGTACCTGTGTTACTCTTTCTCTTGCTCTTTCTCTTCCTCTTTTTAAAGCAGTACCTTTGGCATATCTTGCAGTGCTGGTCTGGTGGAGGTGTATTCTTTCAGCCTGCTTTCTTATGGCAAACTCCTTTTTTTGCCTTCCATTTTAATTGAGAGCCTCATTGGGGAGCGTAGTCTTGGTTGCCGGCATTTACTTTTCATTACTTGGAATAGTTCTTGCCATTTCTTTCCAGTTTGTAGTATTTCCGTTGAGAAATCAGCTGCAAGCCTTATTGGAGCTCCCTTATATGTTACTGTCTGTTTCTCTCTTGCTGCCTTTAAGATTCTTTCTTTGTCTTTAAGACCTGACATTTTAATTATGATGTGTCTTGGAGTAGGACTCTTAGCATTACCTTGATTGGGACCCTCTCTGTTTCCTGAACTTGCATGGCTTTCCCTCTCTCCAGGTTAGGGAAGTTTTCTGTCATTATTTTTCCCAACATGGTTTCTATCCCTTGGTCCTTTTCTTCTCCTTCTGGTATTCCTATGATTCTAATGTTGTTGCATTTCATGTTGTCTTGCAGTCCCCTTAAGCTATCTTCATATTTTTTTAATCTATTTTCATGTAGTTGGTCTACCTGGGCATGTCTTTCTACCCTGTCTTCCAGCTCCCCAATTCTGTCCTCTGCTTTATCCAACCTGCTTGTAATTCCTTCTAGTGATTTTTGTTTCAGGAATTGTGTTCTTCATTTCTTCCTGGTTCTTGTTTATAGTTTCTATTTCCTTTTTCATGTTGTATTCCCACTCAGTTCCTTGTAGATGTCTGTGAGTTCCTTGAGCATCCTTGTAACCATTCTTTTGAATTGTATATGTGACAGTTTCCTTGCCTCATTTTCATTTTCTCTTTTACTGGGGAATCTTCCATTATTTTCAAGTGTTGGTTCTTTCTTTGTCTTCCCATTTTTGGTGACTTTTTTTTTGTTTCTGTGATTCCCAATGCTCTTATTTGCCAGCTGTCTTTGTAGGGTGAACTTCTGTGGTAGGAGCTCTGTAAGACTCAGTGGTGTGGTCTCTTTGATCTTCTTGTCTGGATGCTCTAAGATTGCTCTTTCTTCCATTTGTGTGTGCTCTCTTGTTGTACTTGGACTTTACCTGTCAGTGGCTCCTTTTTGCTTGGGTATCCTTTCCTGAGGGTTTACTGATATTTCCAATTCCTACCTTGTCTTTTTTGCTGTTGTACAGTTTTGGTTAATACAGCAGTATTACCAGAACCCCAAATCTACACCAGCAAAAAACAAACAAACAAACAAAAAAACACTACCACCTCAGCAGTCTCAACCACAATAGAACGAAGATTAATAAATATGAAGGAAAAATGTGGATAATATGTGATATGACAAAGGGAATATGAGATGACTAGAAGGGGGGAATGTTATTGTGTGGTAAGAGGGAGGAGAACTGATAAGAGTTGAGATGGAATTGAGGCCAGGAAAGGGAGAAAGCAAAATTTTCAACATAAGTAAAACACAAAATGGTAATGGGATCAATGGGCTAAGAAGAAGGAAGAATATACTATGAGATTTGAAGTAAAATTGAAAATGTACTGGACAAATGAGAGCAAAATTGCAAGAGCCATAGCAAGGTCGATAGCAATGCCAGTTGAATGAAATTTAATAAAGGTGGAACAGGAATAAGACTATTGAAGGAAAGTGAAAAGTTAATATATGTTTACAGTAAAGAAAAATGATTTTGAGAGGATAGGGGAAGCAAACTAATGATTAAGGAGTAAAGCCCAGATAGAGAAAGAGGAAAAAAGAAAGAGAGAGAGAAAGAAAGAGAGAAAGAAAGAAAGAAAGAAAGAAAGAAAGAAAGAAAGAAAGAAAGAAAGAAAGAAAGAAAGAAAGAAGAAAAAAGTGGGGAGAGAAAACAATGAGATAAAATTCCTTAATTAACTGATCAGGAGCAGGCTGAAGGTGAAATGGAGTATGACAGCAGGAGAGTATTCTATGGGATTTAAACTGCTAACAAGTAGTGAAGAGATAGGAGATCCTTTGGAGAAATACAGGAATAACCATGATATTTCACCAAACTAACCATTTTTTATAAAAGGTGAAAAGGAGATAAGACTCTTATTAGAAGGGAAAAAGAATGTGAGCTGACTTTAGAAAGCAGAGCACTTATTCAAGATTAGATGGTGAGGTATAGTGAGAGTAAGAGATAGCAACTTGGCATCGTGTGTGAGAGAATTAAGTTAACCACAACAGTAGTAAAGCTCAGGAAGATGGCAAAATGAATTAAGACCAGGGAAAGGTGCTGTGTGGGATTTAGAATAACAATAATATGATAGGAAATATATAATCTGAATAAAAGTTAAAGATCAAGAGTAGTGTGTTCTTGGAAAACTCTTGAAGTGAAAGAAGAAAAATTAGAATGCAATATGTAAGGTAGAATGAAGAAAACAAATCAAACAAAACAGAAAACTAAACAGAAAGAAAATAAATGAATGAATGAATAAATAAATAAATAAATAAATAAATAAATTGCAAGTTCTGAAGAATGGCCCAGTTAAATTTGTCCCAGCTGTTGGTGTTCACCTTCTGACTTCTTTCTGGATCTCTCTCTGGTTTTCTCACAGCTCCAGGTCTTACTGTCTCATTCTTGAAAAAAGGAAGAGCATCCTATAGACTTTCAACCTGCCAAGTAGGTTCTGCTGGTATTCCCGGATACTGCAGGCAGAGGGTGACTGGGTTCCATTTTTTTCCTTTCCCATAGTTCCATGGGTATGGGGGCTCAGTCTGGGCTACAATAATCACAGGTGCCCAGACTCCAGCTCAAACCCTGAGAACACTGTGCGGCCCACACTGTCCACTCTTCCTATATGTGACAGGCCAGCACCTGTAATCCATCTCATTGTGCAAACCTTTTTTTAGTCCTTGAGGAGCAGTGAGTGGGAGCTAATCACACCCCTCCTCCTCCTCCATTTTTCTTGGCCTGGGCAAGGTTCCTTTAGGGCAGCTCAGTTCCCCTATTGAATTGAGTCTCTCTGGGCCCTGCTACCTCTCCAAGCCCCTGCTGCTCCCCTTCGATCAATCCGTGAGGTGCCCTAAGTGGAAGCAAATTGCACCCCTCCTCTGCCCTCTTCATTGGCCTGGCTGCTGCATGTGAGAGTTAAGGAACTCTTACGTGCACAGTGGCTGAGATCCTCTTTTGAGCGAATTCCTCTTAGGTGCAGCTGGCCCGTTCTTAACAAATGCCCAGCTTTCCACACAGACCAACTCTCTGACCAGTCCAGAGACTATCTGGGTTACTGCCAGTCACAGCCCATCTCTTTTCCCATCTCCAGGTGTCACCCAACTCCCCAATTTCTCTGGTACTGTCCCAGCTTCAACTGCAGCCCCAGCCAGGGTATGCTCCTGGCTATGGATCTCTTACTGTGTATTTATCCCCCCAGGGACTTCAAGCATCCAGGTCTCTCCTGGTGCAGGTCTGTGACTTCCCAGCTCTGGGAAGGGAGGGAGCTGCTAAGCTGCAATCACTGATGTGACTCTCCTCCAATGGTCCTGTGGCAGCCAAGGTATTCAGTGCAGGGCCCAGGGACCCTCCCATTAGTCTACAAAATCTCCTTATTGTCCATTTTTAAGCGTCCTCTGCAACCTTTGTCTTCGAAACTTCATATTAGCTGGGGTTCTGTCAGCTATTCACTCTGTTCTTTGAAAGATTGGTTAGGTGTCCCAGTTAGATGCATAAGCAATCAGGTTGAGCTCCCACTAACCTCACCACCATCTTCCATTTAGGATTTCTTAATAGATAGGTAAATGGTAGGTATAAAGCAAGGATAACAATATGTTGTATGTGAGTAAGAACTAGGAAGAAATTAGTTTGGAAACACTGAGCACATCAACAAACAAAATTTATTTAGCTGGTTATCAACTGTCTAAGTCAGAGGCACCCTGTAAAATACTGATCACATTATATGAGAAGGTAAGGAAAATCAGGCCACCATTGTAGGTGTTCTCAGCCATTTAAGTAAAAATTTATATAATCATTAGTTTAAAACAAGGGTATCTCTTAAGGAATTTAGAATTAGGTAGACCTACACTGAAACACCTTTTCTCCTTTTATTATTTGTTGAAGACTCAGACAATACATTTTATAAATTTTGGGATTTCAATAAAATGCCTAGGGAAATTATAAAATATTTTGAATACAAAAATGTAAATATAATACAACAAACACCAACATGTACTCTCCATCCATGTTTTACAAATGTCAAAGTTTTTTGATATTTGGTTCAGATTTACTGATAATAAAATTTTATCCTAATGTAATCCCATTCATGTCTTTTCCTCCCCAGAAATAATTACTGCCCTGGAGTTGATATGTATCCATCCCATGCATGTGTTTATATGATATTTTTACAGTAATGAAAACACATAACATAAAATTTATCATCATAACCATTTTAAAATGTACCCTTCAGTAGTATTAAGTATATTCACATTGTTATAAAATACATCTTTATCATTTTTCATGTGGCAAATCTGAAACTCTATATCAATTAAACAATTGTCCTTCCCACCTTCCCTCCAGCCACTGGTAACCACCATTCTACTTTCTGATTTTAGGAACTGACTACTTTAGATACCTCATATAAGTGGAGTCATACAGTATTTGTCTTTTTGTGACTGGCCAATTTAATCAAGCATAATGTCTCAAGGTTCATCCATGTAATTACCTGACAAATTTTTCTTTCTTTTTAAGACTGAATAATATTACCCTATATGTATACATTAGATTTTTTTTAGATATTTGTCTTTCCACAAACATTTTTGTTGCTTCTACTCCTTGGCTGTCTAAATAGTAGTACTAAAAACTATGATGTGCAAGTATTTCTTTAAGGTCTGTCTTTCAGTTCTTTTGAATATATACTGAAAAGTGGGATTGCTTGATGATATATTAGTTGTATTTTTCATGTTTTGAGGGACCTTATACTCTGTTCCACATGATTGCACCATTTTACAATCCTACCAGTAATGCACAAGGGTTCCAATTCATCCACAACCCCACCAACACTTGTAATTCTCATTTTTTTTATCATAACCATCTTAATGGGTGATATTTCATAAGGTGATATCTCATTGTGGTTTTCATTTTCATTTCTCTGATGATTAAGACATTAAAGATCTTTTCATATGATTATTGATCATTTGTATATCATCTTTGGAGAAATATCCATTCAAGTACTTTGCCCATCATTTTAATCAGGTTAGATGATTTTTGTTGAGCTGCAGGGGTTCTTTACATATTCTGGATACTATACCCTTATCAAATATATAATGTGCAAATATTTCCCCCATTCCACAGGTTGCATTTTCATTCTGTTGATTGTGCTCTTTGATGCACAAACATTTTTAAATTTGCTATAGTCCTGTTTATCTATTTTTTTCTTTTATTGCCTGTATTTTGGTGTCATAACCAAGAAATCATTGCCAAGTGAAATGTCATGAAGTTTTTCAACCTTATGTGTTCTTTCAGCACTTATAGTTTTAGGTCTTATGTTTAGGTCTTTAATACATTTTAAGTTAACTTTTGTATATGGTGTAAAATAAGGGTCTAACTGCATATTTTTACATTTTGATATCTGCTTTTCCTAGCATCATTTGTTGAATAGATTGTTTTTTCCCTATTGTCTTGACATTCTTGATGAAGACAATTTGAGCACTGACTGGTGTGTTTTAATTGGTAGGATTCTTGTCCCATAAAACAAAATGTCTGGGTTTGGTTCCTGGCCAGGGCATATGCCTGGGTTGTGGGGCAGTCCCTGGTGTGGTGCGTGTGAGAGGCAATGGATGAATGTTTCTCTCTTGCATTGGTATTTCTCTCCCTCCCTTTCCCTCTGTCTAAAATCAGTAAGCATGTCCTCAGAATAAGATTAAATAGAAATATTTTTTAAAATAATCATTTGACTATGTAAGTTAGAGTTTATTTCTGAGCTCTCTGTATTATTCCATTGTTCTATTTATTTGTATCACACTGCTTTACTATTTTTAAGTAATATATTTTGAAATCAGGAAGTTTGAATTCTCTAACATTTTTATTCTTTTTCATATCATTTTGGTTATTTTGAGTTCCCTGAGATTTGATATTAAATTTGGGATTTTAAATTTTTTTATTAAACATTTCTATTGAAAGTGTCATTGGGATTTTGAACGGGATTGTTTTGAATCTGTAAGTCACTTTGGATAGTAAGGACACTTAACATTATTAATTTTCCAAACCATGAATAGAAGATATGCTTATATTTATTTTTCTCATCCTTAATTTTGTCATCAATGCTTTGTAATTTTCAGTGTGCAAGCCTTGGTCATGTTTATTCCTAAGTATTTTATTCTTTTTCTTGCTAGCTTGAATGGAATTGTGTACTTTATTTTATTTTTGGGTACTTCATCAATAATGTGTAGAAACATTACTGATTTGCATATGTTGATTTTATATTCTGTGACTTTGCTGAGTTTGTTTATTAGTTCTATTTCTGGTGGGAGTCTAGGGTTTCATACATATAAGATCACATCATCTGCAAACAAGGGTAATTTTGCTTCTTCCTTTCAGGTTTGCATGTCTTTTATTTTTTGCTTGTCCAATTTCTCTGTCTGGGACTACAAGTACTATGTTCAATAAAAATGGCAACCATGGACATTGTTCCCTTGTTCCAGACAATAAAGGAAAAATTTTCAGTTTTTCATCATTGACTATGATGTTAGCTATGGGATTTTCATATATGGCCTTTATTGTGCTGACATAAGTTTGCTCTATACTTAATTTATTGAAAGTTGTTATCATGAAAGGATGTTGAACTCTATCAAATGTTTTCTCTGCATCCAGTGCAATGATCATGTTATTTTTATCCTTCATTCTGTTACTGTGGTTAATCACATGGATTGATTTATGCATGTAAAGCATCTTTGACTCCCAGGGATAAATCTCATTTGGTCATGGTGCATGATCCTTTTAATGTGTTGTTCAATTCAGTTTGCTAGTATTCTGTTGAAGATTTTTGCAACCCTGTTTTTCAGGGTTATTGGCCCATAGGTCTCTGTTCTTGTAATATCTTTGCCTTTGATATCAGGGTGATGCTTGCCTCATAAAATGAGTTTTGAAATATTCCCTCTTCTATTTTGCAGAATGTTTAAGAAAGATTGGTATTAATCCACTGGAATTTACATGTGAAGGCATATTTTCCTGAGCTTTTGTTTGTTGGGTGGTTTTTTTTATTACCGATTCACTGTCCTTATTTGTTATTGCTATGTTCAGACTTTGTATTTCTTCTTGATTCAGTGTTGATAAGTTGTATGTGTGTGGAAATTTATCTATTTCTTCTAGATTGTCCAATTTGATGGCATCTAATTGCTAATAATATTTCCTATGGTCTTTTTAAATCTTCATTGCATAATGTTGTAATGTCTGTAAAGGTTGTAAAGCCTGTACTTCCTAACCTACCATCTGCTGATGTCATCTTTTGTTTAGATGTGTTTAATGTATACATGTACATGAAAACATTTAACATTGCTTTGTAATTCTGTGTTTTACATAAATGGTATCTTATATACACACACAAATAGATATCCTTCTAAAACTAGCTTTTTAAACACATTATTTTTATTGAGTAATTTGAGAGAGAGACAGAACGAGAGACAGAGAGAGAGAGAGAGATCAATTCCCTGCTCTACTTATTTATGCATTCATTGGTTGATTCTTGTATATGCCTTGACTGGGGATTGAACCTATAAACTTGGTGCATTGGGAAAATGCTCTAACCAACTGAGCAACCTGGCCAGGACAACACATTATATTTTTGACATCCATATCAAAGCCAGTCCATTCATTTTTTATTGTTTTAGACTATTTCATTATCAGACTATGCTGCTGTTTATTCACCCTGTTGATAGACATTCAAGTTGTTTCCTGTCTGTCATTATTACAAACAATGTTGCAATGAGAATTGTTTGTATTTGTGACAGTGCTGTAGGTTATACACTGAAAAGTAGACTTGCAGAGTCACAGACTATGCATATCTTTAAATATACTAAATATTCCCAAATTTATACCCCAAAGGATATATAATTTATACTCCTAGATGAAAGATGAATATTATGATTGTTTTCCTTCCTCTACATCCTCTCCAATGTATGGTATTTTACACTTAATTTTTATGAATCTGAGGAGGATAATATGGTATCTTAATTTGCATTCATATAATTAATATTGAGATTGAATGAATGTTCCTTGGCTATTGGTATTTTCTATTCTGTAAAACTTGTTAGCACAAATTTTAAAACTATGAAATCTAGGGTAATATTTTACTGAAAAAGTTATATTATTGCTGTATGAGTTAGTATATGCAAAACACAAATGTTTACACTTTCTTCAACTTTCTGAATTCACCCTTTTCTTTCCTTTAAAGTTTAGACAAGTTGATTTTAGTCTCACATTTCTGTATTGTTGGAATATCATCAAGTTCCACAGTATTTCTAAATTGCTAAGGATTCCTGAGAAGAATGTGTGTATGTGTGAGGTTTATGTACGGGGAAGTGTTCTGTTCTCCTTTTACCCCTCTTTCCAAATTGTTGGTCACAATTTGTTTCTACATTTCGGGTATAATTTTGCCTTCTATAACTGTTTTTTTAATACTTTTAAATTTTATTGTTGTTCAAGTACATTTCTCTGCCTTTTCCCCCACACCTCTCTCACCCACCTGAGCCGTCCCCACCTCCCACCCCTCATCCCACTCCCACTGTTTTTGTCTATGTGTCCTTTATAGTTGTTCCTGAAATCCCTTCCCTCTTTTCCCCCCATTATTCCCTCCCATCAACCCTCTGGTTACTGTTTGTTTGTTCTTAATTTCAATGTCTCTGCTTTCTATAACTGTTAATGCAGTTTCTGTTCTACATCATTCTAATTATGGAAAATAATATTTTTCTTTATTGTTTAAAGCAAGTCTATCAAAAGGCTGTTGTATATGACAAAAATGTATGCAGTGATTTGGGGGAATGATAGATATTTTGGTTCAGAAGAGAAAATGTCTAATGAAAGTTAGGTATCATTGTTTCAAAACTTTTATCAACAGTTTCCTGTCACTGGGAAATGTATTGTGTCTGTCTTTATTCAGATCTGCTGACATTTTGCTAGACCCCGAGGGCCATCTCTTACCTTATTTTTTACTATTCCTCCAATTTTCTTTGAATCTCACTTTCATCTTCATGGTAACTAATCCTAATTTTCTGTTCTGCGATGCCCAGAAATATAGTTCTCTTTCTCAAAACTCTCAGGTTATTGAGGGAGGAAGAATCTGGAGTAGGAGTGGCTTCAGTTTCAAATAAAAGGGCCAATCATGAAGTTTCTTTAAAAATAAAATGTGGTATTCCACCTGAACATATGCAACCCCAGTCCCTCAACACATTCAAAAAGTGCTAGAAGAAAATAGAGGGGTACAATATTTATTTGTCCAAGAGGCTAAGAAAGTGTAATAAAGCAATCAAAAGTATTACAAACTATAATTATGCCAGAGGAAAAAGTAAATCTGTCTTTATGACACACATTTTAAGTGAAAGTTCCTATAAAATATTATGTATAAAGTTAAAATAAGTCATACAAATAGTAAATAAATGCAAGTTAATCATTTTATTTAACTCTTGAATTAAAGAGGTATCCAGTTAAATGTTAACAGTGGTGCAAAGGGAAATTTGAGGCATGAAGATTTAAATCATTAGCCAAACTGTTCCTGAAACAAATCTGCTAATAAATGTAAAACTGGTTAATATCCTAAATGAAAGTAAACTGTAACATTTTGCATTTATCTTTTCCACTAACAGAAATCAATTACACTTGACTGGATAGAAATTATGAGCATTGCCATGCATGGAAATAATTTACTTTGCTCTCAGACAATAATTATTTTGATTGTTAATTTTCTGCAAATTAACTTCTACCTCATTGGAGATATAAAATAACTTGATCAATAGAATAAGACAAAGGTAAATCCATCCATAAATACATAATCACCAGAAATTCTGCTAAACCAGACATCTGCAAATTCTAGCCCTTTGGCCAAATCCGGTTCATTGTCTGTTTTTCAAAATAAAGTTTTATTGGAACACAACCACACTCTTTGTTGTCCATAGCTGTGACAGAGTTTAATAGTTGTTATAGAGATTTTATGGCCCAAAACACCTAAAATGTTTACTATCTCACCTTTTACAAAAAAAAATTTGGTGATCCCTTCACTGGACATTGCACAGACTACATTGAAAGGCACCTACTAATCTATTTTGCCCATTTCCAAAATGTGGATGAATGTTCTTTAAAAGCCAGTGGATACTGAAATGGAATAAAATTAGCAATGCCACAGCATACAATCAAAATACAAAAATATATTTTATCTGTATATAGTAGCATAAACAATTGGGAAATAAATACTAGGGACAAAGGAAGGTAGCTGTGGCCATAAAGGAGTAGCACAAAGGAGCCTTGAAGTGATAAAACCATTCTATACATTGATTGTGATTATGGTTACACAAATCAACACACATGATAAACTTGCATAGAACTAAACACACACACACAGCCAAGTGCATGTAAAACTGGTGAAGTTTTAATCTGCTCTATGTATTTATACTAATGTCAATTTCCTGGTTTTGATATGGTGCTATATTTATACAAGATGTTCCTATTGGAAGAAGTGTACATGGGAGCGTGCATTTGTTTGAAACTTTCTGTAAATCTATATTTCAAAATAAAAACTATATATATGCCTACAAAAGCACATTATTCATAAATATAATTGTTCTTCAAGAGTGTTCATAGCAGCTTCATTAACAATAGCTAAAAAATTAGAAACAACCCAAATATCCATCATCAGAAGAACAAAGAAAAGGATGGGGGTATATTCATATAATGGAATACTACTCAGGAAGAAAATAAAATTAACTACTGATACATGGAAGAACATCAATGAGTCTCATAGATACTATGTTGTGGGAAACACTGAACACAAAAGCGAACATACTAATGATTCATATGTAGTTCTATAACAAGCAAAATATACAGTAAAAATATCCTGTGGTTGCCTCAGGTGAAGTAGAATGCAATTGACTGTGGAGGGGCCTAAGGAAACTCTGAGGTGATAGAAATATGTTATATCTTTGCAAGGGGATTGGATTACATAGGTATAAATTTTACATACACGGGTGCACACACACCAAAATAACTATTAGATTGTTGTTAGTAAGTTTGCATTGCTCAGTGGTATATTTTAGACTGGAGCCAGTGAGTAGATATTTTCAGCACAATGGGAAACAGTTTTTTGATGGTAGCACAAAAGAATTGGAAAATAAATATTAGGGACAAGAGGGTAGTTGTGGCCATAAATGGGTAGCACAGAGATACAAATATGCAAAAGAGAAATACTAGAATATAGCTTGTGGTTCTGTGGTTGGGTTTGGAGTTAGTGCATATATACCTGTTACCTATATAGGCCTGGAGGTCTCAAATATTCATTTATAAATACCATTCTCTAATTACATGATCAGGATTCTTTGCAGAATGGCTGATTATGGCACAGAGACACAGAAAGTACAAGAAAGTATAAGATGAGGCTGGAACATTTAATTGTTTTAGAAAGTAAGGAAGTACCAAAAGAATGATAGAGACATATCAAAATGACACAGGAGCTAACTGGAAGTATTTTCCACTGGCCAAATCTGGGATGATTTGAAAATCAAAACTATTCCTGGCTGGTGTGGCTCATTGGATTGAGCCAATGCTCAATCAGCCTGCGAACCAAAGGGTGGCTGATTTCATTCCAAGCAGGGCACATGCCTGGATTGCCAGCCATGTCCCCAGTAGGGGGCACATGAGAGGCAACCACACAGTGATCTTTCTCACTCCTCCTTCCCCTCTCTCTAAAAATAAATAAATCTTTTAAAAAAGAAAATCAAAACTAATAATGAGGTTACTAGTTTCTAACCCATTGAATAAAATAAAATATCTGTGAGTCAGCACTTCTAAATATCAACAATCGCTAAATGAATTAGAAAAGCTCTTTATTACAATAGAATGTCAACTCATTAGAAGTAGCAAGCAAGTGAGAAAATTGTCAATAAATACTAAAAATTATTGGGCAAAAATCTGATGAGAAACAAGATATTTGCATTATTTCAATCTCTCCAACAATCATTCATTAATTTTAAGTGAAAGAATAGTAAATTTACAGTGGAGAAAGTTGGCATTTATTACCTTTGCTAAGAGAAGAAAGTCAATATCATCAATGATGGGGCATTTCAACCTCTTGTACCTCCTGATCTGATGTACCGAGAAGAATATTTCATCTCTGTAGTATTCCTGCCAAAGTGCATAACTAGAATATATTTATCAGTACCCATCTGACACACCAAAATTTAGAACCATTCTACAAACTAATTGTTCTGTACTTTTAAAAATGTAAAGATCACTAAAGGTAAAGAATGCTGTGGGACTGTTTCAGGCTAAAGGATACATGACAAATAAATATAACATTTGGCCTTGATTGGATCCTGGACTAGGAAAAATAGATACAAATACATAAATGTATGAATTGTCCCTAGACTGGGACAATTGGCATAATATATTGTAGTTATGTAAGAGAATGTTTGTGTTTTTAGGAAAAACATAATGAAATATTAGGGACAGAGTAGTATAGTGGCTCCAACAATGGCTCCAACATTCTCTGCTAAAAAATTATATAAGTAAATATGTGTGTGTAAGATTATTAGTTTATCAGACAGGTTTCTTGTGTTGCTGACACTAGAGGATTTCACTCAGTTGTCCAAATTTTGTTAATAACTTTAGCTAAAAATTATGAAAAATTGTTTTATGTCATATCAGTGCTTTCACAAGAAAACACATTTTTGTCATGTTTACATTTCAGCAGAGTACTGTTATTTAAATTGTTATTTAAAGTACAATTTTTGTTTTTCACATTGTCACATGCCCCTCATCAACATTAAATAGCATAGAATGTTGAAAATAACCCATTTCTATCACAGCATTCACCACTACAGATGAGTGACAAGTATAGCCCTTTCAAATCATATGCAAGTGACTAGTAACACACCTGTACCTGTTCTCTACCAACTGTTTAGTTGTCATGTACATGACAGCATGTCTGACAGCCTTAATAAACCCAGTGTTAATGAAAAGGAACACCTGGGTAGAACAGAGTCTCAGACTCTTGCCCCATCAATTGAAACAGCTGCGATCTACAGCCTGCCAAGAAAAGGTCAAGAAGGGCAAGCAAGCCTTGCACAGAGAAAAACATAAAAAACATGACGCAGTTTTGCCTCTCTAAATAAGCTGGTCCCATTGGAGCTGACAGAAACACCATAAAAAAGCCCAAGAGGTGACTCCAGATATCAGGTTTAAAAAAAAATGCAACACTCTGAAGAAATGAAATATATTTTTGAGTAGCAGAAGTCCTGACTCTATGTAGCTATGACATCAGTACAATATTTATACTGTACCAGGCTCCAAGGTTTATAGAATTATTTTTCTGAAAACTCATCGTCTGTGAGCTTACTTTGTGGCTGACAGCTAGTATTTGTAACACAGGAGCTCCAAGCTGGGAAGCTGCTTAAGTGTTCGTGATATTCTGAAAAAAAAACCACCTAGAGGACTAATAGATGTTGACATGCCATTTATTACTCACATTACAGGGAAGTGCATTAATGGGGATCAATCAGTGTGAGAGAGACTGCACCCCACCTCTAGCCTTGGTGCTACTTATATAAGGTTAAGGAGGGAGCTATGGTAGTGAGGACAGAGCCATGACAGTGTGTGAAAATGCTACAGGATTGTGAGAAACACAGGGGCCTTGAGAAGCTTGAGAATCCAGATACAGAATGTTTTCCTCACTCCTTATGGCTGCTGGCCAGGCAGCCACCTGTTCTCTCAGGTCATGGAGGGGCCATATCTTGAGCTATCCCACAGTATTGTACTCAAAATTCTGCATGATGGATATGTGTGTGATGAAACCATATTAAGATATTTGACATAAACTGAGTGTGCAACAATGTGAAATGATTTAGATATGGCTGTTAAATAAAAATGAAATGGATGAGATGATATGCATTTGTGTGTGTGTGTGTGTGTGTGT
Source organism: Phyllostomus hastatus (assembly GCF_019186645.2). Taxonomy (NCBI): domain Eukaryota; kingdom Metazoa; phylum Chordata; class Mammalia; order Chiroptera; family Phyllostomidae; genus Phyllostomus; species Phyllostomus hastatus. Next base: position 19,172,013 of record NW_025334022.1, read on the forward strand.
GTGTGTGTGTGTGTGTGTGTGTACGGTAAGGAAATATAGCTACATGTGAATAATAAGGTTTTTTGGCTGGTGAGATTGTTAATCTCATCTTTCTACTTTTCTGATTTTCTAAGTTATCTCAGGTAAGAATGTGTGACAGAATATTACTTTTATAATTTCAAAAGATGACTTAGTCTTAATGAAGAAGGAAGTTGAAAAGGCAGACATTTCACTACTGCTAAATTAGGGGTAATTCTTTCATGAGTGTAGTGTGTTCTTAGATTACCAGCGATGAAATCACATAGGATGTTAGACATGCCTCCTAGACCTACTGAATTAGAATCTTCAGTTTTGCAAGATTCCTTGGCAATGTTTGTGCACAAAAAAATTGGAGAAGCATTGTCTATGCAAAATATGTTAAATTCATACATTAGGTATTGCATTCAGACAGATTCTTCTGAAAGCACAGCTTTCCAATTGGGCCAACTGACCTAATTTAAACATTACCTTTGCATAGAGATACGTAGGTAAAGGACATTAAAAAGGTTATAGTAGGGAAATTTCATCAAGGAGGGAAAATGAGACAAAATGCAGATTACTTCTCACTCACTTTTTTATCTCACTAAACATCGCTTTGGATTGTGGTGGTTCGGGACCTGGAAATAAAGTTTCCTGGCAAGCAAAAGTGATCATAAACTTATGTAAATGGCAGGAATTCCCACGGAGCCCTACCTTCTGCAGTTTCAAGGCATATTGCTGCACCCAAGCTTGGATTTCAATTGTTACAGCTGGTGGCTTTTCTAACACCACAGTCATTCAAGAATCATTTGTAATTACTAACGTACTTATTATCAAAGAGTGAAGCACAGCAAGTCCAGCATCCTTTTTTCATATGACTTATGCTTCTATCCTTTATGTTTATGCTCTTCTATAAGCTGTTATCACATGTGATATATTTCATTTCTATCCAAAATATTTTACTCAGTAAATACTTAAAGATCCTAATAAGTGCTATGATACATATGTTATTTTATTTTATTACATTATATTTTATTTTTATGTAATCCTCACCCAAGGATATGTAATATGTTTATTGATTTTCGAGAAAGAGGAAGGGAAAGAGAAACATGTATGTGAGAAACAGAAGGAAAGCGGCATGATGTGCGGCCTAATACAGTGTTTCTCTAATTTAATGTGTATGTGAAACAAACACATGCGGAGGTTGTTAAAATGCAGATTACAAATATTGCCTTAGTAAGGTCAGAGTGAAAAGAACCCAGGCAAAACAGTATAAAACAATAAGCAAACATACCTCAACTAATTGATCTCGAGTAACTTCAATTTTATGATTACTTCACTCTTGGATTTCACCATCTATAAAATAAGGCCAACATTTGTGATGATTCAAAAACACAATGTTTGTAAAACACCTAACACATAAGTGAAAGTCAATAAACCCTAGTCATATTATTACCATTACATGGCATACACAATAGACTGACAGAAAACAGGTGTCAAATGAAATAGCTAACATATATCATGATATGAAATATCAAGCTTGCTTAGGTCTGGCTCTTTTCAGCTCCTTTAACTACAAGAATTGCCATCTGGGCCATGACAGAAAAGAAAAATAGGGCTTTATTTATTTATTTATTTATTTATTTATTTATAGGTCTATTTTATTGATTATGCTATTACAGTTGTCCCACTTTTCTCCCCTTTATTCCCCTTTGTCCTGCACCCCCTACCCTCCAGCATTCCTCAGTTCATGTCCATGGGTCATACATATAAGTTCTTTGGCTTATTCATTTCCTATACTATTTTTCACCTCCCCCTGTCCATTTTGTACCTACCAATTATGCTTCTTACTCCCTGCAGCTTTTCCTCCAATCTCCCCGCCCCCCGCTGATAACCCTCCATGTTATCTTTATTTATGTGATTCTGTTCCTTTCCTAGTTGTTTGCTTAGTTTTTGATTTTTAGGTTGAATTGTTGATAGTTGTGTCTGTTGTCATTTTATTGTTCATAGTTTTTGATTTTCTTCTTTTTCTTAGATAAGTCCCTTTAACATTTCATATAATAAGGGCTAGGTGATGATGAACTCCTTTAACTTGACCTTATCTGGGAAGCACTTTATCTGAACTTCCATTCTAAATGATAGCTTTGCTGGCTAGAGGAATCTTAGATGTAGGTCCCTGCCTTTCATGACTGTGAATACTTCCTTCCAGCCCCTTCTTGCCGGCAAGTTTTCTTTTGAGAAATCTGCTGATAGTTTTATGGGCACTCCGTTGTAGGTAACTGTCTCCTTTTCTCTTGCTGCTTTTAAGATTCTCTCCTTATCTTTAATCTTGGGTAATTTAATTATGACACATTTTCTCTTGGATCCAACTTTTTTGGGAGTCTCTGAGCATCCTGGACTTGCATGTCTAGTTCCTTCATCAGATTGGAGAAGTTCTCCTTCATTATTTGTTCATATAAGTTTTCAGTTTCTTGCTCTTCCTCTTCTCCTTCTGGCACCCCTATGATTGGATGGTGGAACGTTTAAAGTTGTCCTGGAGGTTCCTAAGCCTCCCCTCACTTTTTTGAATTTTTGTTTCTTCATTATGTTCTGGTTGTATGTTTATTTTTTCCTTGTGTTTCAAATCATTGATCTGAGTCCCTGTTTCCTTACCTTCACTATTGGTTCCTTGTATATTTTCCTTTATTTCACTTTGTAGAGCCTTCATTTCTTTCTTCATTTTGTGACCAAACTCAAACATTTCTGTGAGCATCCTTATTACCAGTGTTTTGAACTCTGCCTCTGATGGGTTGTCTATCTCTTCATAGCTTAGTTGTAATTTTCCTGGAGTTTCAATCTGTTCTTTCATCTGGGCCATATTTTTTTGTCTCTGAGCACCTGTTACATAATAAGGGGCAGAGTCTTAGGTATTTGTCAGTTGGGGCAACCCAAGTCACTGCATTGTCACACTGTATGTGGGGGAGGGTTCAGAGAGGGAACAATGCTGCTTGCTAGCTTACTTAGCTCTTGCCCCACTTTCCATCACTCCCCTTCCTTCCCACAAGCAGATTTCACCCTTTCAGTTGCTGATTCTCAGGTGGGTGGGCCTGTGTATGTTCTGGAATCTTGTGGGCCTCTCCAATGGACTCTTTTGTAAGCCTGGGAATGTCTCCAGCCACCACAATCCCCACCAGTTTTTTTCAGTTAGAGGTTTTGAGGCTTTATTTTCTGGTGCTGGAACCCTGGGTTGCATGGTTTGTCTCACTCCCCAGCTGCTCCTCCTGGTTTATCCTCACACAACTGTGCAAAATCCCTTCTGCCAGCCACAGCCTCACCCACCCCAGTCCAGTGCTGCCTTGTTGCAGGTCCTCTCTGCCCCTCCTACCAGTCTGGATGACGTTTCTTCTTTAACTCTTTTGTTGTCCCACTCCCATGCAGTGAAATTTTCTGGCAGCTCTGGTTGTTTTTGTTTTTAAATTGGTTTTTATCCTTCTTTGGGTTGTGCAAGGAAGTGAAGCATTTCTACCTACACCTCCATCTTGGCTGGAACCTAACCCACCTTTTGTCCAAAGCCATTTGCCTGGATTGTATCACTATCAGTTTTTGATATCATGTTTGTTCTTCTCTTGGACTTCATCACCTTCTTATTTCCATGATTATAATCCCATGCCTTTTTTTAATACAAATTGGAATTTTCCCTCCAGTTAAGTTACTTTAAACTGCCTTGCAGTTCCAACAACACTTCAGTTCTAATCCAGGGTAATTTTGTGAAGATGCTTGGGTCTACTCTAGTTTCTGGAGAAAGAACCAGATTGTTTTAGATCTGCCAGTAAAACATATTGGACTGAATTTTTACTGATTTATTATCAAATATTTCAGTCTCTGCTTGCACATAATAGATTCTCTTACAAAATCCCTTGCATATACACAAAATTGTTCCTTCATGCACCCTCTGATATATTAAACTAAAATGACACACTCAGCAGACAGGAAGTCTTACAGAGGGAAATTCAGCCTTGCCTGTTCGTGGTTTGTTTTCCAAGAGTTCCATTTCTTTGGATATATTTAATGCAATAGAGGATTAGTTCACAGTTATCCTTCTCATATCAAGGTATGCTAAGTTAAAACTCTGCTTTTTTCTCAGGCAAGGTTGAATGTCTGATTTCTTCACTGATGTTCTGACATCTCATCCTCTGTGGGTGGTTCTGAAATCTCACCAGCTGAGTATACTTAGGTCCAGAATGACTAGTGAGACTTATTTTTCTGAGCTCTTTTTGAATATTTTTCTGTTGTGTTAACACTTTTCTTACATCAACCTGACTTTTAGCAAACTCTAAGTCACATTTTTTTTCATTTTCCAGAGTCACACATATAATACACTCAGTTTCATTTTATTTCTTTTTTTTAAAGATTTTATTTATTTATCCTTAAAGAGAGGGGAAGGGAAGGAGAAAGAGAAGGAGAGAAATATCAATGTGTGGCTGCCTTTCAAGGGTCCCTCACTGGGGACCTGGCCCACAACCCAGGCATGTGCCCCAACTGGGGATTGAAATGTGACCCTTCATTTAACACCCCATGCTCAATACACTGTGCTGCACCAGCCAGGGCCTCATTTCATTTCTGATTAATTTTACCTGTACAAAGTTGTCATTCAATATATAATTATTTTTTTGTATCCATTTAAAATGCATCAAGGCTTAATAATCATTATTGTCAATATCACTAACATTATCAATACTAATTTAATTGCTATTGCCTTGTTGCTAACCATGAGCACTATTGTTAATATACTGTTATTAATAAAGCATGATTTATCATGGTGTGAAATATTAAAAGTGTATAGATTTTATTCATATTGTTAATGTAGTTACTTTCTTCTAAAATTTGTCTCAAGCATTAACAGTTTTATTCCAGTGTAGATCTTATGTTCTATTTTGATTAAATAATGAGCACCTTCTATGTTTAAGATATAGCTCTAGATGCCAAGGGTATAGAGTCATATGAGAATCTAGGCCTTTGAGGAATTTGGAATCTAGTTGGGAAGACAAAGCACATTACAGATCAGAGAATCTCTGGTTGAAGAAAGGTCCCTGTCTTGGTCTGCTCCAGTTGCTTTAACAAAATACCATTGACTGGGTGGCTTCAAACAGACATCTTCTTTTTTTTTCTCATGGTTCTGGAGGCCAGGAAGTCCAAGATCAAGGTACCAAAGGATTTGGTGTCTGGTGAGAGCCCTCTTGCTGGCTCTTAGATAGCCTCCTTCTCAATGGGTGCTCCCATGACCTTTCCTTGTTAAATGCTCATGGAGAGAGAGATCTGTCTTCCTCTTCTTATCTTCTTCTTCTTATAAGGGCCTCAATCCCATCATGAAGTGCCCTCCCTCGTGACTTAATCTAATCCAAATTATTTACCAAAGGCCTCATCTCCTAATGCCATCACATTAGGGTTTAGGACTTTAACATACCATTATCAGGGGACACAAAGACTCAGCCCATAGCAATCCCTAAAGTTCATTTTGTTTACCTGATCCTGAAGTCCTTTTCACAACCCCATAAAATAGTCATACTATCTCATTAAATATTTACCATAGCAGGAACTTCATTATCTTCTTGTATTAAATCAGTTCTGATTATTAGAAAGTTATTTTTAGAATTGAGTTGAAAGTAATCTCCCAATAGTTTTTAACCACTGCCCTGGTTCTATCATTTGAAGCAGTACTAGAACCATTTTATTTGCTCCCCATATAGGAGTGCTCACTCAAAGTAGTGAAAGAAAATTAGCATATCACCTCTTGCTCATCCCCAAAACTTGTTACCTCCAAGATTAATATACCTAGTATTCGGGGAAATTCATCCTGTAAATTCATCCTGTAGAAGGTCATGGTCTTAATCCTTTTAATCTCCCAGATGCTGGTCTTTCTACATGCATAAAATGTTAAATGATAACACAATATTGTACACATTAAGTGCCTAATAAGTAACACAGACAATGAGAGTTACAGGAGTTCAGAGAAGGGAATATTAATCAAGGTCAAGTGATGGGGCAGAGTTTAGTGTATAAACTTGCACTGGGTCTTAGATACCTGATGATGAGAAAGGGTTATGTGAAAAAAAGGCCCTAAGGTTACATTGTATGCGACTACTTCCAGAACCATGTTGACATCAGTTTAGTTAAACTGCATGCCAAGTATAGGCATTAAAGTACAGACATAGCTCGTTTCATTGCACTTTACTTTATTGAGCTTCACAGATGTTGCTTTTTTAATGAATTGAAGCAAGACCTCTATCAGAAAAAAGATCACGACTCAGTTTACTGAGACATGCTCTTTAATGCAATGGTCTTGAACCAAATCCACAATGTCTTTGAGGTATTCCTGTACTCCATAGAAATTCATTAGAAAATATGTGTAATAAAGTTTTATTAATTTTTGTTCTATATTATTCCTAACAAATAATGGCTAACTTGTATGTTCTTCTCTGTAAAACAAGTGGCACATGTATTTGTTTTTCAGTGACTACAGTTTTACGAACACCCCATGAGTCTTACATGTATTACTTGGAGTGGGATGATATCATCATGATGTGATTTGCTAGTAAGACGCTAGTAAATAGATTCTCCTGCCATGAATTAGATGCTTCCCAAGCAAGAGGGTCTCATGATGAAAACACCAAATTATCTAAGTTTTGGTTTCGATGGAGTCCAGTCAATTGAATACCCAAACAAATGCAGCATTTTCTGTCAAATGTTCATGGACTCTCACAGGCTGGGAGTGAAAAGGACTAAGGAAAGAAAGGAGAATGTGAGACAGGATGAGTAAGGATACATTCATATACTTATGAGATAAGCTGTGGGTAGGATGCATGTACTGTGCTAGCATATATGGTATCCAGAAGATAAACTGTGTTGCATGTAATGATGTGATATACCATGCTTTGACATAGTTGTGTAACCTGTGTGGTGGAGGTGTATATGTGGCAGTGCTTGGGTAGTTTTATCTACTTAGGTAAGAGAATAGTTGACTGTATTGGGATGGGTGAACTATTGCAATGAAAACCTAAGAAGTAGTTTCTCAAAAGGGCCAAGTTCTAGGTACTGATATTGTGTGAAGATTCCCATAATAAATCTCTTCCTATAGTTTCAAAACATATATTAATGTATTCATTATTCATCAGATAATAACTGACCTTTTTTTGTATTTTAGCACCACAACACATCCTGGTGAGCAAAAACAGACAAGTCACTTTCTTCAAGGTCCTCATAGTCTAGAGAGACAGACATTAATGTAATAATCATATGTATAACTATCTGTTGACCTAACTTTTCCAAGGGAAAAGAACAGAGTGCTATGAGAGAATAACAGGGTGTGTGTTCTTTTGTATGTTTGGTGCATTTTTTGTTATACCTGGAAACAAGCCAGATGCTGTTATAAGCCTTGGTGATATGACCCTCAAGAAGCTGTTTTTCCATTTGGGCCATTATAATATGCAAGTCTTACTTAATTTATGATACTTAGTGAATGTCAGTGTAATTAGTCTATTACACATTTCTCTCCCCAGTTAGGATGTGAGCTCTTGGAGAGCAGAAACTCATTTGACCTAGGCCTGTATCTCTAGCCCAGTGCATGGAACATATTGTGGGTTCAATAAGTTATTATCTGGATGAATGAATACATTCTACTTCAATATAGTACAGGTTAAAATTATATCTTGGGTCAGCATTTTACAACAGTAGTTCAGAACCACAAGATCCCTTTACATTAATTATGTTCTCATTTTCTTGCATATCAGATGGATTTATTTATTTATTCCTCACCAAGGACATGCTTATTGATTCTAGAGAGATGGGGAGAGAGGGAGAGAGAGAAACATTGATCTGTTGACTCTTGATGTGCCATAGGGAATGACTTTGCAACCCAGAAATGTGCCCCAACTGGGAATCCAAACTGTGACCCTTCAGTTTATGGGACAACACTCCAACCATCTGAGTCACACTTGTCAGGGCCAGATGCTATTATTTTATTATAGAATGAAACTCTGTAAGTTCTCTTATTTTAAAGTATAAGTTCAATTTCAAAGTATAAACTTGAAGCTCAATTTGACATCTATAAATCAAAGATTTTTAAAAATACATTATTTAGAAATAATAATAAAATACATTTTAAGCAAAATTTCCATCAGAGACTCAAGTCCAATTAACTATTAGTTTTGGAGTGAATCTTCAATATGCCAAATAAATCCCAAATGTCTTCTGTGAATGTATTGGGCACATTGTGATGTTGGTTAATGTAAACTTGATTGTGACTGTGGTGATGGGTTTGAAAACATTTTCATCTTTATTATCTTTTTGGTGAGGGGCATGTAAGTTGCTTTTAATAAGCAGCCAGTTTACTGCTTCATCAGCCTTTTTGCTTCTGAGTTTTACCACTAAACCTTCAGTTAAAATCCTTTCCAGAGGCTAAAATGTGTCTGTATACATCCACTGTATTTAACTTATACTGCAGAATGATAGGGATATCACAGAAGCAAGATTGTGAAAAGAAGTTAGAAAGGTAATTTTTTCCTGTTTGGGCTGCCATAATAAATACGGATAACACAGTAGATGATTATAGTACACAATAAGTGTGCTAAAAGATAACTCTGAGTCAAAGAATGGCATAGCCTTCCAGACTCTCTTGACCCTAGGGGTGGAGTCCTCACTTCATTAGCCACCTTAAATTTCATCAAAGAAAGGATCAGCTCTCACAAAAATGAAATTCTCCTTAGTGAGCTGTTAATTGTTTACATGCACACTGAAGCCTGATGATATGTCTTCTAATTTTACTAATGTATTCCTGGCCCTGTTGCTTCGATAGCCTCAGGCAAACTCTATCATAAAAATGCAGGTGTGCTTAGCAGGTATAATAAAAGTACAGATGTGCCTAGCAGGTTTGTCAGTTGATATGCTTATATCAGCTTAAAAGAACTTCACATTTCTATAAATTAAGAAATGAATCACTAGGGCACTGAATCTTTGATTGCCCTCTCTTCATCATTTTCTCTGCAGACCCAGACTGACTAGGCTATTTTACCAGAGGTGGGAGATGACTCATTTCCCCACATTACTTTGTCTAACAGATGGCATTATTTTGTCTTATGCACAAAGAGACTGACAAGTGACATTGTTGCATTGATTTTATTGTACTAGGCTATGGAGAGCACTGGCCATAAAGAATATATAATCTGGGACAGAAGTTTGCATTTGGGACTTGGGGCTTTGGTAGGAGAGACAAGGAGATTTTTTTTAAGGGCATATGAAGGTCGGAAAGAGAGAAGTGCTATATAAGCAAGATATTATTTTCTATATATCAGAAAATACTGAAGACCCATATAGGGTTCTTAGGCTAATGTCGTCATTTGGCACTGAAAAGTAGCTTTTAAACTGTCCTAAAACTGTTGACCCAATGCTTTTTAATTTCTGCCCATAGTTACAGACTTCTTGGTAATTTTCATTAACCAAGAAGCCTAAGGATACTGTGTGGCTGAGCTAATAATTGTTTTTTTGCCAATGTTGAAATATTAGGGCAGCAATTTTCCCCATTAAGTCAAATGTGAGAAATAGGAATCCTTTAAAACATGTGTATAGTGCGTGTGTAATGGTTGTGTGTATTTGTATGTGTACTTTCCTTTAGTGGTGGTCACTGAATGTGAGAGTGGAAGGAGTAGGAATATGTGAAAATTCTGGGATAATTAGACATACAAGTTTTATCTTGTGTAGGATGAATTGAGGATAATTTTGTTTCTTCTGACATATTTAGGGGGAAGAATTGTCAACTGGGTAGAATCCTCTATTTCTTCTCTCAGAAAGGTAGATGTTTTGTTATAGGTAATCACTATTGTGAGAATAAAATTATCAAAGCTTGTTGTTATTTTAAAAAGAGGGGGTTCCTTGTATTCTGCAAAGTGTACAGATACCAGTGTAATTTACTATTATAGCCAAATTACAAAGTGCTCCTTCTTAAGGAGCTTAGTGCCACCTGTTAAAACTCAAAATTTCTTGATCAAAACCAGAGATGCTTTCTTGCTAGTGTATCAGGTATTAATTTTACTCTATCTCAAATTCTGGATACAGAAAATATCTCATTATTTTCTAAATTAAATTGGACCCAAAGTCCCTTTTATGGGAAATCCTTTGGAAGGATTTAATGTCATTTATTATCAGGTCTTCCTTCCCACTTCCCCAGCATTGTGGAAAGGCAATGGGTGTTTTATGTAATCTCAAACTTGAGAAGTCTCTTAATGATTTAGTTCACAAAGGTCCCTGCTGATAGACTTATTTGTCAAGACTTCATTTTCTACTTCAGGGAGGAGGGTAGTACCACTTCTTCTCTGACCTGCTTAAACACAGGTTTGGCGGTTGGGGTGGAAGGTATAGCACATTTGTTCTCTAGATGGTACTCACCTGAGATTCCATTGTTTCCCCACCAATTCCCAGGGCTTAAAAACACATGTTCCACTTATTTGGCGCTGGGGACCAAGAAAAGTGCAGGGACTTTTCTGGTCTTATGGACCTTTTCATAGACCCAAGATCAGCTCTTTAGCCTGCCTATCTCTCCAAGCACCTCTCTCCATCTTGTCTTTCACATGGTTTTGTATAATCCCTTCCCAGTGGACCTTTAAAGATACATGTTTGCAACTCTCTCCAGTGAGAAAGTGGGACAAGAAATACTGAAATCAGTCTCTTTTATTCAAATTACCAGGTAACAGTAGTTCCATGAAATAAACACTGCTCCTATTACCACAAAGTGAATGTATGGTCCCTGTAATTGTTGCCTATTATTATTAAAAAACCATGAGAACATAAAAGCTGTCTTAGACTAAAAGTTATTCTGGTTTACCTTCCCAAAGTATAGCCCCATTGCATCACTCTCCTCCTTTAAAAAGTTAGTAGCTTGTCATTGACCATCAAATAAAACATTCCTTTTTAAGTATATTTTATAGATTATGCTATAACAATTGTCCTTTTTCCCCTTTATTCCCCTCCACCCTGCACCCTCCCTCCACCAGCATTCCCCTCCCCCTTAGTTCCTGCCCATATGTCATACATAGAAGTTCTTTGGCTTCTCCATTTAGTATACTATACTTAACCTCTCCTTACCTATTTTGTACCTACCATTTATGCTTCTTATTCCCTGTACCTTTTCCCCCATAGTCCCCCCAACCCCCCTGCTGATAACCCTCCATGTGATCTCCATTTCTGTGATTCTGTTCCTGTTCTACTTGTTTCTTTAGTTTGTTTTTGTTTTTGTTTTCTTAGGTTCAGTTGTTGATAGTTGTGAGTTTGTTGTCATTTTACTGTTCATAGTTGTGATTGTCTTCTTTTTTTAAAGATAAGTCCCTTTAACACTTCATATAATAAGGGCTTGGTGATGATGAACTGCTTTAACTTGACCTTGTATGGGGAGTACTTTAACTGCCCTTCCATTAATTACGTTACCCAAGATTAAAGATAAGGAGAGAATCTTAAAAGCAGCAAGACAAAAGGAGACAGTTACCTACAAAGGAGTGCCCATAAAATTATCAGCAGATTTCTCAGAAGAAACCTAGCAGACAAAAAGGGGCTGGAAAGAAGTATTCACAGTCATGAAAGGCAGGGACCTACATCCAAGATTACTGTATCCAGCAAAGCTATCAAAACTTTTCCGACCTCCACAACTTAGTCTCAATTTACCTTTTCAGTTTTTTCTCCTGTCAGAACTTCACTGTCAGGTAAAACTGGATTCTGTTATCTGCACATTATTATCTGAATGGTATCACTTGCATGCCTTAGCTCAGGAGGTATTTTTAAGTTAATTTTTTAAAGTTGTTTTTTAATTACAGTTGACATACAGTATTATATAGTAGTTTCAGGTGTACAACATAGCAATTAGACATTTTATACACCTTATGAAGTGATTCATGTTGTTCTGACTGGAATGCCCTTTCTCTGTATCTACATGTGGAGATCCTACTTATTACTCAAAGTTCAATCCAGACACTATTTCCTTCAGGGATTCTTTCTGCTTTCTTTCATCTGACTTTATTTCTCTCCTTTGAACCTCAGAACATTTCATTTGTCCTTCCCTATATATAATTCTCAGTTCTGAGTTAGACTATAGCAATGTGTATTTTTGCTCTAGCTATTCAACTTTACTGCATATTTCCTGAGAGCAGGCATTATTACCAAGGGCTGAAAAATCTCCTAGAATAGTGCCTGAAAGGCCGGACATTCAGTAATTAATTTTGAAATGAGTAGATCATATACAAGCTATCTTTAGGTCAGACATTTTTTTCCTCTTTCTTCACACATGCCTCCAGATGTTTGAGGCTGTATCTATTTTTATACATGTGAATTTCTCTCTCCAACAATTCTTAAACTTTGGCTCCCCACAGCATAAACACATGTCTACCTATTTTTTCCTGGTTGTTTTAGTTTGAATTTTCCTTGTACTTTCTTTTCTGATTTATTACTGACAGCCCCATTCTTTGTCCCATTTACTATGTGGCTATTGGAGATAAATTAAACTGTAATGGAATAGAAGAGATAATTCTATATTCCACATATGCCTAACTTTTTAAAAAGTTGATAAAACTCTAAGCACCACAAGCATAATAAATTCTAAAAGAAACTAACAAAATACCATTGTAAGTTTTTTATTTTTAAAAAAGTGAGATAGAGAGTTCTCTTTGCACACTTATAAAACTTTCAATGTTGGGCCATTAGCCACTCTACAAGTTTTCTTTTTAAAAAACTAAAAGTCACATTTCACAATCCTAACCTACTGAAAAGGTAGGGGAGAAGGGAGAGAGCACTGAGTATAGTCATTATGCAAAAAGTCACTTTCTAGAACGGGATAATAAACACTTATCATCATCCAAAGATGGAACCCCTGGTGAGAATAAGAACATGCTAAATGCATGCTAAACAAATAATAGGTGCAGATATTAACTTAATATAATTTTAAAATATATCTCTGTGATGTCAAATGAGAGTGTAAATATGAAATATCATTAACATGTAACACAGACAGTGAAAGGCTTGTTTGGAACTGCATTTACATTAGAAACACAGAAGGCCAGTATGTCAGGAAAGAAAATCTTGTTTACCTCTCTGGATAATTTACTCATTTTAATTAATTCAATTGTATTTCATACAGTTGTTAATATGTATGTGGAAAGATATTCAGGATTATAATATATTTTAAGTTATCAAACACAATAACAGAAACCAATTAAATTTTAATGGTCTCAATCTAATTTAAAGAGAGATTTTTATTTTTGGTTTAATTCCTTCCAAGTTGAAGTAATGAAGGGTATAATATATACTATTTTCATAAATGATCATTCCTCTGTTAATCTTATAAGAGAACTAGATATTAGAATGTGGACATTCAAACTGAGGAGATTAACTATGCTTTTAGTTTAACACTGTAGTAAATTTAATCAGAATTTGAATATTATTCAGACCTTGATAGAATAATAGGATCAGAACACAATAAAAAGCATCAAAATTTCAGACTTCTAGCCACAATGGAAGTGGTAGGTAGACACACTGTGCCTACCCACACAACCAAAAGAAGGACAACAAGTTTAAAAAAAAAAACCAACCACAACTGACAGAAAAACAACCTGTATGGAAGTCTAACAACAAAGGAGTTAAGAAAGAAACATTTGTCCAAATAGAAGGCCAGAGATCTGCAGCCGGGCAGAGAGGACTCATGACAATGAGGCAGCTGACAGAGTGGGTTTTCCCACATTTTTGTGCAGATAAACCAGAAGGAACAACTGGGGAGTGAGACAGACATGCAACCCAGGGTTCCAGTGCAAGGAAATAAAAACCTCTGGCTGGAAAAACCTGTGAGGGTTGAGGTGGCTGGAAAAACTCCCAGACTCACAGGAGAGATCGTTGGAGAGATTCACAGGGTCCTAGAATGTACACAAACCACCCACCTTGGAATTAGCACCATAAGGACCCAATTTGCTTCTGGGTAGTAGTGGAAGTGACTGAAGGACAATAGAGAGCTGAACAAGCAGCATTGTTCCCTCTTGGGCCCCTCTCCCACATATAGCATCACAATGCAGTGATATGGGTTGCCCCACCCTGGCTTAGGAATACCTAAGGCTCCCTCCTTACTATGTAACAGGTGGACAAAGACAAAAAAAGTGGCCCAAATGAAAGAACAGATCAAAGCTCCAGAAAAATTTAACCAAGCTGCGAAGAGATAGTCAACTTATCAGATGCACAGTTCAAAACACTGGTAATTAGGATGCTCACAGAAATGGTTGAGTATGGTGGCACAATAGAGGAAAAAGTGAAGGCTATGAAAAGTGAAATAAAGGAAAATGTATAGGGAACTAACAGGGAAGGGAAGGAAACTGGGACTCAAATCAACAGTTTAGACCAGAGGAAGAAATAAACAGTCAACCAAACAGAATGAAGAAACAAAAATTCAAAAAAAAATGAGAAGAGGCTTAGGAAACTCCAGGATAAATTTAAATGTTCCAATATCTGAATAATAGGGGTGCCAGAAGGAGAAGAAGAGAAAGAAATTGAAAACTCACTTGAAAAAAATAATGAAGGAGAACTTCTCCAAGTTGGCAAAGGAAATAGACTTTCAGGAAGTACTAGAAGCTCAGAGAGACCCATATAATTTGGACCCAAGAAAGCACACATGAAGACACATCGTAATTACATTACTCAAGATTAAAGATAAGAAGAGAATCTTAAAAGCAGCAAGAGAAAATGAGAGTTAGCTACAAAGGAGTGTCCATTAGACTATCAGCTGATTTCTCAAAAGAAATCTTGCAGGCAAGAAGGGGCTGGAAAAAAGTATTCCATGTCATGAAAGGCAAGGACCTGCATCCAAGATTACTCTATCCAGCAACGATTTCATTTAGAATGGAAGGGCAGATAAAGTGCTTCCCAGATAAGGTCAAGGTAAAGGAGTTCATCACTACCAATACCTTATTATATGAAATGTTAAAGGGACTTATCTAAGAAAAAAATCAAAACTATTAACAGTAAAATAACAACAATCTCACAACTATCTACAATCAAACCTAAAAAAAAAAAACTAAGCAAACCACTAGAACAGTAACAGAATCACAGAAATGGAGATCACATGCAGGGTTATCAGCAGGGGAGGGAGAGGAGGAGAAAGGGGGAAAAGGTACAGGGAACAAGTAGTATAAATGGTAGGTACAAAATAGACAGGGGGAGGTTAAGAATAGTATAGGAAATGGAAAAGCAAAAGAACTTATATGTATGACCCATGAACATGAACTAAAGGGTGGGAATGCAGATGGGATAGGGTGTGCAGGGTGGAGGGGAATAAAGAGAGGGGAAATGGGACAACTGTGTTTACATAATCAATAAAATATATTTAAAAAATAAAAAATTAAATAAGCCATCAATGTTTTTTATCTTCTATTTTTATTTTTTATTATTGAAAAGAATTAAAATTTGAAGTTAAAGTTGTGCATCCAGATGAGAGCCCCAGACTGTATTGGTGCTGGTTCTGCCATTAGCTACTATATGAAAGTGAATAAGTCCATTCTGATCCTCAGTATCTTCATTTATAAGTTTAGTTCTGAAATACCAATATTTCATAATTCTAAATAAAGGAAAATATTGGTATTCTTCTCTTTTGACATTAAAGGAGATACGAACATCTTATACAGAAAGCTAGAGGGTACTTTACTGGACTGAGTTTGTCTCCTTGAAAGCTGAGTGCGGCATGACATTTATTTAAGCTATATCAGACATAAGAATGTCCCAAGTCCCACCATGGACCACAGATTCTTAATTTAAATAAAACAAATGAAGTCTTTTAAAGATTCTTATTAATGCTTAATTTCTTAAATGAAAGCTAAGTTACTAGATGTCATGACTTCTCCTTGTGAGGTTTGAGAAGGCTTTTGTGTCATTATAGAGTCAATGCCTAATACATAGGGATAAATTTCTGGTTTGGTGGTAGAAGGCACATTTACCTATGGCAGCATTTAGAGTTTCTTACTGTGCCTGGAATAAAACTTTTTTACCACCCCTCTCCCCCAAAACACACACACACACACACACACACACACACACACACACACACACACACACACATTTTTCCAACCTACTTCTTGTCTGAAACTATTAACTACATATCACTATATAAAATAAAAATGTGAAAGTGATGTTTTTTAATTCTAAAAACATTGGATTTATTTCTTTTAATCAAAATGATAGATACATGTGGTAAAAAAATCAAAGAAACAGAAGAGCTATCATAACAATATTTTCTCATTATTTACCTCTCCATGACAGTACTATTTCCTCCAAATAACTTATTTTAAATATTTCTGCTAATAGAATTTATGATGGTAAATTAGATTTCTCTAAATAATGCACATATACTTCTATTTCCCTATGTATGAAATGGGGGAAAGAAGGGGAAGGGACAAGTCAAGGAACATGAGTAGAGGACTCATGGGCACAGACAACAGGGTAGGTGGGGCAGGGGAGTCCAACAGGGAAAATAGTGGCACAACTATAATTGAACAATAAAAATAAATAAATAAACACATACATACATAAATAAATACATAAATAAAGAATATGTAAGGGGTGGCCTGGGATGGCAGTAAAAGGCAGAAAACTGTACTTGAACAACAATTAAAATATAAATAAATAAATAAATAAATAAATAATAAATAAATAAATAAAGTATGTGGATTCAGTTTACTAATTGTCCCCTTTCTCTTTTCTTGGTTATGTTATTAATTACATTTGTAACATTAAACTGACATATTCAACCCCTGTCTACTAACTTCCATCAGTAATCTCTTGACTGCCTTTTTGTTTTGAGAATATTAGCATGCTGACCCTTTCTCCCATGTGTCCCATGGCCCTGTACTCATGTCCTAATTTGAATTACATACTCTCTTGTTCACATATAAACTGTTTGCCATGAATGTTGATATTTCCAGTATTTTTAGTAGGATGATTATAAAGTCTAAAAATCAATAAGTAGCATTTTCATTTTAAGCCAGTGTAAATACCTTCAGTGCAAACCAAATTCTATACAGAAATTGCATTTCCTTCCTGTTGATCTCAATGCTGTGATCCTTGAGCCACACAAATGGGAAGAGTTCTAACATCAACTACAATAGGTATTGTATTCTTATACATTTTCAACTGCTGACCATCATAGAATTTAGTTTGTTTCAGAGGTGGATCATGACTTTCTCTATAGTTTTCTGATATTTCTCTGGAGTTTCAAATAGCTTTTTAAAATTCTTTATAAGATTTAATTTTATCCTACCCTGATTTTCGCCAGATGCTAAAGGTATATTCTACTCTATCAATTTATTTTTTTCACATTTTTTATTGTTGTTGAAGTACAGTTGTCTCCATTTTGCATACACCACTCCCCCTACCCCAGCCATCCCCTCTTCCCACCCTTCATCTTACTCCCCTTTGATTTTGTCCATGTATCCTTTATAGATGTTCCTGAAAACCCTTCCCCTGTTTATTCCCCATCATTCCCTCCCACCTCCCCTCTGGTTACTGTCAGTTTGTTCTTAACTTCAATGTCTCTGCTTATATTTTGCTTGCTTGCTTATTTGTTTGTTTTTTACTCTTCTTTAAATTTTATTTTAATTGTTGTTGAAGTACAATTTTCTATTCTTTACTCCCATCCCCGCCCACCCACCCAGCACTCCCCTCCTCCCTCCCATTTCCACCCACCCCTAGTTTTTGTCCATATGTCCTTTATACTTGTTCCTGTAAACCTTTCCCCTTTCCCCCTGAAATTCCCCTAAAATTCTCTCCCCATCCCCCTCTGAACATTGTCAGCCTGTTCTCTATTTCAATGTTTTTGGTTATATTTTGCTTGTTTGTTTGTTTTGTTGTTTAGGTTCCTGTTAAAGGTGAGATCATGTGGTATTTGTCCCTCACTGCCTGGCTTATTTCACTTAGCATAATGCTTTCCAGTTCTATCCATGCTGTTGCAAAGGGTAGAAGCTCCTTCTTTCTTTCTGCTGCATAGAATTCCATTGTGTAAATGTACCATAGTGTTTTGACCCATTCATTTACTGATGGGCATCTAGGTTGCTTCCAACACTGGGCTATTGTAAATTGTGCTGCTATGAACATTGGGGTGCATAGGTTCTTTTGGATTGGTGTTTCAGGGTTCTTAGGATATAATCCTAGCAGTGGAATTGCTGGGTCAAAAGGCAGATCCATTTTTAGTTTTCTGAGGAATTCCATACTGTTTTTCATAGTGGTTGTATCAGTCTGCAATCCCACCAACAGTGCACTAGGGTCCCCTTTTCTCCACAACCTCTCCAACACTTGTTGTTTGTTGCTTTGTTTATGATGGCCATTCTGACTGGTGTGAAGTGGTATCTCATTGTGGTTTTAATTTGCATCTCTCTGATAGCTAGCAATATTGAGCATCTTTTCATGTGTCTCTGGATCCTCTGTATGTCCTCCTCGGAGAAGTGTCTGTTCAAGTCCTTTGCCCATTTTTTAATTGGGTTGCTTGTCTTCTTAGAGTGGAGTCATGTAAGTTCTTTATATATTTTGGAGATTAAATCCTTGTCTGAGGTATAATTGGCAAATATGTTTTCCCATACACTTGGTTCTCTTTATTTTAATACTGTGTTCTTTAGCTGTGCAGAAGCTTTTTATTTTGAATCCCATTCGATTTTTTTTATTAGGTTCCACTTAAAGGTGAGATCATATGGTATTTGTCTTTCACTGCTTGGCTTATTTCACTTAGCACAGTGCTCTCCAGTTCCATCCATGCTGTTGCAAAGAGTAGAAGCTCCTTCTTTCTTTTTGCAGCATAGTATTCCATCATGTAAATATACCATAGTTTAAAATAATCTTCAAATACTTAATTTGGTACAAGGGAACCAAGGAGTTTACATTGAACAGAAAGACAAAATCAGCTTAACAAATTCTTAATATTGCATATTGTAGGATAAAGAAAAGGACAGCTATATTTAAGTCCCTTCAGGCCAGAAAGATATTTATTGTATTCAATATGATTACTTTATATGTACTTGAAGATTTGATTTTAGCATTGCATTTACTGAATTCATTAAGGTACTTTATTCAATCCAGGAGCAAATATGGGAACAAATAATTATTTCTAATGGTAGTTTTGGAAGAAGTATTCAAGATAAGGAAGTGTACTCTCTAGAGCATCTCCATCTCAGTCACTGGCTATCACCATAGAGATGTCAGAGGAATAAATGGTAATAGAGTTGGTAACAGAATTGGGAGGGAGCAGTATGAGACAGAAGCAAGTTCTAATAATTATGAAAACTACTACTATTCTACTGTAAAGAGGTAACAGTTTGAAAATGTTTCATTCAAATATTTCATTTATTTTATGAGTTATGGATATTCTAAGGAATATTTCATTAAGGTCTCTAAGTTATCTTCAGTGGTAATCTTAAAACAAACACTGAAAATTTCTTTTGCTTTGCTTCTCAAGTAAGGACAAAAATTAACTCCAAAATAGAAAACACAATTTTGAAAAGATATTTTAAAGTATCTCTGCTTCCTAAATATTACCAGTTTGTCATTCAGCATAACCCAAGATGTAACACCAATTTGTTCAGAGAGTAAAAGATAGGTTAATTGACTGTAAAGAATTTACCAGTGGCATAACTAAGGTGCAGTGAGGCAGGAGTGCTCACTGATTCAGACAGATTCCTGACCACCATTCCATTTTGTAGCTCCCACTGAAATTAATAGGAATCTTGGAGCAACTCAATTTTTTTATGTAGCTCTCAGACCTTAAAAGTATCAAAGATCTTAATCAGTATGTAAATGTTGTATTTTCATAGAAAGTGGAAGAATTTGTGCATTCTAAAATAATGCTATGCATAATTTGCATAATGAAGAACCACGACTTTCACCAGACTGAAGACCACAACCTAAACAAAGAAATTACAGTCCGATCTCTGCCTTGGCCTTAGAGAAGTTCTCCATTGGCAAAGCTAAGTAAAGGATTGGATATTAAAAAAAAAAAAACCTTTAAGTTTGAAGTGAAAGCCAAAATTTACCTTTGTTATTTAAATAATTATTAGGTATTTTATTTTATTTTTAAGCCTCACCCAAGGATATGTTTATTGATTTTAGAATGAGAGGAAGTGGGGAGAGAGGGGATGGGGAAAGAGAGAGATTCCCAAATGGGAATCGAATCCACAACATTTTGGTATACAAGTTGATGCTCCAACCAACTGAGCCACTTGGGTAGGCTAATTATCAGGTTTTTTAGAGTCAAAAATACTCTGGTGGTACTAAAGAATTATAAAATAAACATAACAAACTTGACTATGGCTTTGTTGAATTGCTATGTATGTTTGTGCATGTTCACATGCATATATACTCTAAGTTTAAATACTAGTTATGCTCTATTTAAGGAAGACAAGCTTTGTAAAAAAAAAGTGTACAGAGAACTTTTTGAGTCCTTCGAAAAAATACAGGTGGCAAAACCTTTGCAGGGTATTATCAGATTAAATTATTTCTATATAATACATTGTCCATAAAATCTTAGCTAGATGACTGATAGGAAAAGGAATTTTGCTCTGCTTTAAGAATTAGTTACATATTCACCTCTTCCTGGTCGATTCAAGAGGGGTGTGTGTGTGTGTGTGTGTGTGTGTGTGTGTGTGTGTGTGTTTTAATTTCCTAAGATAGAAACACTGTATAGCTTTTCTTACGTTTCTGTTTTGAGAAAAATGGTGTGTTTTCCTAGGGCTGCCATAACAATGTATCCAAAACTCATAACAGAAATGTATTATATCACAGTTGTAGAAGTTAGGAGTCCAAAATTAAGATGTCAGCAAGATTAGTTCCTTCTAAGTCTCTTCAGGAGAATCTGTTCCATGCCTTTCTCCTAACTTCTGGTGTTTTTCTATCATCCCTCTAATCTCTGCCTTTATCTTCACACAGCATGCTTCCTATGTCTCTGTCTCTACATCATCTTCCCTCTGTGCACATCTGCCTCTTCATGCACATTTTAAAAATAAGGACATAGTCATATTGGATTACAACCCATGCTAACAACCTCATCTGAACTTTATCAGTGGCAAGGACCTTATTTGCAAATAAGGTCACATTCACAAGTATTGGGGGCTTATGACTTCAAATCTTTGGTGGAAGGGGACAACACAATTTATCCCATAACAACTGGAAAGTTGAAATCTGAAATTAGAGCAAAAACAAAAATGAAAGGGGAGGACAAACAGTTTTGTAACAGATTTACATTAGCTGAACAGTAATAACCAGAATGTGTCATGTGAGTTCTAAATTATTTTGATAAGTAATACACCACAAACCAAGTATGTTTAGATAACATAGGCAGGAGCAGGTAACTACTGAAGGCTTAGCAAATGATGAGTGTTTAGCAAATGATGGGCCAATATCTCCAAAAGTTAGAGTCAATGCAAGTAGTCCTCATTCAGAAGTTATTAGCTGTATGATTGGGACAAGCCTGAGTTCTCTCATTTGTAAGAGTATAAAGTAATAGTGCCACCTCACATGAATATTAGCAAGAATAAATGATTATACATAAAGCATTTAGGAAAATATATACCACAAATAAGTAGTTTATGAGTTTGATATTAGTAGTACTATTGTTACTCCGAACTTCATTTTTCATGTATAACAGTACACTGTGGATATCTTTCCATCTTCCTCATATACTTCTTTTTTTTGTAAGGAACCAAGTACTTTGCTTGAGTAATAACTTTGTTTGCTTAAAAACAGCTTTATTTAGGTATAATTCACATAATAAATTGCACTTATTTAAAGTAAAAACAGTTAATGCAATATTCATGGACATGGAGTTCATAGAATATAGATTGTTCTTTTCATTATTTTATTTTGCCTGTTTTGAACATATATGTTCATGATTACCAAAAGAAGCACAGATTCCTATAGTGGATTCTGATATTTATTGAAACTGCAATATAAAGGATAGAGTAGATATTAGATTATGCAATACAGGCTGTTTTTAAAAATCTACTGGAATAAACAACCCTAATACAAGAATACAGATTTTGAATTGGCCTGATATTATGGAGTGATGTACCCAGGTTTCAGGGTATATTTGAAAAGAGCATTTTAATTAAAGTTTGGTGATAGATTATTAGTTTGATTTAACTGTGATTGGTATACAATAAAAGAGAGATTTCCTGTTATTTAATTATATCCTAGGATGATTAAATATTCCACAATAATAATTATTTAATGAATTTATTTTTAAATATCTTATGATTTTATTATTTTTGTTGATGCAATTATTTAATTCTGTTTTACTAGGTAATCTTGTTTAAGTTCAATTCTTAAAATAGCAATTTTATTCATTTTCAAAGTTAAGACATAGAACATTTTTATTTCAATTTAAATTTCTGGCCTTGGCTGGTGTGGCTCAGTGGATTGAGAGATGGCCCACAGACCAAATGGTCACTGGTTTAATTGCCAGTCAAGGCACATACCTGGATTGTGGGCAAGGTCCCTGGTTGGGGGCATGGGAGAGGCACCTGATTGGTGTTTCTCTCACTTATCGATGTTTCTCTCCCTCCTTTCCCCTCTCTCTAAAAATAGATAAATAAAATATTTTAAATAAATTTCTGTTATGTTTTATGCTTTGTAGTTTACACAGAGACTGTATCACTACTTGGTGGCAATGTATTCTAAAGCTGGGGGACAATTTAATTGAAAAAGAAAAGTCTCTTAAGAAATGGATGTATGCTCTTAAACAATCAAGCAACAATAGCATCATAGTATGCACAAAATGAATATATGTTTCACAATCTCTGATGAAGTAAATACAATCATGTCACATGCTTTACCGAAAAACATAGCAGGCCTTGGAAGATAATAATAAACATTAACAATTGATAGAAATATCCCAATCTCTTTATGTAGTCAGAATTAAAGTTTTCAACTATATGTAATCAGCATGACATTGTGCAACTTTAATAATTAGTTCAAGTTCAAGTCATCATTCCTCCAAATTATTGTCTATCTTCAACTCCTTATGAAATTTCCCTATGGGAGAAGACAGTGTTTGAAGTCATGGAAGGAATGATGATGAAAATGTAGTCATTTATATTTAACAAAATAGGCATTACCAATAACACTATTTTTGCAAGCTTTATTGAAATCCTTAGACATCATTTTTTCCCTGTATAATCAAATTAATAATGTGTTACCAATGTGTTTAGCAATTCTAAACAATAGAGTAATCTGTCATGAATTGTCAAGTAGCTAAAGAACCTTTAGTAAAAAGCAAGTATTGTATAGTTCTATTGTCTGCGCTAGCTTAAGAGCACAGTACAGAGAGTCAGAAAACAGTCTCAGAGTTGTGATCAACTTATGTGTGACTTCAAGAAAGCTACCTTTTCAGGTCCTCAAAGTACTGTTTTGTAAGATGAAGAGGTTGGACAAGTTAACCACCAAAGTTCTTTCCAGTTCTAATATTCTGTGACCATATGGTTCAGAGCTTCACCTTAGATGGTGGCCTTCAAGTAACAGTGATACTCTCTTTCAATTCAAAATTCCATCCTTTGATTATAAAATAAAACATACTTACAGAAAAACCACACAAAACAGATGCACACTTTAATGAACTATTGTGAGGGTAATATGTGTGTAACCACCACCTAGGTCAAGAAATAAAACTTTACCAACTACCCATGGACCCCTTTCTGTGCCCCTACCCAACATCAACCTCATCCTCACTATTCAAAGTAACTACTGTCTTCCCTTTTCAAATAAGCAATCATTTTTTGCATTTGTTTGATTCAATTATTATTTTTATTTATCAATCAACTTTTTGAGGTATAATGTACATAGAGTAAAATGTACTAATCCTAAGTGTACTATTGGATTTTTATTGATTTTTCAGAAAGAGTGAGAGGAAGGGGGAGGGGAGAGAGAGAGAGAGATCAATTAGTTGTTTCACTTATTGATGCATTCATTGCTTGATTCTTATATTGCCATGATTGAGGATTGAACCTGCAACCTTGGTGTGATTGGGATGACACTCTAACCAACTGAGCTATCCAGCTGGACCTGTTTGACAGATTTTAACAAATATATACACTTGTGTGGCCAGCAGCCAAATTAAGATTTAAAGTAACCCTAACCAAGGATGTACTTGGAAAATTATGACACTAAAGAAAGAAATAGAAGAAGATACAAATAAGTAGAAGCACATATGATGTTCATGGATAAGAAGAATTAACATCATTAAAATATCCATATAACCCAAAGCAATCTATGTATTCAGTGCAATCCCTATAAGAGTTCTAATGAAGTATTTCACAGAACTAGAACAAATATTTAAAAAATTTATATGGAACCACAAAAGGCCCTGCATAGCAGCAGTGATCCTGAGAAAGAAGAACAAAGTTGGAGGAATCACACTACCTAATATCAAACTATAATATAAGGCCACAGTCATCAAAACAGCATGGTACTGGCATAAAAACAGACACATAGATCAACGGAACAGAATAGAGAGCCCAGAAATAAACCCACAGCTTTTATAGTCAGTTAATATTTGACAGAGGAAGCAAACATATACAATAGGCTAAAGATAGTTTATTCAATAAATTGTGTTGGTAAAAGTGGACAGATATGTGCAGAAAAATGAAATTAGACTGCCTTCTTATACCACACATAAGAATAAATTCAGTATGGATCGAAGACTTAAATGTTAGACCCAAAACCATAAAGATCCATTAGAAAACATAGGCAGCAAGTTTTGGGCATTGCTCATAGCAATATTTTATGGAATATGTCTCCCCAGGCAAGGGGAACAAAAGAAAAGAGTGAACACGTGGGACTGCATCAATATAAAAATGTTTGTACAGCAAAGGAAACCATCAACAAAATAAAAAGACAACACACAAAATAGGAGAATTTATTGGCTAATATATCCAACAAGGCAGGGGTCCCCAATCCCCACACCAAATATGGATACTGGTCTGTGGCCTGTTAGGAATTGAGACCCACAGCAGGACATGAATGGCAGGTGAGGGAGCAAACCTTCATCCTGCTCACTAGTGCTTATATTACTGTCTGAGCTCCATCCTACCCCCATTTGAGGAAAACATTGTCTTCCATGAAATCAGTCCCTGGTGCCAAAAAATTGGAGACTGCTGTGATAAGGGGTTAATAGCCAAAACTTATAAAGAACTTAACAAAATTCAACACCAAAAAAACTCCACGACCCAATTAAAAACAAATGGGCAAAGGACCTGAATAGACATTTCTCAAAGGAGGACATACAAATGACCAATAGACATATGAAAAGATGCTTAATGTCACTAATCAGAGAAATGCAAATTAAAACCACAATGTGATATTACCTTACACTTGTCAGAATGGCTATCATCAATAAAACAGCAAAAACGAGTGCTGGTGAGATGTGGAGAAAAGCAACCTTTTCGTACTTTGGTGGAAATGCAGATTGGTGCAGCCACTGTGGAAAGCAGTATGGAGATATATCAAAAAAGTTAAAAAATGGGTCTACCTTTTGACCCAGCAATCCAGCTTCTGGGGATATCTGAAGGAACTGAAAACACTAACTGGAAAGAATGTGAGCACCCCTATGTTCATTGCAGTGTTATTTACAATTGCCAAGACATGGAAGCAGCCCAAGTGTCCATCAGTAGAGGAATGGATAAAACAACTATGGGACATTTACACAATGGAATACTACTCGGCCATAAAAAGAAGAAAATTCTACCCTTGTGACAATATGGATGTACCTGGAGAGCATTATGTTACATGAAATAAGCCAGTCAGAGAAAGAGAAATACCATATGATTTCACTCATGTGGAATCTAGTGAACAAACTAAAATAGGAAGTAAAATGGGGGCAGACTCATAGATGGAGAGCAGGATGGCAGCTAGTGGTGGAGGTAGGTTAGGGGATGGTGGGATTAAGCAAAAAAGAAAAAGGACCCATGGACTCGTGGACAACAGTGTGATGATTGCTGAGTGGGGTATAAAGGGACTAAATGGTAATGGGAAAAATAGAATACAGATTAAATTTTAATTTTTTTTGCCAGAAAAAAAATGTAAAGTATTTTAATTAACTCCAAATGTTTCTATATGCCCTTTGCAGTTAGTTAACCTCTCTCCTACATTCTCAGTCTTAGGCAACCACTGTTTTTCTTCTATTTTCTTGCATGCTTACTTTCTCTTTTTTAACACACTCTATGTGGTAGTCACTGTACTTCAGTGAGTGAAATAATTAATAAACCTCGGAGTTTTTTCATCAAGGCAATCACCAGTTCTGTTTTGCTTACCAATGTATAATCCAGATAACACAGCAACAGGTTTGGTGGCCATGGCTGTAGGTAGGGGCCCAGTGCCCAGAGTGCACATGTGAAGACCAGGGCCACTAGTCCAGCAATGGGAAACACTCCTGCTCCACTCCCGTGGCCTTCCTCACCCACTCAGCTCCCTGCCCTAAGCTGGAAGGCTGGCTTGTGGGGTTGAGTGGTCTGAGCTGAGGACACTGAGAGCTCAGATAGGTGACAGTGGCATTGATAGTACTGGTAACAATGGCCTTAGGCAGCAGAAAAGATAAAAGATAGCTGGATTGAGCTGGGAGATGTGACACCACACAATATTAAACAGCTGAAGAGATTAAAGCAGGTCATTTTTCCAGTCAGCTACAATGACAAGTTCTGCAAGAATGTGCTGGAGTTGGAGAGCTAGCAAAAATTGCCTAACTCAATGATATTACAGTAGGTGCAGTATGCTGTAAGGTGGATCATTCGCAGAATCACAAAAAAGTGCATCATGACACTAGAATGTCTGGCACCATACTGAAGGCTAGAAATAGGAACTGAAATGTTAAATTATGTCTTAAACATCTGTGAAAATGATGGTACCTCTGACATCTATCTGCATGTCCAGATCAGCAATGTGTCACAATTGACTTCTACAGGAAGTTTCGTTTTGAGATAATTGAGGCCAAGAACTACTGTAAGAAGATAGAGCCCTCAGATGCTCATGTGATGCAGAAAAACCTCAAAGTCCCTTCTGAACAGAATGCAGATTTGTGAAAGACAGACAACTGAACAAATTACAAACAGACTTTCTTGCACTTGCTTGTCGCCAAATAAAAAAGAGGCCCATTGATTCCTGCCCCCCTTTCTATTAAAGATTTTCCCACTCCTTGTTCTTGTTTTTCCTCTTTTTTCTTCCCTTTTAAAAGTTTTAATACTTTCAAACACTTTCAAAATTAATCATGTTTGGATTGTTTTAGTTCTCTTGTTGTGACATGGATTGATTGTTAAAAGAGAAGGTATAGATCTGTTTAGTTTCACAGTTAAGATATTTGGTCCCAAAAATGTGTCAATTTCAATTAATTTTTAGCTTGTCCTGCTTTCACAGTGAAGTTCAGAGTCTACAAAATGTTGTATATTCCAAAACATTAAAAGAAGCAACAGCAATACCTTGTTCTCTAATCATAGACAAGTTTAGTGTGTTTGTGGTACGTTGGGTTTCTCAAGGCTATATGATATTAATCCTTAGAAACTGCCTTCACCTTCACCTTTTGTCCTTCTAAGTACTATCTCAGGAATTAGATCATTGTCATCCTTGTAAGAAATTGCTAAGCTTATTTTGTCTCAAGCAATTATTTCTTCTTTCCTTGCTGGTGACTGAGGGTGAGTGGAATAGTTTGGGTAGGTAGTGTTAGACTTTGGTCTCAGTATTTGAGCTAAACTGCTTTTTGCTAATGAGTTGGTTGGTTGTTAGCAGGATTATTTTTCCTGCTGTTGATTGTTATTAGTGCCATTAACTTTTAGAGTGTGAGCTGGTGACATTAAATTTTTAAATATCCCAAGTAGAGTTAATGACCTTTAACTGGCCTAAAGAGATTTGCTGTGACTTACTTTTTTTTTCCTTCTGTCCTTTTTCTTCAGTAAACCCACAGTAGTTAGTCTAACCTTAAAAATGTAGTTGATATCCTTATAGGTCAATACTATTAAAGAATGCTGACACAGGTGTTATCTCTTGAACATATTAACTTATACCCAAAAGGAAGCTTAGATGGACTTGTGGCACAATAAATGCATTTGATGTCAGCTAATACAGGCTGTTAAAAGAATGGCCACTGAGCATTTCACTATATAGAAAAGAATTATATAGACAGTGTTTTTCAGAAAAACAAAGCTGTGCTGTTGCTTATCTGTTGGAGAACATCCAAGATTTGCTTACCTTTTGTGGCTATGATATTGAGTTTAAGGATCTGGGAGAGGGAGAATTGTTAAACATATTACTTCTATTCTTGGAAAAGTGAAACTCTAGAAGTGTTACTAATGCAAATATCTTTCTCCTGCCCAAAAATCTTCAGTGATGTCCTACTACCTAGAAATAAAAGAAAGCATATAATCTATTTATCTGTATATTCCTTGAACTTTCATTTTGAAGATATTTATTGAGTTCTTGATATTGCCCACACACTACTTGGTACTGAGTAATACGTTTTTTTTAAATACCAGAAAATCACATAAGTTTATTTCAGATGTAACAGCAATGTTAAAATAAACAAGTATCTTCTTCTACTGACAAGTCTGGTTTAGGCCAGATCATTTTCTGATGAATAAGGAGTGGTTTTAATGAACTGATAACTTCTTGTAAGATAGGAGACAACTGATATTTTCTTGTTTTCCTCCATAGTCCCATATCCAGTATTTAAATTTTTCTGCTTTGCCAATATGGATGGCCTATCAAATAACCTCATTAGACTTTAAAACAATGCACAGGGTTTGAAGATTTTGTCATTTGACTTTAAAAGGAAAGTTGATTCATAATATTTATCCTCTTATGCAAATTCTACTATGGAAATCTCATTTCTCCAAATATGTTAAGTGACAAAATTATTTTATACAATGTGTACATTTTATAATCTTAACATATTTGAGAATGTGAAAGTACAAAGCACAATAGACTTCAGCAGTCTTAATTGAGTGCCAAGAATAATAGAGAAAAGGAAGATAGTTAATGAATAGGCTTATAGGGTTTTAATCATAAGATATAAAAATGTGGAAAGACCATGCTGGATTCTTGGGTTATCAGTTTCTTCAGCTGTCTAAATCTGAGCTGAGAAGAAAGTTTAACATTAAGCACCTCTACTTTCATGGGTAAGCTTCAGCTTGTTCTTGCCAAGAGAAGAGTGCTCGAGTTACAGAAGGCCTAATTAGTTTGCAGAATATATAGCCTTTTTGTAAACTTCCAGATATCAAAATAGATTTTGATATATAAATAAATTTTCTGAGATGACATTGCCTCTATTTCTATTTCATGTGGGCTATCTAATCAGTCTTATGAATGCATCCCTAAATGAGAATATTGAAAACTGAATAGCTGCCTCATGACAATTAAGTACATGTTATTTAAGGAGGAAAAAGTATTAAATTTTGAATTAAATGTGTAGGCTCCCTATCATTATAGTGTTTGTTTTTCCACACTAGTCAATGGCTTTAACCTAAATTGTAAATGTTTGTAAAAGGTAAAGTGTCCTACATTAGCCTTATATTAAATAATTCCCTCAACTTATGGAGGAGGAGGCTATAGAAAAAGTAGAAGCTGGGCTTCTACTATCCCATTAATTCTATTAATGGGATAATCACAGGATATATCTATCATATTTTTTCAAGACAAATAGTTTTTACTATGGGGCAAATAGGTAAAAATTTATACTGGATGCCAATTGCATTTGTGTTCTAAAGAAAAAAATCTGCAGAGAAATCTATGCAATATATAATTTGTCCAGATTAGTTTTTATTCGGAGAAAGAAGTTTTGAAATATTGCCAAAGCAGTTTACTCATCACTTGAAAGTCCTTCAAAAACAGAACTATTGGGCACCATCATATGTGGGCAGAAAAGAAAAACTCCCTCAGTTTTAAGGAGGGAATAACTATTAAAGTATTTCAATGACTAAGTTTACTTGATGCAGTTAAGAACTAAACTTGTATACATTGCTGTTACATCTGAAATAAACTTTTGTGATGTTCTGGTATTTAAAAATGTATCAACCAGCACCAAGTAGTATGTGTGGGCAATATCAAGCACTCCATAAATATCTATAAAATGAAAGTTCAAGAAATATACAAATAAATGGATTAGATATTTTCCTTTATTTCTAAGTAGTTGAACATCATTGAAGATTTTTGGCCACGAGAATGATATCATTACAATTGTACTTTAGGAAAATTAAGCTAGTGCTAGTGTATAAGATAGATTAGAAAAGAAGACACAGTTGGCAAAGACCAGTAAGGAGATAGTTATAGTGGTCTAGATAAGAATGAGGGACTGAACCAAGTGATTGTAGTAGGAGGGGACTTTGTGAAGGGACACTCTACAAACCATTGTTCCTACCATACATTGGTCTTCTCCATTGAGTGACCTGTTTATTTTTTTAACTAGAATACTGGATAGAACCATCAAAGTTTTGCTAATTCCATTGTTTTACAACTATAGTACATATCTAAATTTCTCAACCAAAATATGGGCATCATCTTCTATCCTAGCTATATATGCTACAGATTTATACCATTACACTCTTAAAGAATCCCCAGGGATTTTCCCTTAAACATAGTGATACATTCTGAAAACTTTTCATGTGTTTGCCAAAATTTTAAGGTGTGGCATTTTAGAAATTTGTGCCCCCCTTCCACAACCCCTGTTTTTTTTTTTAATTTTTCTCAAATCAATATATGGCTTTTATGCATCTTTATTTTTGGTTATTTAGTTTTTCTTTCATAATCATAAACTTAACTCTGCAATCCAGGTAGAATTGGAAGGGGTAAGGAAAATATGGGGCCAAATGAACTGGTGCAAGAGCACGAAGGTTATAGAACATTCCAAGCAGATGGGGGTAAAGGGGTGCTCTCCTGAGCTACAGAAGGAATTGTCTGGTGGTTAAGACAAAACACAAGTCAAATTTATTAGAGTTGTCCACAGTCAGTAATGGTGATCTTCTGGCTGGTCCTCCCATTCCTGGACCCATAGTTCTCTGTGGCTGTCACAACACCCATGTCGTCTTTCACCTGGCAGAAGACCACATGCTTGCCATTCAGCCACTCAGTCTTGGCAGTGCAGATGAAAAACTTGGAACCATTGTGTTGGGTCCAACATTTTCCATGGACAAGATGCCAGGATCTGTGTACTTCAGGATGAAATTCTCATCATCAAATTTCTCCCCATAGATGGACTTCCCAATTGTGCCATTGTGGTGTGTGAAGCCACTACCCTGGCACATAAATCCCAGAATAATTCTGTGAAAGCAGGAACCTTTCTAACCAAATTCTTTCTCCCCAGTGCTCAGAGCATGAAAGTTTTCTGCTGTCTTTGGAAACTTGTCTGCAAACAGCTCAAAGGAGACATAGCCCAAGGGCTCGCCATCAGCAGTGATGTCTAAGAACACAGTGGGGCTGACCACAGCTGGGCACAGGAAGCTCTGGGGTGATGGTGGCTTGTGCAAAGTCTGAATCTTTAAAATTTCACAAATAAGTCTGAGGAATCATTTGACATCTTGCTGTTTCTATAGCTAGAAAACTTGGATCTTGTTATCTGCCTGCTGAACTGTTTCTTTTTCCAGAAACATAGATACCATCCAAAAATTTTCTGATATCCTTGTTTTTAATTGTTGTAGTTTGCTGAATCAAGGCAGTAGAATTTGATACAAGTTAAATGTTGTTTTCTTCAATAGTCAACTCATCTTTCTGGGCTTGAGATACTGAACAAACAACACATGACCTCATCTGAACCCTGTGGATGCATTTTTTGCCCAAGAAATTTCTGATTTCAACAAGAGAATCACTCCCCTGAATAAGTACATTGACGGAGAAGTGAACATACACAGACCTCATTTTGTAATGGAAGCCCAGGGTGACACCCTTGATCATGTTTTGTACATGACTGCAGATGGTGCAAATGGTGGACAGTGCCTTTCTATTTCCCCACCATCTGTTAACCCCAAACCACTTCTTTTTCTTTCAAGGTGACTGAGATTTACACTGGTATGATTGAAGTTTCTCCACAGGGTGCCTCTGAGGCCTGTCACAAAAACTGTGCATCCCTTCAGAATGGATATTTCCTGGGATGTAGACAGTCTGATTGCTGAGACTGGTCTTCATCCTGACAGTAGATGTGGCAAAGAGAGCCACAACCTCTCTTTTTTAATCTTGTGAAATCTGGGTAAGCTACTTAACCCACATGAGCCTCAGGGGTTTTTTTTTTTCCATTTGTAAAATCGGGATGATATTTTCTACTTTATAAGGCTATTGTACAGATTAAGTAAAATTATTTTTTAAAGAGAAACATGTTTTGCACATAGAAGAAGCTTGATAAATCTTGAATACTATCAATAATGCTATCATTGGTGTTATCACAATTATTCCTGTAGCACAAAACAGTTCACATAACTTCTGTTAGTGTGGACACAGCGAGTAAAGAATTTGACACTGGTAATTCATTGCCTTTGGTTTCAAAATTAAAATTCCTACCATCTATGGAGCTAAAATGTACTTTATAAAGATTATTGTATTTTCTTTATAGGAAGTATATTGGGGTATGAGTCATAGTTATTTTTCTTAATGGTTCATATTTGGAATAGAGATGAAGTGAAAATACTTTAAAAATTATCTGTGCTACTAGTTCTCTGATTGTCATCTGTTTATTCTGTCCTTTTATAACAAACAGGTTGGTGTCAGGGTTAAAAAACAACCTTCCAGGGTCATTTTTTACACCAACTGTTCATACCAAGGTGGTGGTGGGCTCACTTAATCTGTTTCATAAAATATTTGAAGTGATTTAATTGGAATTCCTTCCATATGTAGAAATGCTTTTTGATTAATGAGCTATTTCCTAGATTCTTTTCCATGTCTATATTTGTAATGTTCTCTATAAACCAGAGTCAGTTATGATTTATTATAGAAAGTCATAGCTTGAGTCCATGCCATGTAAAGAAAAAAAAAGAATCAAATAAAAGTAAGGGGAAAAACCCACTTATTACAGATGGTCATTAAATTAAGATTATTAAATTAAATGTGTTTCTTGAATATAATTATGAAGACTATCACTTGTGGATAATTACTAATGAACTAATTATACAACCTTTCATGGTCAACTTCAATCTTGTATATGTTAATAGAAAATACAACTTGACTCCTACTTGCATTTATTACAATTTGTCTTATGATATATCAGTGACAAAAAGAGTGGTGATTATCCCAGTAAGGAAAAATTAAAATATACATATTTCACATTCAAAGTTAATATTAACTCCAGTCTCCCCTGTGAAGCTATCTAAGAAGGAAAAATACCATAGTAAAAGTTGGGGAAAGTAAAACATATTATATTTAAAATATAAGTAAACTCATTTTATAAGAATCTAATAACACATCCTAGTGATGAGAAATGTTTCTTCCTATCCATGGATGTCAAGTGTCAGATTAGTTCTAAATTTAAATCCAAATTTATTCTTGCTGGTTTTGAAATTTTATTTAAAGTTCTGAGTCTTTATCTTTTCATAACTATGCAGTAATGGATGTGATGCTTTTGATTCCTCTTCCAGCTTATATAATAGAACTTTTCTTTCTAGAACTTGGTAATTTTAAGATTAGAATTATTTGTTTGAAAAAACAAACCATTGATTGACCTTGACCCTTTTCATTTTCAATCTCAGGTTCATCTAAACCCCAGGATAGCACCAAGGACAAAGTTTTTAAAGGTACAAATTTCTTTTATCCCCTATTCCTCTTTAGAAAAAATAATATCAATGAAAAACTCCTTATGTCTGAAATACTTCCTCTTTGTGTTCAAGGAAAGTTAAAATGGCTCTTGAATCTTTTTATGCAAAGGTGTTATTTCAGTGTTTTGACTCCTAAGTCTTTAGTTTTACTTAAAGCAAGTGCATTATTATTAAAAGATGACTCAATCTTAAGTATTAATTAATATGTGAGTTTAGTTTAAAATATCTTGTAATGTCAAATATTCTGCAACCAGAGTTAGAACTTCTAAAGCAAAGTTTCTATGAAGGTCTGTAGTTTCTGGAATAGGATAACAGCAAATCAAACACAAAGTTACAAATACAAGGCTTAAGTTTTAAAAATCACTGTAAAACATTTTTTAGTTAATGAACTTGTTAAATAGGATAACAAGAGTGAATCAGTGCATCAGTGACCCAGAAATTTGAAGCCAGCAATTCTCCTGGAATGTAATTCCCCAGAACAAAAGGCAATATAAGAGAACATGATAGATACAGAACATGCATCTACAAGTTTAAAGATCATTACAAATGGCATTCTATGAAAATAATAACAGATAATGAAAGGAAGAAAATAAAGACTAATAAAATAATACATACATTATTTCCTTTGTTTAACAAATTAGAGCCTATTGTATTTAAGATACTGCTCCAGGCTTAGAAAAAAATACAAACAAAAATCTCTTCATGTAAACTCTATGAACATACACTTACATTCTACTTGGAAAGACCTACACTGAGCATGATAAATAAATAAAATTTAATGCATCAGAGTATGCTAAATGATAAGGAGAAAAATAAAGCAAAGAATAAGAATTTGGAATAATGGAGTAAATTCTTCATTTTTTTCAAGAATATGTTTATTGTCTTTAGAGAGAGAAAGGGAGACACAGAGGAAGATAGATGAGAGAGAGAGAGAGGAGAGAGAGAGAGAGGGAGGAACATCAATTGGTTGTCTCCTGTACACACCACAACTGGGGCTGAAATGCACAACCTAGATATATGCCCTCACTGGGAATTGAACCTGCTATCTTTTTGTGTACGAAAGGATACTCCAACCAACTGAGCCACCTGGCCAGGGAATATTCTTCACTTTGAATGTGATGGACAAGGAAGGCCTTACTGACCTGGAAACATATGTGCACTGAGGTAAAGTGAGGAAATGAACCATGCTACTGTCTAGAGGAAGAGCATCCCAGAAGTAATTATAACTATAAAGGCTCTTGAGTCAAGAACATACTGGATATGTTCAAGGAACAGCAAGGAGGTGCATTTTGGAGAGAACTAGAGAAGGCTAGTAAGAGATAATGTCAGAGGAAAGGAAGGATAGCTTGTGTAGTTTTCTTGTCATAGTAAGAACTTGAACTTAGTATGGAAAGCCATTAGAGGCTTTTAAGAGGATACATGACACTATCTGACAGGTTTTAACAAGATCACTCTGTGCCATGTGAAGAAAAGACTAAGAGACTAAGAATGGAAGCAGAATGGTCAATTAAAATGTTATTTTATTAATTTAGAAAAGGGATGATGGTGGCTTGGACCAACGTAGTAGTAGTGAAGTAGTAGAAATGTCAAAGTCTGGATATATATTTGAAGTTAATGCAACAGGATTTGCTGATGGATGAGGTGTGAGAAAATGTGAATAATCATAGGTGAAGTCAAAACCTTTGACAAAAATAACTGAAATTAACTCAGATGGCTAAGACTTCAAAAAGAAAAAGTTATTGGGGAATAATAATGGGAACTGAGTTTGAATATGTTAAACTTTAGTGACTATTTCACATCTAAGTGAAGATATCCAAAAAGCAATTGGTGATAGCTGTCTGAAAGTCAGAGAAGAGGTTTGAGCTAGGATGTAGATTATAATTAAAGCATTGTGACTGCATATGATTACCAAAAAAAGTAAGTATAAATAGCAAAGATGACTGAGCTTTAGGGAAACACAATGTTTTTAGACTAAAGTAGGAAAAACTAGCAAAATGCATTAAGAAAAAAGAGTCAAGCCCTGGCTGGCATAGCTCAGTGGGTTGAGCACGGGCTGTGAACCAAAGCATCTCAAGTTCGATTCCCAGTCAGGGCACATGCCTGGGTTGCAGGCCATGCCCCCCAGCAACTGCACATTGATGTTTCTCTCTCTATCTCTTTCTCCCTCCCTTTCTCTCTAAAAAGAAAGAAAGAAAGAAAGAAAGAAAGAAAGAAAGAAAGAAAGAAAGAAAGAAAGAAAGAAAGAAAGAAAGAAAGAAAGAAAGAAAGAAAGAAAAAAAGAAAGAAAAAAGAGTCAGAAAAATAGGAGGACATCTAGGTGAGTGCAGTAATTCCTTTATTTTCAAAGTGTCTTATGGAGGAGGGATAAACTCTGAAAGATGCTGTTGCTAAGTCAACTAAGAGAACAGAAAAATGACCATTGCATATGAATTCATTAGCAGCTATGAAAGAGAGGATCTGATTCTCTGGAAAGCTGAGTATGAAAACCCCATGGGAGTGCATTCAAGAGGGAAAGAGAAAAGAGAAATCAGAAAGGAGTATAGCCAATTCTTTAATTTTTTTTTACAAAGGAAAAGTGATGCAGCATGGCAGCTGAGTAGAAATCAGGTCAAGAGAATTTTTGTGTGTATAATGTTACAAATAACAGTTTATGTACTGATGGGGATTATTTAGTAAGGAAGAAAAACTTTGATATTCCTGAAAGATGGTGGCATAGGTAAACATGGTTTGCCTCTTCACAAACAACATCAAAATTACAACTAACCTACAAAACAACCATTATATAGAACCATCAGAAATGAGCTGAATGGAAGTCCTACAATTATGGAACTAAAGAAGAAACCACATCAAGACTGGTAGGAGGGACAGAGACACAAAACCAGCTGATCCCACATCCACATGTGGAGGATAAAAATTGGTAAGTATATCTCAGGAGTGAAGAGCCCCAGACCCACACCAGGCCCCCCAGCCCAGGGTTCCAGTACCAGGATGATAAGTCCCCATAACATCTGCTGTAAAAACCAGTGGGGATTCAGGCTGTGGAAGACAGAAACTTCTGGAGTTCCAGGCATTCCTCTTTAAAGGCCAGCACATGGACTTACTCAGACTCACTCCCTGATCTCCAGTGGGGGTAGAGGGGAGGCAACAGCTTAAAAGGCACCAGAGTCATACAGGGAGAAACTGAAGTGTCTGGCATCAGGTCATGAACGGGGTGGGGGGGGGGCGGGGGAGCAGCTTTCTCCCAGACAGAAGTGCTGGCAGAAGCCATTGTTCCCTTGATGAGCTCTCCCCCCACAGAACAAGAAGGCAGGGGCCATATCTGAGACTCCACCAACCTGGCTTACAATGTTTGCCCCATCCTGGTGATACCATGAGGAGCCACCCCACCCAAATTTTGGACCCACCCAAGCTATTTACAGTGGCTTTTCCATACAAATAGCTTATCTTGGTTCATGCTTCAGATTTTCCTAAATTCTCTCCATCAAGTAGAATATGGCCTCAGCAAGCCCTGTACCTCTCAGTGAGTGGCCCCAGGCCTGTCACTAGCAGCATCAGAACTTGTTTAATAGCTTGGCCTCACCTGGGCACCTCCAAGTCCAGCACAACAGCAGCCATCTTTAGATTGCTTTGTAGCTCATGCCAAAGTGACCCTAGGAAGAATACAGGTATAGGATGACCTTGGTCTGAACCTCCCAGGAGGAAGACCCCAGAGCCTGTGCACCCAGTGGGTAGCTTCAGACCTCAGTGTAGCACCACAACCCAACCATCTCCACAAGCAACATGCTCAAGGAAAAACTCAGCAGGCATCAGAGCCCTGCTAAAAAAGTCCTGCTATATGGGGTGGGCCACTGCACAGTTGACCATCCATGGTGGTCAGAGATTGGTGGTCATAGCCAGTCCTTGAACCTAACTGGCCTGGTTAAATCCCTC
Organism: Phyllostomus hastatus; assembly: GCF_019186645.2. NCBI lineage: Eukaryota > Metazoa > Chordata > Mammalia > Chiroptera > Phyllostomidae > Phyllostomus > Phyllostomus hastatus. The sequence goes on from NW_025334022.1 coordinate 19,209,731, forward strand.
CCATTGACCTGCCAACAGGAACCATGGCTCAATTACAGAAGGAGGGTGTATGCAGCCCATACAGTGGGTGTACCTTGCCTACCCAGCTTGGGTGATAGAAGAGACTGTGCTACTGGATCCTACAGGACACCTACTACATTAAACCACTCTACCAAGTCTAGAAGATGTAACAGCTCTTCCTAAACATAAAAACAACCACAGGGAGGATGTCAAAATGAGGAGACATAGAAACGAGCCTAAAGGAAAGAATAGGACAAAACTCCCCAAAAAGAACTAAGCAAAATAAAGACAAACAATATATTACATGCAGAGTTCAAAACACTGGCTATAAAGATGTTCAAGGAACTTAGTAAGAACCTCAACAGCATAAAAAAAGATCCAGTCAGATGAAGGATACACTAGTTGAAAAAAAGATCAATTTACAGGGGATCAACAGTAGAGTAAATGAAGGTAAGAATCAAATCAGTGATTTAGAATGTAAGGAAGAAAAAATTCACAATCAGAAAAGCAAGAAAATAACAGAACCCCAAAAAATGAGGATAATGTAAGGAGCCCCTGGGGCAATTTCAAATGTACCAACACTCTCATCATGGGGATGCCAAAAGGAGAGGAGAGACATCAAGAAATTGAAAGTGTATTTGAAGAAAATGACAGAAAACTTCCTTAACTTAGTGAAAGAAACATATATACAAGTCCAGGAAGTACCTTGTTTGGTACTCTCTGTACCAAACAAGATCAAACCAAAGAGGCCCACACCAAAGAAACATCATAATTAAAATACCAAAAGTTAAAGGCAAAGAGAGAATCTTCAAAGCAACAAGAGAAAAGCAGTTAATTACCTACAAGGGAGCTCCTATAAGACTGTCATATGATTTCTCAACAGAAGCTTTGCAAACTACAAGGGACTGGCAAGAAATGTTCAATGTGATGGAAAATAAGAACTTACAACCAAGATTACTCTACCCAACAAAGATATCATTGAGAATTGAAGGGCAGGTAAAAAGCTTCCCAGACAAGAAAAAGCTAAAGGAGTTCATCACTATCAAACCAGTATTATATGAAATGCTAAAAGATTTTCTTTAAGAAGATCAAAGATATGAACAATAAAGTGGCAATAAATGCATATCTAGCAACAATTGAATCTAAAGAATAAGCAGAACAGAAACAGAATCATAGATACAGAAACTTTTTATGGTTTCCAGATGGGAAAGGGATCAAAATGATGGGCAAAAATGTGTATGGATTAAGAAACACAAGTTGCTTGTAACAGAGTAATCATAGGGTTATAAAGTACAGCATAAGGAATATGGTAGCTAAAGAGCATATATGCATGGTCCATGGACCTAGACATCAATGTGGAGATTGCTTGAGGAAGTGTAAGGTCTGTGTGGAGGAAGGCAATGGGAGAAAACTGGGACAATTGTAACAGCATAAACAATAAAATATAATTCAAATTAAAAAAAGAACAGTTTGATTTAAAAGGGGGAGGATATTTGGAACAATGACTTTGAATGATGGTGAACAGGTAGGGTCTTATTCACAGGGAGAAGCCTTGGAATGGACCATGGGCAGTCCATTCATAGGAAAAGAAGTGAAGGAGAATATATGGATAGAGATACAGGTAGTTAGGTAAATATGGTGGGGAGAATATATGGAAGTTCCATCTGGTTACTCAGTTTTCTCAATGGAATAGGAAGCAAAGTCATAATCTGGGCAGGAGGGTGGGAAGAAAAGGAAGTAAACATTTAAGGAAACAGGAGCAAGTGTAGAATAGTCAGATGGCAGTTTTGGAGAGTGAATGCACTAGGGAAATATGGTACAATAGTCAGTCGGTTTAAAGGCCTATTTGAGGCTAATGGTTATGAATTAAATGTGAGACCATGCAGTATGGTTGTATTTCCTATGGCTATATTCAACTGCAAGGGTGCAAGTATAGTAAGTATAGTAGCTGGAGAATTTGATCTAGTCTCACTTAGAGGAGTGAAATGGAATCCAAAAGAGAAGCATGGGAAGTAATGGGATGCATAGGAGGGTATATGCACACAATTCATTATACTAAGGGACTTTGGAATTTAAGCTGCATTAAGAGGAAACGAAGGCAGGATGTGCAGGAGGTGATAGCCAGATCAAGGATTATGTGTCTTAGTTCAGTGGAAGAATTGTTGGAATCAAAGTATCATAGAATATAACCTAGAAAGATAAGTGGTGGTTAAAAATTGAAACATTTGAAATTAAAATTATGGAATTATTTTAGTTATTATAACACTAAGGTTAAAGGTATGACTGAGATTAAGTGACTGAAGTAGGATGGAGGTCCAGATTACAGGAGAAAAGAGTGTCCCATAACTGAGAAGCCAGTTTGGTGGAACAATCTTCTAGGTAAATATTTAAGTCTCCAAGAATTAAATTATACCACTCAGTGTTCGAGAATGACAGTGAGGCAGGAGCGAAAGAAATGAGGGGGAGTGAACTGGGGATCTGTAGACCACATGAATAAGGGAGTAAGTGGGTGTTTTTATGGGAACAAAGAGTGTGATGTCAAAAAGTCTAGATATAGTCATGAGGAAGAAGGATCACAGTTGCCCCAAATCCATGCTCCATGAAATGAGTATTATGGGAACAAAACTACCACCTACATATCCTGCTTTTGTTTTTCTTCTGAAAACATTTTATTTCGAATCGAGTTGCTGAAATAGGGCATTCCATATCTGCAAAGGACACTAAAAGCACTCAAATTAAAAATTGAGAATATGTCTCCAGAAATGAAGCATTAATATTTGTCTCCTCATACAAGGCATATTCCTACATGTATATGTAAAAATATGATTTATTGGAGATCTTCCAGAGTTATTGATGAGAAACCAATTGTTTGTTGGGAATCTTCCTAGTAGGAAAAGGCTCCGTTTTTCATAAGGTGTAGTTTTCCAGAAAACTAATTGGTTAACTTTGCGCTTCTACAAAGCTCTCTTAAGGATTTGAGCTAAAGGACTTTTTGCCATATAGGTAACTTACCTGTGAACACTTGACTATGGCATTTAACTTTCATGGTATCTTAACTGCAATCCTTCTCTCTAGTAACAATTCTTGTATATACTTCAGACTGGCTACTCAAATGTCAGTCCTGTCTACAGCTGAAATTTCATTGTGTCCAGTTCTTTTTAACTCTTTTGTTTTTAAACATTTTCTCTCTAAATACAGGTGCTGTTGTTTTTTGTTTTTTGGTTTTTGCTTTTTGTTTACCTTCGTGGTAGCTCACTATGATTGTGGGGTTTTGTTATTATTTTCTTAAGATGTCTTATGTGTTCATTTACTGAGTAGTGTTTTATCTTATTTTAATTTATCCTCCCTTACTCTTTTGTTTGTTTCTGTGAAATGGGGAATATAAAAGGTAGAGGGTGAAGTAAGGACAATTCATGATCCAATCATTGGAAGCTGTGTGCCATATATTTTCCCCTCTGATTAGCTCTTCAAAGATTCTCCCTGAATCTCCAAAGAGGCTTCCCTAGGTAAGTCAGGAGAACTACAGATGATAATCACTGGAATAATCAATTCTCTTTTTAAGAGTTATTTAGAGCTTCCATGAGGAGATACCAGAATTAAAAAACAGGCAATTGATAAACATATCTAGCAGTTTCAGGCTGTTTTCTAAAGAGTCCATGGCACAGATAAAGAAGGAAGTAATAGAAAAAGATTAACCTAGAAGGATCCTATAATAATATTATGACAGGTTTTACACAAGAGAAGAGCCATGTAGTTTTAAACATCCTTTCAGACAAAACAATAGGAGATACATAACTTCATGACTGTAACTAAGCTTTTGAAATTTCCTGTTTGCTGGCTTGTTGTTAGGATAAAGTCACCTGAAAAACAGATTCAAAAGTATTATACTTCTGTGTAGGACTTTTGAATTCTTTCATATTATCTTCAATAAGATGAATCTTGGTATGGCTGGAATGAACTTCAGTGGAAAGTTTTAGAAGGGTGGTTGATTCTCGTGGTACACCTCTCTGCCTCACAACTTTCTGTGATTAAAACCTGAATAGGCCCTTCTTGAGTAGCTCCGCTGGTTAGAGTGTAGTCCTGATACTCCAAGGGTGTAAGGTTTGATCTCCCGTCGGGGCACATATAAGAATCAACCAATGAATGCCTAAATAATTGGAACAACAAATCTCTCTCTTTCTTTCTCTCTTTCTCTGTCTCTTTCCTTTCTCTCTCTCTCCCTCCCTCCCTCCCTCTCTCTCTCTCTCTCTCTCTCTCTCTCTCTCTCTCTCTCTCTCTCTCTCTCTCTCCTTCTCAAATAAAAAAAAAAAACAATAACAAACCTGAATAGAATTCTGGACTGCAAAATCAGAGTATTTGTTTACTCCCTTATCAACTTCAGCCCCCATTCTTCCATTCTTCATGGAACAAATGGAACAGGATATATATCCTAGAGGCCTGCAAAAGATAATTGATCAATGTTAGCTCGAGGCCTTGACATTCATTCTCCCAATAAAAAGGAGCTTTTTTTTTTTTTACCCAAGTGAACTGGCAAAATTTCAACCTAAGTTCCACTTCAGTGCTCCACCAGGAACTCTTATATCAGCTGTGAATCTGTTCAAGTCAACAGCTGTAACATCGCAAAATGTGATCTCTGTTTTTTCCCAACCTCCTATTTGCTGATAGCCTTCTAAAACCTCAAGACCGTTTTCTTCCCTCATCCATTTTCACTCTGAGAATTATTGAAATCTCATTCTTTAGAGCCTACTGACTACTCATTGCTTCCCTTTTTTAATAGACTGACTTCAAATGGCTGCAAATTTGACAAGCAAGGAATTGTCCAAAATATAGGTGGATGAGTTAGACCTGTCAAGAAATAGTTGTTAGTAATAACACACTCATGCTATCATTTATTTTCAAAAACCTAATATTTGACATGTAATTTTTTACCCTAATATCTTTACACTTAAACAATGAACAATCTGACCATTTGATAAAATAGTATAACAGACTGATAATATTGATTTCTATAATGCTAAATGGGTAATTTCTGTGTTATCTGGTATTTACAATAATGGCTCATTTAGTTCCATCAGACTCTACTCACTGATAAAATAGACATGATAAACCTTAATTTACATATTAATATCTGTCTATGAAGACAGATATGAATACACTAGTTATCTGTCCATATGAAAACTCTTTTGGTTTTTCTTTAGCTAATATTTTGGGTGTCTACTGATGAGAAATATGACACTAAGAAATATATAATTACAATTGCACATAATAATCATGCTACTTTATTAGATATGAGGTAGATATTTTTATTCTTATTTTATAGAAGAAGCAATTGAGATTAAGAGAAATTAAATACCTTAAGCAAGGTCACACAGCTTAAAGGAAAATCTGAAATAAGAAATGAGACCCAAATCTGTCTGATTGTTTATTCCACTATACTCTTCCTCTAGTCTAGATGATAATTAGAGACTACTAGATTTCTAAACCAGGAATGATACTGCTAAAACTCCAACTGTAACACGCCTGAACATGAAAGATGGCTTCTCTAGAGGCTATGCCTCTGGAGACACCCATCAAAGGAGAGAGGAAAAAATTACGGGATCCAGTCTACATGAATTGTCAATGACTGAATTCAGTAGGGTTACTATATAAAATTCAGACACCCAGTTAAATTTGAATTCCAGATAAGCGGGTGTTTTTTTTAATTTAGCATAAGTGTGGCCCTTGCAATTTTTAGGGTATACTTCTACTGAAAAAAAAATCTTATTTATATGAAATTAAAATTTACCTGGGAATTCTGTACTTTTATCTGCTGATCTTACAATCCTGTGAATAAGGCGATGGTAAGTAGAGCATCCCACTTCAGGGCACCATTTAGTGTTTCCCTTGAGTCTTTTAGTAAAACAGCCTTGGTATAGCTATTGGATAATGATATCAATGTTGTTCTTTGAAGTAAATAAATGATTTTGTTTGGAGAGCAGGGTGATCAATTTAACAATATCCTTATCTTGTCTGTTATACAGAATTATTTGAAAACTTGCTACATACAGCTTCTGGAATCAAATTCTTGTACATCCAGTGCATACAAGGTAGAATTCATTGCACCTGAATTTTAGGGTAAAATTCACTGATGAAACTAAACTATTGGGAAAAGAAAATAATGTTTTGTGTTTTGTATTATTTTGTTTTCTCCATGACGATACAGTGAAAAAAGCATTGACCTTGATTTAGAAAATCTGGGTCCCGCTCCCAGCTGTCACTCATTAGGCAAGTGACCTACGAAAAATTATCTTCTCTGAACTTCACTTTATTTATATATAGTGGTAATAATCTCTGTCCAGTGTACTTCACGTAGTTGTTAATAATCCTAAATGAAATAACAGATACATAAAACTCTGTAAATTATAAAACACTATCCAAAATGTAAATAATTATCTTAATTCCACCCCAAAAAGCTTCAAGTGAAAACTAGTTATGACATTAAAATACTAATAATGAATAAATGATTTGTGTAGGGTAAGTGGAGGCAGTCTGGCTTCCTCACCCAGGTGTCTGGGTAACTAAGGGAAGCAGTGTTCCCATAGCCGTGGAGGGTCCTGGTAAGTAGTGTTCTCATAGTCTTGAGACTGGGTCTGATAAACTACTCCCATTACATGAAGTGGGCTTGCATGTGCAAAATTATGTTATGTTATATAACTTTCTGGCATTTTGCTGGCTTTTTTCACCTCTAGTACTTAAGCAAGTAGGGGCTTCTCACTAGAGACATGTGGCTTGCAGCACATGTGGCTCACCCACTCATGAATAAGGGTATGTCAAGCATCCCCATGGCTCTGTGCATTTTCTTCCATCTACCTGAAGCTAGTGTGGACCTACCAGGCCTTGACAGGCTGCAACAAAATTTGTGTTTTGGAGAAATTTGTTTGTTTTCTAATTGTTTTTGACTGCAATAAAATATTGTTAGTTTCTTCTTAGTTTCTTCTATTACTTCTATTACTTAGTTTCTTCTATTACTTCTATGTTTCAAAAATTACCCATTCTGACTGAGATAAGTTAATTTCAACCATATTTTCTTTTAGTTAACAGTTTCAAGATATACACTTAACTTTCCTGCAAAATACAGAAAACATTTTAAAATTTAAAAATTAAACCTAGTTCAATTTGACAAATTGAAGTAATTTTTAAAACTATAAACAAAAAAAGTAAAAAAGAGTCTGATTCCTACATTTTATTTATTCAACAATTACAAAACATCTACTATGTGGCAGTGACCAGGTGTTGGAGACACAGCAGGGAGCAGTCCTTGTTTTTGCTGAACATATAATGTAGCAGGGAAGCATAGTGTAAATTCCGTTTAAAGGGTGGATCCTTGGCAATAGCATATAACCTAGGTTTCTATGAGGAAGTTATAGTTAATCTGAGAAATGATGAGTGAGAATTTGTTAGAAATGTGGAGATTAAAGGGAAGAGTGATCCAAGGCAGAGAGAATGCTGCAAGAGGATGTCTGAGGCAAAGGAAGGTTAATATTTCAAGGAACTTGAAAAAAAAATTAAGATAGCCAGTATTTAATAGCCAAGGGTGAGACTAACGAGAGATAAAAATGTAGATATAGTGTAGGTTAAGAAGGTCCTTAAAAGTCATGTTACACATGTTGTACTTTAACTTTGTGGTGTATTGGAAATCATTATTTCATTTTCATATGCTTCTTTTGAGACTTTTTACATGTACATCTTTTTATCTTTTTACATGTTTAAAATCATAAAATAGGAAAATGGGACTATGCTGCATGTACATTTTTATTATTTGTTTTTATATTCACTCATGTATTCAAAACTATTTATTGAAGGTCTATTATGTGCTAGACACCATAGTAAGTGTTGAAGATACAAAAGTAAACAAAACAGAAGAATATCCACTCTCATAGATGTTACATCATATGGGGATATAGAGACAAAGGACAAACAAATAAATATATAATATTACATAGTGATAAATATTAACAATGAAAAGCAGACTAAGTTGCCAGAGATGATGAACAATATAATTCTGATTTGGATCCTATGTCACTTTAGATTCCCTAGAAATGTAACCTGAGATGAGGATTCTTGGACAAATAGTTTATTGTGAGAGTGCCCTCAGGTGAAACCTGTAAATGGAGTGAGAATCAGGATAGGGCAGAGAAGAAGCTAGGCAAATGCATAGTTTCAACTAATATCTAGTCTTAGTCTGATCCCAGTGCAAACCCAGGAGTCTGAATGACACCATAGCTTTCCATCCCTTCCAAAGAACATGGTCCACTGCTAGATTATCTACTTTTCATAGTAGAAACATCCTAGCATGATGCCACCCTTAGCCTATATAGTGTTTCCTATACCTTACAATTTTGCACCTCTACTTCATTTGATGTGAGCCATCTCTTTTGTTAAGCTTCCAAGAGCCATCCCAGCTGTGTATTAGAACCACTGAGCAGAGTCTTTGCCATAAAAAGTGTCACAAACTTTCATTTATCCATCTTTGTTTTCTGCCCTTTCATACAACACCTTCAGGATCTATTCCCAGGTATACTTTCCCAGTTCCTGCCAGTATGTCAGTCAGGTCCTTTACCATTTTGGTGTGTAATTCTTCTACTCCTTTGGCAGACCTAGCACTTCCCCAGTAGGATCAGGCTGAGGTCTGAATCTAGTTGTTGGGCTGGAGTCCAGGAAAGGATGTAGGGCCAGATCCTGAGGGGGGCCAACATTGTCTTGTGAGACATTTGCTCCATTGAGGCTTCTGCATAGTCATCAAACAAAGGGGATTTCTATCTTTTAACAAGGGAGAGTGAGGGCCTTTTTTAGGCCCAAAGTGTTAAGGGGAATCTAGGAGTTCAAGTTGATCTAGTGGATGTATCCAGATATTCTTATTCATAGTCTTTTAAGGCCCTGCTCTTTCTCTATCAGAGCCCTGACTTTGGCATAGGAGACTTGCCAATGCTGGGAATTCAGCCTCCTAATGAAGGTCTTTTGAAGATGCTTGCAGCCCTGGCTGGGTGGCTCAGTTGATTGGAACATTGTCCCATATGGGAGGCAACCAATTGATGTTTGTCTCTCACATATACATGAAAAGAAAATTATTTTCAATTTTTCCAAGGAGGCCCTCACATACTGCTTTACATCGGTAATTAAGTGATCTGAGACTCTTCAAGTTATCAGTGGAGCTTAGCATATATGTATTCCACCTACCACTACTAATGGGGTACTACTTGCCATTCAGCCAATGAGACTTTTTCCTAGAACTCATAATACCAACTATATTAGTTCTTTTCTTTTCATGAAAGCAAGCCTGAGATGTGTTTTTTTAAAGAAATTGATTTGTTGAGGGAGCACCTGCAGGTGAATTCTCTAAGGGAGTGAGGGAAGTAGGTTATGGCAGAGGAAGATCCAAAGCAAAGATGTTGTTTTAACTAAAGTCTAGCCTGTTTCAAGTGGGAGGCTCTGGAACATGAATAATACCACAGTTATCTCACCTTGAGGCCAGGGTCTGGAATTTTATACTAGCAACTCCCAGGCATTTCCAAGAAATGCAGCTCTTTGCTGCTGAGGTCAGTTCCCAAGAGGATGGATCTGTGCACTGTTAACATCCAATACTCTAGCAGTCAGCAGAATAGTTATCACTCAGTTAAGGGATCCAAGCAAGATGCCAACAACTTCTATGTGTTCAGGGGCAAAATGTGTCCAAAAACCTGAAGAAAACTATGCCACTGTCTTGGGGAAGAACATTCTATACAAAATACATAGCCTTGAGGAGGGAATACACTTGGTGCATTCTAGTAATAGTAGGAAGGCCTACACTGTGGGAGTGCTGTGAGCTGAGAAGAGATTAAGTCAGAGAGAAAGTAGGGCCAGATTGTGAACAGTCATAAAGGCTATGGAATGGACCTTGGATTTTATTCTAAATGAGATGGAAAAATACTGGGATGGTTTTTAGCAGGGAAGTGACATTTTGTGACTAAACATTTTAAAGACTCAATCTGGCTGCTGGGCTGAAAATAGACTATAATATGGTAATAAGTTAAAAAGCTTTTGTAATCATCCAGGCAACAGATATGCGTGGTTTGGATTAAAGTTGTATTAGAAGAGATGATTTGAAGTTGTTGGATTCTGGATATATTATGAAGGTGGTCTGAAAAAATTGTTGATGGATTTGGTTTACAGTTCATATAGAAAATAATACAATAAATAATATTGCAAGAATCAACTCTGGTTTCACAGATTCACACCTGTAAACCTACTTTTGCCACACCCTGTATGGTTATTCTTTTAAAGATTTTGTTTGTTTATTTATATTTTAGAAATAGGTGAAGGGAGGGAGAATGAGAGGAAAATATCAGTGTGAGAGAGAAACATTAATCAATTGCCCCTCGCATGCACCCCAAACAGAAATGGGGCCTACAACACAGTCATGACCAGGAATCAAACCAGCGGCCCTTCACTTTGCAGGATGAGGCTCAGCCAAGTGAGTCATGATGGCCAGGCCTCTTATTCCTTTAAATGATTGTCACTCTGATAAGTAAAAAATGGCATTTTTCTTATGATCAATAAAATTGAGGGTCTTTGTTCTACTGTTTGTTGTTCTCCCTTTCTTTCATTTTATATTTTTGCTAAATTGTAAGGGATACCATCACAAAATACCATAGACTGGGTAGCCTAAACAGAATACTTGTTCCAGGGGCTAAAAGTTGGAGATCAAGTTGTTGCCAGCATTAATTTTTCGTGAGCCCTCTCCTCAACTTGTAGATGGCCGACTTCTTCCTCTGTGCCCACATGGTCTTTTCCTTGTGTGCATGTGCCCTAATCTCTTTCCATAAAGACGCCAGTCAGATTGGATAAGAGCCCACCCATATGCCCTCATTTTATGTTAATTACCTCTTTGTATCCTCTATCTCCAAACACAGTCACATCGGGGGGTTAGAGCTACAACACAAAAATTTGAAAGGGGGCTCAATTCAGTCCACAGCACCAAGGAGATTAAGTGTTTTCATGAATATTCCAATTGTATTTGTACTAGTATTTAAATTGTCCTTTCACTGTGGTTATGGAGCTTTTTATCATAAATAAGTTTAAATTTACCTCTTTTAATCAGAATTCAAATACGTGAACAAGTTACAAAGGAAAGCTCCAATAAGACTTTTTCCCCATGTACCTCCATTATCATCATACTATCTATTGCAAAATTATATTTCCACATTGTGACACTTTATTTACCATGCATTAGGAAATACTTCATTAAGCATTGCTCATGCTTGAATTATTGCCATTTTTTTATTTAATTTTATTTTATTTATTTTATTTTTCCTTCTTTTATACTAATTTCTTATTTTAATTTTATTTTAATCATTGTTCAAGTACAGTTTTCTGTCCTTTACTCCCATCCCAGCCCACCCACCCATCCCTCCCCACCTCCCTCCCATTTCCACCCCCCCCCCCGATATTGTCCATGTGTCCTTTAATACTTGTTTTAACACTGGTAAATATTTTAGGTGTTTTAATATTTGCTTAGATTTGCCCAAGCTGGTGTGGCTCAGGGGATTTAGTGCTGGCCCATGAGCCTAAGGGTCACTGGTTTGATTGACAGTTAGGTTACATGCTTGGGATGCTAGCCAGGTTCCAAGTAGGTGGCATGCAAGAGGAAACCACACATTGATGTTTCTCTCCCTCTCCTTTCCCCTTTGTCTAAAAATAAATAAATAAAACCCTTAAAATTTTTTGTTTAGATTTATTATATTCCCTTTCATTACTTTTAATTTTTAAACTTTTCTTAACCATTTTGTTTCTTCATGAGTTTTATTTTTTCCTTTTCTTTGTTGTTGTTAAAGTAGTCATCTCCATTTTCCTGCCACCACTTTCACCTGCCCCACTCATCACCACATCTCACCTTCAATCCTTCCCCCCTTAGGCTTTGTCCATGGGTCTTTTATACATGCTCCTTGACCACCCTTCCCCTTCTTTCCTCTATTATCTCCCTGCCCTCCATCTGGTCACTATCATTTTCTTTTTTATTTCCATGTCCCTGATTCTATTTTGCTTGCTTACTTGTTTTGTTGATTAAGTTCCACTTATAAGTGAGATCATATGGTATTTTTCTTTCACTGCCTGACTTATTTTGCTTAGCATAATGCTCTCCAGTTCCATCCATGCTGTCACAAAGTGTAGTACCTCTTTCTTTCTACTGTGTAGTATTCCATTGTGTAAATGTACCATTTTTTATTGATCCATTCATTTACTGATGGGCATGTAGGCAGCTTCCAGCACTTAGCTATTGTAAATTGTGCTGCTATGAACATTGGAGTGCACAGATTCTTTTGAATTGGTGTTTTGGGATTCCTATGATATAAACCCATCAGTGGAATTGCTGAGTCAAAAGGCAATTCCACTTTTAGTTTCTTGAGGAAATTCCAGACTGTTTTCCACAAAGACTGCACCAGTTTGCATTCACACCAACAGTACACTAGGGTTCCCTTTTCTCCACAAGCCCATCATCACTTACTGTTTGTTGATTTGTTCATGCTGGCCATTCTCATTGCTGTACAGTGATATCTCATTGTGGTTTTAATTTGCATCTCTCTGATGCTAGTGATGCTGAGCATCTTTTCATATGTCTCTGGGTCCTCTCTATGTCCTCCTTGGAGAAGTGTCTGTTCAAGTCCTTTGCCCGTTTTTAAATTAGATTGTTTGTCTTCCTGGTGTGTAGTCCTGTGAGTTCTTTATATATTTTCGAGTTTAAACCCTTGTCTGAGATGTCACTAGCAAATATATTTTACCATACAGTTGATTCCCTTTTCATTTTGTGAATGTTTTCTTTTGCCATGCAGAAGCTTTTCATTTTGATAAAGTCCAAATTGTTTATTCTTTCTTTTATGTCCCTTGCTTTAGGGGACATATCCCAGAAAATATTGCTGTGTGGATTATCTAAGATTTTCCTGCCTATCTTCTCCTCTAGGACTTTTATGGTATCACAACTTATATTTAAGTCTTTTATCCATCTTGTGTTTATTTTTGTGTATGGTGGTAAAGTTTCATTTTTTTGCCTGTAGCTGTCCAGCTCTCCCAACATCATTTGTTGAAGAGGTTTTTTTCATTCCATTTTATGTTTCTGCCCCCTTTGTTGAATATTAATTGACCATAGAGACTTGGGTTTGTTTCTGGACTCTCTATTCTGTACCAATGATCTATGTGTCTTCTTATGCCAGTACCAGACTGTTTTGATTACCATGGTCTTGTAACATAGTATGATGTCGGGTATGGTAACGCCACCTACTTTGTTCTTCTTTCTCAAAATTGCTGAAGCTATTCAGCAATTCCATTTATATGGTTCCATATAATTTATATGGTTCCATATAAATTTTTGAAGTGTTTATTCTATATCTGTGAAATATGTTGGACTGAGTTGAATCTATAAATTGCTTTGGGTAGCATAGACATTTTGATAATGTTATTTCTTCCAACCCATGAACATTGTATATGCTTCCATTTATATGTGTCTTCCTTAATTTATTTCTTCAGTGTTGTGAAGTTTTCTGAGTACAGGTCTTTTACCTCCTTGGTTAGGTTTTTTCCTAGGTATTTTATTCTTCTTGTTGCTATATCAAATGGTATTTTTCTCTTGATTTTTGTTTCTGATATTTCATTGTTGGTGTACAAAAATGCCTTCAATTTCTGAATATTGACACTGTATCTTGCTCTTATGTGAAATTCACTCATTAGATTGAGTAGTTTTTGGGTGGAGTTTGTAGGATTTTCTATGTACACTATCATGTCATCTGGAAACAATGACAGTTTTGCTTCTTACTTTCCAATTTGGATGCCTTTTATTTCTTCTTCTTGCCTGATTACTGTGGCTAGGTCTTCCAATACTATGTTGAATAAGAGTGCTGAAAGCGGACATTGTTGTGTTCTTCCTGATCTTAGTGGGAAAGCTTTTAGTTTTTGCCCATTGTGTATTACGTTGGCTGTAGGTCTCTCATATACGGCCTTTATTATGTTGAGGAATGCTTCCTCTATTCCCACTTTGCTGAGTGTTTTTATCATGAATGGGCATTGTACCTTATCTAATGCTTTTTCCACATCTATTGCTATCATCATGGGGGTTTTTTGTATTTTCTTTTTTTATGTGATGTATTACATTTATTGATTTGTGAATATTGTACCATCCTTGCATCCCTGGATTGAATCCCACTTGATCATGGTCTATGATCTTTTTAATGCATTGCTGGATGTGGTTTGCCAGTATTTTGTTGAGGATTTTAGCAACTATGTTCATCAGCAATATTGGCCTATAGTTTCCTTTCTTTGGTGTGTCTTTATCTGATTTTGGGATTAGGATGATGCTGGCTTATTAAAAAGAGTTTGGGGATCTGCCATCTTCTTGGATTTTTTGCAATAATCTGTGAAGGATTGGGGTTAGCTTTTCCTTAAATGTTCTGTAAAATTCTCTTGTGAAACTGTCTCTACCAGGGCTTTTGTGTGTTGGGAGTTTTTTGATTACTTCTTTTATTTTGTCAGCTGTGATTGGTCTGGTTCAGGCTTCCTGCTTCTTCTTCATTGCATTTTGGAAGATTATATTTTTCTAGAAAATTGTCAATTTTACCTAGGTGTTGAATTTTCTTGATGTATAATTCTTCATAGTAATTTCTTACAACCCCTTGTATTTCTGTGGTGTCACTTGTAAATTCTCCTCTTCATTTCTAATTGTGTTTATTTGGGTCCTTTCTCTTTTTTGTCTTCATGAGTCTGCATAAAGCTTTGTCAATTTTGTTTAATTTTTCAAAGAACCAGCTCCTGGATTTTTTGATCCTTAATTTTTTTTCTTTACACTCTATGTTGTTTATTCTGCTCTAATCTTGATTATTTATTTTCCTCTAGTTGCTCTGGGCTTTAATTATTGTTGTTCCTCCAGTTCTTGTAGATATAGGGTTAAGTTGTTTAATTAAAGTGTTTCTACATTTTTTAGATATTCCTGCATCACTACAAGCTTCACTCTCTTGACTGCTTTAGCTGTGTCCCATAAGTTTTTTACTGTTGTGAGTTAATTTTCCTTGTTTTCAGAAAATTTTGATTTCTTCCTTGGTCTCATTCTTAACCCATTATTGTTTAATAACATGCTAACAAATCTCCAAGAGTTTGAGTGTTTTTGAGTTTTTTCCTTGGGGTTGGTTTGCAGTTTCAGGTCTTTGTGGTCTAAGAAGATGCTTTCTATGATTTCAATTTACTTGAATTTGTTGGGTCTTGTTTTGTGTCCTCTAATGTGATCTAGCTTTTAAAATGTTCCATGTGCATTTGAAAAGAATGTGTATTTTGCTTCTTTGGTATAAAAAGTTATATATATATATATATATATATATATATATATATATATATATATATTAAATTCATTTGCTCTAGGGCATTGTAAAATGCTATAATATTCTTGTTGATATTTTGTTTGGAAGATCTATCTATTTTTAACAGTGGGATGTTAAAATCCCTAGTATAAGTGTGTTAATTTCTATCTCTTTCTTGAAGTCCTCCACAATTTCCCTTATGTATTTTGGTGCTCCTATGTTGGGTGTATATATGTTTACAATGTTTATGTCTTCTTGATGGATTCTTCCCTTAAGTTTTATGAAGTGTCCTTCTGGGTCTATTTTTATGGACCTTCTTGAAGTCTATTTTGTGAGATATAAGTATGTGCTACCCTGGCTTTTCCCCCTCCCCATTTGCATGGGATATTTGTTTCCAGACCTTTATTTTCAGTCTGCGTAGGTCTTTTGTTCTGAGGTGGGTCTCTTGTAGGCAGCATATGCACGAGTCATGCTTTCTTATCCATTCACCTACCCTATGTCTTCTGATTGAAGCATTTAATCCATTTACATTTAAGGTTATTCATAGGCACTTTATTCATTTCCATTTTATTCTCTTTGTGCCCTTGTTCCTTTCTCTCTCACTGTTTTTCTTTGTCTTCTTGAAGCAGACACTTTAGCATCTCTTGCAGAGCTGGTTTGATGGAGGTATTGTCTTTGAGCCTTCTTTTCTCTGGGAAGCTCTTTATTTGGCCTAACATTTTAATTGAGAGCCTTGCTGGGTAGAGTAATCTTGGTTGCAGGCCTTTGTTTTTCATTACTTAGAATAATTCTTGCCATTCTCTTCAGGCTTGTAATGTTTCCACTGAGATGTCAGCTGCTAGCTTTATCAGGGCTCCCTTGTTTGTTACTTCCTATTTCTCTCTTACTGGTTTTAACAATCTCTCTTTGTCTTTAAATTTTGCCATTCCAATTATTATATGTCTAGAAGTGGGCCTCTTTGGGTTCCTCTTGATTGAGATCTTCTCTGCTTCCTGGACTGTGTAGCTTCTTCTCGCATCAAATTAGGGAAGTTTTCCATTATTACTTTTTCAAACAGGTTTTCCTTCCCTTTCTCCTTTTCTCCTTCTGGTATCCCTATTATATGGATATTATTCCATTTCATGTTGTCCTGAATTTCCCTTAACCCCTCTTAATTCTTTTTCAGTCTTTTTTCTCTTTCTTGCTGTTTTTGGAAGGTTGTTTCTACTTTGTCCTCCAGCTCACTAATTCAACCCTCTGCTTCATCAAACCTGCTTTTGATTCCTTGTACTGTGTTCTTTAATTCAGAAATTATATTCTTCATTTCTTTTTGGCCCTTGTTGATTTTTTCTATGTCCTTTTTAAGCTGATATAGTTTGCAATAAGTTCCTCATAATTTCCCTGTAGTTTTTGGTAGTTTGCACTGGGTTCATTGAGCTTCTTTATAACCATTGTTTTGAACTCAATATCTGATAGTTAACTTGCTTCTATTTCATTTCGCATTCTTTCTGAGGCTCCCTCCTTTCCTTTCTATTAGAGGTTGTTTCTTTGTGATCTCATTATTTGTGAGACTCTTCTTGTTTGCTTCTGTTTCTTAAATTGATCTGTTTTGACTTCCTGACTCTGTGGTGTGATCTTCTATGGTAGGAGACCTGTGAGACTCAGTGATGCAGTCTCCTTGATCTCCTGAAATTGATGCTCTTGGGATGCTGTTTATGACATTTATGTTGGTTCTCTGGATGTAATTGATTTTTTATTTTGTGTGTTTGTGTTTCTTGGGTGGTTCCTTCCCTCCAGCTGGTTGACTGAGGGTCACTCCATCCACCACTTGTTTGCTGTTTTGCAGGTGCTACCAGAAAGCAATCACAAAGCCCAGGAAACAAACCCACGCCCACAGAAATAACTCTCCCCCCACAATCCCAACATCAATATCAAGTGAATAAGTATTAATAAGGGTGTAAATAGATTAAAACTATTATAAGGAAAGAGAGTGGATATGAGATGATCTACTGAAAGAAAAATTATTTGAGAGGGCAGAAGGAGGAGTAATAAGAGTTGGGATTTAGAGCAGTGTGAATAGAGAAAGTAAAATTTACATCATAAATAAAGGGAATGAAGAATGTGGAATGGAGTGTGAGAATGGAAGTATATAATATTAGGTTTAAACATGAATTAAAATAAAATGAAGTGAGAGGCAGAAAGAAAAAGGAATGACAAAAAGTAAATAATAAAAAATTATGAGCCAAATTCAACAGACAGGTTCACCACAGTGGTGTCAACAACAAATGCGCTAAAAATAATATAGATGGTATGGAAATAAGAGGGAAAAAAAAACAAAGAAAAGCTTAAGAGATGTCTAGAGGAATGGGAAGTGATTTTGAAATGATAGAGGGAGAGAGAATACTAAGAGTGAGGAACAAAAACTAGGCTAAGGCAGGGAAAAATTAAAACTTGAAATGAAAGGAAAAAATAAAAATAAAAAAGGAAAGTAAAGAAAAATAAAAGGGCAGGATCAATGAGAAATACAAGCAAAAAGGGAAAACAGGCTAAGACAGGACAAAACTAACAATTTGGGATAAAAAAATAGTAGAAGGGGGATCAGTAAAACTTGATATTTGAAATACTAAATTAGTGAAGATTTAGAGTTAAGATTGAAAAAATTCAGCAACATCTACCTACCCACAATCAACTAGCAAAGATTGCTTAAGGTGGAGAGAGAATGCAGGTATTTTAAGAGTGGGGAGAACATATGTGAGATGACCGTTGACAAGAAAATTGGTTTTGTGTGTTTAGACAGGGGAAAAGTAGTAAGAGTGCAGAATGGAAACTGTAGCAAGAGAGAAAATAAGATTTGAAATGAAAATAATGAGAGGAAAGAAGAAGGTAAAATGGTGTAAGAGAAGGTTGGAGCAAAATATGTGTATTGAAATAAACTATACTGTAAAATCTAGTGACTTAGTATATACAAATGTGCTGGACAAGAAATGAATGTTAAGGAACTATGCAGATAAGAAAATATCACAAATAATGGAGAAGACCACAGTGGATTTCCTCTCAGTAGCATCTGGTATTTACTACTGTTTTTTTTTTTTAATTTCTGGGTCTAACTCTTGTGATGTCAGATATTGACCCCATCGGACCTTAGGCAGCCAGTTTGAGACTTCTAGGGATCTACTGTTTGTGGCTGTCTCTGTAATCTAGTCAGTCTGCACTCAACAGTCAGACCTAAGCACCATAGGATAGGGCAGAATCCCTCCTGTGGTATGGGCTATTGTTTCCCCTCAAGCTGTTGCTGTTTGGACGGGAGTGATCTGCCTGAGCACAATGGCTGCTGCAGTATGTGGGTTGACTCAGCCCTGGGATCCCAGTGGCTATTTTCTCACTTCTATCCCCAAAGCTTCCCATCTCCAGTCTCTTCTTAAATGTCTCTATTCCACTCTAACCCCCTTGCCAGGGATCTACTGCCTGTGGCTATAACCTTTGGTTGTTAATCTAGTTAGTCTGCACTCAACAGTCTCTCTGAAGCACCACAGGGCCTGGACAGAGACCCTCCTGTGGTTAGGGCTATTGTTCGGTCAGGCTGCTGCCACTCAAGGCAGTGGTCTGCCTGAACACCTTGGCTACTGCCATATGGGAGATGATTCAATGCCAGGATCCTGGCAGCTACTCTCTCAGTTCTCCCCCCAAGGCTTCCATCTCCTCTATCTCCTCAGGGTTCTCTAGCCCACTCTGCCCCCTGCCTTTGCCAGAACCCAGGGTAAGTGGCTGAAGATGAAAATTTGTGTGTTGGCCTTTTAAACAGCTCTTTGTGTATCTAGCTGTTGGTCTCTGGCAGAGAGAAACCCTGCAGCTTTTCACTACTGGTTGTTTTCTGTGTACTTTTTAAGACTCTGGTGCTCTAGGCTGAGGATCACAACTTAGGGTTGAGACCCCATTCTTCTCAGTGTGATCCAACTGACCACTTATTTATCCCTCCAGCACTGCCACCTGTGAGTGCCCAGCTAGTTCTATCGCGTCTCCACTGTACTCCTTACCAGTCAGGTTGTGCTGAAGCTCAGTTGCTTGTTCCAGGTGATTTCCCCACAATTTATTTGTAATTCCAGATTGTTCTGGGAGAAGGTTAGTGTTACTTCCATTCACTCCTCTGCCATCTTCCTCCTAAAATTCCTGAAAAGTACAGAAGTAGAACTTGGCTTCAGAAATTATTAGATCTGAAGTTTTATCATCAGCATGTGATTTCTCTTCTCTACATTCTGGTTTTATTCCATGGTATTGGCAGCTTCATGGCCTCCTTCATGGAGACAAATGACTGTGACAGCTCCACGCTCTACATCTTGTGTCTAACACAATGGCAGATAGGCTTCTTCATGCTTTTTAAAAATGACCTTTGGCAATGCAGAAGCTTTTTAATTTGATGCAGTCCCATTTGTTTATTCTGTCTTTTATACCCCTTGCTCTAGGAGACTTACCAATGAAAATATTGATGCATGAGATATCTGAAATTTTCCTGCCTAAAAAAGCTTATACACAGCTATAGAAAGCATCAACAAAATGAGAAGGGAACCAACCACATGGGAAAATATATTTGCCAATGATACCTCAGACAAAGATTTGGTCTCCAAAATATACAAAGAACTCACATGATTCCACTCCAGGAAGATAAAGAATCCAATTAAAAAATTTGCAAAGGACCTGAACAGACACTTCTCCAAGGAGGATACACAGAGGGCCCAGAGACATATGAAAAGATGCTAAGCATCACTAGCCATCAGAGAAATGCAAATTAAAACCACAATGAGATACCACTTCACAACAGTCAGAATGACCATCATAAACAAATCAACAAACAACCAGTGCTGGCTAGGCTGTGGAGAAAAGGGAAGCCCAGTGCACTGTTGGTGGGATTGCAGATTGGCACATCCACTGTGGAAAACAGTATGGAATGTCTTCAAAAACCTAAAAATGGAACTGCCTTTTGACCAAGCAATTCCACTGCTGGCATTATACCCTAAAAATCAAGCAACACTAATTCAAAAGAACCTATGCATCTGATGTTCATAGCAGTGCAATTTATAGTAACAAAGTGCTCAAAACAACCTAAATGGCCATCAGTAAATAAGTGGATCAAAAAACTATAGTACATTTATACAACAGAATACTACACAGCAGAAAGAACTCCTACTCTTCAAGACAGTATCGATGGAACCAGAGAGCATTGTGCTAAGTGAAATAAGTTAGGAGGTGAAAGACAAATATCATATGATCTCATTTATACATGGAAATTAATCAAGAAATCAAACAAGTGAGAAAAATAGAATCATAGACATGGAAATAAAGAATAAACTGACAGTGACCAGAGGGGCAGGGGGAGGGCATAGCTAAGGAAAGAAGGGAAAGGGTCCAGTCTAGGAACATGTATATAAAGGACCCATGGATGAGGACAATGGGTTTGAAGATTCAGCAGGGCAGAGGAGGTGGGGTAGACAGGGTGGGAAAGAGCAATGGGGGAAAAGTGGGGACAACTGTAATTGAACAACAATAGAAAAGTTTTAAAAATTATCTTTGCTATTATTTTGTTCAATTTCCCTAAAAAAATCATTGAAATTTTTATTGTAATATTATCTAGCCCTGGCTGGTGTGACGCAGTGGATTGGGTGCTGTCCTGTGAACCAAAGGGTTGCTGGGGCAACTCCCAGTCAGAGTATATGCCTGCACTGCAGGCCAGGTCCCCAGCTGGAGGCACATGAGAGGCCAGCACACATTGATGTTTCTCCCCCTCTCTCTAAAACTAAATAAATAAAATCTTTAATAAAATTGTATCTATTTTATCTTAGAGCTGCTTATAGGCATCTTATGGTTTTGGTTGCCTTGGAAATATTAACTTTTCCTAAATTTTTTCTTATGACTTATTTATAATGTCAAGGAAATACTCTTTTTGTATATTTTTATATTTTTCTTTTGTTTACTAATTTATTGAACTCTGTTATTTCTAATGATTTATAAATTCATCCTCTTGCATTTTTAGGCACATAATATATATAAATAGTGTTAATTTTGTTCCCTTTTTTCTAACTCATAACTTATATCTCTATTTCATTTATCATTGAATTAGCCAGAATATCCATATAAATATTCACTTCTAATGGTGATAAAACATATCCATATCTTGAACTTTATTTTCATTGCAACATGCATTTCTGCATCATTTACATATTACGTTGGTTCTATTGACGTGGTCGGTATGAGTTCTCACCTGAAAACCTGGTTTATTTATTTGTTTTTCATTAAATTTCCTTTTACATCAACTTTGTTTTATTAGGTAATTTAGTCTATGAAATGTGGTGATAAGTGAAAAGAGGTGGGCAATACTTTCTATCTCATGCTTTTCATAATTCTCCAAATGATAACTTTTATAGTATAGCTCATTATTTGATTAAGAGTTTAATTAAAATCAATAAACATCATTGCATACTTTATACTTGTAATATGCAACCTCTGTGCTGCAAGATGAGGATGTAGACAAAGTAAGATTTTTCTCTAACCTCAAAATTTTCTTTTTAGTAAGGAAGACAGACACATAAACCAATAAATGCTATATATTATGGTTTCTTCAAGGTAGAGTGGAAACTCAAAAGATGATATAGTCAATTCTACTTGGGTTAGTGGGAGAGTTTTTTTTTTCCTGAGGATATGGAGGAGATAACACTTAAGAAGACTCTTGAAAGTTGGATGAATGTTTGGCAGATAAGCAAGAAATAGACCATTGCCTAAAGAAAGAGCAGCATGAGGCTTTCAGTAGGTGTGAAATGTTCTAGTGTATTTGAGAATTTAGTGTTGCTGGCTTTGTTTAGGAATTAAAGAACCAGAACATTGAAATCAAAATAAAATATCATATTTGTATTATTTACCACTTTTGATGATTTGTGATTCTCCTCTCTTAGGTTTTATTGTAAATCATTAAGAATTGATTAAAGTGAGAATAAAGTAAGATAATTTAAAGAGCTCAGAAACAAAGTGCTGCATAAATGGATTATTGACTTTTATTAATTTTCATTTCCCTGACTAGTACAGTGGTGGAGGCTGCTAATTGTATCCCAGTATTCCTTTTCCTTTTCATATATAGGAATTCAATTTATGCTGAGCACATGAACACCTAGTCAAAGACCTGAATTTTGTAGGCTCCCTTGTAGGTATGTAAGGCTAACCATATGACTAAGTTTTGGGCAATGGAATGTGAACAGAAATGATGGACCCAACCTGTAGGCCATTCATTTTAAAGAAAGGGAAATTCACTCTTTTTGTGTGTGTTTACATCCTTCCTCAGGCAGGAATGTAAACATGGCACCGGAAGCTATACAATTCTTCTAGACAAGAAGGTAGTAGCTATGTACTGATGCTATCAGATCAGTACATTAGAAGGAACTAAGATCCCTGCTGATTTTCAAGCTGTGTATGCAGATTTTGGTGTGAACAAAAAATAAACCTCTCTAGTTTAAGCAACTATTATATGAGGTCTCTGAGCTATAGAAGCCAAGTCAGTATCTAACTTAACACAGACATTATTTCTAGAAAAGAGTTAGAAAAATTTCTTAGTGATTGTGGAGTTGTCCATACGTTAACTGACAGATCAAAATGGAAATTCTGCTTTGGTAACCTTGGCTAATACTGATGAAACAGAGAACTCTGTTGTAGCATTTCTCTTCATTTATAATGGAAATAATACTTAAAACAAGTCTTAAATTTAATATTTTAAATATCTCAAATTATAAAGGAAATATTTTATACATGTTTACAAAATTAACACTAAAAGAATAGTTAATAATCACAATGTGGAATTTTTCCAGTATGGTATAAAAATAATTTATATAATTAAAAATATATAGTTAAGGTATTTCTGACCTATGGTCCTTGAGAAAAAGTAAAAATAAAAATATTCAAATCCACTAATCCAGGAGTTCAGTGCCATTCTAAGCCCTCAGAGGGAATTCTCCTTAACTGCAAGGAGCAGAGCAACCCTGTGCACAGTGATTTTGTTCAGAGTGATCAGCAGGAGAAAACTGAGGGTGTGAATTTGATGGCTTTAAAATTTCTCCTTTTGCCAAGCCAAGCAAAGCAAGCTAAATATATACATATCAAAAATATTAAGCCTAAATACCCAGCACCTGGCTGGGTAGCATCATCCCAGTACACAGAGGTTGTGGATTTGATCCCCAGTTAGGGCATGTATAAGAATCAACAGTAAATGAACAACAAGGGGAACAACACATGCATCTCTCTCTCTCTCTCTCTCTCTCTCTCTCTCTCTCTCTCTCTCTCTCTCTCTCCCTCTTTTCCTCTCTATCTCAAATCAGTAAGTTAAAAAATATTTAGAAAAGAAATGTTGATATGTAAAGGTAGTTCAGCTGATATACTACTGTCAGATCAATCAATAATTAAAGGGTGATATCAATTTTTCTGTAATGTACAAATCAATAAATAGCTGCTGAGGTTAATTAATAATTGAATTGAACCTAAGGGCTTAAACCAATTTTAAAGGTGCTTATTGTGAACATACTAAAACTAAACACACATATCAAAAGAAAGCAAAGTCATTATTCAATTAGCAGGTTTGCGAAACATCATACCTTCTGGGAAGCATCTCAGGGAGATGATGATTAGTCAGAATGAAAAACTGATCAAAGATACATTTAAAAAGGGAATGTTCCTTAAAATATCAGCTCAAAAGACTAAATTATGTTTGATAAGGGAATTGGAATTAATATTTTAGAAATGATGTCATTTAGGTTTTTTATAATTGGAGATGTAAATTTCTATGGCAGCTAATTGAATCAAATTTAATATCTTTGAGATTTTTATGATGCAAATAAATCATTGGATATATGGAGAAGTTGTACTGAGCAGTAGAGAAAACACTAAAATCAGCCCTGGCTGGCATAGCTCAGTGGATTGAGTGCAGCCTGCGAACCAGGCATTGCAGGTTTGATTCCCAGTCAGGGCACATGCCTAGGTTGCAGGCCATGGCTCCCAACAACCGCACACTGATGTCACTGATGTTTCTCTCTCTCTCTCTCTTTCTTTCTCTCTCTCTCTCTCTCTCTCTCTCTCTCTCTCTCTCTCGCTCTCGCTCTCGCTCTCGCTCTCTCCCCCTTCCCTCTCTAAAAATAAATAAATAAAATCTTAAAAAAAAAGAAAACACTAAAATCAGAAGAAACAAGACCTAGGGTCTCACCCTTGCTGTGCCATTAACTTATTGTTGTTGTCAAAGGTCCCTTCCAGCACTGAATTCTGTGATCTCCAAAAGAAATTTAAGTCTTGCCAATGATAAAATGTTATAATGTATGAGTATGCCTCTGAATCTGAAATTTGCATGGAAAAGGTTTTAGAAAATTTAATTTGCAATCCATTATGATTCAGATCTTAAAACTTAGATCTGAACTTAATAAAGGAATAGTTTTTCTGATTAAGATTGATAAAGAGCCATGAGTGTTTTTTTCTGATTGGTGCCACTCACAAATGCAAACAAATCTGTTCACTGACAGCAAAGGAGGTTACATCTGCTTATATGCACAAGTGACTTGTGTTTTATTAAAAACCACAGCTTGCTCATAAGTTTTATAAATAGCATAAATAGATTTGCTTTTCTCAGAGATTTAAGAAGGAAATTATATTTATAACACTGGAATGGTGCAAAAGCATTTGATTTAACAGTAAGGAATTTTTACATCTCAAATTTCACAGGCTTTTGGTTTTTAGAAGAACTTCGTTAAATGGATTGTAACCATATATCCCCAACTTAGTCTGCATAATAAGCAATTCTATAGTCACCTTTCTCTATACAATTACAAGATATTACACAGAGTGACGTGGTGTCATTACTATTATGTATTTGTGGTAATTGAAGAATCTTAGTTATAGAGATTTCACTTCATTAGTCCAGTAGAGAACACTTGAATGAGAAAGATATGAGGATATGATGAATTATACTTTTATTTATATGACCTAATGGTTTTCTTAAAATAAGGACTAAAATGTACTGGCTTAGAACTATTCCCAGTAACAGAGTGACAACTCAGTATATTCCTTCTAGACACTTGTTTTTATAATGATACTAACTTTATTTCATTAATAAAGTTAAATACCCTGAAAGTTGTCCCAATAGTTGGCAACATTCAAAATAGCACCATCAGGGGCAGCTACCTTTGTCAATCTTTAGAAACAGTAATTTAATTTAAATGAATTCCCCCCTCAAATCTCATATTCCATGCCAGAAGTATTCTTTGTGGAGACTTTTTTAAACTAAGTTAGACAGATGGTTGTCTCTCTTTGAAAGACAAGGTAAAAGCCAAAATACAAATTTCCAAAATAGCATGCTTCTCTTACAAATAGGAATTTTGGGATTTTCTCTGTTTGGCATATATTGGCTGGAGACTTAAAACACCTTTTTAAAGAAAAATAAGAGTATAAGTCCAAATGTAAAATACAGACACATACATTGTTAAACCTGAAGCTCAAAGTACTATATGCATAATACTAATATGAATTACAAACTACTACAATCCAATCAAAATGTTATGGGTTCAATTACCTACTTCCAAAACAAGGTATGTTGAAGTCCTAACCCTCCCTTACATGTAATGTGACCTTATTTGGAAATAAGGTCTTTGCAGATATAACCAAGATTATATGAGGTCATAGTGGCTTAGAGTGAGACCTGAATCCAATAACGTGTGTCTTTATAAGGAAAAAAACTGAAGAATAGCATGCAAACAGGTAAGAAGGCCATGTGAAGATAGAGGAGTAAGTTGGAGTGATGTCACATGAAGTCAAGGAGTGCAAAGGATTGCCATCATCCTCTAAAAGCCAGGAGAGAGGCATAAGACAGATTCTCCAGCAGAGACTTAAAGCACCAGTCCTGCCAACACCTGGATCAGACTTCTCATTCCTGAACAGTGAGAGAATAATTTTTTGTTATTTTAAGCCACACAGTTTGTGGTACTTTGTATGGCAACCCTACCAAATTAATACACAAGATATTTAGTAGAACCATACTAAGGAACTGAGTGAGGAAAAAGAGAAAGAGAATTTAAGTTAAAGATTATATATGTACAATATTTGTTCACCTGTGACTGGCTTATTTCACTTACAATAATATCCACCATGTTCATATATGTTGCCAACAATGGCAGGATTTTCTTATTTTTTAAGGATAAATATATTATATGTATAGATGATACTTTGCTATTTTTTTAGTGTTTGTTTATTGATTTTAGAGAGAGAGGAAATGGGGAGATAGAGAGAAACATTGATTTGTTGTTCCTATTAATGCATTCATTGGTTGAATCTTGTGTGTGCCTTGTCTGGAGATTGAACCCTCATCCTTGGCATATTGAGACAATGCAACAAAGAACTGAACTACTCAGTTAGGGCTATCTGACACTTTCTTGATGAACAGTTGGGTTGTTTCCATATTTGACTATTGTGCATATTGTTGCAATGATCATGGAAGAGTAGATATTTCTTTGAGATCATGATTTCAATTTTTTTGGATATATACCCAGAAGTGGGATTAATGGATCATAGGGCAGTTCTATTTTGAATATTTTGAAGAGACTACATTATTGTTTTCCATAGCTGCTACACTGTATTACATTCTCACCAACAGTGTACAAGCTGCTTCATACCCTTGCTAACACTTTTCTCTTTTTTTAATAATACCCATCCTAAGAGGTGTGAGGTGATATCTTGTTGTGGTTTTCATTTGCATTTTTATAATTATTAGTACTTGTTGTGCGTGGGTCACCGGCCAGCAGTGACCATGGAACGCTGTGGATGGCTCATCGAAAACACGCGAGAAAAAACACATGCACAGAGACAGACTAGTTTCTGTGGGGAAGTAGGGATGAAATGGCCACCCCCCCTAGTGGGGAGCGTGCCGATTTACAGTCCATACCTGCTTTTATTGGGCTCATTCTGCATAATAATTCAGGTAAAGTACAGTACTTATTAGGGGGAAGTAAGGAACCATAGAAAACAAAGAACTCTGCCGGTCTATTTTGAGTTGGGGTCAAACAGCTGTAAGACTGAGGAACAAAATAACTTCCTCCTAAGACCCTTCTCATTCAACTGAGAGCATTCTAAACAAAGAAGGTTTCACAGTAATTTACATGTTCTTTCTTAGGCCTGATCACCCCGGGAATCCGCACTTCTCAGTACAGAGCTGCACCACCCTGTCATTGTTTCAGGCTTAGGTGGAGCAAGGGAACTAAAGCAACTGGGAGACAAGGAGGTTTTTTCCCAGACGCTGAGAACTCAGGCTCTGTCAAAGCCGAGGAGCGAGGGTCCAACACCCCCTTTTGCTGCAGCTCCCCAAGTCCTTCTTTTGGGGGGCCTCCCAAAGTGATTGTGCCTGTCTTAGGTCATTCCCCCCGTGGGGAATCTTACCCGTCTTTGGCTAACCAACCAAGCTTTTGGGGGTTCAGTCATGAATAAAGCAGCAGAAGCAGCATTCCTGCCAGGAAGATAAGCTTTTGTCTCCTTGCCGGCTTATGGTACCAAGGGTGTTCCCTTAGCCTTAGCCTAGGCGGGGGTTTCAGCTTCTGATACCAGTCAGGGCGGTTCCCAACATCTCCCCCTTTTTTAGTTTTTAAAATCAATTGTGGTTGTTAAGCCTGTGAAACCTACTTTTGCTGTTTTCAAATGCACATCAGAAGAAAAGCAACATCTACATACATCATAAGGCAATAATAGAAATATAAAGCAGAAACTAAATTCTATGGGTTGTGAATACCTAAATTTCTAAATTCAGTGCAAGAAAACATATTAAGGGAAAAACAAAAGTAATAGGTCTGATTACATTTCAATCTTTGTGAGAAATTACATAGATATCTGGAAAGGCAAATCACATGGCAGTTTGAGCATAATGCAAGTCTGACTTCTTACGAGAGGATTTCTTAACAGGTGCAGTTCTGCGCACCGACTCATCACCTACTTTCTTACGTGGGTGTTGAGTTTTAATTTTACGCCTGCCAGAGTGGTTTCTCATACCTTCTCCCTTGTTTTCAGTTAGGACTGCTAAGGGTTCCATAAAGGTGGCTACTTGCTGGTCTCTGATACGACCCTGGGAAAACAATTTGCAAATACACCGAAGTACACAAATCAGTATTACAATCACTAAACAACCAGCAGCTCCAAAAACCCAAATTCTCAAATTAATTCCATCAAACCATGTTTTAGGATTCAGCCAATTAATATTTTCATTAAGGGCTGGAAAAATGTCCTGTTTGGTTAAACGTTGAATGTCCTGCAGCTGCTGATGTAACTCCAACTGCAATTTATCAACTTGTCCTTTCAAGTTAGTGGAGAAAGCTCCCCTCAAGCGATGTTGTATATCAGTCCAAGTATGTTGGCTGGAATTCCACTGTAGCGGCGTGACGCACAGTCTGGAGAAACTAGGGTCACAGGTTAGGTGCTGACGAGTCACGAGAGCATCCTGGCGTTCGCCAATCCAGTCCAGTGCTGATTCAACTGCAGAAAGGCGGGTCAGGATCTCCTGATCTATTTGAGCCTGTTGGACTAATTCTAAAGTAGCACTGATTAAACAATAAGTGCAACCAGGTGTTAAACTGTCAGACTCATAAGGAGGGCAGTGCATTGTTAAATGCTATAATGCCATTTGGATTCATTCATTTTTGGTCATATTCTGGAGATGACAGATTTGGAGAGAGTTGGAAGGCACAATTAAATCATAACCACTATTAACAACTGGTCTTGTTAGATTTATGCAAAGAAACCTTATGTCATTACTTACTCCTTTAGAATGCCAAATTCTGGAGGGATCAGGTAGGGAGAAAAATATAAAGTATGAAGGAAAATCCTTTTCCTTCTGATATCCACCAAGCTTCTTAAAACTTTCACTTCCACATACCTTCTGCAACATTCACAAACTCTCTATTCTTTCTTTCATACACCTTCTGATATCCACCAAGATTGCATCTCCATGCCTTATACCTTCCATTACTAACACACACCACATAATTCTTTCTTAAAACATTTACTTCCGCAGACTTTCTGCAACATTCACAAACCCTCTAATCTTTCTTTCACACCCCTTCTGATATTCACCAAGATTGCATTTCCATGCCTTATACCTTCAATTATTAACTACCATCACATAACTTCTTTCCTAAAACCTTTATTTTTCCATTTATCTTTACAGTTTCCCATTTACATTCCTAGAGTGTGAAGTTTCAACCTTCCCTGGAATCCTCAATTTCCTTTTCAGAGCAGATACAGAGCAAACTCCATCCTTCTCTGTGGGGGTGAAGGTGGGGCCTCCGTGATCTGCTCACTCAATTTGCACACCGTTTCACTGTCAGAATCAGATTCCTCATCATCTAGTTCTGTTTTGTTTGTCCAAATGAACTCGAGAGGATTTCTGACAAGCCTCCAGGTTACAAAGGTGTGCACACCAATAGATATACCACTGTTTTGCAAAGATTTCAACCTTTCACCCACTTTTTCCCAAACATCAATGTCTAACGTCCCTCTATCAGGAAATGAAGGACAATATTTTCTTATAGATTGCAAAAGCTGAACCAGATGCTTTTCTTTCACCTTATATTTTGCTTCTTTAAAAACTTCTTGTAATATATGCAGAAAAGATTTCTGCCCTTTAGATAAGTTACAACCCATGTTTACCTTCCTTCCTTTTTTTAAAGAAAAAGCTTACTTTTTTTACTTTTAGTTGGCCAAAATAAATCACCTGATTACTTTTTTCAAGGCAAATCGTTTGTTCCCCCAAACTTGAGAATTAAATTACTATTTTCCCAATTATAGGCGGTCGCGAAGAGAGAAACGACCTAGAAAAGAAAGACCTACTTCCCTGAAAATTCAACGCATCCTACGACATGCCTGAGAAAGAGTACGGGGTCCTTGGCCCTTACCTGGGCTGGTTGTGCGCAAATCTACCCAAAGTTGATGCGTTGTCCACAGCGACGGCTCGTAGCCGCTGGTTCCAAGTGGTCTCAAACGGGGTCCCACCTCTGTGGTCCCGAATCGCTGCCCCACGTTGGGCGCCAGCTGTTGCGCGTGGGTCACCGGCCAGCAGTGACCACGGAACGCTGTGGATGGCTCGACGAAAACACACGAGAAAAAACACATGCACAGAGACAGACTAGTTTCTGTGGGGAAGTAGGGATGAAATGGCCACCTCCCCTAGTGGGGAGCGCGCCGATTTACAGTCCATACCTGCTTTTATTGGGCTCATTCTGCATAATAATTCAGGTAAAGTACAGTACTTATTAGGGGGAAGTAAGGAACCATAGAAAACAAAGAACTCTGCCGGTCTATTTTGAGTTGGGGTCAAACAGCTGTAAGACTGAGGAACAAAATAACTTCCTCCTAAGACCCTTCTCATTCAACTGAGAGCATTCTAAACAAAGAAGGTTTCACAGTAATTTACATGTTCTTTCTTAGGCCTGATCACCCCGGGGAATCCGCACTTCTCAGTACAGAGCTGCACCACCCTGTCATTGTTTCAGGCTTAGGTGGAGCAAGGGAACTAAAGCAACTGGGAGACAAGGAGGTTTTTTCCCCAGACGCTGAGAACTCAGGCTCTGTCAAAGCCGAGGAGCGAGGGTCCAACACCCCCTTTTGCTGCAGCCCCCCAAGTCCTTCTTTTGGGGGGCCTCCCAAAGTGATCGTGCCTGTCTTAGGTCATTCCCCCCGTGGGGAATCTTACCCGTCTTTGGCTAACCGACCAAGCTTTTTGGGGTTCAGTTATGAATAAAGCAACAGAAGCAGCATTCCTGCCAGGAAGATAAGCTTTTTTCTCCTTGCCGGCTTATGGTACCAAGGGCGTTCCCTTAGCCTTAGCCTAGGCGGGGGTTTCAGCTTCTGATACCAGTCAGGGCAGTTCCCAACAAGTACTGGTGAGCACCTATTCATATCCTGATGGTTGGCTATTTGTATGTGTTCTTTGGAGAAATGTTTATTCAAGTCCTTTGTCCATTTTTTTAATATCTTTAACATTTTTTAAAAGATTTTATTTATTTATTTTTAGAGGGAGAAGGGAGGGAGAAAGAGAGAGAGAGAGAAACGTCAATGTGCGGTTGCTGGGGGTCATGGCCTGCAACCCAGGCATGTACCCTGACTGGGAGTTGAACCTGCAGCACTTTGGATCGCAGCCTTCGCTCAATCCACTGAGCTATGCCAGCCAGGGCCTTTGTCCATTTTTTAAATAGTTATTTTGAGTTTTCTTGCTATTGAGCTATAGGAATTTATCTATTTTGAATATTAACCCCTTATCAATTCTATGGTTTGCAAATGTTTTTCCCATTCTAGAGATTGCCTTTTCAATTTGTTGATTCTTTTGTTGTGCAGAAACTTTTAATTTGACATAGTTCCAGTTGTCATGTTTCACTTTTGTGGCCTGGGTTTTAGGTATCATATCCAAGAAATCATTGCCAAGATCAATGATGCCACTCCTATGAAGTACCTAAAATAGCCAGACTTCTATGGAAAAAAATACAAAATAAATTTAAAAATATGTTTATAAACTAAAAAAATAGACTTGTAGAAGCAGCAAATAGAATGGTCATTCCCAGGTGCTGGAGGGAGGGGAAAAGCAGGCTTGTAATTCAATGAATATAAAGTTTCAGTTATGAAAGATGAATATGTTCTGGAGATCTGTGGCACAACATAGTCTCTATAGTCAACAATGTTGTATTGCAAACTCGAAATTTTTCTGAGAGTGTAGATCTTCTATTAAATGCTTTTACCAAGAGAAAAACAAAACAAAAGCAAAAGAAAAATAACAAAGAACCTTTTGGAAATAATAGATATGTCTGTTACCTGATGGTAGAGATTGTTTCACGGGTGTTTGCATATGTCCAAACTGATCAAATTGTATATATTAAATATGTGTTTTTTAAAGCTTTTATTTATCTATTTTTGACAGAGGGGATGGGAGGAAGAATACAGGGAGAGACACATCAATGCGTGGTTACCTCTCATGCATCCTCCACTGGGGACCAGGCCCACAACCCAGGTGTGTGCCCTGACTGGGAATCGAACAGCGACCCTGTGGTATTCAGGCTGGCACTCAACCTACTTAGCCACACTACCCAGGGTAAACATGTGGTTTTTTTTTCTTGTTCAGTTATATCAATTATACCTTAAAAAGCTCTTAAAAAGAAATAATATATTTCCATAATTAAAATATTTAAATATTTAATTTATTTTTTATTATTTTTTATTTTTTTAATTATTTTATTGTTGTTCAAGTGCAGTTGTCTGCATTTGTCCCTAACATAACCCCCACCCCAGTCACCACCTCCTCCCTCCCCTGATTCCACCCCCCCTTGGTTTTGCCTATGTGTCCATTATAGCTGTTCTGGAAAACCCTTCCATCCTTTCCCCCCAGTATCCCCTCCCACCTGCCCTTTGGTTACTGTCACATTGTTCTTAATTTCACTGTCTCTGGTTATATTTTGCTTGCTTGTTTGTTTTGTTGATTAGGTTCCAGTTAAAGGTGAGTTCATATGGTATTTGACCTTCACTGCCTGCCTTATTTCACTTAGCATGATGCTCTCCAGTTACATCCATGCTGTTGCAAAGGGTAGGAGCTCCTTCTTTCTTTATGCTGCATAGTATTCCATTGTGTAAATATATCATAGACTTTTGATCCATTCATTTACTGATGAGCACTTACATTACTTTCAGCTCTTGACTATTGTAAATTATGCTGTTATGAACATTGCGATGCATAGGTTCTTATGGATTGGTATTTCAGGGTTCTTAGGATATAATCCCAGCAATGGAATTGCCAGCTCAAAAGGCAGTTCAATTTTTAGTTTTTGGAGGAAATTCAATACTGTTTTCCACAGTGGATGCACCAGTGTGCATTCCCACCAACAGTGCACTAGGGTTCCCTCTTCTCCACATCTGCTCCAAGACTTGTTGTTTGTTGATATGCTTATGATGGCCATTCCAACCCGTGTGAAGTGGTATCTCATTGTGGATCTAATTTGCATCTCTTTGATGGCTAGTGATTCTGAGCATCTTTTCATATGTGTCTAGGCCCTCTTTATGTCCTACTTGGGGAAGTGTCTGTTTAGGTCTTTTGCCCATTTTTTAATTGGGTATTTCGTCTTCCTGGGGTGCATTCATGTGGGTTCTTTACATATTCTGGAGATCAAACCCTTTCCCAAGGTACCATTGGCAAATATATTTTTCCATACAGTTGGTTTTCTTTTCATTTTAATGCCATTTACTTTAGCTGTGCAGAAGTTTTTTATTTCGATGAAGTCCCATTTGTTTATTCTTTCCTTTATGTTCCTTGATCTAGGGGAAATATCAGTGAAAATATTGCTGCTTGGAATATCTGAGATTTTCCTGCATATGTTCTCCTCTAGGACTTTTATGGTATCATGAATTATATTTAAATCTTTTACCCACCTTTTTAAAAATTTTATTTTAATCATTGTTCAAGTACATTTTTCTTACTCCCATTCCAGCCCACCCAACCCATCCCTCCCCACTTCCCTGCCATTGCTACCCCCCCTAGGGAGTAAATGGTCCTTTGCCCATTTTTTAATTGGGTTGCTTGTCTTCTTAGAATGGGTTTGTGTAAGTTCTTTATATATTTTGCAGATTAAAGCCTTGTCTGAGGTATCATTGGCAAATGTGTTTTCCCATACAGTTGGTTCTCTTCTTATTTTAATACTGTTTTCTTTAGCTGTACAGAAGCTTTTTATTTTGATGAGATCCCATTTGTTTATACTTTCCTCTGTGTCCCTTGCTCTAGGGGACATGTCAGTAAAACAGTTTCTGTGTGAAATATCTGGGATTTTCTTGCCTATGTTCTCCTCTAGGACTTTAATGGTGTCACAGTTTATATTTAAGTCTTTTATCCACCTTGAATTTATTTTTGTGTATGGTGTAATTGGTGAATGAGTTTCATTTTTTTACATGTGGCTGTCAAGATCCCCAGTGCCATTTGTTGAAGAGGATATTTTTACTCCATTTTATGTTGCTGCCTCCTTTGTCAAATATTAATTGAACATAGAGACTTGGGTTTATTTCTGGGCTCTCTGTTCTGTTCCATTGGTCTATGTGCCTGTTTTTACGTCAGTACCAGGCTGTTTTGATTACAGTGCCCTTGTAATATATTTTGGTATCAGGTATTGAGATCCCTCCTACTTTGTTCTTCTTTCTCAAAATTGCTGCAGTTATTTGGGATCATTTATAGTTTCATATAAATTTCTAAAATGTTTGTTCTATATCTATGAAATATGTCCTTTGTACTTTAATAAGGATTGCATTGAATGTGTAAATTGCTTTGGGCAGTATGGACATTTTGATGATGTTATTTCTTCCAATCCATGAATATGGTACATGCTTCCACTGGTTTGTTTCTTCTTTAATTTCTTTCTTCAGTGTTGTGTGGTTTTCTCAGTGCAGATCTTTTACTTCTTTGATTATGTTTATTCCTAGGTATTTTATGTTTCCTGTTGCTTATCATATGGGATTTTTTTTCTGATTTCTGTTTCTCATATTTCATTGTTGTTGTACAAAAATGCCTTTGCTTTCTGAATATTGACTTTGTGTCTCACTCTTTTGAGAAATTCACTTATCAGTTTGAGTAGGTTTTTGTGGAGTCGATAGGATTTTCTATGTACACTATCCTGTCATGCAAACAATGACAGTTTTGTTTCCTCCTTTCTGATTTGGATGCCTTTTATTTCTCTTTCTTGTCTGATCACTGTGGCTAGGACTTCCAATACTATGTTGAATAGGAGTGGTGAAAGTGGGCATCCTTGTCTTGTTCCTGATCTTAGTGGAAAAGCTCTAAGTTTTCCCCATTGAGTATGATGTTGGCATAGGTCTCTCACATATGGCTTTCATTATGTTGAGGAATGCTCCCTCTATTACACTTTGGTCAGTGTTTTTATCATAAATGGGTGCAGTACCTTATCAAATGTTATTTCCACACCTATTGATGTGATTTTGTGATTTTTGTCTTTGCTTTTGTTTATATGATATATTACATTTATTGATTTGCATGTGCTGTACCATTATTGCATCCTTGGGTTGAATCCCACTTGATCATGGTCTATGATATTTTTAATGTATTGCTGGATGTGGTTTGCCAATATTTTGTTGAGGGTTTTAGAGTCTATGTTCATCAGCAATAATGGCCTATAGTTTTCTTTCTTTGGTGTGTCTTTATCTGGTTTGGGGATTAGGACAATGCTGGCTGCATAAAAGGAGTTTTGGAGTCTTCCGTCTTCTTGGATTTTTTGGAACAATCTGTGAAGGATAGGGGTTAGCTCTTCCTTAAATGCATTGTAGAATTCTCCTGTGAAACCATCTGGTCCAGGACTGGCTTTTGTGTGTTGGAGGATTTTTGATTACTGCTTCAATTTCATCAGCTGTTACAGGGCTGTTTATGCTTTCTGCTGCCTCATTCAGATTTGGAAGATTGGATTTCTCTACAAATTTATCTATTTCACCTAGGTTTTCAAATTTCTTGGTATGGAGTTCTTCATAATAATTTATTACAAAACTTTGTGTTTCTGTGGTATCAATTGTAATCTATCCTCTTTCATTTCTGATTTTATTTATTTGGGTCCTCTCTCTTTTTTCTTGATATGTCTGTTTAGAGGCTTTTTTATTTTGTTTATCTTTTCAAAGAACCGGTTCCTGGATTCATTGATCTTTAGAATTGTGCTTTTAGTTTCTATGTCATTTAATTCTGCTATGATCTTGGTTATTTCCTTCCTTCCACTTGCTCTGGGCTGTCTTTGTTGTTGTTCCTCAAGTGTTGTAGGCATAGGGTTAGGCTGTTTATTTAAAATATTTCTATCTTTTTTAGGTGGGCCTGTATCACTATGAACTTCCCTCTCAGGACTGCCTTCACTGTGTCCCATAAGTCATGGATTGTTGTGAATTCATTTTCACTTGTTTCCAGAAATTTTTTGATACCTTCCTTAATCTTATTCTTGACCCATTCATTGTTTAATAGCATGCTATTCAATCTACATGAGTTTGAGTGTATTGGTTTTTTTTTCTTTGAGGTTGGTTTCTAGTTTCAGTCCCTTGTGGTTGGAGAAAATGCTTGGTATGATTTCAATTTTCTTGAATTTGTTGAGGCTTGTTTTGTGTCTTGTCATATGGTCTATCTTTGAAAGTGTTTTATGTGCCTTTGAAAAGAATGTGTATTTTGCTTCTTTGGGATGAAAGGCTCTATGTATATCATTTAAGTCCTTTTGATATAGGACATTGTTCAATGCAGCAATATCCTTGTTGATGTTTTGTTTGGAAGTTCTATCCATTTTTGACAGTGGGGTGTTAAAATTCCCTACTATAATTTTGTTGCTGTCAATATCTTTGTTGAAGTCCTCCAAGATTTTCTTTATGTATTTGGGTGCTCCTATGTTGGGTGCATATATGTTTACATTGTTTATATCTTCTTGATGGATTCTTACCTTGAGCATTATGAAGTGACCTTCTGGGTCTCTTTGTGTCTATTTTTTTAAGTCTATTTTGTCTGATATGAGTATTGCTACCCCAGCTTTTTTTTTCTATACATTTACTTGGAATACTTGTTTCCAGCCCTTCACTTTCAGTCTATGTACATCTTTTTTTCTGAGGTGGGTCTCTTGTAGGCAGCGTATGTGTGGGTCATGATTTCTTATCCATTCAGCTATTCTATGTCTTTGGATGGAAGCATTTAATCCATTTATGTTTAAGGTTATTATTGATAGGTGTTTATTCATTGCCATTTTTTCATACCTGTGTTCCTCTCTCTTTCACTGGTTTTCTTCCTGCTCTTAAAGCAGACCCTTTAGCATCTCTTGCAGAGCTGGTTTCAAGCAGGTGTATTCTTTGAGGCTTCTTTAGTCTGGGAAACTCCTTATTTGGTCTTCCATTTTAATTGAGATCCTTGCTGCATAGAGTAGTCTCAGTTGCTGGCCTTTGGTGTTCATTACTTGGAATATTCCTTGGCAATTTCTTCTGGCTTAATGTGGTTTCCCCTCACTGCTCCATTATCTTCCTTTATTAGTTGTTGGTGGTTCCTTTGTTGGTGGGTTCTCTCTTCCATCAGGTATATTGGTGTTCACATTTCCCACCGACTCTTTTATGTGATCAGTTGGAGGCAGAAAGAAAGGTTGATTAAGACAGTGGGGGTGTATTCTATAGGATTGAAAGTACCAACCTCTAGAGAAGAGATAGGAGATTGTTTGGATAAGTATAGTGTTAACTGTACTTATAAAACTCTTGTTTTATAAGTAACAACTCTTGCTAATTGGGGAAAAGATAAAACTCTTGTTAATGGGGGGAAGGATTGTGAGTTGAATCCAGAAAATTGTGAGCTTGAGGGAGGTCATATTATGAGATATAGTGAGGGTAAAGGATAGAAAATAGGTGTAATGTAAGAGAATAGAGTTAACCACAACAGTAATAAAGTTCCAGAAGACAGTGTAATGAGCATAGATCTGGGAGGGGTGCTGTGTAGTATTTACAATTGTATGGAACAACAATTATGTACAATAATAGTAGAACAACAATCATATGAGAGAAACTATATGATCTGAATAACAAGAATAAGAAGTACACAACCCAGAGTAGTGTGCTATTGGGACACAAGTGAAGTGAAAGAAGGAAAATTAAAAATACACTATGAAAGAGAGAACAAGGAAAACCAGTCAAACAATGCAATTAAACAAACAAATAAAATGAAAAAAAAAAACTAAACAGAAAGAAGAGAAATAAAATATACTAATAAAATAAAATAAGTAAAAATAATGGAAAAATAATAACAATAATACAAATAAACAATAACATGCAAGTACTCTGGTACAGCAAAGTGAAATTTGTCTCAATTTCTCAATTGTTGGGATTAGCCTTGTGATCCCTCTTTGGGCCTCACTCTAGTACTTTCACAACGCCAGGTCTTATTGTCTCACTTGGGGAAAAAATAAAATGAGTAAAAAGAAAAAATACATAGAAAGAAAAGCTTCCTGCTGAGTTTAAACTGGCCAATCAAGTCTGCTGTTCTTCCTGGCTATAGCAGGCTGTGGGGGTTGGGTTTCACTTCTCTCCCTTCCTATGGTTTTGGGAGGATGGGAACCAAGTTGCATCCTCCACAGTTGGGCTGCACTCTTCACAGTTGCCCATCCTCCAGCCCAGTTCCTCAGTTCACTTCCAGGCCCCCAGTTCCTTTCTGTGCCCAGCCTATGCCTTCAATCTACCAGTTGTGCTGTCCCTGAGATGCACCAATTAACCACAACTCACACACCACCTTCCGCCTCCTTGCTGTCCAAAGTGCTAGACACTCTCAAAGTCTCTTCAGGGTAGTTCAGTTCCCCCACTGAGTTAAGTCTTTCTGGGGACTGCTAACTCCCTGAGCCCTGATGGATATTCTCCTCTGTGGGGGCCACCTCCTCGCCTCCTCCTTCCTCTTAGAGAGCCAGTCCAGCCCCATGAGGCCAGGGCGCTGCTGTGTGTGCCTGTGGTTGGAGCATCAGGGCAGGCTTATGGCCAAGGCTTCGCCTGCCTGTGGGGGCACAGCCCGGGGAGGCAGGGTCAGCTGCTGCAAGAGAGTTCCCTCATCAGTCACAGAGATTCTCTTTTTCAAACAAAATTCTCCTGTTCAAGCCTGCTGCTCCCACCAAGCGCCTAGCCTCTCATGCAGCTGAACCTCCCAACCAGACCAGAGACTGTCTGGGTCAGGGTCTGTCATGGCCCAACTCTTCTCCCTTCTCCAGGCATCACCCAGCTCCCCAATTTCTCTGGTAATGACCCAGCCCGAATCCATAGTTTCAGTGAGTGAACACTGTCCCTGTGCGTCTGCCACTTCATCTCTATTCCCCGCCCCCAAAACTTCAAGCATCTGGGTCCATTTCTCTGGTGCTGCTCTATCTTCCCTGTTTGGCAGGGGTGGAGCTGTTGACCTGGCTATCTTCCAAGACTCCTGTGTCAGGCCTGCAGGCACCAAGCCTGAGGCTGCAGCAGCTGTTGTCCCTGCACTGGTCCCTGGTACTTTACCATCTGAAAACAATCTCCTTACCATCAGATTTTTCAATATCCTCTACAATTTTGGCCCCCAACCTTCATATATGCTGGGATACCATTGGATGTTCACTCTGTTCCTTAGAAGATCCTCCAGGTGTTCCACCTGTGCTCAGGGGAAAGTGGACTCTGCTCCCACCTACCTCCCTGCCATTTTCTTCTACTTTATTTTATTTTTAGAGAGGGGGAGGAAGGAAGAAAGAGAGGGAGAGAAACACTAATGTGTGATTGCCTCTCACATGCCCCCAAATGGGGACCTGCCCTGAAACCCAGGCATGTACCCTGACTAGGAATTGAACCAACAATTTTTTTGTTTGCAGGCTGTCACTCAATCCACTGAGCCACACCAGCCAGAGTTAATTTTATAATGATCATTGTTTTGGGATGTTTACCAACAATTTTACTATATTGGGGTTGAAAGAAAAAGTGTTATAATTTATAAATATATTTTTATTTTGGGTGACCTTTGCCCTATACATATATACTTCATACTTATTGAGAAGTTTGGCAAACTCAAATTCATAGTCATCTATGAAGCATTTCTTACTTCCAATGATATAAAATTACTTGGACTGTGGAGAGGCTATGAAGTTGACCTAGAAAACCCAAGCCAAAAAGTAATTTGTCTGTGTCTGTCTATTCCTCTATCATCTTTCTTTCTTTCTACCTATCTATCTATCTATCTATTTATCTATCATCTATCTATCATCTATCATTTATCTATCATCTATCATTTATCTATCATCTATCATCTATTTATCTGTCTATCTATGTGAGTTTGGCGTTTTGTAATGCAGACTGTTCTGTATTTGGGGTAAGGCCCTTAATAGGGTTTCCTGTTCCACTTTTAAATGACCTCATGTAACCACTCTCCATATTTACCATGTTCTTGAATTTCCATCTGTAGATGTAAGAATATCATAGTTAATGTGCTAGCAAAAATTTATTGAGTGCCTGTTGTGGTCTAGATGCTTTCTAGGTGCTAAAGATCCCATGCTAAGGATCCAAGATTGACAGAGGGTAGACAGAGAGTAAAATGCAAATAAATCAGAAGATTTCTGATAAATAGTAAGAATAAGAAGAACTGGGTTACTTTGAGGGAGAGTGACTAGGTGACCAGTTTAGCCAGGGTAAGTGGGGAAAGCTTTCCTGGAGAGGTGGGGTTGAGACTTGAAAGACAAGAAACAGGCAGCCATGAAAATATTTGGGAGAAAACTCATCCAAATACAATTAAAAATGTCTATATCTGTATATTTCAAAGTTCCTGAAAAATAAATAAGCTTAATATATAAGACTACCCAGTCTGCCTAGAGCATAATTAATGAGGGAGATGGTGGAGGAACCTAAGAGTGGAAAAATAGGAAGATGCTACATCATATAGTAGCTTGTAATCCATGCAAAGGGGTTTGGATTTTATTTAAGTTTAATGGAGAGGCAGTGAAAGGTTTTAAACTGAGAAGCTTGATGTTTTCAAAAGATACTTTAAGTGCTATAAAGAGAACAGGTTGTGAGGGAAAATAAGTAGAAACAGGGAAACAAATAAGGAGAATATTGTAATAATCCGCATGAGCAATGATAGTGACTTGGACTGGGGTTTTCCAACACACAAATGAATCTGAAACATTTTAATGATAGAATTATCTTAGGAAATAGATTTTTGAAGGTATGACAGCACTTACTAATGAATGAGACCTGAAATTTGAAGGAAAGAGAAGAATTGAGGATGATGCCTACATTTTGTTTTTAGCTTCAACAACTGGGTGTTTATTCACAAGGAGAAGGCTCTTGGCAGGGAGCAGATTTGGAAGTGGAACGCTGTGGTCCTGTTTGGGATCTATCAATGCTGAGAGGTCTGTAAGACTCTTCAAGTGGCAATGTGAAGTAGGGAGCTGTACATATTATGTGATTTCTAAAGTTCAGAAGACCAGTTCAGGGCAGAGCTATATTTGAGAGGCATCAGCATGTAGATTTAAACTCATGTTGATGGGGGAACTCGGGAGTTAGAAAATTTTAGTTTTAGGTTAATAGTAAGCTTAGTAATGAATCCATGTAAAAAAAAAACTATTATTTCTGGAACTGAAGATATGACTCACCCTGACTCAGGCAACCACAGGCAATTTGACCTTCATGCCCAACTAAGACTGCAAGCAATCAAGATGGTTTCTGAGCCATTGTGTCCCGGAGTGGGCATGATCTGTGCCCCCCACCCTGGGACACAGATAAAGAATCACCCAGGACACAGATAAAGAATCACCAGTTAACAGATGAATGGATACTAGGGAAATTGCTAGACTGCAGCTTTTATGTGATTAATCTTTTTCTTGAGTTCCAAATCCCTTACCTACACTTTTTCCTCCTTATAAAATGGCTGCCTAGAAATGGAATGTAAGACAGTATTTTAGGGTACATAAGCCTCCTTCTTCTCAGATTGCCAGCCATCTAAATAAAGCACTCTTAAAGATTCAATCTCTGTCTCTGCTTATTGATTCTGGAGGTGACAGGCAGCATGAATGCCAACTTTTCCCATTTCAAAGTGGATGAGGTAGGGTAAGAGTATACAGAGGAAAGAAAAGAGTCCTGGAGCACTTCAACTTCTAAAATTCTTAGGAGGAATAGCCAGCAAAGGAGACCAAGTAAAAGTTTCTAGAGAGATAGAAAACTAGATGAAACTTTAAGAACAACAGTCTTGTTGTCCATGCCAAGTGCTGCTGATGGGTCAATAAAATTAGATCAGAGATTTCATTGTTGGCTTAGTCAAAATATAAGTCATTGATATCATTGGTGAGAACTTTTCCAAGACAAAGTTAAGTTAGTGAATATAGATAATTACAGCAGGTCTTCAAATAATGTCATTTCAATGTAGTTTCATGATAACATTGATGAGCAGCTCTTTGAACTTAACTCTTATTTATATCAATTAGCCTATTTTAAAATGGGTTTTATTGTACGTTGTTTTGCTTTAATTTACAGAGCCTATCAACAACATTAAGTGACAACTTATTGTTTTTGGAATAGTATTTCAATACTATGGTTGGAAAAATAAATAAAGATCAAGAAGTTGAGTAAGTGAGTAAAGACAAGTATTGGAAGAATTGTTATCATTGAAGGGGAATAGAAAAATGGAGAGCTTGTTTGTTTGTTTGTTTACTTGTTATATTTTTAAGATGGGTGATAATGAGGCCTATTTAAATGACAGTGAGGTTAGTTCATCAAAGGGATAGAAGCTGATAATTTAGTAGAAACCAGACATAACTGCAGGAGTAAGTATTTGTGAAGGTGAGAAGGGATGGAATTCAAGATACGAAGGAACACATTCTTAGGAGGATACTTCTTTATAACAGCAACAAGGCAGTAGAGTATGGGATTTAGAGTCAGTCTCTGGAGACAGACTTCTTGGTTTCAGATCTTGTGTTTGCCACTTGTTTTTATTTGTCTGTGACCTTGGGCAAATATGCTTTGTTTTCTCTTCACTGAAATGGGGATGATATGTGGTAGCTAAATAACCAAACTCATAGAAACAGAGATTAGATTGGTGGTTGCCAGAGCAGGGAGTGAGGGGTAGGGATGGGGGAATTTTTTGAACAGAGTCAAAAGGTACAAAGTTCAAGCTATAAGTCTTGGGGATGTACTGTACAGCATGGTGACTATAGCTCACAATACTGTATTCCATATTTGAAAGTTACTAAGAGTATAGATCTTAAAAGTTCTCACATGGAAAAAATGTCTGTAACTATCTGAGGTATGTTTAACATCATTTCATGACATACACATACATCAAATCATTATGTCATACACTCTAAACTTATACAGTGTTATATATGTCAGTTATATCTCAACAAAACTGGAAAAAATAAAAATGTGAATATAGTAATAGCCCATTGCTCATGGGGTTATAGTGAATATTAAATAGGTTGAAATGAGTGAAATGTATAGAAGTAATTGTTGGCGCATAGTAAGCCCTAAATAGATTCTAATTATTGTTGCTGCTACTGTAGTTATTATATGGGAACAGATGCCAGTGTGTTGATAAAATAGTTGGTTAGAAGATGAGGCAGTTGTCAGCTGACTGTACCCATTAAGTCTAAGAATGTGATGAAATTCTCAGAAGGATTAGTGAATAAAAGTTAAAAATTTGAGGATGAAGAAGATATTAAATGTTTGTTTTTTCTCCTGATTAAATACAACAAATATTAATGGGAGGGAAGTGGGGAGGGTTTGGTGGGTGGGCTGGATTGGGAGTAAAAGGGAGAAAACTGTACTTGAACAATGATTAAAATAAAATTTAAAAAAAGAATTATTATGAAAATAATCTTGTACTGGGAACTCTATATCATTGAATTGTTATGAGAAGTAAATGAGGTAATATCAAAGAAATACTTAAAACAAAAAGCACTATATGATTGAAATTATTATTTCAGTGACACGACTAGTCATAAAGTGAAATGTTCCCTCAAACAATTTGAGGTAGGGAATAATAGTAAAGGACATAAAGTAATTGGTTTGATTTTACTCCCTAAGTCATCAACATTTTTTTCAATGATTCATAGACACTGATTATATTAGAGGATGTCTTTTCTTATCCATATGGATTATATTTTTACTAATTTTGAGGCAAAAATTAAAGTCTACATATTCAACATTTATTTAGATAGCAAAGGATTATGGTCTCAAAATATGGAATATACTGATTAGCCTTTCAAGTTCTCTTGTACTCCACCTGTGATGATTTAACAGGGTAAGTTTATTTTATAACAAGACTTAGGTATTCATGTTTGTAGCAAAATAAAAATGCCATGTAAAATCCTGGCAAAGTTAGCATTTAGAAAACATGAAATCTTCCCATTCAGCTGGTCATTAGGCCTTTTCAACTGTCAGTGTCTCTTGCAATCTGCTTTAATAACAGCATAAAATTAGCTTTATATGGATGAGATACACTAGGGGGTAATATTTCAATGTAAATATCAAAAGCCCAAGAAAGCTAACTCAAACAGACAAATGTTCCCACTATCCTTCATGACACTCTTTAGCTATGAAGACTGGCAGTTGATTTGTGTAAAGTACTTTGAATCATCATATGGATATATTATAATTAAGTACTTACTGGAGTTCTGGAAAATATATTCAGGAAAATGATATAGATAGTAATATGTCATTAATGTACATTATTTGCCTTCACTTATATAGTTCAGTCATAACTGCTAAGAAAAATTCCAAATAATTGGATAAAAGTGATTATTAGTTCAAGTATTAGTTCAATGATTAGTTCAAGTATAATTATATCCATTCCCCCACCACTCTCCCCCACCAGAGCCATCCCCACTTCCACCTTTTAACCCTCTTTAGTTTTGTCCATATGTCCTTTATACATGCACCTGGAAACCCTTCTCCCTTTTCTCCCCATTATCTCCTTCCACCTCCACTCTGGTTACTGTCAATTTATTCTTTATCCCCATATTCCTGGTTATATTTTGCTTGCTTGTTTGTTTTGT
This sequence comes from Phyllostomus hastatus, assembly GCF_019186645.2. Classification (NCBI taxonomy): domain Eukaryota; kingdom Metazoa; phylum Chordata; class Mammalia; order Chiroptera; family Phyllostomidae; genus Phyllostomus; species Phyllostomus hastatus. The sequence goes on from NW_025334022.1 coordinate 19,254,627, forward strand.
TAATCAGGTTCCACTTGTAAATGAGATCATATGGTATTTTTCTTTCATCACTGGGCTTATTTCACTTAGGTTAATGATCTCCAGATCCATCCATGCTATCGCAAAAGGTAGGAGCTCCTTTTTTCTTTCTGCTGCATACTATTCCATTGTGTAAATGTACCATAGATTTTGATCCATTCATTTACTGAGAGGCATTTAGGTTTCTTCTAGCACTTGGCTATTATAATTGTGCTGCTATGAACATTGAGGTGCAAAGGTTCTTTTGAATTTGTGTTTCAGGGTTCTTAGGGTATAATCCCACCAGTGAGATTGCCGGGTCAAAAGGCAGTTCCATTTTTAGTTTTCTGAGGAAATTCCGCAGTATTTTCCACAGTGACTGCACCAGTCTCCCTTCCCACCAACAGTGCACTAGGGTTCCCTTTTCTCTATATCCTCTCCAACACTTGTTCCTTGTTGATTTGTTTGTGATAGCCATTTTGACTGTTGTGAAGTGTTATCTCATTGTGGTTTTCATTTGCATCTCTCTGATGGCTCGTGATGCTGAGCAATTTTTCATATGTGTCTGGGTCCTCTTTATGTCCTCCTTGGAGAAGTGTTTGTTCAAGTTCTTTGCCAATTTTTTAATTGGGTTGTTTGTCTCCCTGGAGTGGAGTTGTGTGAGTTCTTTATATATTTTGGAGATTAAACTCTTGTCTGAGATATACTTGGCAAATATGTTTTCCCATACAATTGGTTCTGTTTTCATTTTAATGCTGTTTAGAAGCTTTTGTTTTGATGAGATCCCATTTGTTTATTCTTTCCTTTATGTCTCTTGCTCTAGGGGACATATCAGTGAAAATATTGCTACTTGGAATATCTGAGATTTTCCTGCCTATGTTCTCCTCTAGGATTTTTATGATGTCATGACTTATATTTAGTCTTTTATCCACATTGAGTTTATTTTTGTTTATGATGTAAGTTGGTGGTCAAGTTACAGTTTTTTGCAAGTAGCTATCAAGCTCTCCCAATATCATTTGTTGAAGAACCTATTTTTACTCCATTTTATGCTGCTGCCCCCTTTGTCGAAAATTAATTGACCATAGAGGCTTGAGTTTATTTCTGGGCTCTCTGTTCTGTTCCATTGGTCTATCTGTCTGTTTTTATGCTAGTACCAGGCTTAAAAATAGAGGCCTTCTAATACAGTTTGGTATCAGGTATTTTGATACCTCCTACTTTGTTCTTCTTTCTCAAAATTGCTGAAGCTATTCAGGGCCATTTATGGTTTGTTCTGTATCTGTAAAATACATCATTGGTGCTTTAATAGGGATTATGTTGAATCTATAAATTGCTCTGGGTAGTATGGACATTTTGATGATGTTATTTCTTCCAATGCATGAACATAGTACATGCTTCTATTTGTTTTTGTCTTCCTGAATTTTTCTCTTCAGTGTTGTGTAGTTTTCTGAGTACAGGTCTTATACATTCTTGGTTAGATTTATTCCTAGGTGCTTTATTTTTCTTGTTGCTATATGAAATGGGATTATTTTTCCTGATTTCTGTTTCTGATATTTCATTGTTGGTATACAAAAAGTGGGAGAAGATAATTGGGGGAAAAGGGAAAGGGTTTTCAAGAACAATTATAAAGGACACATGGACAAAACCAAGGGGGTGGTGGCATCAGGGGAGAAAGGTGGGGATGGCTGGTGTGGAGGGGAATGTGGTGTGGGAAATGCAGAAAACTGTACTTGACTAACAATAAAGTAAAAAAAATAAAATAAAATAATAATTACTGTTAAAATGCCTTTGATTTTCTGAATATTAACTTTGTATCCTGCTGTTTTGCCAAATTATTATCATTTATTAAGTCAAGTAGTGTTTTGGTGGAGCCTATGCGATTTTCTATGTACACTGTCATGTCATCTGAAAACAATGACAGTTTTGCTTCCCTCTTTCCAATTTTTTATGGCTTTTATTTCTGTTTATTGTCTGATCACTGTGGCTTGGACTTCCAATACTATGTTGAATAGAAGTGGTGAAAGCAGACATCCTTCCCTTGTTCCTGATTTTAGTGACAAAGCTTTTAGTTTTTGCCCATTGAGTATAATGTTGGCTGTATGTTTTTCCTAAATACCATTTATTATACTGAACTTTGCTCCCTCTACTCCCACTTTTCTGAGTTTTTTATCATAAATGCATGCTGTACCTTTTCAAAGGCTTCTTTCCACATCTGTTGATATGATCATGTGATTTTTATATTTTCCTTTGTGTGATATATTATCTTCATTGATTTGAGAATATTGTACTGTCATTGCATCCTTTGTATGAATGTCACTTGATCATGATGTATGATCATTTTAAAATGTTACTGGATGTGGTTTTTCAATATTTTGTTGAGGATTTTAGCATCTACATTCATCAGTGATATTGGCTTGAAGTTTTCTTTCTTTGCTGTGTCTTTATCTGGTTTTGAAATTAGAATGATGCTGGCTTTGTAAAAAGACTTTGGTACTCTTTTCTCTTCTTGGATCTTGGAATATTCTGAGAAGGATATCAGTTAACACTTCCTTAAATGTTTTCTAAAACTTCCCTGTGAAACCATCTGGCCAGGGCTTTTGTGTGCCAAGAGTTTTTGATTACTGCTTCAATTTCTCCAGCTGTCATTTGTCTGTTCAGGCTTTCTGCTTCCTCTTCATTCAGTTTTGGGAGAGTATATTTTTTCTACAAATTTTTCCATTTCACCCTGGTTTTGTAGTTTCTTATCATATAATCAGTGTTTGTAATAATTTCTTACAATTCTTTGTATTTCTGTTGTATCAGTTGTAATCTCTCCGTTTTCATTTCTGATTTTGTATAAGGCTCTTCTCTCTTTTTTTCTTGATGAGTCTGCTTAAAGACTTGTCCATTTTGTTTATCTTTTCAAAGAATCAGCTCCTGAATTTATGGGTCCTTTGAAGTCTTCTTTTAGTATCTATGTCATTTAATTCTGCTCTGATCTTGGTTATTTCCATACTTGTACTAACTATGGGCTATCTCCGCTGTTGTTCCTCCAGTTCTTGTAAGCATAGGGTTAGGTTATTTATTTGAATTTTTTCTATCTTTTATAGTTAGCCCTGTACTGTTATGAACTTCCCTCTCAGCACTGCCTTTGCTGTGTCCCATAAGTTTTGGCCCATTATGAGTTCATTTTCATTTATTTTCAGAGATTTTTTATTTCTTCATTGATCTCATTCTTAACCCATTCATTGTGTAATAGCGCATTTTTCAATCTACATGAATTTGAGTGTTTTTGAGGTTTTTTCCTGAGGTTGGTTTCTAGTTTCAGTCCCATGTGGTCCCAGAAAATGCTTGATATGATTTTAATGTTATTGAATTTGTTGAGGCTTGTTTTGTGTCCTCTTTGTGGTCTATCTTTGAAAATGCTCCATGTGCATTTGAAAATAATGTTATTTTGCTTCTTTGCAATGAAAGGATGTATGTATATGTGTGTGTGTGTGTGTGTGTGTAAAATCAGTTAAGTCCATTTGATGTAGGGTAGGGGTGTCAAACTCATTTTCACTGTGGGCCACATCAGCCTTGCCGTTGCTTTCAAAGGGCTGAATGTAATTTTAAATCCTTAATAGTTAAGGAGTAGTTACATTTATACACTCCTAAAATTATTTCAGATGTAATTTCAACTCCTTAACTGTTAAGGAGTAGTTACATTTATATAGTCCTAAAATTATTTTGGCCCTTTGAAGGCAACTGCAAGGCTCACCTGGCCCCTGGTGAAAATGAGTTTGACACCCCTGATCTAGGGCAGTGTTCAATTCTACAATATACTTGTTGATATTTCATTTGTATGATCTATCTATTTTTGACAGTGGAGTGTTTAAATCTTCTAGTATAGTTGTGCTGCTGTCTATATCTTTCTTGATATCCTCCAAGATTTTCCTTTTATATTTTTGGTGCTTCTATGTTGGGTGCATATACGTTTACAATATTTATTTCTTCTTGATGGTTTCTTCCGTTGAGTACTATGAAATGTCCTTCAGTGTCTCTATTTGTGGCTTTTGTTTTGAAGTTTATTTTGTCTGATATAAGTATTGTTCTCCCACCTTTTTTTTCCTGTCTTTTGCTTGGAATATTTTTTTCCAACCCTTCACTTTCAGACTGTGTCCATTTTTTTTTTGAAGTGGGTCTCTTGTAGGCAGCATGGTACAGATCATGGTTTTTGGTTTTTGTTTTTTATTCATTCAGGTACCTTATATCCTTTGATTGGAGCATTTAATCTATTAACATTAAAGTTATTAATGATAGGTATTTATTCATTTTCCCCACTTTGTACCTGTGTTTCTCTCTCTCTCTCCCTCTCTCTTTCTCCCTCTCTCTCTCCTTCCCTCCCTCCCTCCCTCTTCTTATAGCAGTCCCTTTAGCATATCTTTCAGTGTTGGATTGATAGAGGTGTATTCTTTCATCCTTCTTTTGTTGGGAAATTCCTTATTTCACCTTCCATCTTAATTGAGAACCTCACTGGTAGAGTAGTCTTGATTGCATGCCTTTGCTTTTCATTACTTGGAATATTTATTACCATTCCCTTCTGACTTGTAGTGTTTCTGTTGAGAAGTCAGCTGCTAGACTTGTCAGAGTTGTATTCATATTTTTTCAGTCTTTTTTGTGCAGCTGCTGTACCTGATTTTTTCTTTCTACCTTGTCTTCCAGCTCACTAATTTGGGCCATGGCTTCATTCAGCCTGCTTGTAATTCCTTCTAATGTGTTTTTTGTTTCAGAAATTATATTATTCATTTCTTCCTGGTTCTTGTTTTATAGTTCATATTTACTTCTTCTATATGAACAACATAAATACAAGTTCAGAATTCTCTATCTGATATTTTGCTTACCTCCATTTCATTTAGTTATTTTCCTAGGGAGACTTCCATTCCTTTTGATTGAAGGTTCTTTCTTTGTCTCCCCATTTTACATTAGTCTTTTTGTTTGTTCCTGTGATTTCTGATGCTGTGCCTTGTTAGCTGTCTTTGTAGGGTGAACTTCTATGATAGGATTTCTGTGGGACTCAGTGTACTGGTTTCTTTGATCTACTCGTCTGGATGTTCTAGGGTTGCCATTTCATTTTGTTTGTGTGCATTTTTCTTGTTGTACTTTGATTTTACATTTTGGTGGCTCCTTTTTTGGTGGGTTCTCTCCCCCAACAGGTTTACTGGAATTTACAACTCCCACCTTATCTTGTATGTGATCAGGTGCTCATCGAAATTTAAATGGATTAAGACAGTGGGAGACTATTTTATGGGATTTAAAGTACCAAAACAGGTAGGAGATCCTTTGGAGAAGTACAGCAATAACCACGATATTTCACCCAACTAGTCACTTTTTATAAAAGGTGAAAGAAAAATAAGACTCTTATTAGAGGGGGAAAAGAATGTGAGCTTACTTCAGAAAGCAGAGCACTTATGCAAGGTTAGATGGTGAGACATAGTGAGAACAAGGGATAGAAACTTGGTGTAGTGTGCGAGAGAATTAGTTTAATCGCAACAGTAATAAAATTCAGTAAGATAGTGAAATAGGCCAAGACCAGGGAAGGGTGCTGTGTGGGAATTGGAAAAACAATAATATGACAAGAAATATATGACCTGAATAAAAAGAATAAAAAGTAAAAGACCAAGAGTAGTGTGTTATTGGAATATGAGTGAAGGAAGAGAAAATAGAAATGTAATATGAAAAGGAAAAAAATTAAACCCATCAAGCAATTAAATCAAAGAAACAAAAGAAAGAAAACTACATGGAAGGAAGAGAAATAAAAAAATAAAATTATTTAAAACATAATAACAAAAATAAAATAAAAATTAGAAAGTAAAAAATAAAATTCAAGTTCTGTAGGATAGCAAAGTGAATTTTGTCTCACTTGTTGGTGTTAGCCTCCTGATCTCTCTCTGGATTTGTCTTTGATCTTTCAGAGATCCCAGTCTTATGTTCTTAAGCTTGAAAAAAAAAAGAAAAAAAAGCCTCCTGCTGGCTTTGAACCTGTCAAGCGTGTTCTGCTAGTCTTCCTGGATGCTCCAAGTAGAGGGGCCCTGGGCTCTGTTTTTGCCTTCCCATCATCCTGTTCCATCTCCTTACCATCTGCTTTTAAACATCCTCTGTAATCTTTGACTTCCAAATTTCATATAAATTGCAATTTTGTTGGCTATTCACTCTGTTCTTCAAAAGATTGTCTAGGTGTCCCAGATGGGTGCATGAGGAAGTGAATTCAGCTCCCACCTACCTTGCTGCCATCTTCTACCACCCAGAAGTCTATCCAGTAATTCTTGCTCCCTAAAATTAGTATAATCTTAATGTATGATACTGAGTTATATACATATTTCTACACTTGTACACATAGACACATACAGATTCTCTAGGACATAAATATGTCACCTTAAAGAGGACAAGACTGTGATGCTCAAGTAGAATTTGAGTCAGCTTTTTATCTCTTGAGTTAGGGAATTCCATCTGGGAACTTTAATATTACAACACCTAATGTCTTTTATTCTCTGGTAACAAGAATGTCTTCATCCTTGGATAGTTTCACACCACAATGGAAAGTTTGTTGCCTTCATGAGATGTAATCATTGGAGTGCCTGGTGGATAGAAGCCTAGTCAGATTCTCCCCAGACTTTGTTTATGTGTAAGCATTTATAACAGTTCTACATGAAAGAATTGTCTAAGCAGAAGATTATTGGCAAAATGGTGAAAAACTGTAAACAAACCAGGGAAGTATGAAGGATATGATTCTTCATTAGCAGAGAAAAAAGGGAGGACCCTATCATTTGTGCCATTTCTAAGAATTTCAGAGTCTTTGCAACAGATTAACTTGAGGACTGTCAATAATTAAATATTCCTGTTAAGCAAAAAATGGAATCTACTAGACTTCAAATCTGTCCAAAGACTTGGTGTTTGGTTGAACACTTCTAAGGTGCCACCTGTGTCTCAGCTTATAACTTGGCCAGGCCCATGATGCCAAACACACATGAGGGTGGTGAGTTTACCATCTACTGAAGACTCTAGTGCTGGCTTTATTATAGCTGCTAATGATGAAATGGGCAATAACCAGATTCCACTGACAGTGAGAAGGAAACAGTCATCTGGAATTTACATGTAAAAATCCTAAGTGAAAATTGTTCACTAATAAAATATGAACTAAACATCAGATGGGATTTCTTTATTTCTTTTGATTTTTTCATAAGCCCATTGCCTACACCCCAGAGAGTTGGCAAGAAATTCCAGAGCAGAATTTCTCATTTCCCATCAATTTATTTGTGTCCCTTGATGATTATGCTCTTGTCGTAAAACCATACTCATTTTGTGGCTGGGTATAATTAAATATTTGTCTATAAAGTCATTTGTGTTTCTGTATAAACCACATATCCTAGCTCCTGGTAAGTACCAGAGTGAACTAAGTGAGACTTGAAGGGCAAGCATTCTTGCTTATCTATGATGCTCAATAATGGCTCTTGAAATACTTCAATGATTGAGATTTTAGGCAAGTCAGAATAAGGAAGGCAGAGCAAAGATAGTATGTCAATAACTCCATTTGATGGCTGAAAAATAGGACACACAAAAATGGTTATTTGTCCTATGTATATTATTGGTCACATTCAAACAAGCAGTAAGAAAACATAGGTCTTATTTTCGAGTGTTTTCCTTAACTTTATTCTGTCTTTTAATATCTGATGGCAGCATAACTATAGCTTACTTCTACCCCTGATTTCTCAGTCACAATTCAGGAGGCTATCCTTTGTCAAAAATACATCTTAGTTTTAATGATTTAGAGAATATGATGATGCCTTATGAATCCACCATATGAATATGCCTTACAATAAATAAACCCTGATATAAATTCTACAAATACCACAACATGCCAATTTATTAATGAATGATTTAAGGTCCCCTACTAAAAAGTGATTCTTATGAATATTTCAATGATCTGGCCACATGCCACCCAATTGATGATTTAGCTGATATAGCTGATAAACTAGATGTTCCCTTGCTTCCCTAAGGATTCCTACTAAGGCTATGAACACTGCCCAGTATTGCTTGTTTGGAGTTATACTTCCATATATCTTGAGTAAGTGATAAGCATGTATAAATATTGAGAAGATTACAGACCTTCCAATTACATAGCACATAAATTTTAATTTCTTAAAATTTATCATATAATTCTAAAGGAAGTAAAGTGCCATTTCTGTTTGTCAACTATACCTCTAACTCTTTCAAATAATCAGGGTTATAAAATAAAAACAAAAGCTTGATTTTGTGAGCATTTTGGGTTTTTTTTTATAAAGTATATGCCACATGCTTAGAAATTTAATCAATAGGTGATGATTCACTTATTTCTAAATAATCAAAACTGATTTTGGAAAAGCCTTTAGATATTCAAAAACTTTCTGTTCTTGTTATAATGATACAATCTGTCCTATGGAAAATAGGTTATTATACTTCTTAAATAAATATGATTACATCAAAGATTGGGTTTGAAACTTTGAATTTCTCATTTTGGGGGAAGGACAAGGCAAAAAAGGAGGTGTTTTGGACATTGTAGAAAGAGCACTCCCATCCATAAAAAATATTCCAGTAGCTAGAGAATGTCTAAGTGAAAAAGTAATTGTAAATGGACATAATTGGTATAAACATGTAATACAGCATGAATACTGGTGTTTGTTCCAAGCAACCAATATTCAAGATCATAAAGAAAACTGAAGAACAGATCAAAATACATTTAATTATATTTTGTCATGGATAGTAAAATAGCTTAAGACATGGTCTTTTGACTATGGAAATGCTTTTTGTGTGGTATGAAGAGATACTTTTATATATTATTTGCCAGAATTTTAAACATTTAATGGTCAAAAACATAATAAATTCAGTTCATTTATTTCCTGGACAATCAGGTAGATTCTTTCTAGCACACAATAAGGAAATAAACTTCTGCATGGTTTTACCGAGATTTTCTTCCAAGGTCCTTCCAAGAAACAGATCTGGTGTGGAAGTTCTTCCCCTAGTCTAGCAGCTTCTATTCTGTTAGGTGGTCCTAAACACATTAAGTATTATGATGTAGAATTTCAAAATAGTGAAAGTAAGTCACATACAGAAATGCAGATGGTCCATGGTTTTACCTTCAGAAGCCCCATGTTAGTAATACACTTAAAAAAGACCAGTCTTTCAAGAGAGCATTTGCATTGAACCAAATCATAACAACAAAAACATAATGACTATTAGTTCTCAGTGATTAAAAAAATCACAGGTGCTGAGATGTTGGGAACCACCCTGACTGGTATCAGAAGCTGAAACCCCCGCCTAGGCTAAGGCTAAGGGAACGCCCTTGGTACCATAAGCCGGCAAGGAGACAAAAGCTTATCCTCCTGGCAGGAATGCTGCTTCTGTTGCTTTATTCATAACTGAACCCCAAAAAGCTTGGTCGGTTAGCCAAAGATGGGTAAGATTCCCCACGGGGGGAATGACCTAAGACAGGCACAATCACTTTGGGAGGCCCCCCAAAAGAAGGACTTGGGGGGCTGCAGCAAAAGGGGGGTGATGGACCCTCGCTCCTCGGCTTTGACAGAGCCTGAGTTCTCAGCGTCTGGGAAAAAACCTCCTTGTCTCCCAGTTGCTTTAGTTCCCTTGCTCCACCTAAGCCTGAAACAATGACAGGGTGGTGCAGCTCTGTACTGAGAAGTGCGGATTCCCCGGGGTGATCAGGCCTAAGAAAGAACATGTAAATTACTGTGAAACCTTCTTTGTTTAGAATGCTCTCAGTTGAATGAGAGGGGTGCAAGGAGGAAGTTAGTTTGTTCCTCAAAGTCTTACAGCTCTTTTACCCCAACTCAAAATAGACCAGCAGAGTTCTTTGTTTTCTATGGTTCCTTACTTCCCCCTAATGAGTACTGTACTTTACCTGAATTATTATGCAGAATGAGCCCAATAAAAGCAGGTATGGACTGTAAATTGGCGCGCTCCCCACTAGGGGGGGTGGCCATTTCATCCCTACTTCCCCACAGAAACTAGTCTGTCTCTGTGCGTGTGTTTTTTCTCGTGTGTTTTCGTCAAGCCATCCACAGCGTTCCATGGTCACTGCTGGCCGGTGACCCACGCGCAACAGCTGGCGCCCAACGTGGGACAGCGATTCGGGACCACAGAGGTGGGACCCGGTTCGAGACCACTTGGAACCAGCGGCTACGAGCCGTTGCTGTGGACAACGCATCAACTTCGGGTGGATGTGCGTGCTAACAGCCCAGGTAAGGGCCGACGACCCCGTACTCTTTCTCGGGCATGTCGTAGGATGCGTTGAATTTTCAGGGAAGTAGGTCTTTCTTTTCTAGGTCGTTTCTCTCTTCGCAACCATCTATAATTGGGTAAATAGTAATTTAATTCTCAAGTTTGGGGGAACAAACGATTTGCCTTGAAGAAAGTAATCAGGTGATTTGTTTCGGCCAATTAAAAATAAATAAAAGGAAGCTTTTTCTTAAAAAAAAAAAGAAGGAGGGTAAACATAGGTTGTAACTTATATAAAGGGCAGAAAGCTTTTCTGCGTATATTACAACAAGTTTTTAAAGAAGCAAAATATAAGGTGAAAGAAAAGCATCTGGTTCAGCTTTTGCAATCTATAAGAAAATATTGTCCTTCATTTCCTGATAGAGGGACGTTAGACATTGATGTTTGGGAAAAAGTGGGTGAAAGGTTGAAATCTTTGCAAAACAGTGGTATATCTATTGGTGTGCACACCTTTGTAACCTGGAGGCTTGTCAGAAATCCTCTCGAGTTCATTTGGACAAACAAAACAGAACTAGATGATGAGGAATCTGATTCTGACAGTGAAACGGTGTGCAAATTGAGTGAGCAGATCACGGAGGCCCCACCTTCACCCCCACAGAGAAGGATGGAGTTTGCTCTGTATCTGCTCTGAAAAGGAAATTGAGGATTCCAGGGAAGGTTGAAACGTCACACTCTAGGAATGTAAATGGGAAACTGTAAAGATAAATGGAAAAATAAAGGTTTTAGGAAAGAAGTTATGTGATGGTAGTTAATAATTGAAGGTATAAGGCATGGAAATGCAATCTTGGTGAATATCAGAAGGGGTATGAAAGAAAAATTAGAAGGTTTGTGAATGTTGCAGAAAGTCTGTGGAAGTAAACGTTTTAAGAAGGAATTATGTGGTGTGTGTTAATAATTGAAGGTATAAGACATGGAGATGCAATCTTGGTGGATATCAGAAAGTGTATGAAAAAGAATAGAGAGTTTGTGAATGTTGCAGAAGGTCTGTGGAAGTGAAAGTTTTAAGAAGCCTGGTAGATATCAGAAGGAAAAGTATTTTCCTTCACACTTTATATGTTTCTCCCTACCTGATCCCTCCAGAATTTGGCATTCTAAAGGAGTGAATGATGACATAAGGTTTCTTTGCATAAATCTAACAAGACCAGTCGTTAATAGTGGTTATGATTTAATTGTGCCTTCCAACTCTCTCCAAATCTGTCATCTCCAGAATATGACCAAAAATGAATGAATCCAAATGGCATTATACCATTTGACAATGCACTGCCCTCCTTTTGAGTCCGACAGTTTGTTAACACCTGGTTGCACTTATTGTTTAATCAATGCTACTTTAGAATTAGTCCAGCAGGCTCAATAGATCAGGAGATCCTGACCCGCCTTTCTGCAGTTGAATCAGCACTGGGCTGGATTGGCGAAAGCCAGGATGCACTCGTGACTCGCCAGCACCTAACCTGTGACCCTGGTTTCTCCAGACTGTGTGTCACACTGCTACAATGAAATTCCAGCCAACATACTTGGACTGATATACAACATCACTTAATGGGAGCTTTCTCCAATAACTTAAAAGGACAAATTGATAAATTGCAGTTGGAGTTACATCAGCAGCTGCAGGACATTCAATGTTTAACCAAACAGGACATTTTTCCAGCCCTTAATGAAAATATTAATTGGCTGAATCCTAAAACATGGTTTGATGGAATTAATTTGAGAATTTGGGTTTTTGGAGCTGCTGGTTGTTTAGAGATTGTAATATTGATTTGTGTACTTCGGTGTATTTGCAAATTGTTTTCCCAGGGTCGTATCAGAGACCAGCAAGTAGCCACCTTTATGGAACCCTTAGCAGTCCTAACTGAAAACAAGGGAGAAGGTATGAGAAACCACTCTGGCAGGCGTAAAATTAAAACTCAACACCCACGTAAGAAAGTAGGTGATGAGTCGGTGCGCAGAACTGCACCTGTTAAGAAATCCTCTCGTAAGAAGTCAGACTTGCATTATGCTCAAACTGCCATGTGATTTGCCTTTCCTGATATCTATGATAATTTCTCTCAAAGATTGAAATGTAATCAGACTTATTACTTTTGTTTTTCCCTTAATATGTTTTCTTGCACTGAATTTAGAAATTTAGGTATTCACAACCCATAGAATTTAGTTTCTGCTTTATATTTCTATCATTGCCTTATGATGTATGTTGCTTTTCTTCTGATTTGCATTTGAAAACAGCGAATCTTCTGATTTTTCTTTAAGATGTTGCTTTTCTTCTGATTTGCATTTGAAAACAGCAAAGTAGGTTTCACAGGCTTAACAACCACAATTGATTTTAAAAACTAAAAAAGGGGGAGATGTTGGGAACTGCCCTGACTGGTATCAGAAGCTGAAACCCCCGCCTAGCTAAGGCTAAGGGAACGCCCTTGGTACCATAAGCCGGCAAGGAGACAAAAGCTTATCTCCCTGGCAGGAATGCTGCTTCTGCTGCTTTATTCATGACTGAACCCCCCAAAGCTTGGTCGGTTAGCCAAAGACGGGTAAGATTCCCCACGGGGGAACAACCTAAGACAGGCACAATCACTTTGGGAGGCCCCCCAAAAGAAGGACTTGGGGGGCTACAGCAAAAGGGGGTGATGGACCCTCGCTCCTCGGCTTTGACAGAGCCTGAGTTCTCAGCGTCTGGGAAAAAACCTCCTTGTCTCCCAGTTGCTTTAGTTCCCTTGCTCCACCTAAGCCTGAAACAATGACAGGGTGGTGCAGCTCTGTACTGAGAAGTGCGGATTCCCCGGGGTAATCAGGCCTAAGAAAGAACATGTAAATTACTGTGAAACCTTCTTTGTTTAGAATGCTCTCAGTTGAATGAGAAGGGTCTTAGGAGGAAGTTCTTTTGTTCCTTAGTCTTACAGCTCTTTGACCCCCAACTCAATAGACCGGTAGAGTTCTTTGTTTTCTATGGTTCCTTACTTCCCCCTAATGAGTACTGTACTTTACCTGAATTATTATGCAGAATGAGCCTAATAAAAGCAGGTATGGATGGTAAATCAGCACGCTCCCCACTGGGGGGGTGGCCATTTCATCCCTACTTCCCCACAGAAACTAGTCTGTTTCTGTGCATGTGTTGTTTTTTCTCGCGTGTTTATCGTCGAGCCATCCACAGCGTTCCATGGTCACTGCTCGCCGGTGACCCATGCACAACAGTGAAAGGCTTGAAGTCTGCATGACCAGCATATTTTCCCTCTGCAGACACGTATATTGAAACCAAGTTATAGTCATAAAGTTGCTTGGTGATAATGGAATAAAAACAAAGAATATTAGATAGATGAATTTTTAATATTATCAAGCTAAGAAAGATAGTCACAATAACATTGATCTTATCAATGGAAGTAAAATTCTTGACTCTATTCGCAGCAATACCCTGTACCCATTTTCACAATAGAAATAGCTATAAATATAAAAAGGCTACTTTTAAAGGTTGCTTCTATGATTCTTATATTACTTTCAAATAATTAGTTATAAGGCAAGATTGCCACTACCTATAGCTTAAATATGCAATGATCAAGGAAGAAAAGGTTCACATGAATAAATAAATTCATGTAGGCAGGTCAGGAGAAAAAAAACTGGAAAGAGAGAGAATGATTGAATTGTTTTGGTAATACAGTTTTTTCAAAATACCTGTATGCATGTATATTTTTAATGATATTTTTTTCTTTTTTTAAAGATTTTATTTATTTATTTTAGAGAGAGGGGAAAGGAGGGAGAAAGAAAGGGAGAGAAACATCAATGTGTGTTTGCCTCTCACACACCCCCTACTGGGGATCTGGCCCTACAACCCAGGCATGTGCCCTGACTGAGAATTGAACCACAACCTTTTGGTTTTCAAGCCTGCACTCAATCCACTGAGCTACACCAGCCAGGGCAAAACACTTATATTTTTATTTGTTTTATATTCTATATTTTAAAAATGTGTAATTTTACACTGTTGTCAAACAAATTGTGACTAATGTTTCATTATTGAAATAACATTTCATGTACTTTTGACAATTCCATTTGATAGGAGTTGAAACTCATTTTTTTCTTTTTGGACAATTTAGGAAAGAGTGCCTGACCCATTATGATTCTCTGATCTATATTATGGAATGGTGATATACTCAGTCAGTTGATACATAAATAATTATTCCATGCCTACCATGTGCTTAGCGGACTTCCATTCAAGGCATTATAGAAGCACTATAAAATATGGTTCTTGTGTGAAGGAGCTTATGATCTGACCTGCAAGAGAAGACACACACATATCTAGCATTAAGAATTATACATGACAATGTATAATTAAATATTATGGTGTATGATACTGTAGGGGTTTAGAACAAGTCACCACAAGATGTGCCTCTGTGTTATGCAGATTATTTTGAACTAGAGACAACTGAAACCCTGTAGGCTCAGGAGAAATTTCTGCCTCACCCCTTGCCCATTCCCTTAACTACCTAGAAGAATTTGAGTTAAGGATCTGCCCAGAGTAAAAGATTATTAGAGATACCTTCTTATGACTTACCTATAGGGCAGGACATCCTTTTAGTGACTAAACATCTGCTGTTATTATTCTGCAATAATCTTTTGAAGTCCCAAGGCACCTTACCTCATCTTTTGCTCAGAATGCCATATATACCACATTTTAATTTTCTGTACCTGAACCTTTTGTGTATGGGGTTCCCATCATATGCATGTAATAAAATTTATTCATTTTCTCTTGTTAATCTTTCTCATGTAGATTTAATTGCCAGCCAAAAGAATGTTGAAGATAAAGGAAAGTTTCTTCCTCCCCCACAATATATATTATAAGTGCTTAAACATCAGTGCAGGCTGGAATACCTAGGGAAGATGACATGGATGACCTGGAACTTGATTTACACTATAAAACCCGAGTAAGATTTGTATAGATTCAGGAAATAGGAAGGGAATCACTAATATGAATCTCATTTTAGTCATAAAAGTCTGTATATTTGTCCAATATGCCTTTTCCTGTTATGGTTTGCATATGGTGCTCCTACGATGCAGAAATGTAAGTCTTTACATATTTAAAGTTTTAAATCCTTTGTTTTGCAACTTATTTCACTGTTCTTATGCTTAGAAGACCCTTTCATAGTTAGTGAGTTGAATATTAACTTAACATGACTTTTCTTAATCCTTACCCAAGGATATGTTTTTATTAATATTAAAGAAAGAGGAAGGAAGAGAGAGAGAGAGAAACATGGATGTGAGAAAGTAACATCCATCGATTGTCTTCTGCACACACCTAGACCTGGTATTGGGCATGAAATCTAGGTATGTGCCCTAACAATAGATCGAACCTACAACCCTAGTAGGTATTTTCTGTCACAGGAACTATTTCTAAATTACAAAAAGTAATGTACATTTTAGTTGGATCTCTGTTATCTATTTAAAAACTGCATGGAAATGATTATTTAACATTCTCCCTTCAAGATTTTATCAATTTTAATGACTAAATTCTACTTTCACGTTAAAAAGTTCAGCACTTATCATTTATTCAGCACTTAAAGTCTAATGATGTGATAAAGTACAGTTCATACAAATAGTATAGAAAATGTAACTGATGGTTAATTAAGATAACGCCCACAGTACTGAATAGTGTCATCCTTTGGCACAAATACTAAGGTGAAGGAATGTCACTATTTAAACAGCAGAAAAGTAATTTATAAACATCATACTTATACTATGGCCTAATTCACAGAAATACCACTAGATGACAAAGACAAGAGGGGTATAAAAGAATGGTGTTGCCCTGGCTGGGTAGCTCAGTTTGTTGGAGCATCATTCTGTACAACAAAAGGTTGCAGGTTCTATTCCTGGTCAGGTCATGCACCAAGGTTGTGGGTTTGATGCCTGGTCAAGGCAGGGCTCATAAGGGAAGCAACCCATAAATGTCTCTCTCTCTCTCTCTCTCTCTCTCTCCCCCCCATCTCTCTCTCACTCCCCTTTCCTCTCTTTTTAAAATTACAAAAGAAATGATTCTCAGGTAGGATTTTTGAAAAAGAAAAAAAGAAGAATGATGGTCTCATGCCCTCAACTCAATGCAATAGATGCCCTTCTGTCCTGAGGCAAAAATACCCTACCTTTACTTTAGTTTTATCATTTATATAATGAAGAACACATCTCTGCTTTAATTACTTCATATGATTTTAATAATTGAAAATTGAAACAAAAAATAAGAATATTGACAAGCAGTGTTATATAAATGTAGGAGAAGGTTTAAAAAGTATACATACAAAACACACAGAACAGACCTAAGTTGCACTGTATTGATTTGAATGATGGTTTTAGTCACTTAGAAGACTTATGCTTCATAATAATTTTCTCAACTACCCTTCAGTATGTGTTCATAGATACATATATGATTAGGAAATATGGTAAAACTGAGAGCCTTTAAAGTTATCCATTGCTGAAAAAAAATGTAAACTCAGTAGGGACTTGTAAAATACATTTCCTAGGTCACTTGTAAGATGGATGCCCCAGGTCATTTCTAAGATTTAAAATCTCCCATTTTAACTCTGGCTCTGTATCTCAGTTGGTTGGAGCACTGTTCCAATGTGCCAAAGTTATGGATTTGACTTCTGGTCATGGCACATACAAGAAGCAACCAATGAATGCACAAGTGGAACCATAATGTGATGTTTCTCTCCCTCTCTCTCTCTCTCTCTCTCTCTCTCTCTCTCTCTCTCTCTCTCTCTCTCTCATTAATAAAATATTTAAAATCTTCAAGTTTAGTCAAGAAAGAATATTTGAAATAATTTTAACAAACATAGATTTATGTTACCAAGCAAGGGCCTGCTGCTCCATGCACATAGGAACCAAAACTATGACACTGCCTTTTGTGAAAAGAAAGAGTTATTTATTTAATGCTGAGTCCCTTAACTTTTAAGGGTTAGGGAGAACAGGGTGGCATGAGGTAATGCTAGCAGGGCAAGTTTTGATAGGAGCTTGACCAATTATGGTATAGGGTTGAGGGGCAAGAGAAAGCACAAGGGAATTCCAGTCCATTAGGGTTTGATCCATCAGTTCCATGTTTGTCCACATTTGGTCTAGGTACTGGATTTTCCTTAGTGAAGGATTTCTCACTCTTTAAAGGACTCTTGTGGCCACAATTTCCACATGTAAATTTTGTAGACTGAAATTTATTGGTTCTGGGGTCATTTTGGGGACATAAGTGGCACATGTGCAATACTGTCTAAAATAATGCAAAGCTTGCATTAATCATCAATCTGTGATCTGTGAGCTAATGTTTTGTTTACACATCCATTATAAGTTGTAATATTGTGATTTTTAAGAAACCAAAGCACACCTTTCATATATATATTTGGTCTTCATCCAC